>NW_024356504.1:8812690-10012690 GCF_014805655.1 Passer montanus | reverse complement strand
GCACACTGCATTAAGCCCAGAAAAGGTTGTAGGTCACCAATGTGCTTCACTTTTGACAAATCTTCATAGGCTGTTTTTCTGAGATTGAATTTGTACTTTTATTTCCTCCTGCGGAAGCCTACTTATTTTTCATTGATTTCCATTAAAGTAAGGAGAGCACTGATCCAGAAACAGTTCATGAATTGCATTATCCAGTTTAATTAGAGGGAACAGAAAGTTCCTCCACAGACAGAATAGTCAGCATTCAGCCTAAAACACAACTTTGGACAGTAATGGCTGCGGCTAGCAATGATCTGAAAGTCACAGCTAGTGCCAATTACCCCTTCCACTCATTAAGCAGTACATTAAGAATGATGCTATATCATGCTCTCTGTTTTAATACTTAGTACTATATAGAAAATATGAATGTTTAAATTTCTTTCTCAGTTCAAACCTGTGTTAGAAACAGTCCAATAGTGAGTTCATTTGAATTATGCATTAAATCAAATTCTTGTTTTGCTTTTTCTAGCTTCCTATAATTTTTTTCTATCAAGCCAATTAAATATCTGTAGTAATAAAAATGAATAATGTCTATACACTGTTGTTACTTTGCTGCTGCAATAATTTTATGGACAGGATGTGAAATCTTAGAAGTTCACTGATAAAACTGTACTTGGGAGAACATAAAGATATGCATCAGCTGAGATCTGTGCAAGGAAACTTTAGGCAAAAAGAGTACACAGCATCTTTCCATGGTCATGTAAGCTTAAATTCTCTGCTGTAACATGATGATACTCATATACTTGCAAGAGATTAAATGGCACTGGGTAGAGGCATATGCAGTTCTCAGATTCTGACAATAAATACCTTGTGCCTTATTCTCAGAACAGACTCAAGTTCAGAGAAGGTTTAACACAGTCAGAGCATTCCAGGAAATTCCATAGTTCAGTTTCACCATGCTGATATTATATTGTCATAAAATTCAAAAGAAAAATACTAAGAGATTGAAAATGCCCTATAAAACTTGTATTTTGGCTTGAAACAATGGAAAAAATACTTCATGATTAGAGGATGAGGGCATGGCCAAGCCAATAGTTAGGTTTTCAGAGCTATCCAAAATGTCCTATTAACTTTTTTTTTTACTTCTTTGACTTGAAGGACAACTTAGCCTTAACAGAGCACATCTAGAGCATTGGGTCAGACACCCCAACAACTTCTGAACTACAACTAGCATTTGCTAACCTTTGTTTTTCAACATTTCATACCTACAGAAGCCCTAAAACATACTGTGGATTCACTGCTCAAGTTTCAGTTTCTTACAGTTGTAATCGAAACTTCATTTCATAGAAAGGAACAAAATGTCAAAAAAGTCAACGTGTACTTTCCCCTGGATCTGATCAATGGACTCTGGCAGTGGGATACACAAACTAAATTCTGCTCAACAGAAAGGAGAATTTCTGACGGTTTGCTCCTCAACAAGGAGGACTAAAATAAACATAGCTGCTACTGTGGCACATCATCTTACCTAGCCAAAAGTACCTCATTTTGCCAATATAGGTTTGTATTGAGGCCACTTCCAGTTTTAGAATATGCTTGTTTGCCTTGTCTCTTCCACCTGAGAATTGAGCTGGAATATTTTTATAGTATTTAATCACCTTTGATAAACACATCAAAACTACTGAGAGAGCTACATCACACACGGTAAACACAAAAATATACACAGGATTAAGTGGATTCTTCCAACAGGAATTACTACAGCATTTTAAAGCTGAAAACTACTGGTGAAGATACTTTCTATGCCTGTGTAATGGTAGCATCTGAGGCAAAAAAGAAATATGACCATGTAGATTTCCAAATTTTGAGTTTTGTTGTGAAAGGTGTGAACTGACCACCTGCATTATGGGCTCCCACACTTATCCCACATAAAGTTCATTTCTGCAGCAGATGCACCGTCAGTGTTCGCATTGTCAAAAATGAAGTTACTTTAGCTGCAATTCAAAGTACGCAGATGGACACAAGAGGTCATGGGCAGGATAAAATTAAATAGTTTGTGCGTAGATAGCCTCACATTATCTTAATTGTTAAATAGTAAGCATGTCATTTTAAAACAATATTTGCATGGCTTAAAAGGTTGTACTCAAATGCAGCACAATGATCTCCTTTGTTGTGCAAATCTGACCAGAGGAGTTAGGAACACCAGGGAAATAATATCTCTCTGCATGGAGAGAATGCGTGGTTGAAAGGGTGGTGGCGCAAACTAACAGTCAGCAAAAAAATTCCATTAAATGCAATGCCAGTGCCTCTGTTCCAGGACAATAAACTGCAGGCAAAACTACTTGTCCCATGTAAATCTACTACCTCCAGCATGCAAGGTCCAGGATCAGAAGAGGATCTGGCCAGCAAGTACACGACACACTACCACCAAGGAACATGGAACTGAATAAGTGAATGACACCTAGCATGCACTCTAATCCAATAAAAATGAAGATGGATGGATAAGGAAATTTATCTCAGTACGTAGCCTGTGTAGAAATAGTAAAAAACAAAATCACAGGATCATAAGGTATTTATTATAGCACATTAGAAAACCTTTTATGAACAAGAATTTACAGCAGCTCCTCACAGTTTCTTTCTAAAACCCCATAGCTTTGAACCTTTTCAAATACAAATTCCTTGCACACAGAATATACAGTATGTGCTTAGTATTCATGTAGGACTTTTGCTGGCTATTTTGGTTAACATTTTTTAAATTTGGATATAAATCTAGCTTTGTATCTTCTCAAAGAGCAAAACATTTATTTATGTGATTTTTCTCCCTATAAATCATATAATATAGACTGAGAATATGCTGGGGGTGGGGGGAGAACTCTTTTTTTCTTTGTGCACTATGATATATCAGTTTCTGTGGCAATAATTTAAACTCCTAAATGTTGTTAATGAATTCCATTATTATTACTGCTCTGGGAAAGAGATATTTAAATACCTAGCTTCTGAAACATATGGGCAGGGGAAATGTTAAAAATGTGGCACAGAATTCCTTGAAGAAGCTGCATTTTAAAACAATATTGTACATCAATTTTGCATGTTAGATTTTTTTTTAATAAATGCCCACAATATATAGTTCTTTTCTTAACTCTGGTGGGATTCTCATAAATAAAAGGTCTCCAAAATTAGCCAGTCTTTAAAGATGTCCTAGTTAGTCAGTTGACATTTGTACTTCTAGCAGTGGCCATCTAGAGGCAGTGTAAATGTAAACAAAGCAGATATCCAGACCCCTGAGCATGGCTCAGTCACACAGTGCTGCAGGGGACAGGCAGCTGGGCCCAGGGCAGTGATGCTCTGAGGGGCTAAGGGGCACCTGAGGTCTGCAACAAGAGCACCATGGGTACGTGCTCAGGGTTAATCCATCTTCAGAGTCAGGAGAAGAAGTTGTTAACAGGGAATCAGACAGACTCTGGATTTTCATTTGCATCCCTCTGCAGCATGTGGTACGAGTCTTTCTCAGTCACTGAGCACTTTTACCAGCTAGAACTCCTTCTATATTTCTGTAGGACATGCTGATGTCACATTATGTCTTTTGCACTTTTCCAATGCCACATAAAAGTTTTCAAGGATCTGTGTGTTTTCAATAAGTATAAAAGTTTGTTAATAACTATCTTTAGTGAGATATATTTGTTTGATGGTGCACAGGAAAAATAAAAAGAAAAAAGACTGACTTTTCCTGGGGATTGTTCTTGACAATGCCATTAGGTAATTTTCTGAAGTTCAGAGAAAATTATTTTCTTTAGCCTGATAGTCCCACAAATTACAAGAATTAGGTATTCTTGTGGAATTCAGCACATAGTTTAATGAAAATCAGATCTATTATCCAACCTAGAAATGTACATATGTTGAAACCTAGTTTTTTTCCTAGCTATTGCATTTTCTTCATCATAATTGGTTCCTTAATTTGAGGCCATAAAGGCTAACTCTGACCCGATACTGGGCATAGATAAGTACCTTCTCTCAAAAGAAATTACATATTCTGGTATTATGATGGCATTCCTTATGAGAAAAGATAAAATTTCTTTGCAAATGTCTGGTTTATATATATTACAATTTTATGAACTGCTTATATTTCTTTTCCTCCAAAAGATCTCAGCAATGTCTAAATGTATTTCTACTTAATAATAACAAGATATAGTTTTCTACCAGAAAAAAAAAGCATGATGAGGCACACTGATAAGCACAGCTGTATGTTCCTTGTTCCTTTCTTACATATGGCCTTTTTGCAAATGTAAAGAATAAAAGAATATACTTCTGTATATTCTGTAATATTTAATTCTGTAAAGAATTAAAGAATATACTTCTGAATTCTCATTAATTTAGCACCTTAAGAAAAGTTAAAAATATCGCATCTGATGTGACATTATGGTTCAAGCATGCAGAGTGTTGTAAGAACCAGCTAGTATATTTTCTTTACAAAAACACTAGAAAATTCATAGGAGAATGTGAGGATACAGAAATAAAATTTTCTACTGATCCAATAAAAGTCCTTTTGTCAGATTCCTCTGTGAATTGCAAATTCAGAGCAGAACTGGCCATTGCAAAATCTGATGTAATTTGATAAAGTCACTGTAACACCAGTAACTGACAACATTCTGAAACACCATCTTGAAAACCTGAAGATCAAAATTTGTATCCCTGAACAGAAGAATGGAAGAGTAGATAGATTTCATATTTCTAGTTGTGTTGTGGCTGCAGGGTTACACCTGGTAGGCCTGGAAATGAACCTGAAAAACTCTTTAACCTCCATGATATAGTCACCATTAGAAAGCCCATTTATAAAAACTGGCAGCCCAGTAGTCCTCCTACACAGTGCTATTGTTTTCTGAGTGGAAACACACCATCTAATCATCACACATACTCAGAGCTGTACCACAAAACTACCATAACAACAGACTGGCTTCTTTATACCAGACTTCCCAATCAGTTGTCTAATGCTTCAGGAAAAACAAAACAGCTGATAAACCAGATTCTGAGTGAGAAAATGCCTGACTGGTTTTAAAATTTGTTCATTGCCAGTTACAAACTCATAGTATCTGATTCAACAGTAATGGATCCTGGGCCTGGAGGGACAGTAAAGAATTAACTCATTTCAATTTAGTCAAGACTGGGGGTATTGTCTTACATTAATTCTACTATACATGTTCCATCATATGCCAAGCATGATGGAAAATAAAGGGAAAATAAGATTAGTTTAAGGTTTTCTAAATATAGAAAAGAAATAAATGATGTTTTATCTAATTGTTGAAGACACTGCTGAAGATAGTGATTAACCACTGCAGGGTGGTGAGAGCGATATAAAGTAGGTTAATCATCTAGAGCTCATGCAAACCCTGTTAGCCTCTAGTCAGACATTTCCCTAAGGTATCAACATAATTTGAATTTCAAAAAAGAGCTTAACAGACTATAGTCCTTTCTTTTTTGTTAAATAGGGATTTGGACCATATAAAATCAACTTTACCTTTGCTAAATTTCTGTGTAATCATCTGATCTGAGCTAGTAGCTTAAAACTGAGTTGTGTGAATATTTCCCATTAACTCCAGAGAAGACAGTAGCAAAGCTCCCACCAAGTTTTTTAGTCCTTAGTCCAAGATCTTGGAAATTCTCATGAAGCTAGATAATCTCTGCTAGATGAGAAAGGTTTTATGCCATACTATGTTACAGGTCTATGCTCTCCATTCCATGGTGACACAAATCTGTATTCCATCAGTGAAGTTAATGTAGCTAACTTATACCACCTGGGCATCTGATGCACACACAAAAATAGCTAAAAGATGGTTCCCCAGTGTAATATTCATAGAAATGAAAAGCAAACATAAGAGGAAAAACCCCATAACTCAAACCATGACTGTATGTATTAAAAAGCAGCACTTGTTTTCATTATCTTTCTTTTCAGTTCTAGATTGTAGAATATCCAAAAACAGCCTCTCATTAATAAAATGTGTTACTGTAGTACTGAGGAGTAGAAATTTAGTGAGAATATATTAAACCTAATTGATTTAGGCAGCCATCAGGGATATTCATAACAAGGAGAAGTAACCTTAAAAATACTGAGCTCTTGCATTGTATTTGTAGGATGCATCATTGTTCTCTCTCAACTTCCACTCCCCAAATTAAAAAATTTAAATTTTGCATTGTTGAGAACATTACAGCCATCATTTAGAAATTAAAAATAGCCAGTGTATTAAAAAAAACATTTTAGGTGTTTGTAAGTCTAGCATGGTTGATTTTACTTGATTTTCATGGCTTCAATAATGACTGGGTTTATTTTTTTTTTATAATTTTTATAGTAGCAAAGGTAACAAATTTTCATGAGAGACTAAGCTTCTTGAGTCAAAAAAATTCTCATAACTTGTCTTTCTCAAAATCAAACAAAAAAAATGACAAAAAACCCCTACCCTAATAACAATTCAATAAGTCCCACTGTTATACTACTATTGAAAGAAAATTGCTAGGAAAAAAAAGCTTGCCTATTAAGTTCCTCCGTCAAAACAATTAGGTTTGAGTAGGGATTCAGAGGGCTTTTGATCTACTACGCACTAACTACACTGTCTTCCTAATGCAAGTCATGCATAAACAATTGACTTAGCTATTGAAAGTTCTGAACATGAACCATAAAGGACTGGGCATTTTAACAGTATAAAAAAGATGGTAGATAGGTAATTTTGTATGTATTAAAGGCAGTGTTAGAGATTTATAGTCCTTTTAAAAGGATAGAGGAAAAGTAACATAAAACAATCCCGACAGGAAAACTCCTGAACGGCACTAAGATTAGAATATCACTTATACAAATGACAGTTACTTGCGGTATAGATATTTTTTTTTCCTTTTAATGTTTCTACGAGACTCAGATCAGAATTCAGCTCCTCAGCACATGTTTTGAATTCTGTCTTTCTGGAGAGTCTTACCCTAATTTTTTCACAGGAAATTATTTGATATTTTTTTCTTCCTTTTAAAGCTGAGCTTTAAATGTTACAGGCTACACTATCTTAAACAAGTCTTGATTTTATACTTGTGATTTTGGAGATGATGGGGAGAAATACAGGTGACTAAAAAAGTTTGCACATTTACACATTGACAGATTTGCAAAAAACTTTGTTTCATCCTAATCCTATTTTTCTAAGCTATTCTCTGACTAAACTGACATCTTAGCAAAAATTATCAAACCCATTTCCCTCTGAGCCTCACTTCCAGTTTAAAAGCTCAGTCATCCATAAGGCACTTTGGACTTTAAAGATGGTGAATCAGACACATGGCCATGGCATGAGGAACCTTGGAATTCATAATATTCTGTATATCAGATATTTGCCCCATTTTCTAGAACAATGCCAGACCTAGACAGACAGTGTTGATTGACCCTGCTTTTTTATTGTAGCTTAAGAGATATACCTCCATAGTTGACTCTTTTCACATCTGTAATTTAAAAAAGATTAATTCTTTTCCCTTTGTAAGAGGAAATATAATTGCCATATAATCTCAAGAGCCCAAAATTACTTCTTCAATCTGATTTTGTGCTTCCTTCAAATTACACGTTTTTAAAGAAGGAAAGGAAGAGGAAAATCAAACAAGCTAATTTGGATTTTATAAATAAACCCACAAACCCCAGATTCTCAGTACACAGTTGAAAATTAATTGCTTATACAATACTTCTAAAAGTAATATGAGAAGCATGCATTTCTCTCTAGAAATGGAATCATCTGGGACCTGATATAAATTTTGGAAGAATGATATATTACACTAGATTTATTTATGTACTGTCATTGAAAATCTTCACGTTGAATAGTTTTGTCTTGATTTACTTCATGTTGGAATTTCTTAATGAAATTCCAATCATGAAGTAAATCAAGACAAAACTATGACCAGAAACTAGGTATAGTTAATCTTCTTTTGACTGTTTAGGTACTTATATACACTGCAGCACCCCCATTCTTCCTCATAAGAGCTGGGAATCACAGACTCTAGAATGTATTTCTTGTCATTGCACAAATTTTGGAACTCATGGTCTCCACTTCATAGATGAGGGAGAAAGGCCTAGAAGCCATGAAATTAATCTGAATTTCCCTGAGTCCTACTCACTAGGCTAACTCTGTTATATTCCAAACATAATGTTTAACCATGTCTTTGTCACCTTGAGACAAGAAACGCAGTTTGAAACTATACATATCTACTTTTTCAGTGCTATTAGGGGACATGAAAACATTATGTTTATGATTACCAGTTACCTTCCAAATAAGATGGAACTTTTAAAATTCTAGTGTGGCCTGAAGGGATGTGTTTTTTAAAACAGTTCTGTTAAAAGACAAATAATTGATCTGATAGTTCCCTGCATCAATAGTGATCATGAAGAGCTTCTAGAGACAAGAATCTCTTAATTAAGTTAAACTTCTTGGCAATATTTTTTGGCCTTCCAAAAACCAAAGACCACAGAACAGGGTTTGGTGGTCTCTGAACTCTTCCTGAAGGTTTGGTCTGAGCTTTTAACTCTTCTGTCCATTGCAATTATTTGCTCTGTCCTGCACCATTATAAAATAATTATAGTTTACTACTCACAACAGTAAAGATCAGTAGCATTTAGGCCAGTGCCTCTGTCAAGAGGAGGAGTGGAGGCAAGAGAAGAGTGGAAGGAAAAAGTGTGAGATTATTCATGTGCTGCAGTTCTGACTCAAAACAAATCACACATGACAAAGGGAAAGTGTCTGATTCAGTTCTATGGGCCCTTCCTCTTTGATAATTTGGCAGCAAACAACTTTGTGATCCTGATAAACTTGCTTTCAAATTCCTGCCTTGGCTGTGCTACTCACAGAAGGAGCAAGCAGAGAGGAGAAACAAAGGACTGCTTTTCCTGTCTTCACACTCTCCAAACTCTCTCTGCACCTCCAGTTCCTCTCTGGTAACATTCACGATGGCACTCCTCTGCTAATCTCTTCCTGTGTAACACACTTCAGAACATGATTTCTCACATATAACCAGGGAGAGGAGATACTTTGCATAAGAAGAAGGAAATCAGAGAGAGAGATATCTTGAAAGTAAGTTTAGGACGTAATGTGGAAGTTTGGATGCCGCATCACGTAGGACATAAGAGGACGAAAGGAACCAGGAAAGAGAGAGACTGGCTCATCTTGCCATTGCAAAGTTCATCCAGCTCAAAAGCATATACCAGCAGCAACTGCAGATACATTTAACTTCTCACCCTACCAATCCTCATTTTACATACTTGTTTATACATAGCCCCCTCAGCCTTCAGCAGCACAGCTGTCTGAGATTTGTAATGTGATGTTTCATGGACGCATGAATATTTGAGCTGTAATTATTTTATCCAAACAGGTTCGTTCTACTTTAATCACAGTATAACTAGATTTCAAAATATGTGCCTTTAGAAATCACTGAGGGGGAAAATAGGTATCAAAATCTTATTAATTGTATACACAATAAAAAACCCAGCTGTATAGAGTAGCACATGAGGGTCAGGAAAAAAGGGGAAAAAATCATAAAAATATTTAAAGCACAGAGATAAACTATTTCAAATCCTACCAGCAAACAAATTAGTAATAGATACTGGTAGTCTCAAATACTTGGTAATAATTAATATAATAAAATAAATTGCAAAATAAAAATTCATCAAGAAGAGCATTTTCTAAACAAGTAAGTCAGCATAATGAGCTAAAAATTAAGGAATAAGACCCTCTAAATTTAACAGTAATTTTTAATCTGAGGCTGAAACACCCAATAATATAACTGAGATGGTTTTGCAGTAAGCAGTTGTTCTGCTGTATATTTGAAAAACTTCCAGGGCAAAAGGAAGTATAGCCTTTTGCATTACACTGTAATGAGCAGATTAATTAAGGTAAGAGCTGTATTAAAGCCCATGTATGACAAGGAATGCCCCATCTCTGGCAGCCAGCTGGTATCCTCAGTTTTCATATCAAGGTGCAGTATTTCTGGAGCACTGATTTTTCATCAGGATGGAATCCATAATGCTACAAAAGTGAAGTGGCACAGAATCAGCCCTCTTCTTTTATACAAAGGATTATAAAAGGAATTTAAAAACACAGACATTTTAAGCAGATTTAATTGTTCAGTTGAGATAAAAGATATTAAAAGTACTAAAAATAGCAACTACTTTTTTTTCAACTGACAAAGCATCAGATGTTATTTGTTCTTCCACCCAGCAAACAGAAACCAGTTGTTGGGATGTCAGCTGTTGAAAAAATCGAGTGAAAGTTAAAATGCTCACTGGAAAAGCACAGTTGAATTAAGCATAGTCTGCACAGATCAGTCAGAGAAGGTCATGCTTTACTGACACAGGAGTACTGTGAAGACGTTACTGCCATGACTGATGAAAGGAATTCAGTAGATTTATGATACCCTCATTTGACAATGCCCTTCCCTCAGAAATTAATGACTACAGGACAGTGCTAGGACATCAGGAGTAAATGAAACTGTTAGTTAAAAATAAGAGCTGGAAAAAATACATTTGAAAGCTTATTTTAATGTTTTCAGGGGGAGATATGCAGGTCTAAATCAAACTTCTAGTACACCCATGTTATTTGCTTTGGGACAAGGATGCTGACTCCTTTTAAAGGGCAACTAAATTACAAGGAGATTACATTACCCAAAGGAATCAGTAGATGACCAAGTTGACTCTGTTATTTAAAATGCTTAATACGGACCAGCAGGACAACCACTTACCATGGGAAAAAAATGTGTTGAACCATGGTGAAACACAAGATCTTTACTGAGTCTTTGGAAAAACTCAAACATAAATTAACTGATGTATACCTACATTCAGCAGATATTGTACCTACATTCAGCAGCTTTTTAAATGCCTGCCTGGAAGATACAGATGTGTAAAACTTTTTTCATAAATTCTATCAGTGCCTCTACTGGAAAAAAAACCTCCTTATATAAATATTAAGCTACCCAATACAACAAGAGCAGATCTAGTACAGGATCTTAAGAATTTCTGATAGCACACGGAAGGTGTCATCTTCTATGAAATGCAGCAAGTTTTCAGAGTAATTGCTGAAGAACTCTATCAGATGTACATTACAATTTCTTTGTTCCCTCTAATTGAAACTTGTGTTATTAAGTTACATTCAAAAAATGCTGATTTTTCTCCTAGATGAGAATTGGTATGAAGTAATCAGAATAAAACCAAGACTGTGAAAGTCCAACTGGGCCAGAGAACCAGAAATTAAGTGCGAGAGATAAGCTTGAAACTAGGATAAGGGATAACTAAAGGCTGGATAAAACATACATATCCATGACAATGGGACATTATCACTCTTAGAATCATTTAAAGTTCCGTTTGGTTTTTTGCCCTGAACTTTTCCTTCCCTTGATCTGGTCTGAAGGGATTTTATTGTTCATACCTTTAAGATAAGTGTTTTCTGCAAGGGAGACAATCTGCTTTATCCAGTTCATATGTTAAAAGACACCATGGTTGTTGGCGCTTTCAGCCCCAGTGTAGGTTCTGTACATGCACAGGGATCCTTCCCCAGTGAACTCAGGACTCCAGACCCCAACATGATTTCCTCTGCTTCACAGCACGTCATGTACAAACACTAGCCAGTAGCCTGAACTCCCTACATCTCTGAAAACTGAGATTTCCAGATGGCAAGCTGATCTGACTTGGTTACTGAAACAGTGCTGTAGATACCAAAGGAACTAGAGCAGATGGAGTGACACCCTTAGCTGATTATTTCTGAGCAATGGGAAAGGTAGCTCAGGTATGGATGAGCACTGCAGCTCATTATCATTTTAACCAAGCCATCTTTATGTAAAGGTTTTAAAACAGAACCAAGTTACCATGGAAACTGATTGAAGCAAAGACTTACTGTAAATTCTTTTCTAGACAATGATAACAGGACTGACAGGTGGGCTGTAAAAGGAGAACGAATGCAATACAGAGTAAGGCACCTTGACCTGTTTCCCCTTCTTAGAAGTGTTGTCATTTATAGCTCTGCTTTATCTCTATGTTTTCTATGGTGATATATTGAAAATATTTTAGAAGCAGCTCCCATCTAAATGAACCTTTTATTTTGTCATAATCATACTTGCAAGGAGATATAAAAAAAAGAGAAGAGAGCTACAGGGCAGGGCACTCCACTTATTTTCTCAAATTATTCTGTCTTACTAGAGCCATCAGGGAGCGAGAGCCATCTCTCAGGAAACACATTTGCATAAAGTGCCCTTTCCCACCAGTGTTTATATTTTGGTCTTGAAATACACTCTAGGTACGTTTACATCCTAGCACACTGCTCCCCGTGTACACTGTGAAAGAAAGTAACAGGAATTAAGTGATTTTACTGAAGAAATACCTCTTCTCCCTTTCCCATAAATTTACAAGTATACCAACTTTCTGTAATCGCATTAAAAAATTATTTGTCTCTGTAAATATCTTTCTTAGCCTGATGGATGATAGTAAGAATAACAGATTAGAGTACCTAGCCTTCAAAACACAGTGCCAGAGTTTTGAGAAAGGAAGTTGGCAGAATGAACAGCAGAGCTTGTACCTTTTCCACTTGGAATAGTTAGCTGGCAGCACTGGAAAAGATTTCAGCATATGAATATGCAATTTTTTTTTTTTTTGGTTGTAATTCTGTGCTGGGTGTTTCTACCTGCTGTGCTTAATTTCAGAATCTCGCATTATCATTAGAGAAAAATAACATCTTTTGCAATACAATATTCTACGAAAAGGAAGGAAAGAGAAGGGGGAGATTTTCTCCTAGATGAGAAAAAGAGGAATTCTTGATTTTGTCCTGATACTTTTCTAGCCCAAAGTTTCTCCTTGGTTCTACCTCCCAGCTGAGCTGTGTTTGCACATGCCCTTCTGACACAATCTATAAAACAATTTTCTTCCAAGTTTTAGGAGGTTTGCTGTCACCAACAGACATGTTTGGTCCCAGCACACTAGAACCACAACAGACAGTCACCTTTTCCAGCAGGTTTGCCTTACAGCTAAAAGTAACAGCAGCAGCTGCTTTTGTTGTCAGAAGTAAATATACTTCTCACCTTCAGTCTCTGCCTTTGTCAGCACTGAGGGTGTGGGGACTTGACAGATGGCTCCTGCTAACATATCACAGATAAAATGGTATTTGGTGTATGGCATAAGTTTCCAGGCAAATAAGAATGTTTTTCATTTAATATCATCCCTGTGCAAAGCTGGAAACTTAATAAAATGTGGCAGGCTCTAAGGCAACACATCTTGACATGTCAAAGTGTATGAGGATGAACCCAGTGGCAGAACTCCCTGATAAATGATGCACAAGGCAACTTCTACTTGTCATGAGTGAGTTTTGATTCCTGTGTTTATTATCTGTAAAGCTTTTTGCCAATCAGACAAAGCAAAACACAAATCCTAATTCTACTCTCTTTATGCAAATTACAACTTCTGTTCTGTCCACTGTACAATATTTGGGTATCTGAGCCACAGAAAGCTGCCAGTCCAGGCTCAGCTGTCAGACACACTTGTGCAGAGGTTTTGCAGTCCTTGAGCCTGGACACTCAAGGACTCCTTGCATTGAAGGTAGAACCATTTAAAGAAAGCCATTTTAAGTACTTCTATGCTTTTTGTCCTCATTCTGACACAAATCCTACTGGAAAGCAGTCAAAAAATATAGCTGCTGTTTTCCAAGCAAATAAATTCCCCATGAACATAAAAATTATTTCAAAATGGGTTTTTTAATTCTAGAAATAGTATCCCAATAGTCAACAGTTTAATAAAATTGAAATTCCTTGGCACTACTGTACATTCCCAATTTTAATTATTTTTCATATCTGGTTGTGTGACAAAAATGTGTTGTTTCAAATAATCATCAGATTCCACAAAGATGTTTATCTTGGACTTAAGGAAGTCCGAGGTTTAGATATAAGAATGTTGGTAATAGTTAAGGTCATAACACAGGACAGTATAATTTTAATTTACAAATTCTCACCTAAAGGCATGATTTTTCTAAGCAAAGGTGGGGAAAACATGCAAAAGAGATGGAGGAGGGATTGTTTGGAACTGGAAAAAGCCAAGATATAAGTTCTGGGAGAAAAAAAACAACCACAACAAAAAGAAACAAAAATACCGCAGCAATCAAACAAACAAAACCCCAAATCCCAACAAAAAAAAACCAAAACAAATCAAAACATACCACCAAAAAACATCAGAGTGGTAAACCAGAAAACTGAACAGACAAACCATAAAACCACAGTTTTAAGTTTTACACAGTTTACAGAATTACCAATCATAATTTAAGGATAACTCTTCCAAGCCTGATCAGAATTCTGTGAAAATCACTGAACTTTGCAGAGGTGTCTCAGCCAGGCACCTTGTAAACTTCAAGACCAGGCCTAAAATAAATCAGGTCAGTGGTGCAAGTAAACTAGTCTGTGCCACCTCTAAGCATGAGTGGTCACTCTAAAGGTGTTGTTTGGGCTTCCAGAGGGCAACTTGACAAACACTTCTATTCTCTGTTTCTCATAGCATGCATTTTCTAAGACACACACTATTTCTACACGGTTGTGTTGACACATTTTGAGAAAAAAAATGTATATAAATAGGTTACATGCATGGATTTAAGTGGTTAACAGTATGAAATTATGTCAATACTCATATCTGCAAATTTACTACTTCAGTACTTGGCCTCAAGTATCTAATTGTTCCATCTCTGTTTTCATGGAAGACAGAAAAAAATGTAATGAAACAATAAGTCTGTCATTGACACATCTGTAACTCACGCATTTTTGTCGATGCAGGTTTTTCAATACAGAGTCCACACTGGTTTCATATGTGATGAGGAGACAAGCAAACAGTGGAGAACAGCAGTAGATACAATGCAGATAAGCAAGAAAGAAAAATTAAGGATGAAAAGACGGAGCTGTTTCTAGGAAATCAGGTAAGGAATTCGGATGATTCTCGATAAAGTGTAAAAAGTACAAAGAATTGTGCCAAGTAGTTTATCCTGCCCTTCCTGGTATTTCTGAGAATTCCTTCTATATGTGTCTAGGACATATGCACACACACGATACATATACCCTACAAACCCCCACTGACACAATGAATTTACTTTTTGAGCAAAATTGCTGTTACTCTCAGTGCAAATATTTATTATACTGGTATCCTACAGTTCTTTTCATAAAATCAATTTCCTGTATTTCATTTTATTTCCTTTAAATAAACCATTGTACTAGTTGTTACAGGAAGCCAATTGAGTAGTGGTTTGACAGAGGAGTAAAAGTGAGTTGTGCTATGTGTGCTCCTGTTCCCCCAAGTGTCAAACCTTACAATGTCCTGTCCTCAAACCCTTGGGACATTACAAGCACAGTGCAGAAAAGCACCATCTCTTATCACCCACCCCTCCCTTCCTAGGTGACAGGTGGAAAGTTTGGTTAGAGCTTGGGCACACTTACATTTCCTAAGCATGACCGGAGAGGAGTAGAAATACATTTACCAAAGACCAAATCTGGACAAACAGGGAAGAACAATTCATCCTTTCCTCATCTGCTCTCCTGCTTTGGAGAAAAGCTGCTGCACCACTTGTAGTGTCACAGCAGGAGCACAAACGTGGTGGAGACTGTATAATCTCTACTCCCCAAAACAAACTGGACACTAGGCTAACTGCACATTACCTGATGGAACTGTTCATGACAGAAAAATCCTATAAAATTTTTAGCGACACTTACTTTCAGAATAGTCTGAAATTATATTTTTGCCACAAACAGAAGATGAAAAGAAAACCACAGCTAAACATTACAAATCTACTTAATAAATACCTCTCCCTTTCACTCACAAAACTAAAGATAACCTAAGGTGCTGGTATAGCAACACACATCAAGTATGAAGAAATGATTACCTACAGGTTTTTGCATTCCTAAGTAACACCATCAGCTTATCACACCCATTTAGTATATCCACGAAGCAGAAATTGCTTTAGAGTTTAGTCTTGTAGAAGTACTTTAACTCATCTACCAAATCCTTATTTATGCTAATATTTAGTTTTCATAGAACAGCATCTAATGCTTCCAGACAGCACCTTTCAGAAGACTGACTCCAAACCTGTGGAAATTCACAACTGAAAAAACATGTTCCATGAATTCCCAAGAGCTCTAAAGACATTAAAACATCCTTAGCCAAGCCTCACAAACTATACAAAACTCATTATTACTGTTAACATACCATTTACGTGTTGCACAGTTCACTGTAACACAATACTCTGCCGATGATAACTTTGTGCAGTTTGGTAGGACTGCCACATGATGGGACATTCTGTCAGTTCCTGGTTGCTGTTGATTGATGGCTGCTGCATGCTTGCAGAGTATCAGCAAGGATGTCTCCAATGGGAGAAGCAGCATCATACAGCTGGAGTTTCTCTAAGACGTGCAATTTTCATGAGTTACAAACTTGGGAATGTCACACTGTAAAAGCTACATGATAAAAGGCACTGCATGGTGTTACAGCTGATTCCATTTGCCATATGGTATGTTATTATTTTGCATTACTTTGGGGAGGGTACTAAAGTGAACGAACAGAACACACTCAAAGCATATAGAAAAACGAGGGCAAATTGCATAGTTCTTAATTATATCAATAAGGTCTGTAACTGAAACAGAGATGCAACTAAATGAGTTGAAAGTGCAGTACACTCCAGCTACTGAAAGCAATAAACTATCAGGAATATTTTAACAGGAAGAAATTGCCAGCGACGATATGTAAAGGCCTACAGACAACATTAAAGTGGATTTGACTTAAAAGTCAGCAAATGCTATGTGTAATGCTACACATATTCCCAAAATATGATTTTACATCAAAGATAATTTTATGTGAGGTAGGCTGGAGAAAACATTTAATCAGTAATCTCTAAATGAGATTCCACAGGCACACCTATAATGAAACCAATACATTAATTATTAAAACAAAGTGGAAGGGCATTTGCTGAAAACAGCTAAAGTGAAACAATAATTAATTGTGTCCATTTGATATCAGGTAAGTGAGCTGTCCCTAGGACCTAAGAAATTTCAAAATAAACAACTCCAAATTTAAAAAGGCTTTCACTTTACAATATATCAGAATTCACAAGCAGAATTTTCTGACTGAAACAAAATCCAGCCAAGGTTAGATCATTCTTTGGGAGCTATTATTCAGTCACCACTGAAAATTTTAAATCAGGAATATTGTGATACCAATACCAGAAATATAGAGGCCTGCTGGTTTTGGGAGTAGTTTGGCTCTCAATGCCATAGTCTATTGAATAAGACATTTTAAGATCTGTTAAAAGAACAGAATGTTTTCAAATAATTCATTGTAATTGTGTAGTATTTCAGATGACATCTTCAAATCTGTCATCTATTCAAGTGTTCCATTTGAGCAGCCAAAAAGTAGATTGCTCCATTTAGCCAGACCTCTAGCATGATTAAATCAGATAAATTCTATTAATCCCAAATATTTCCTAGTATGGGTTATGCAGTGTGCTTTCTCATTAGTTTTTACCAGCTATTATGAAGATTTTTTTTTAGTAAGTCATTTAAGTGTGTTAATGTCATTTGAAGAAAACAGAAAGCTCTCAGGTAAGTAAATAGAGGACCATGGCTCTATGGCCCTTGCTAGCTTGGACTCACTGCCAAAACCCACGGGGTGCAGTTTACCAGTCTCAGGGTTTGCCACTGCACTGGTTAACATCTGCAAATACTTGCTGCCCAGTAATGGTAGGAGGGGCCAAGCTGTAATTGCTGTGCAAATTACTGCACCCGTTCTCATTTCTCAGCTAATGGTAACACCAACTCGTGACACATTCTCCAGCATCTTATCAAAATCCATGAAGTTTTCACACATCTCAGTGTGTGCCATTCATGTTTCTGTTCCAGCCATAAAAAAAGGCTGATGGCAGGAATGACGGATGTCACTAAATGAAGGTTATTATTCAGTGAGAGATAAAGAAAGGAAGGGAGGGAAGAAGCCAGTTCTCACTACTATACTCAAGGGTGTTCTTCCTTTTTAAGGGAGAAACAATCTTGAATATGAGTTAACAGACAGCTCAAGTTTAAAGACACAGTGTTGTAAATAGACTTGCTAAATTACCAAACATTTGTCTGTTGTTATCTTCTTTAAAGAAAATCTGTTTATTAGTGAATGACAGAGCAATATTTGTATATTTTTTCTTCTAAGAACAAATTCAATTCAGTACTAATGAAAGATAACTAGTGTTTGACAGAATTAGTGTTTACCTTACCCTCCTACACTGGGAGTTCAAAACTAAATTATTTTAAATGCTTTGATTTCTGCTATTCTGACAAACTCTGTCACCTTGA
The DNA here is from genome assembly GCF_014805655.1 of Passer montanus. Classification (NCBI taxonomy): domain Eukaryota; kingdom Metazoa; phylum Chordata; class Aves; order Passeriformes; family Passeridae; genus Passer; species Passer montanus. Next base: position 9,994,372 of record NW_024356504.1, on the reverse strand, counting down.
CAATAACCATAAATGAATGTGTTAGTTATGATAAATTTTCAGTGCAGCAGTTCTAAAATGGGAATGGAAAATAACTTTTTAAAATACTTAGTAATTTCTTCTGAAAAGATAGAAATGTTTAATTAAATGTGGAAAATAGATTTAAGTAAGAATTCGTCAGATAAGAAAAAATCTTATCATAGCATGTTATTATTTCTACTATTATTTTTTACAAAATTTACAAACTATTCAAGATTCACATGTAAAACTCAGAAAAACATCAAGAAAATTATAAATTATAGAGTTTGGGAGTTGAAGTCAAGGAAAGAATCGTGTTCCAAAGCTTCCTCATGATGAAGTTTTTTCTGCTAGTTCAATTCATTTAGGCACTTAATTTTTTTGATTAATTGATCATGACAGTACTATAATATAATATTGATTACCTTACATGTGTTCACTTTCAATGTGTTCAGTTAGTTTAAGGAAATGCTGGTAGGCCAAGAATTTGCTGTGTTTCACAGGAAGAACATTGAATTACATTCATGAAGATCAGAAATAAGGTATTTCTATCCAACCACAGTTTTTAAGTAAGCAAGGTTGATGAGTAGCAGTATATAAGAGGATTTCAGAGAAGACAGAATCTTAAAGCTGTAACCTATTCAAGAGTACACTGACCACTATAAAGCCATCCTGTCAATTACACACACGTTGGTTTTAGTGAAAATGCAGTATTTGAAAATTTGGAAAAATGGTAATGTAAAATAATAAACTGGTTATATAAATAATAACTGGAATAATAAAATTGCTAGTACAGTCAACCTGACTTTCATTTCCAGATGCACTACTAAGTCCAATTTTATCAATACACCTCTACTCAAAAACTTGAAAAATAAGCAACTGCTCTGTGCCTTAGAGGTGCCTCAGACCTAGCTAAACACAATTTGCGTGTATTTTAGGCCTGCCTTCTTTTGATATATAGTTCAGTTTTCAGCTCTCACATGTTTCTTCTGAAAAGATACTTGCTGGATATTTGCAGTACATTATGAACAGATGTTATACCCACTCTGCTGATTTGTGTTAGAGTACTTGTCTCTTCCATGGATTATTAAGTGTTGAAACCATAAGTGAACAATAGTATAGTAAAGAAAATATTTAGGATTTCAGTGCTTTTTCTAAATGAAGTTGTTCACAGCTGGTGCTTCCAAATTCTTCCTTAGTTCTCTTCCTTATTCTGCTTCCAAAATGCTTCCTCATTCTAAATCTAAGTCTTTTTATGGCAGCAAAAGCTGACAGACTCTCAAGGTAAACAACTGGCAACGATTCAAATCCTCATCACTCAGAATGATTCTCTGTAGTTCAGAAGAAACCTCAATACCATTTCAGAGTAAGGGCCACAATATGCCCTTAACAGTCCAGCAGTGTTATTTGTTATTTTTAGGGGAAGTTTTCGGTAAGCAGATCCCAATTTGCAAGCGAGGCCTTTTAACTGCCATGTATGTCTACACTGCACAAATGGCCAATCCACTCTCGAGAACTGAACAGCTTCCTAAGCCCTTTTCCCCAGAGATGCACCTCTGTGGTTTTGATATATCATATATGTTCAAAGGAAAACAATTATTCAAAGTAAACAACAGAATCTGAAAAATGAACAAGATGAAAAGTATAGAACAGTGTTTTCTGAGCAAGACTCTGCCACCCTTCTTCACACCCTCATCTCCAAGAACACTTATACCTGATCAAGCTGCATCCTAAAAGCAACATTAATTGCTTTCCTGGAACAGACTAGTGAACTGAATGCTCAGATGATCTCTATAATTTCTTATTTTTAAAGCCAGTGATGGCAATAAAATCATGCTAGCAACAATTACAGTATAAATTGTACATAACTGTAGAGAAATAAACCTGCACAGCACCTAAGCCTACATCAAAATGCAATAAAGTGGGAGGGTTTTTTTTAAACTAGAAAATACAAGACTGAGCAGGACTGAAAATACCCTTTTGTAATTCCCTGCTTATCCCAGCAAAAGACCATGTGATTTCCAAAAAGTGTATTAAAACATAAGAGATATAAATTCCTTTTAGCTGTTTAAAATATTTTTTTGACATTGCAAATGACAGTAAATGTGATTAATGGTTGCTGATAATTGGAGTTTCATTTGAGTGGTTATTACTTGTCAGTGACAATTAATAGCTCCACAAACCCCCCATTCATTTCACAATATTAAAGAATGATGGCTTGTGGGAATTATGCTAAACTAGCACATTCAATTAGATTTTGAATTTTATAGTATATTGAATAACAGTTTATGGTTTTATAATAGCAGTGATGGTTTATTGTTGCATGGTAATCGCTCTCATTACATGTATGCTTATCCAGAGAGTTACAATTTCTATACCCATTAAAATTACTCAATTACATGTTAACATTTCTTTAAAACTACAGTGCTTTGGTCTTTATCAGTAGTTTTTAATGACAGTTACATTGGTTTTGTCCCAGTATTTGATGGGCAAGATGCAATGTGTAAGGAATGCAAAAGCAGCTCACGCTCCTTGGTATCAAGCACCAGGCTGGAATGACACCTGGGATGGCCACCAAGCTGCAAGTGTCCTGCTACAGCTGGCTGGGCTCTACATAGCAGGCAGCAATTGTCTCATCTGACCATTCCTCAGAATAGTAGGAAGAGAGGAGGGGAAATCTTCAGTAAAGGGAAAGATACAGGTTTTTGGAGAATCACCTCCAAACTTGAGAAGTATCCTCCCTTTGGCCTTTTCTCCAATAAAAAAAACCCATAACTTCCTACTTCCCACAGTCTGAAGAGAGAAAAAAACCAAAAAAACACCACAAAGCACCACAACAGGAAGGGGGAAGGAATCATGACTGGCAGAGAGAAGCCCATGACAGAAAAAGAGCTATGTAAAATAAAGTTGACTGAAAATGTTGTTTGCACCAGGACAAAATGGTGCATAGAGTTTAATGTGAGAGACTGGAAAGGGTATTTTTTTCTTTTTTAATGGGACAACATAAAACTTAATAGAACAATTTTTAAAGTTTCTTAACTGAGAAAGCAGCAGGCTTTGAGGTTTAACATGCGTATAAGATAAATCTTGAAAATGTAAGTAGACTAATAAAAATTCTGCCACTCAGGAAGCCAGTGCACTTCTAACACAGATATCTATATTGTCAGGAGCTAAGTCACAGATCATTCAATAAAGTTTAACAAAGCAGGAAAAGGAACAAAGCAGAGAACAAGCTTTGTAAAGTTAAGGCACCTACTGATTTCACTTGCATAAATGCTTTTGCCTAGGACTCTTCTTGACTTCAATTTTCTGATACAGAGAATAGCAATTGTATGAGAATAAATCTTTCTTCTGCTTTGTCTCTTATTTCAACATGCTCTTAAAATCTACTGGTAATTTTACTCTTCTACTTTACTCTTAGACAAATTATCAAACATACCTCCCAAATAACGAATATTCTACTAATTCAATCTTGTAATTTTCTTCCAAACATGGAGGTTATCCTAGTGTAATACAAGGTAAGATGAGAACCTCTCTCACAAACACTGAATTATTTCAGCAAACTAAATTAAGGAAAAAGTCAACAGTAAAAATGAGTTATGATAATTCTAGCAAAATTCCAAGTCAAAACTGCCACCCATTGCACATTCTATTTTATGCAATAATTCTCCATCCAGCAGTGAACATTTCCAAGTCACTGCTAAACTCAGAATGAAGTCAATGAGAACAGGGTCAAGACCTTTCTTATTACTATTTGATTAGTTTGTGCAGGTTTGCAAAAGCAGAAAATTGCTGTTTGTGACAGGGGAAGCTCCAAATATGTACTTGTTTGTTTCACTGGAAAAATAATAATATGAAAGTTATAATGTTATATTATAATATTATATATATATATCTATAATATTATAGAGATATATGTAAAACCTCTCTGACTTACTTTTCTTGTGGCCTTTGGGCCATCTGTTCAGAAATAATTTTTCTTATGTTTTAATGATACTACTATTAGTTATTTGTTGTATATTAGCACTTCACAGCTCTCATTAGCATTTGTTCTACTTTGGCAGAGACTGTATAGATCAGGTGAAACCAAGTGGAGAATAAGTTGGGACTAAAATAAAAAACTAAAAACTAACAAGCTTTGCAATTCCCAAAGTAAATTTTGGCTAAGTGTAGATTAGGTGGCTTTTTAGACCAGTTGTTTCTGTTATAATTTCTTTCCAATTCCCAATGCTAGGTGGAAAATGAAATTAAAAAAAAAAAAAAAACCACAAAAAAACCCCAAAAAACAAACAAACAAAAAACCACCATTAAATTAAATTATGACGTAAAAGATCATGACTAAGAAGAACAAAGTACATGGCACATATATCAGTAATCTGATGGAAAAGGACAAGGAAGTTCAAAAAAGCAATTCAGTTCTATTCTTTGATCCAATTTAATGAAACTTTAATCTTGCTATTGTAAAACTCAAATTCAGGCATTGCAATGCCTGTAGATACAATTCTAATGTTGTATTCAGACAAATAGATTCCACTGGTCAGTAACTCTCAGATTTGATAATATCAACAAAGAGAGTCCTATAAAATGTGTCCCATATCCAACACTGAATTTATCAGGTGGCCCTTTGTTATTAAGACTCAAGACTTCCTTATTAAGATTTAAGAACTTCTGGCAACATCATATAATGCATATTGGTAATCCAATTACTGTTTTCAAAATATAGTAATTTATTAACACATCAGGGAACTAGATATTTCCTTAAAGTAAACTCCAGGGCATAGATTCCAGCTTCTGTGTACCTTGCTCCTTCTCAAGTACCAAACAGCTTTAGTATGCCTGGGGCCATAAGATAATTCAAATGGCACATTTTCAATAGCATAAAACTCATCAGAACATGTATGCAAAAATTTAGAAGCTGAAACATGTGTTTTGTGCTTTGAAGAATTGTTTGTTGTTTTGTTTTGGGTTTTTTTTTCCCTATGAGTAGTACCTGTAAGTATTGAGCACAGCAAAGTCGAGCAAGAACATAAGCTGGAAGCAGGAAAGAGGAATAGGCCACACAAATACTCTGTTGTTCAAATGAAATTGAGGCTGCCTGAGCATGTTTTATAAACTAGGAGAAAACATCTGCTAGAAAAGCTCTCACCAAACCATTAGCTGCTCCATCTTTTCAGAGGATGTTTTATATCCTAGTGGCTTTGTCCAGAAAAATAATTATATTACTACAAAGTGAAAGGGGAATGAATTCCCCCACATGTACTGTGCTCTGGTAGACTATAATGTCAGAGATAAAGGTTATCTTTAACCCTTACCGTAAAACTATGCATTTTTTAGAATTTGTGGGGTTTTTGCTTTTTTACTAATCGTAAGTATTGCAATGAATGTAGAATTTGATCTAAAAGAAGAAATTAAAAACTTAACAATTTATTGCTGCTGTGTTTATGCTTACAGTTTGTAGCATCATTCCTGAACTTCAGAAGAGGCAAGATTCTTTTAGCCTACATGGTCAGTGTAAAAATTCTCTCTACCCTACTTCTGCCTTAAAAATGAAAAAAAAAACCCAGAAACTTCAAAAAGAGTTTGGCTGCAATTTTCAGTAGAAGGCTCATCAGTATTTGCTATAGTTTCACAGCAGGAAAGACCCCACAATTATACTGTTTTCAACAGATGTCTATCACAGCTGCTATATTAACATCATTGCACTGCTTATCAGGTGCATGGGTTTCACACATATGCCTTCTCTGATTCATCCTTCTTACTTTCTAGAATTTATGTTCAATAACCAGGCAAAAGCTTCTCTGAGCTATCTGAGCAGGAGGTATTTGTTCTATACTCTGCAGTTTCCTCTCCAGCACTATAACATACATCAGCTGCTAACAGTTAATTAATTAGTGCATTTGCTGTTCAGTCTCTTAAAGAGGGAAATTAAATTTTGTGGCCTTAACCTAGAAGAACATGAACTGCAAAAACACACATATTTAAACAGGTCAAATTACTTCCCTGGCACGTGGGAGAGGGAGCTGTAGACTTGACTCCTATCGCAGGTGGCACTTGACTTGATGTTCACTGATTGTATCAATGACCAGAACGATTGCATCAAACACTGGCAAGAATGCCCTCTCCTCTCATGGAAAAACTATTTATCCACTCCTACAAGGGGCTGTACCTATGACTATAACTGAGTCCATAATTAATCAATCACTCATCTGAATTCTGCTTACATTTGCCTGAAACTGACAGTCTTGGTGAGAGACAACTAACCAGTCTTGGAACACTGTCAGTGCTAGGAATGTACCACTTGAATTCATTCATCCTGGAAAACTGAAGACTACATTGCCATCACTCCCCAGAATGATTCAATAGCTCCTATTTACATGCATACACTGACGAGAACAATTGTGGATCATCATTTTTACTAGAAATATTGCTGACACCTATGTGCATTAAGCAAATGATGCCCAGATATCTTGGAAACCATGATAAACAGAACTGTTTGGAAATACTCCAGTGAACAGATTTTTTTTTTCAAGATCCGTTTCCATAAACCAGAAGTATTTTCCTTAACTGTTTTGGATTTTATGAATTTTCACTGAATGCAAGTCACATTGATAGGATCACTGTCTGGACTCTTGACAGGTTGCCCCAGGAAATACAGAAATGTTTCAGATTTTTTTAGTTCTGAGCAAATATGATGTTTTGAGAAAAACTGGGATTAATTAATGCAAGATTGAAATCTTCTTTTCTTAAGCTTTTTAATGCCTATTATTCCCACTTTTCATATATGGTTCCCAAAGTAATATTGAGAATGACCTCTAAAAGGTACTTCAAATTTTGGACTCTAGCAATGGCCTCTTAAAGCCTTTATAATTCTGCAGGCAACTGCAGCTATGTCATCATACAAACAAAAGAAAAAAAACCATCCCAAACAAAAGAAGTTACAGATGCTTTTTCAGATACAGAACTAGGGCAACTTTCAAGAAATAATTTTTGCCTGAATTTTTTGTCAGCTTTAAGTTTACCTGATAAGCCTATGTCAGTTACAAATTGTTTCTACAAGAGCAGATTTTATCTTATGATTTGTATGACTATCAGTAGAAATAAGAAGCCAGGGGAATAAAAGGCTTTTTTTCTCATGCTAGATAGGGAGCTTAATTAGCAGTAATTTAATTCTGAGAACAACTCTCACTGCCTCTCTTATTTCACAGAAGAGATACTACTGCTGAGATACTTTGCCATATTTTTCCTTCCAACAGGAAGGAATGCACCTTGAGCTTTTCCTTCTCTTTTGTAACAAAGAATTTGTATTAAGTATTTACATTGTTCCAAGATTAAAACAAAATAAACAAACAAACAAGAAAAATTAAAAACCCAAAGAAAACCAAAAACAAAACACCACAAAAGCAAACAACCAAAGCCACTAGAACCTTGTCTATAATTCACTGAGATTTGACTTTGATGAGGGTTCTTCCAGTTGAATTCACAAGGACATACGGTGGCCCAAAATTTTTAAGGAATTTTTTAGCCAGCTGCAATAAAACAGGTCATTTTTAATATTTTTCTTTTTTTCTGAAGCAAAGTTACTCATCTTCTTTAATGCTAAGCTGCAAATACCAGGAGGAGAACTGCACAGTAACATATGAGTACCTGGAAACAATGAGTTTGCTGTATGGTTCTTCTGTAGGGAGTTACACTTCAGAGTTTCAGCTCTGCAATATTTCAGAGAGAAGTGAACTACATCACTGAGGAGGTCTTGCAGAGGACCTCTCCCCTCAGCTAGTTCTTGAAGAAATAGGCATCCTAGGCAAAGTATGTGCAAACTTTGGGCTACTGTCTGGCAGTTCAACATAACAGAATACCTGTTAAATGTGCATTACTCTGCATCACCACTTTGAAATTAGTCATTTAAGGTTGGCTGTGTTCAGTGTTCAGTTCTTTCAGCCTATAAAAAAACGACAGATGGGGAAGCTGCACTACAGTTCAACAGAATAACACATTAGCTTCTAGAATTCTTCTACCTACATGCTCTGCCTGGCCTCCCACTTCCTTGGAGGCCTGAATAGATTTAACTGCTACCATAATAAAAAGCATTTCATTATGTTCTATCAAATTGGCTGGTGGTCTCTGATTATTTCTTCTTGGAAGTAAGATTTAGGAAAGTCCTTTAATACAAATATTTACTTTGTAAGAAGGATGTCCTCATGATAAACCTCTCCTGTAAATACTATCAGATGGAACTATTTCTTTGATATTTTTCTACTGCAGCTATTTTAGAAAAGGCAGCACTCTGACATTCTCTGCAATTTATTTCAGCCATTCTGCATGACTAAGACATTTTGTAAACTCAGAGTGTGAATATAGATTAAGATAATGTAATAAATTATGCAGAATATAATTAATGTGAAAATTGTTAAATGGGCAAAAAGAACAGGAAATTGAGTGAATTTGCATCAAATTCTAAACATTTTACTGTCTATTATCATTTTTATTAATCAGTATAGGCACCCTTTGTTTCTTTTATTTCTCTGAAGGGAAGAAGACAGAATATATTGCTTGGTTAACCTTCTTTTATTTTTCATTTAAAATTAGAGTCTCTACTCTTAAATTGTAGGACTTGCTTTTCTAGAACATTTATAAAGATATAGCTTCCTAAGTACTTGGCGTTATTGGCTATAAAAACCTTCATATATTCCAACCAAGAAAGAGAATCACAATGTATGCAGACTTTGCATCCCTCTGAATTATAGCAAAATGGCACTCAAATTTTTAGTAAAAGTAGTTGTTTTGTTTAGAGAGTACAATTAAATCACAAAATATTTCAGGTTAGAAACATTTCTGATTTTTAGTGTAGAAATGTAGCATCTGTATTGCAAAGTTGTTCTTTGGTAAGAAAGTTTGATAAGAAAATAAAATAAATGTAATTTAACTGCTTGTCAGTATTTTTTTCAAATGAGAAACAGTAAGAACAGTTGGAGTTTTTTTTTCAACTTTCTTTCAAAATGATTCTTAGTGGGAAAAGCTGTATGATGTAAGACAGTGCTTCCCTAGAAGATGTCAAGGTATTTAGAAGACATGTAGATGCTCTTTGGGACAAAGTTTATTGGTGGACTTGGCAGTGCTGGGTTAATGGCTGGACTTGATGTTCTTAGAGCACTTTTCCAACCTAATTCCAGGATTCTAAGACATAACCCTTGCCATAAAGAAATTCTGTATTTCAAAAAGTAACAATCAGAAATAAATTATGTCTGCAAAAGGCTTCTGTATTGGTATTTTACTTGAAAAGCAATGGAAAATCTAAAATTTCAAGACACAACAGTCTTTAATGTTCTACATTGCTTTTTTATTCAGACAGAAAAGTCTTCATCAGGAAATTGGTTAGTAATAACTCTAATAACTCTCTAGGAATTCATTATACTAATAAACAATTTGTTAAATTAAATCAAGTTAAATTATTGAAAGAAAATTCTCAAATGAGGGTTATAGGCTGAGACTTCCAAAGGAAATCAGTTTTCAGTTATTACTTGTTTTATGGTGTTTAGGTGCCACATGTGTAGATTTTTGCTTCTTTAAAAAACTTTTTAAGACTGTGTGTTTCATAAACTCCTTATTGGGCCTCATTCTGCTGGATACTTGACTTGCAAATTGAATTCTCTGTGAAAGAAGTTTATAATTGTTGTTCATGAGCTCTGCAATAAAACAGATTAGGTTTTTTTCCTGTGAGCCTACAATTTTCAATAGAATAGGTCCTTTATAAGACATATTTTAACACTCCCGTAGATTAATAATGTGTTAGCAGAAAAAGACAGGTTGAGCCTTGCTCAGTTATCCCTCCATTCCAATTACACTGTGACATTAAATCTTGTGACATTTAATAACAAAGACCATTTCACCCATGGCTGCCTCAACTGCAGACAATTTATGAAACAGCGTCGCTTCCTAAGGAACTGTTCTCAAAGGTGGCCTTCTCACATGCTGATATGTCTAACTGCCCATGTAAATTAAATAAGATGTAGCAAAGTATGTAAAATTGGTCATCTTACACTTACCTGATGGCATTGACTACAGAAAGAGGGGTTAAAGAGCTAGCAGCATTGTTTTTTGCAAGTGTAGTAATGTTAATGGACCAAAATATGAAAGAACCAGGCTACAAAACAAAGTATTTGCACATATATGTCCTATTTCTTTATAGTCTTTTACATTTTTAATATGAATTTACAGATTTAAAAATCTTCAACTTTTTTTTTTTCAAAAACCTGCCATTAAACAAAATTTAGTGGCACTACTAAATAAGCCTCTGAAGTAAACCTAGTCTTGTCTTCCTCAAAGAGGACTGAGTGACAAGATGCAGGACCAGCTGAAGATGCTGTCCAGGACAAGCATACACACGCCTTATCACAGACTACAGGCAAAGAAAGCTCAGCCAGCTGCTCATCTGGCTCCAAAAGTCAAAGATGCACAGCTTGGTCTGAAATAATTAGCCTTGTGGAAGAGCAACTGGCTTCAGGGTTTGGACTAGATTCTCCATGTGAGACCAAGCAAAAGTATACTAATGCATCAGCTGACTTGAGGATTGTCTTGAGGATTTTTGCAGCAAGTACCACTGCATGGTGGTGTAAAACAATGCTGAAACCATTTCAATTACCTTCTGCCTCTAAAACAATAAGTATATTACGTCAGGTGTAGATAAGACATTTTCATCTTTTCCTGAGAGAACTCAGAAAGAATATTGTGCAAGAAAGGCATTTTTGCCAAATACTAGTCCCCCTGCAAAATTTTACAATTTTCTACCACCATACACCCTAAAGAAAAACTGGACATAAGGTACACTAAGTGTTGAGTGCTTGCAGAAAACAATCTCACTTTACCCCATTCAATTATTCTGGTTCTAGATGATGAACGTAATGTGAGAGAGATTTCCCTGTGTGAAGGTGGCACGAACAATACAAGGAAACAGACTGGAAAAGGCTAGACTTGTATACAGCAAGGGTGCACATTTCAAGACTTAATTTAAATTTATATTTTGCTTGAATACCTAGATAGTAAAACAGACTCTTGAAAATATTTCAGTGCATGTTTCTATAGTCCTGTCTCATAGGTTTGCTGTTTCCCTTCCTACAGGAGTAGGACTTGCCATGGGCTTACTTTTTCCACAAACATTGATAAGTGTTTTTTCACCTATAGAGGAAGGTGCAATGGACTCCTTTCCAATAGCCTTCAGCTGTGCAAAACAATTATTTAGCACATGCAGGAGGGCCTGATTGTGTGGAACAGGCAGGCAGCTACAAGTGTTGGAAGTCTCACTGACTTTTTCCTTTGAAAAAATGTTTCTTAAAGCTTCAAATGATGAAATAGTAATAATAAATATCAAATGCTTCAAAATAATGCTGAACTGAGTTCTGAGGCTATGATGATATAGAAATAATTCTCTATAAACATAGATCCCTGATCCTAATGCAGGAAGTTGGAAAATATTTATGATGAAGTACAATTAAGGTCTGATTCACTGCCATTAAAGCTGATGAGGGTTCTACCCCTAACTTCCATGGCAGCAGTTCATAAAAATGTATTTACTGGGGAAGGCAAAAGTAATTAATATGTATGACTGCATGAATTCTTATACACACAGATATTATAGCTCAATACATTCCTTTTTCTAAAGTCAATGCATCTGAAAAAAAGGCAACAATTTTGCCCTGTGTCTAATTTCTTGTTATCATCTTCTTATGATATATTTTAATATTGTATCTTCATGTTTCCCATAAGCTTTCTTTTATGTCTAGAAATGTCTTCAAACTCTTCTATTTTTGCTGTGAGTTAAATTTATATATACATTATGGCCAAGTTTCTGTTAAAAAAAAAACAACAAAACTTATCTGTGAAACAGGAATTGAATTTCCTTACTCTACTTAAATGCCAGCAGTAATTACAATTCAGGACTTTGTCTCATGCAATTTCTTTGGGTTTTTAAACCAAGAATTAGAAGTTTGATAGCAAATTCAAATGAACATATTATTTGGTTTATCTGAAAATGCAGAGTCAGATCCAATTAAACACAATTAACTTCAAAAACTGCCACCACTTCTGAGGGTGAATCATATCCCTGCCAGCAGCTGAACCTTCCTGCAGTGGGAGAGTGTCTCCAAAGACTCTCACCAGCCACAAATATCCTTCAGCCAGAGGGACCAACTCTGCTGAGCTCCTAAATGTTGACATTGTCCAGTTAGTGTGGCTGCACGTGATCTGTGCAAATGCAGCACAAGGACTGTTCATTTTTGTAAGACTTTCTTGTGCTTAAATGGGCAGAGGAATTGAAGGACCAGTGAACTGCAACTTGTATGGGACTGATTAACTCTGAGAAGGAGGCAAGAGATGCCAACTAACTACTTCAGTACAAAAATGGTGATCATAGAGCAGTTCTGTACCTTCAAATAGCATTAATTTTTGTCTCTCCTAAAAATCCAACAGCACAGTCAGCTAGAGGATTCTGATAGAATTTGCCTAGAACTAAATAAGAATTTACATAAATGTAGCAATTAATGTATAAAAGTTACTTGTAGATCATAAATAAGTCAGTAATTAATGACATCTTGGCCTCTTTACAAGCTCCAGCAGTGTAAGACAGATCTTGTACTGAAGGAAAGTAGCTATTTTAGAATTCCTTTGCATTCAGGGTCCTCCAGAGAAAAGATTCAACAGGATAGCCCTGCAGAATATCTCGTTAATAAATCTCTTCTGTGATGCAACTGTAGTGCTATCTTGGCTTTTCTAACTGGACACTTAGGACTTGAGAGCTAGAGAAATAATTTGTCTCTACAGATCATCTCCATGAGCTCACTGCCTGCAATTCTGCATTAAGATGTACAAATTTTTATATGTCACTTTAAATCAGCCTGCAGCAGGTACACAGTTATTTGAAGCTATATTCCAAACATTCAGTTTAACAGAACCACATGGGCACAGAAAACCCATTCTGTCACTTAGACTGTCTATCCATTGAATAATTTGCCTAACCTGCACCTCTGCAGTGCTGTGCTGAATTTTCCAACTTTTATACTAAAGTACATTTCTTCAGATGCATAAAAGAACTCCTTGTTCTTCTGTAAAATCTGTTTCCTTTCATCTGAGAACTAAATAAAATATCTGGAATATATGTAGGGAACACAGAATGAGGAGAAGTGAATTTTGGCTATTTCTATATTGAAGGAGACAGATATAGTAAAGAAGACTTCAAGGGCCCTAAAACCATAAAGAACCTTGCTTTTGAGGTGAAAGGTGGAAAATTAAAAATTTTGGAGTAATATTTACAGACAGGAAGATTTTAAGTGCCTGAAAGCTGATGATTCTTCAACACTAAATACTGTCTCCTGATAGCTGTATTTCCATGACTATAATTAATCAGTAGCAGAACATATGCTGTTAGGCCAACTACAATTTCTGAAAAAATGTAACAGATTCAAAACACCATCTAATTTCACTAATCTCTATTTTTACAATAAGCTCTAATAAGATTTAATGCTAGTAGTCTTTCAAGAAACAGATTTATCTATGGAGTCAAGGATAAAATACATTAACATGGATAAAGAGTTTTACATTCAGGAAGAAAAAACATGGCATATATCTGATTATTTGATTAAAAATTATTAAAAAGTCACATCAAAGTGAAGAGGAAAGTTTGAAAGGATCTACACCAACAAACCACAAAAAACACTGTGTTGCTCAGTGATCCTCAGTAAAGCTGATCAAGAAGTTTCAGCCAAATTAAGAATCTCATTCTAACTCTGTGTCCACCCCTGGATTGTAAGACAAAAATAATCTAATTGTTGTTGCAAGTAAATCAGAACTATTGATATGTCAGCTCCGTGACTGTCAATCTCCTTGCCCAAAGCTCCCACCCAACAAACATCTATATATCACTGAACAGGACAACTCACTAGCTGGATGTCAGACAAACTGCTGGAACAAAATTTTCACTTCTCTCCACTACCTTTATTTGCTCTCACTGCCTTCCCTTCCAGACATCACCTGAGCCACCATGGTAATGACTATTTTAAAGCACTGTCTCTCCCTTTGCCTGTTAATACTTATTTCACTTGGAAGGAGTAACTTCGTGACCATTCCATATTCCAGTTCCCAGGTCTGAGTCATCACCCATCTTCTGCCCTCTGTGACTGTGCAATTATTTAAAAGTAAAATGCTAAAAGAGGCACGCAAGTATTTTTAAAACCCAGTCTTGTTGTGCCTACATGCCTTCTCTAACAAATAACAATCCTATACCAAAAGTTAAAACTTTCTATTTGTTGGGAATAACAGCATTTAATCTAAACACATTCTGTCCTTCAGATGTCCACTTACAGCTGAGAAAAAATATTTTTTCATATAACTTTAGTCTTCAGCTATTTCACTGCTTTCAGCTCACAGCAAAAAAAGTGTATTCATTTGCCATCTACATTTCAAATGTACCGCAGAAGTGTATTAGATTAAAAAACTGACCAAATCTATGGTTTATATAATTTCTTAAGAGTTGATTTTTCAACTAAGCAATTGCCAGAGCAAGCTATATCCAAGTATTCTACGACAAACACAAGAGACTTAGTCTTGCACCAAGAGACTGAGACTTGGATACATTTCCCCCTACAGTATAGAAGTATTCTACGACAAACACAAGAGACTTAGTCTTCACCAAGAGACTGAGACTCGGACACATTTCCCCCTACAGTACACATTAGCATTTCCATTCCTCCCTTCAAAGGGTGTCAAGAATGGCATTGTCACAGACAATTTTTCCATTATATCCTGGAAAAAAATTGAAAAATTATGAGATAGAAGAATGCTTCTGTGAGGTAGCTGAGATTGCTAATGTAAAAAGTGACTTGTACTACAATGACATAGAAAATGTTCATAACTGGCATTTGAGGAAGGGCAATGACACTGATTATTCTATCACAGACCGTGACATGAAATTATGTTCCAGTGTGATAACCTATGACCCCAGCAGGATTAGACAGATGTGTCACAGCTGGTTACTACCTGAAGCCAGAAGGTACATACTGTACTAAGTGACTGCTGTGTGAATGCAGGCGTGTTTGTAAAGCTGCACTGCAGCAGAAAGATGCAAAGCAATTGTAGCTGCCTGGCAGAACAGAAGCGTTACAGTCATATCAGTGTGGCCATGCTTCCAAAAGAGTGTTTAACAAACTTCTTTTTCCTTTTTCTTCATGTGTGCATGCTTCATACTGCACACCCTAGACAGAACCTCCTGCATCCTGTGCAATCAGGGTGTTTCATTTATAGAATCAGCTCTTCTTTTAATCTGGGTCACCTTTAATAGCAACCCCTCTCAATTCTCATTTCTCACTCAATTGGTGTCCTTCAATAAGTCTTCTCTTGTTCTGCTGCCATGACTGCAATTCACAGAACACTGGATTATGCTATAGTTACTCATGTCTATTTGGACATATATTTTAATGGATAGTCTGGATATAACACCAGGTTAAATTCAGGGACACACTAACTCAATGTGAAGCACAACATAGAAAAGACAACATTCAAATGAGAGTTTGCTTGCTAACACTGCAAGCGTATGAAATTCAAGAAACATATATCTACTTTACACTTTGTTCCTGTCCAGGATAAACAGGCCTGACTCACTATTTGCTGATTGGGCACCACCAGCACCATCTCAGGTGGATAAACTTGGTAAGATTCAGCTACTTAGATAAAACAGACCTCACCCATCTGTTGGAAGACCAACATGTCCTGAGTCAAGAAGCTCCTCGCACATTTCATGTTCCATGGTTCTTATACGGGGTTTTCACTTATTCATTGGCTGAAGCAAAGCAAAGCAAATACTTTTTCAGCTTGCTGAGGCTTCTATGCCTCTATATGCTGAACTCAGGCTTACATCCAAGCAAATTCAAAACCCTGAAATTCTAGCTAGATATGGAGGGAAGTCATCAGCAGCTCATATCATTCTGTTTCCCACTGGTCTGAAACTTCATCCATTGTCAGGCCAGGAAGGGGGCCAAATAAGATCAGAGAGTGCCCAATAGTTGATTTATACAGGCTGCACTCACTGCCTTTTGCTGTCATGCAGTGTAGATAAAGCAGTCATCCAAGGAATAAGAACCATCTTTCAACCACTGCCTTAAGCATATGTAAGTGTAAAATTTTTTCAGGCAAAGCTATTCCAGTTTTGGGTCTCTAGCGACACATGAGGCAGAGATAATATCAGCTAGGAGAAATAGGAGCTAAAGCAAAGATGCTCTTAATGATACACAAAATTCTAGTTAAAATGTCTCAGCAAGCATCGAAATTTATTTGCCACTGCTATTGTGACATGCATACTGAATTCAATGCGTAATCAGTGCTAATCTGTTCCAATGCTTGCAATATCAGCAACATCAATGCAGACCACAAGCAGAATTACACAAATAATGAGGACATTTCAGAAACACAATTTAGAAAGGTCCTTAAATATCATACAAAACAATAGCAAGATTGCAAGAAATTCTGTGACCTCAGAAAACTGTCTAGTCCTCCTTCAGGCCTAATTGCAATCTGCAGCTGGGGGCAGTACTTTTTCCTTTTAACAAGATATCCCTGGTTAGGAAAAGTGTCAACACAACTGCTATAATTATTCCTATCTTAACAATAAAGATTCTTCCTGCCTGCCTACAGTCCAGACCAGGACTTGTGTGTCTGTAGAAGCCTATTTCATTTGTTCTACTGGAAAGGAGAACATAGATATTTTAATAGGCTTACTTTTCTTGGTCCTGTTCCTTCATGTGTTCTTTATGAATCGATACCTATGCACAATTTTAAGATCTCTTACAATGCATATGTTGTTTAATATGATAGTTTGCCTATAATTTAATTGATGCCAAAACAGAAGAACCTATGAACATTTTTAATGAGCCAGCTTGAGATTACCTATTCATGTTTCTTTATTTTTAAAAATGTACCTCAATAGCTTCCTTAGGGATCAGGGGCACTGGTTGAGCAATCAGTTAATGATTTTTATCATAATTGCAAGATTTAGCATCTGCCAGATCAAAACCTGTTTCATAAAGAACAGAAGGCTTGACCTTGAGTGGAAAATAAATCTCAAGTTGCAATTATGAAAATTATACTTTCTCCCTTTTCCAGGAAAAGCTTGCCAAGAAAGTTAAATTAATTTCAGAAATATGTAGGGATGCGGCTGTTAAATTACATGGAAATCTGAATATAAAAATTCCTTCAAGATCTTCTTCCAAAGTATTCTAAAATCCAAGTCAAGCGTATTTTAATCTTGCACTAGTACAGACCTACTTGCTTCTCTAAAAGGCCACCAAAATGCCACTGAAGTTAAAATGGATGAGTTAACCTTTTGAAAAATACTCACAGCACCACAATTATTCTGACCTTTGACTGTACAATCTTTTAACTTTCCTAGCTATTCATTTAATGCCCATTTGTAATTTTTAAAATTATTACTACACGATTGAAAACACTTTTTTGGCAATCCATCACTATGACATGTAGAAGTTTGCAACAATGAAGTATTTTGGTACAGGCAGTTTTAATTATTTGACCAATAATAAATAAGGCAAGGACCTATATGTAGGGGAGGCAAAAACTATCAGAGGGATGGAAGCCCACAGAGAATTGCTGAGAAATGTTTTTACAACCATTTTAATGCATAAAGCTGCTTTGATGGTGCTGAGATTAAAAAAAAAAAGTTAAGAAACTAAACCCTTTCAGCCTCCCCCCCAAAAAAACTGACGTGGTTATGGCTCATCCTTCAGCAAGTAAAGAAGGAGGACTCATCTACACAGACTTGGAGACTTCACATCAGCTGTAGAAATAGAGAAATGGTCTGGATTCCACTAAATCCTGTACAGCTAAGGTAGAACAGGAATTCCTACCTTGATTCTGTTCATAATGAAATGGAACTTGCACTGACTAGCACTAAAATAATATCAACAGTTATGAAACCATAGTTTCTGCCCACTCCTTCCAAGTTTGGAGATTGACAAAGATTACCAGTAACCTGTCTCCCCCACTGACAATTCTGTAGATCTTTATCAGCAGCCCACTACTTGAAGCATTGGTGACAGTACGTTTTGGTCAGCAATGTGACTGCACAGCCCAAGTGACCTCTTGGGCACTCGTGCATCTCCAGGATACCGTTGCTACATGGCCTCCTCTCTTAAACGCAGAGAATCTAACTGTGCAGGGCCATTTCAGAACGACAACACACAGTGCAGGGCGTTAGCAAAGTCAGAACACACATCTGCCCAAATCCCACATTGAAACAAATTCATACATAATGTGAAACAGAATGTGATGTCAAAAGAAAATCTGTAAATCAGATGTGATGTTACCACATTGAGCCAACAGAAGAGCACAACAGCAGCACCAAAACAAAACTAGTATTTATTATGAAGTTCCACTGGCTATGGCAGTACCTTTAAATCTACTGCTCAGTAAGAACCAGCAAGTGATCAACATTAGGTCTTAAAGTCACTCGTGCACTGATAAATATAAAAGCCAAAAAGCAAAAGCATCCATAATTCAGCAGTTCTGTCACTTAAACTTCTGTCAGCCCTTCCTTATCACCTAGAATTTTTGAAACTGTAAAACAGAAACATGTCAAATTAAAAAGAATAAAAATTAAACAACTTAAGTGAAGCAAGGCCAAAAAATGTATCAAGAGCCAACTTCTAGATCTTGAGTAACTCTCAGCAACTGCAATGCACAAATCCTGGAGGTAATAACAACAAAATCCATTTTAAAACACTACCAGTATATGTAGCTATGTTAAAGAAAGCATTCAGACACCTTTTGATTAACATCATTATTTCAATTGTTTTATAAGAATCTTAGAATAGCTCATTCTCTCTTATAGCAAGCTGAATGGATAATACTGTAGCTCAACCTTCCTACAGAAAGGCAATCTATATTTCATTTTAAGTTATTTTACTGCTACCATATTATTTACTGCAATTTTAATGTCTCTCCTTTATTTAACATTCTCCAGATATGCATTAAAAAGAAATCTGAGAGTTTACAGTGACTATCACTTCAGCATTAATCTCTCAGCACACAATGGAATTGTAACAAGTCATTCCTATATTCAAACTTTGAAGAGATTTTTAATGACTGAAGAAGCAATGAAACTTCCAAGAAGTTCACTAGAAACATGCCAACTTATACAAGAGAAAAAAATCCTAGAAACAAGACATTTTAGTGTAAGGGGAAAAGCAATCACTGAATTTTCTAAAGCAGTAAGAAAATTGACATGTAGACGGGTTTAAATCACAGCGGAAATAAAGTAAATATCAAATGAGAAAAGCTGACCACTGCATCCCAATGGAAATGCCTTAAATTAAAGCAGAGAGATGCAAGAGTGAGAAACTTCTAACAGTAACCTTTTGAGATCAGGTTTGCATTACAAAATTATTTGCAGAAGATAACTAAACCCTCATTGTGTGTGACATGGTTCAGAATTAAAGGCTAGTGTAGAGACAATTCCTTCTCTGGCTGTTCTCATAATCTGAATAGCAGGAATCCAAGGCAGTCATTCATGAACATGAAGAGCTAGACTGAAAATTGATTATGTTAGGATGAAAAATGTTCCATAGAACTTCCATTAGGTATGTTATTAAATTATCAGATCAAATATATAAGGACATAGCCATAACATTAAACATAATATGCTATGAAGCCCAGCATTTTTCCTCTTAATGGAACCTTGAAAACATGTCAAATATATCCTACATATTATTCATCAAACTGACACCTTTTTGACTGGCAATTTTTTACTTTTCAGTATATATACAGAATATGTATTTCTGACAATTGTTTAAAATGAAGTAGTCTTATCAGATGTGCACTGATGAAAACAACTATCACCTAAATATTTACTTCTGCTGACAGCAGAGGTAGTTGAAAGCAGCACTACCTCTAGACTGTGCTGTCCCTTACAAGTGTTCAAAGTTAGAAAAGAGAGAGAGCACCAGAAATTGGAGATTTTAATGAGAATTTGCCAATTTGCCAAAATTAAACCATCATCTAGACAACTGAATAATTTCAATAAAATTACAGCAGAATTCAAAAGCAGATCTTCAGAGGAAGCCAAGAGAACCAGATTCTCACAAGGAAGTTTCCCTGGTTTTCTGTCAGCACAATTACCCACTTAGCCAGCAACTTGCTGAAGGCTAAAACATAGAAATCAGCCCAGTCTGAAACATGCAGGTGTTTCATTTACCATCTCTTCACAGAGTGTATCAAGAATAAGACTGAATAACCTAAATGTCACAACAGTGAAATTAAAAATGCCCAATGTATAATATTTCCGAAATGAAAGAAGTTCTTCACTGACTTCTGACATTATCCATCAGGTATATTTAAGTTGAATTAGGCCACAGGAAACCTTTTTCAAACTTGAAATCATCATACATCATTACAGTTTCATTGGCTAAAATGGCTAAAAACATCAGGAGCAGCACCACCATTTTCAGCTGGCAAATAACTGCTATTAGGGTCTTAGGTACAGAGACACAGTAACAGAAACATAGGTAATTATCAATACCTAAAATTAAGAGACAGTACCGTTTTTCTGTAACTTTACAATTCAATGTAACTTGGCATTTTAGTATTCTGTACAGGAAACTGTGTTAATCCTGGCCTTATGTAATGCTTAATATTACCTGCAAAGGTGGGTAAACTGTTCCATTTATTCAAAAGCATGGATGGCTGTCTCAAAGCATAAATAGAAACTGTTCCCTAACTGCCAAAGATCACTGCTGGAAATTTAAGATGTTATCTTAAGATTTTCTGAAAAAACACCAACAGATGTAGTTAGGGATTGAGGCAAAAATAGTGTTAAGTTCATCCACCTTCTTTCTGTTCTATGAAAGAATGTTACAGTTCAACAGTGAAAAGATCAGCATTTGGGAATTAGCAGATAAGAAGAGAAAATTTGCCAGGCACTCTAGACATCAGTTTCTGTTACTCAGAATTGAAAAGCTTTTTTCTCATTCTTTGTTGCAGTCAAAAGAGATGACCTGCTTCTCATGCTTTGAACAGTGGAGTGGGTCCAGGAATATATTAAATTGAAGTATTTTTGGTTTTCTGTCATATATGTTTAAAAGCAAAGTTTAGAGTTGCCTGTTTGTGCATTCTAAGTGTATTTCTGAACCTGGTCTTGTAATGAACATTACGTGTACTAGGTTTTCATGCACAAGATTTTTCACTAGAAGAAAAGAATTTTGATCACAGTCCATTGTGAGAGATGAAAAATAATGGAACAGTTTTTTCAGGGATAGAATTCTAGTTCACTAATACCAACATGTATCCTTCCTGTTAAATACCAAATTCATCTAGCCCTAGCATTACATTCACAGGCATAACAGCAGTAAGAATGCACAGTAAGATCTCAGCTAATACCACTATTTCCTCCTTAAACACTGTAGAGACATGAAACCCAAAGCCTACACATGGAACACATTAATGTAGAAATCTAAACTATCTTAAACATAGGAAGATATAAAAAGCATAAGAAAGTAAACCTTTCAAAGAAACTTTTCATGAACTGGAATGCAATAAATGCTTCTGGAAGTTGAGAAAAAAGTAGTTCTCAAGGACATGTGGCAAACCATCATTTATCATGTTCTCTAAATGTGTGATATAGATGTATGGTTAGTAACACATTTTACTCTCAATGGTACACAAACTGGGATCTGAAAGTAATACAGTCAGTTATAAAACCAGCATGTCTCCTTGTACCATGTGGGAAGAAAACTGCATTTTGGCTTTATTGCATATAAGAATGTGAGAAAAAGCACAAAAATCTACCACCTCTTGATAATCACAGATGAATTTATGGATTCAAAAACTATAAATCCTGTGAATTTCCCAAGAAATGTTATTTTACTATTTATTCATTTTTGTAGAGCTCCAATTCCTGAATAGTTTATTCCAGTAAGACATTTTAGAAATAATTTTTACCGATAAATGTTTCCATGGGGGAAAAACCATCCTTTTTATTTATTTATGTGCAGTGTGTGACTCAAGTAATGGAATTCTTCTACTGTCTGCTGAAAAGTGTTTTAGTGTAACAGATACTTACATATATATTCCTGATTTTCAGAATGATTTCTCAAAACAAACTTTATAAAGAGTGAGAAATCATTGCACTACAGGTGTGTACTCATTCCACTTACAGGTAGCTAATTAAAAGCCAAGAAAGCCTAAGGAAGCTCCCTTTGATACTGAAGTTCCATTTTCCCTTGAATGATCTTTAAGCAATAAATATCTCCACGTTCACCCTGTAGCATGTAAGTAGGATATAACCTGTGGTGGTTAGGAATTCACCAAGGATGGTAATCCAGCAGCAGCATTCACTCCTGTGAATGCTGCTGCTGGATTCAGGTAATCCAGCAGCAGCATTCACTCCTGTGGCATGAAAGCCCAACTGCACTAAAAGCAGACCTTTCACCCTTGGAAACAGCCAAAACCAGTCCAGATGTGGTCAGGGCAAACAGTTCTAGGTGGTCCTGAGGTTGGACCAGTTGACCTGCAGAGATCCCTTTCAACTTCAACTGTTTTGAGATTCTGTGAAAATGGGAGCTGTAAACACCTCCTGTTAAAGTACAGTGAAAATGCACTGTTACTACCAGAAATTGGTACCTCACTTTCTGTGGCACTTCAAAGACGAGAACTTGGGCCATGCTCCTCTCACTGATTAGCTGTGAGCACCCAGTCTGTCCCAGCTGCCTGTGTGCAATCCAGCCCAGGACCCAGCACACACTCGGGGATGTGCTTACCTCCAGACACACAAACAGCCCAACACAGTCAACCAGTGCTTTTGTATGCTTGAAGGCAAATACACCCTTTAATTTATTTTAGATAAATCCCTTTCATTTATTTTAGGTAAATGCTTTTAGAACAATATGGTGCTTAGGATTTAAGATTTACTAGAGTTTATTACTCTTGTGAACAGTATTCTGCATTTTGAACTCAAAACCTGTCATGTTAAAATAACACAAAACCAGTGAGAAAAAAAATCACATACCTACACTGATTCAAAGTCAGCACATCATCTCAACAGTAAATTTGTGGAAATTATTAATAATTTACTTGCCATTCATAATTTACTTCAGATTTTTTTGCCTTTTTTACTTACTAATTAAATGTCTATGAGTGGATCACATTTTTCTCCTATTTATTATTCATTACAACTGTTTGCTGAATAATTTCTGCAAACAGTTCCTCTTTTGTAGCTCAATCCCATTGTGAATGTTTATTATTCAAAATTTAGTCTGTGAAACTAATTTAGCCATGTATTAGACTTTGTTCAGTGTTTGCCTGAACATTATTTTTTATAACCACTATGAGTCCTCCAAATACCCTCCTCTCAAGTATGAACTTAAATGGTATTCTTCCATGAACACTCCTGTAAAGTTCCTCTGCTAAAACATTCATCACAAGCAAACAGCATGAAACAACTGAATTTTAAAATCTGTATAAATAATGCGGGTTATTTTGTCTTCAGGACCAACTAAGCCTACCAATAAAAGACAGAACAATCTCAATTCCTGACCTGCTAAAATGACCCAACAAGAAGGTCCTATTCATCTCCTCCTAGTCAAAATAAGGAACATCACAGTAGCAGAAGTAGGTGTTTGGGGGTTTTTTGCGTGTTTCTTGTACCAAGTTTTGCCAAGTATTCCAAGCACTGCTTGAAGCAATACAGGAATAATTTATTTAATTGCTACGTCATTGCAGGGTGACTCTAAAACTGCTAGGGTTTTAGTGGGAAGGAGAAGAGGAAAATGGAAATATACAAAAGAAAAGTGTATAGTTTATACATCACACACCTCTTCCAGAGCCCCAGAATTTTCACATAACCAACCTCCAAGTATTTGTAGAGATCCTCATCACATGCCTTTTCATTTTATTTTTCTGGTTTTTATTACATTTTGAGACCTGGCATACATTTGCTCATGTCTTCAGACATCTTGCAGTCTGAAGGACCCAACAATTTTTTGAAATCCTCATTTAGCAGCTGGGACTTAAAGGTGAACACAAGGTATTGAGAGATATGCACTGAATACAAGAGACTTGGCATTGCTGAAAGGCAGCAGTGCTCCAGAGCTCCTTCACAAATTTGAGAGGTGAAATATTTGCCCAACTGCATACAATCACCCAACAACACACATCAAATTACTGCTCAGGACTGTAGCACCAAGAATTAGAACTGAAATAATATCATAACGACACACAAACTCACAAGAACTTTTCTGCAGAGGGATGAATTTTACTCCAATTCACCCCTTGATGGTTAATTTAATCTGAATTCAAAGGCAGTAATACTATTAATACTAGCAATGATCTGATTCAAAATTCAATGACTGGTAGAATTAATCGTTCCACTGCATTTTAAACAAAGCATTCAGAATTTGTCTCTTTGGGAAACATCTTTTTTTTAAATGTACAAAGGAAAAATAATATTTTTTAAATTTTGCTCCATTTCCACTAGTGGAAGACAACTTAGCCATATGTTCCTCTCCAGGAAAGATCTCATATTTTCTCATGGAATTTCTAGCTACGTTCTCTTACCAGTGTGCTTTGTTCTTTGTGTTAGATCCAGCCTTATTTATGGGTAATGGTGCAGTGGGAGAAGTGGTTTAGAATGAAAAAGCATTTGAAGCACAGTACTGATTCAGAATAGTGGAAAAATACCATCATTAGAATACACTAAGTGAGAAAAAAAATCAAACCAGGAGGGAAAACTTGTGGGGTTTTTTGTCAAAAATATTTTGAGATATTTTTGTATTAATTTTGCACATTTTACATATTCTGTAGCCATTATCTCTCCCCCAATAATATGAATAATTAATCTAGTATCATCACTCCTCACATCTTATAACAGTTAAGGTTTTTTTCCAGCTGGAAATCTATGCACTAGTTACACTGTTTATTATCACTTCAGAGGTACATTGCACATAGACAATTTTTGGATCTTTTTCCTTCCAGGTTAGGAGCTGAGATTTTTTCCCTTTCTTATGTGTTATCTTGGTGTGGATGAAGCCACAGACAATAGCACACACAGCATCCCACAGGGAACTGTAATACATTTCATGTCATTGAGCTAGCCACAGTTAAGAATCTACACACTGATAGTGAAAGTTATGTTATAAACTATTCCATGCACTTTGCTGCAATTTCTGAAAATTCAAAACTTTTACAGCCTCATTAAGGAAGCTTCTTGTCTAACATAGGTATCTTTAACTCAATTTTGATGTCAGCCCCTGAGCAATAGCCAGGTACCACCACAGCAACTTCACTTTAGATTGTGCTGTCATTGGATTTAATGTTCATACCACAATTTTTAAGACACTGTGAATCTTGCAATGAATGTCATAGATGCTACGAGGAGACACATCAATTTCACTATATAAGCTAAAAGAAAAGCTTTAGTGAGTGCCTGTGTAAGATCAAGAAAAATGTTCAAAGTACATTAATATGGTAGTTCTTTAAAAGAAAAATGACCTCAATGATTTCTAGTACAAATACAGCTATTTGTTCACAAGATGTCAGACCTTACATCTCCTTTCCAAATACTTTATACACTATGGGTACCTGATGGTCTATTAGCTTAGACTTCTTCAGGTGCATATGCTGACCACTTTAGGTCATCAGGCAGTGGAGATAAAAACAAAATACACATCCTGGAATTTTTCCCTTTGTTCCTACTTATTCCCTTTGGAAATACAGGAGTTAGCAGGGACTGGTGCTTTTAAAACAAATTCTAGTGGTCCAGTGAATTAAACCTCCTTGAGGTGTGTTTTTCTCTGTGTTGCCAGGAGAGGTTCATCAGGACAATCTCTATCTGTCAGCAGTTCTTCAAAAACCTTTCAGCAAGCCTGCAATAGTACTGCCATAGAGATGTAGATAAGTGACACTGATTACAGAAAGAAAATCCTACCAAGCTTACTTCCAATTGCTGGTGAAGAATACACACAGGATTAATGTGCATGCTTCACTGGAAAAAAGAGTTGTATTTTATTTATTATGAATCTCAGACATTTGGAACTTTATTCTTCCATGACAGAGTTGTTTTTCTTGAGTTATAGAAATGGTTTTGCGACCAGTTACATGTTTTCAATTTTGCAATCTTCTTTCCTGAGCATTAAAGCAAGCCCCATGAAGGTAACAAAAATTAATAATATCTAACTGGCTGACAATGCTGCAGGTCTATAATTGTGTATTACCTTGCAACTCTATATTGTCTAAATGATTTCTTGTTCCTTTTGGCAATTCCAAACACTGCTGAAGGATTACTTCTAGAGAAATACTTCTTATTATAATATTGTACCGAAAATTAAAATTCTCATTCACATGTAGACAATATTTTGCTGAAAGACATTTAATATTAGTTTAGAACCTTCTTACTGACAGCTGCTCAGCAGGATAAAATCTCTTTATTTGATCAGAGTCTTCAGGCAGTCTCATGAAAGCTGTTACTGAGAAAGAGAAATTAGGGTTCTCCCTCTCTTTCACCTTCAGTAATAGGTTTATCTAAATGTGCAAGGAGGCTTAGCTTTTAATGTTTTTAATCTACATATATATAGAGGGGGATTAAAACTAGAGGTCCTTTTTAACCCAAACTATTCTATGATTTATCAAAGGTAAAAAAAACTGAAAATGGATAAATACAAAACAAAACCGTGAAGTTGTTTCATAAAATTGAAAAACGGCAGAAATTCTGAATGATAGTTAAAAGACTCTGTTAGTAAAATAGTTGCTTTAGGGAGCAGTTCAGTATGATTTGCTGACTTATTTTTTGGTACCACCACCTCCATTTAGCTGTAATAAACTTCAGATTACAGCACCATGTCACATGAAAAGGGGAGATTTCCTTTACCCTTTCCTTTACTCCACTCTTCATATTTGTCTGTGTGTACCCCAGGGAAGCTGAGATCCTTGTGCCCAGCCAGTCTGCCAGCACCCTGTTAGGGAGGCCCTTCACTGAGCAGTCCTGCTGGATTGGAGGGGGCTCAATTGACTTACTCAGGGACACACCTACAACATAAAGGGAAACCCTTCAGCAGGTCTTTCCACTTTATGATCCCTTAGTGAGTGCTCCTCTCTGAGTTACCCACTGCCAACAACTACCAGTGCCTGTGCAGGATTCAGACCAGCAGCAGACAGAATAACACTCTTTATTAATAAAAATTGTGACGGATTAAGGTTCCAGGATTCTCAGTGATAATATCTGACCACAAAAACATATTCAAAGAAATATACAGACAAGTTCTAATCCCTAATAAAAGTATTTAGCATGTACAGAGCATGGTTCTTACCCAATAGGCATTCCTATTGGTAAGAAAACACATTCAGCCTGTTGAACGATCCCAAGAGTAATGATGGAGTCTTCCCTAACTTATCCCCCATTCTTGGCTTACTTTGATACAATTTCTCAGTATTCAGGGTGCTTGAATGACTTTAGCCATACATACCTTTGTTTACTGAGTGCTGTAAAGTTGTCTCACTTTGCTTTTAAAGACACAGTCAAAAAAATATAGAACACATTACCAGAGAGGGGTGGTTTTACCTTGGGAGCACTTTGGAATGGAGGTGGTGTGTTGATATTACAATTAGGCTGTAATGAACAAAGTTCATCTAAGGAGAGGGATTTCACCACTGCTGTTGGTTCAGCAGCAGGACATCCTCCCCCCTGGCTGACAGTTGCTGTGTGGCTTCTCAGCTGAAAAGTACCATCGAGTTCCCCTCCCTGCAAGGACTTCAACAGAACCTGACCACGGTGCCCCCACTCTGCTTCACCCTCCATTTCATCCCCTTTAGCAGATGCTGTGGTTGCACACTGCGGGTGTGGGGAATCATCGTGGAGTAGGTCTTGAG
The DNA here is from genome assembly GCF_014805655.1 of Passer montanus. Taxonomy (NCBI): domain Eukaryota; kingdom Metazoa; phylum Chordata; class Aves; order Passeriformes; family Passeridae; genus Passer; species Passer montanus. The sequence continues at coordinate 9,966,469 of NW_024356504.1, read as the reverse complement.
CATGCCAATCACACTGCATTCAGGGAGAAACAACTGTATTTTACCCTGTAATTTCTGTACTATTAAAACTTCTGTTAGGATGCAAATACAACTTCTGTTCCTGTAATTTTAAAACAGCCATCTTTCCACACTGCCACTTAAAGAATAAAAGGAAACGCTTCATTCCACCTAACACATGTAGGTTCTCCAATCTTTGCTTCCTACTGATCATTAATGTTTAGAATAACCTTTGTACATATTTACTGTCGCCCTTTTCCCTAGTGACTGAGAGATGCATTAATCAGGCATAGAAGATGGCAAAAGCCATATGAGATATTATTTCCTAAAAAAAAGGAAATTTTGAAGTATTTTCACCCATCCACTGTGCCTATTAATACCAAAATGCCAGGTTCTGAGGCTACAGGGCTCAGTTTACTCACACAGTAACAAATATTCTGTTTGTGACCATGGTCATGCCTCCCTGCATTGCAGTCCATAACGAACTGTAGGGTCATTCCCAAGCTTTACTCCCAAGTCTTGTGGGACAACTTAAAAGATTAATTAGATGTATATTATGAAGCTTTCCAAATACCAAAACACAAACAAAATTGATTTTCTCATTTTTATCTCATGGACCAGATTTCTTTTCAGTTGGATCACAGCTGACCACATATTCACATTCTCCCAATTACAAGACATGAAAATTCTTCATTTTGTTCTTGATACTCATTTCCCTGAAGCTTAATTTAGGTACTATGCTATCTTGTGTAACTGGTTTTATGTCCATTAATATACTGTTCGTTCAGTAAAACAAACCAAGCAACAGCAGCAGCATTCTGCCTGTGGATTTATCCAACATCTGATCTCCAACCTTTTCTATTTTATACAAAAAAACTGAGCAAGAGAGCTCAACTTTCCTGCCATAAAGACAGATTCCATCTAAGGGGGTTTGGAGAAGACAAAATGTTAATCCTGACCTGAACTGACAGTATTTGTAACTAACCACACAAATAGACAGGATTTAGGATGTTAATTGGGTGTCATACTGCAATGCTTAACTTGTAATTCCACATTCAATGGACTTCTGAGAAAAGCTGGCTTAAGAAGTTCCTGCCTTTCCTTTGAAGCACTGTAAATGCTTGTGAAATTCTGCTATAAACTATGTAATGAACTGATCCAGCTTAAGAATAACTCTCCAGAAAAAACTGTTTTCCCAAGTTAGTATGCTTATATCAGTACAGTATATATTTTAACAATACAGTTGGGAGAGCTGTCCTTTGCCACATTAGGGCAGGACCACATGGTCATGGGTCAGTCTCTCATCAGCGGAGCCCTCCATATCCAGACTTTTAGCCCCAGAGCACGGGCTTGTCCATTTTTCCACCTTGTAAAAGCAACTCTTAGCTCTGTATTTCAAAATTTTCAAAAGTTGGCTGCTTACATGAGAACAAGGAAAAAAAAAGCTGATTTATTCAGAAATTTCCAGCTTCCATCATCAAATCACTTTTTTAGTAAAGATGTGTTGAAGATATCACCAGGTAAGAAGTCTGGAATGTGTCATTAGGTCAGTCCAGTGTATCTCAATGTGGACCTGAAATACTGATATAACTTTAAAACAAAAATGGCATGGGCTGCTCTTCATGTAGATCCCAAGCATGAGCATTTTGCAATTGACTGGAGTATGTCATATGGAGTAAAAATGCCAATGGGGGTTTTAGGCTAAACTCTAGAACAAAGATTATGAGAACGATTTTCGTATTACGTTAACAAAATGGCTTCTTCTATAGGCATAAGAATGAAAATGAAACATGTCTTGCTGAGTCCTACTCATCTGTGAAATATCAAGAGTCAGCATTTTATAATTAAAAAAAAAAAATCTTGTCACTGCAGTGCATGGAAAATATGAGATTCAGAGGATGAAAGCCAGCTGTGTAGAGAATGACCTTGACATTTGTAATCCCACTTTCCTTTGCTACAGAAACGAAAGAAGGTCCAGGTCTTATACTAGAAAAAGTAGAGCAGAGACCAGAATTTAAGTTTTGCCACTGCAGTCAAAACTGCTGTGTATTCTGGGCACAGTCTGGCACACAAAGACTTATGTTTGCTGAAGTTTTAACAATTCACAGGTACAAGTTAAGTGAATTGACTTGCTCATATTAAAAAACCGCAGCTCTGGACAAATAATAAAAATTGTGTTCTTTAAGAAATTAGCTAAGTATTTCACATTAGTCACTCAAACTGGTCTGTACTTTGAGGATATATTATTGTGTCATAGTACCATGCTGTAAAACAGAAATAATAGTAAATACTCATTCCACAAGAATACTATAAAATGCAAACACTAACATTTGTAGTTTTCATGGAGCCCATCAGTCTTATGAGAAAATCAACAGTGTCATATTCAGAGAAAGATTTGAATGCTGCAATGAGTCAGAGGGCCACAAACCAAATGAAGCTCATCTTTAAATGATATATTTGCAAAATGTCTGTTAAATCAGTACTGTCTATCTTGTGACCTGAATGAGGCAGGCAGGGAAAGAGTTGGAGAAGAATAGTGTACTCTCACATAATTAAAGTCTGTATCATAATACAACACATTTCAGCCCAAATACTTTAAAAGTTTGGCTAAGCTCCTAGCAACTGAATGAAAACTGTTACAATGAGAAGTTCTGGGAACTGTAAATATAGCCTTGTTCCCTGCCTTCAATCTAATATACATTTATTACAAAAATCCCCATAAAATTAATGAAACACTTTGCAAACTAACACAAGAATAATTTCAAATACCATTCCAATGGTGCAAGATAGAATATTTCAAAAGGCTTTATGTTTTAACAATTTTGAAACAGAAATTCCCTTTTGAATAAGAGCTACTTAGTTATTTTCTATGCAAGACAAAAATTAGGAATAAAACAAAAATTATTACAAGATCTGTTCATGATTTGAGTCTAATATAATCACTCAGATTATGACCTCAGAGTCAGTGTGGTTTAATTAATATTTAAGTGCATGTACTATAGCTACATTTAATTACAATCCCAGATTCTTATCTATTATCTGACAGATGACTGCTACTATTTGGCATTCAAACAGCTTCCAAAAAATAGGAAGCGAAAAACCCACTAAGAATAACAATTAGTTGACACAGCACTCTGTTACACAAAACAAGGCTACAGTAAATGCTACATCTCATAAAGACACACACACAGAAACTTAGTCATCAAAGTACTGAAAGTACTGAAGCACAAGCAGGCCCTAAACTAAGGTGAGTTTGGTTTTGTTTTCTCTTTGTTTAGATGATGGTCTCACATTTCAGCTCTGCAGATCAGAGGTTTGTGTGGTAGTGCCCATGAGACCCTAATATCACAGATAAATCTGAAGAATCAGAACCCTCAGATCAATGTTTCTGAGGGTAAACCTGAGCACTACATTCATACCAATGCTATACAATATTCTGTATGCTGGCAGCCTTCACAATACTCTGTTATGTCCCCATTGGTAATATTGAAGAATGCCATGAATTCAATTGATAACAAAAGCAGCCACAGTGATGCTTGCAATTATAGAAAGTGTTTCTGCAGTTGAGCTATTCTTGCCTCCAACTTGACAGGATTTTGCCTAACAGCTGATAAAAGGAAATAAAGAAAGACAAATACACAAGAAGTGATCTAGTACCCCTAAATATATGATTGTTACCACTTGAGGCCATGTTGACTTACCTCACCACTGAGAATATGTTCATTGTCTTTTCTATATCCTCTCATATGATATAAACTGTTTTGAATATTGACACATTTACATCTTAAAACCACCCAGAGGCACACCTTTACTTACCCATACTGCTAAATGAGACTAAAAGTCAAACTTAAATGCACCAGCCATTTCTGCTGACACCCAAAGTATGAACTCCTTTCCTTATTTCTCTCTAACCCTTAGAATTATAAATCCTGTCTTGTTTTTATTTTCTTTTTTTTTGGGGTGTAACTTGATTATTGTCATAATTTGTTATTCTTAAAAATCTCACACTATTTACAAGGTATTTGTCTTAGGTTTACAGATCCTTCAATCAAACATGTTTACAAGCAAGTCAGTCTCTTTTGGTTCTAAATTAAAAGAGTACTTTTAGGTGTTACAGGGCTTACAGGTTACTTTTTTAAGGCCAAAATACCTAATGTTATAAAAAACCTGCATGATGAAGCACCTTAACAGGTACTGACAGAACAGTTTACAACAATAACCTGAAGAAAGTGTTAAATTACTTATACAGAGATTTCATCAAAGTCTCTGCTCAACTTCCTGTTTTGTTTAATACATGAGAGATCTAGTTAAGATGATCTTAAGTCAAGAATTGGACAAATCATGGAATGACAATAGTATGAGAAATAGGAGCATTGTCCGTAAGGGAGCTAAGTGAGCAAAACCCAGAGCAAGACTGCTCTGCAAGTGAGAGCTCAAGAGTAAGAGCAGGAATCAGGAGCCAAAGACCAGTGATAATACCCAAGGCACAAGGACAAGGTACAGTAACATGCAAGTGTGAGCAAAACAAAAGCAACCTGCTGAGTGTCCTAGAGCAATGAGTGCAATTTGCTCTGATGGGTAGGCAGCTATCAGTCAGTCTGACATCACTCTTCAATCCTAGGAGACCAGTTCCATGCAGGTCACCTCTGTAGTTTAGTATTTCAAAAAGAATACATGCATCTCCATTTGAATTTTATAAACATAGGACAATTTCCATCATCCTATGTACAAGTATAACATGAACACTTAAAATATCTTAGGTACTGCTATGTGGTAAGAGGCCTGATTAGGTTATTGAGAGCTTTGAGTTCACAGCGATCTCAGCCCACCTCTGTTTTCTGGGTTTTTAGCCTTGTCTTCATTTCAGAGACAGATTTTAGTCAGGTCTAGAACTTTCTTCCTATATATAGACAATTGCTTGAAAGAAGCAGTACTGTGTATGTGTGAAAGCAAATATCTGGCTGTTTATTTTATACACCATAGCAGAGAAGTTGTCTGCAATGTGTGCGTGAACCCATCAGCACAGAGGTAGAAGAGGTATTACACTTCATCTGCAGCTGAAAGGTCTGTCAATTGACAGAAAAGGGGCAGAGTGACACGGGAAATGCAGACAGGCAATACATATAAGGAGACAGATAGCAAGAGCACCAGAAAAAAAGGTTATGAAATACATTTGATACAGGTGAAAGATGTCAGCTTATTGCTTTTTATTTATAGACCTGCATAGAAACGTACAGTGTTTTGCCACACAAAAATTAAATTTATGCAGATAGCTCAAGGAGTAGGCATGTGAAATCACAACTGACATGAAAAGAGAAGTAGAATGAGTTAAATTCTTGTGGAATAGGAACTGCTTTATCCTCTGGCCATCACAATAAAAAAGGCAATTAAATACTCTGAAGAAATATTCAGTGTCTTGCTAATGAGACTTAAAGTGTCATTATACAATGAAAGGTGCTCAGACAGGAATCAGTGATAAGCAGATAAGTCTTGGGGGGGGAAAAATGGTGCCAGACTAGAAAATACATAATAGTAAAAGCCACAAACAAACATATCTGAGAAAGAGGTCTTATAACCTGAGCAAAAAATACTTCCTGCAATGATGTCATCTCAAAGACCAGCCTTTTGTATAAACTACAGAAAAGATAAAACACAAACAACTTCTTACAAAGAAACACCAGTTAATTTCTGCTCCAAAAATACACCCTAAAGATAGCAGAATCCAGAAACATTATCTCAGACTACATTTTTCATGTTTATACACACTTAATTGTTCTGTATGATGCAAAAATATTTTGTTTACTTCATTAATACTTGAATTTTACCACGGAATTGAATGTTGTAAGGATTCAAAATTGAAGAGCAGTTGAAGGGACTGATTGAGATCCAAATCTAGAATAATGCTCAGCTAGCATAGTATCTCACATTCAGACCCCAAAATTATGATTACCCAACATGCAAGTACTCTTTGGGTTGCCACCACCTATGATCTTTGTAGAAAGGAAGTTCTGTGAAGACTGAAGTAAGAGAATGAATATGGTCATTTTCTGTGAAGTTCATTATAGCAAAAGTACTTGTTTATTTTGTTTTTTTGTAAAATTATCACAAGGTTTGTATAAGCATAATGGATACACATATTGTGCCTATAAATTCTCATTCATATGGGATAAACCACTGAAGCAATGTTTTGAAGTTAACGAGCCTTCCCAGTTCATTACAGATAAAAATACTGAGTTCCACCTTCAGTATGAAATTAATAACTGTTAGCAGTGTAGACAAGCTTTGAATTTAATTTCTGGTACCACAAAAACAGCAACAGCAATTTCTTTTCATACATTTGAGATATATAAAGACAGGCAGCAAACATCAACTCTTCAAAAACTCCCCAAAATGTTTTTAATTACTTTTCTAATTTTTTTTTAATGTAAACTTAAGACAGTAACACATAGCAAAGATTATTTTTACTTCCAGCACTGTGAAGCAGTAATGTTTTATTATTTTGCTCTTGATAGGATGAGCATTATTTACAACTCTAAACAATCCTGAATTTTGAAAGTCTCTGACTGTATTTCACAAAGCAGCAAAATGATGTTTTAGACAGGATGCATAAGAGAAGAAATACTTTCAGAAAACAGACAACTTGAGAATATTTCTAATGGGAACACTTTCACCTGACAGAAATAATAAAATGTATTTTCCCAAAGGACAAGGAGTTACTTTTTAGCTGGTTTTCTTCTTATAGAATCACCAAAAAACCCCCAAAACTTTAAGATCATCAAGTCTAACCATCAACCTATCACTGCCAAGTCCACCACTAAACCTCATCCTTAAGTGCCACATCTACATATTTTCCATATGTCCATGGATGGTGACTCAATCACTTAAGTGGACAGTCTGTTCCACTGCTTGATAACCCTTTCGGTGAAGAATTTTTGCATCATATCCAATCTAAACCTCCCACAGCACAACTTGAGATAATTTCCTCTTTTAATCAGCACCAATTAAACACAAATTCTGATGTTCTGCATCACACACCTTCCTCATAACTAAAAAAAGTGTCAAACACTTCCCATTTGCTGCTGTCATTTAACATAAAAATTTATGAAGCATCTCTGAGAATAGCTCAGTAGATCACATTTACATGGATAACTCAGTCTGCATGGGCAAAGCAGGACTGAATTAATGAATATACTGTTACTTCACATACCAAAAGCATGGCTAAAGGGATAGTCTGCAAATGCAGAAGCAGGGACTGGGAGGTGCACTGGTTGATCAGTGCATTGATGACTCCCTCCTGTGCAGTCTCAAGAAGCTAATCTTCCTCAGGTCAGGGTGCTTGATCCATGTTACTGGGAATCACTCAGGACACAAGCAATAAGACAGCCTGTGTCCACGCTTCAGGTTTTCCTTGTCCTCTGTCCCAGTTTCATTCGCAGAAGCACTGTGATTGTGAAAGGCACAGTGTGACACCATAAGAGACTTAGATCTTCTCTGCACAAACACACACAGTCTAGGTGGCAGCAACAAAGCAAAAGCTTCCCCTAGGGCATACACCAGGATTATCAACAAGGGAGGACTACTTCTGGATTAAAGCTTTGGCCCACTGTTGGCTACGGCAAAACTCCCACTGAAGTCAGCAGAGCCAGGATTTCATGTCTGTTGCAGCAATTTTGACTCCCTGCCTGTTCTGCCTTGGGACTTCCAGCCAGCACAAAAAGGGTCTTAACAGTGCCAGAAGCTTTTGCATTATGAACTGCAGGCAGAAGCCCTGAAACCCTTCATATAAACAACCAAAGACTCATCAGCCATTTAAGAAATTTAAGACTCTGTCAAGCTCCAGGGGATTCAAACCTCCATACACAAGTATGATGTTTCACATTAGCACACCGTGCTGAAACACTCTTGTCCTGTTAAAGTGCTGTCTTTTTTTTCTTTTTATGAAAGTGTTATGGCAGAAGATTCACATTTTGATTGAACACAGAGCAAGAAGCAAGCTAAATCATATACTCAATACAAATCTCATGCAATAATGATGAAAGAACTGTAAAACGACTGCAACAAAAGCAGACACTTCATGAGGTAAAGTCTCCTCTAAATTCAGTATGGGAAGGCAATATAGGGAAAATGGAAATGCATTAAGAAAAGATGATAATGTAGATAGGACTGTCCAAAAGTCTTAATGACACAGTAAAATATTATGATAAGTCCCCATTTAAAATATATTTGGCCTTTGTCAGTGCATATCAAACAGACAGAAACTTAACAAAATGTCACAAACATAACTGTAAGTCAAGCTGGCATGGAATAACAGTGCTCAACAAACACAAAGAACCAGTTATAAGTCCCTGACCTGTGACAGATTTTTGCTGACTTCAGCACAAAGCTAAAATAATTGTAGGCTGCAGGACTAGACCATGGTCATTATTTCATCTAAACACAGAGGAGCTTCAGTTTAGTGAGGATGGCATGAATTTTGCAATGAACACCTATTTAAAAAGAAGTCAATTTCTGCTGCTGCTACTCATTGAAGAAGTAATCACTTCATCTCAGGCAGCATACAGATGCCCTACTTACAACACGTAAGAGTCATTACAAAAGAAATGGATATTTATAGTTGTATTTATTAGACTTACATTGTCATGTAAAGACAGACACACACACACAATATACTCTATTAGATTCATTTAAATTAAGATGTTGGGGGTTTTTTCCTGAGCCCATATTTTAATAGAAGCTTTTTTAAAAAAGGTTTAAAGCTTAGAATGGGATATATTTAGAATTCCATTCAGCTTTGCAAAAAAAATTGCTTAAAAAGGCTGCAATTCAAGATCTTCTAGGAATAAAATTTCTCCTGAAATACTTGACATTTCCAAATGGAAATACCATCAGAACAAACCACCACTTGAGATTCATTTCTAGGTTTACAGAAACAGCTACAGAAAGTTGAACCAAGAAAACATCTCATCCTAAAAGCTTCAGCCACTGATTTTTAGTTCTTCATCAACAGTCCATCAGTCCTCAGATTTAAGAATAGCAATTATGATAGTGGTCATAACTGGTTTATGCTCGCTTAAAAAGATTACTGCTGAATTTACTGAACTACTCTGGCTTGAGTAAATGTATGGCAAAAACCAAGCACTGAACACCAACTTTCACATGCAAGGGCACACAATGGCATAAGATCCCCCACTTTTGCTTTTGGATCGAGGCAAGGGAATAAGGTCATATTAATATCAGTGAAAGGTAACTAGCACAAAGTAAGTCATACACTAGGCACCATCCTTTGCAGTGAGAAATTCTTTAGCAAGCTGAATGTTTGCAGGAAAAGAAAAAAAGGGCTGGGGAAAATGAATGTGCATTAAACATGATCTCCATCATTCTGATATTTAGGTATATATCCCTCTCCTATTGCTAAGTACGAGGACATATCATGATAGCTATTCTGCAGAACATTCATCATCAGAAAATTAGGTTCCTTATAAAGCTTTTTTCTTGACACTTTCTTATTTGTGCCTGTAGCCAGTATTTTCTATTTTTAGGAAATTTTATATATATAATTTTTTTAAGCATCCAAGGAGAGACAACATGAGTTATTACTGTGAAATAATATAGCTAAGGCAGAAAAAAAGGATTGTCAGATATTCAGAACTAGATCATTAAAAAATTCTCTCATTTACAGGTGGTCCTTCACTAATCATATACAAACAACAAGGTGCTTTAATTTCTATCATTCTAAATTATTAACACTTGACTGTCAGCGCTAAATATTCAAAAAAATATCTTCAGACTCTCCATCCTATTTCTTCTTCAATGTTCTGGAAATCTTTCTAGATACTGCCCCTACATCCCCTCTCTTCACACAAAAAGCTTGATTTTCCATGTTTTCTGATTAGCTGCTGCAATTTTTTCATGTGACTATTTAGTGAGAACTTTTTTTGAAAAAGTGAAGAATCATGGAACCAGAGTTTGGAATAAAAGAAGTCATGTGTTACCTTCAGAAAACCTCTCAACCCTTTTCAACTTGAATTTGCTTTCCTATGTGTTCCTTTGGTTTTTTGCTATGCTATACATAATAACCTCTGTTCTGTCTTCAGTCTAAGTTACTTTATACCTTTATTTACACTTTTCTTTATCATATTCCTGCTTGTCTAAGTTTATCTTCTATTGTATGGACCTAACCACCTCCTCTCAGCTTGTCCCTACATTCACACCAAATGATCTAAACTAGCTTCAGCCATGGCTTAAATTTTTAAAACTTGCCTCAAGCCTTCATACCTCCATCTTTCCCCTCATAAAGAAGTTGGAATCTCAATAACCTCAACATGAACAATCAGTGTCAGGAGAAAAAGTGCTTGCCTGGGGCTTTTTTTTTTTCAAGTATTTTAGAATAAGTAAGAATAGTAAGTGAGAACCCAAAGTTACAACAGAAATGGTATTAACACCAACAAATACATTGAACTTTAAGTTTCATTTTTACTTAACAAAAACTAAAATACTCTGGTTTTGCTAAGGTTTTTCCATTATGTCAAAGTGATACCTACAGCTTAAATATAAAATTCCAATTTCATACACAGAATTGAATCTGTTGTTTGATTAACTTACTAACTAGTCCCTTAGATTAACTCACACATATTGTATACACTTAATGTTGAGAATACATTTTTTTTTGTACTGTTGGATCACCTGATAAAGCTCAACTTAACTACAAGTGAATGCCTGACAAAAATACAGGAAGAAACAACTCTTTGGGAAGGGTAATTCCCTATATGGGAATTGTGCTGGACACTGAAATCTTGACAGATGCTCCAAAACCAGTGAACACTGGGCATTTATTCCCTTTTGTACTTGTAAGAAGATTGTGACCTTTCTTTTGCCATGTATGCCTCAGTGCTGTTTCACAGCCACCTTGTACTACCTTAACAAGGTAAAGCACATGGACTCTCCCTGAACAGATCAGTGCACCAAACCCACAGGGATGGGAGCTCCAAGAAACATTTAAACCAGCACTCCATCTTTCACAGTGGGTAGAATTCTAACAAGACCAAGCACTTGAGTTTTGACCACTTAAGAGAGCTTTCCTCTGCTGCAACTTAGATTAGTCTGAGTCCCTGGGTAACAGTGTTCAGCACATAATAGCTGATGTCTGCCAGGAGGTCTTTGAAAGAGTCCTCTTCTCTGCAGTACATGCACACTCTTACAGTCTATATGTCAGGGCAAGAATCCCCAGATTTTGCCATCAGCAAGAGCATTGTGCAAGACTGCTGTCTTTTCTAAAAGCATTCCCTCCAGGGAATTCAAAATGATCAGGCAGTTTCAGAAATGGCTATCTCAACCTGGGCTGAATACAAATCAAATACATAAATGAAATTGCACATCACTTACGCTTACTGATGAGAAGTCTTGACAGCAGCATGGCCTTTTCCCTTTCCCAGGATTCTTTGAGTCTAATTTTATACACCAAAATAATTACACTGCTCTTCCATACTTGTATCAAGATGCTCCTGACACTACACACTGCCAGATTTCAATGGGCTGAAGGGTTATCTATTAGGGCAGACTCATTAGTGGCCAATATGTTCAACAGGAATTTAACAGTTACTACTTTGTATGTTGTGAGGATGTTTGTTTTCAAAATAATTACAGCAGTAAATTGTAAATACAAGTCTGAGTTTAATTCATAAAGAAATTCTATGTTTTTAGAATGACTAAGTTATAATTCATTTCCATCTTTAAACTACAAAAATCAGAAATAATTTCTCACCACTGGTTAAGATTTTAAACTGTCTCTTTTGGATGCATAGCTTAAAAACACTCCGTAGTTTACAGTTTATCTCCTACCTGCTTAAAGGAAATAGTTCATACTTATTTGAAATTCAGGCTGCAAAGTGAGTGATTGGTGGGGAAGCAGAAGCAGCTCGATTACTATGGAGAGGCAGAATTTTGTAAGAAGCCTCACGGAAAAAAAATAATGATAACTGTGTTTATGATTCTCAACTCAAAATTTAACAATAAAATCTAGTATATTTGAATCTGCAAAAATAGAGCCATTCTGAAAACTGATTGAAATTGCTAATATTTCTTAATTGAAGGAAACCAACCACTGATTTCTCTTCCACTTCAGTTATGAAATGAAGGCAAACCATCTTGCATCCTTTTCATCACATCACACCCCTTCTGAACTATTTGCCCAATTGGTAGGCAACATCCCAATCCAACAGAAATTTGCTTAACAGTGTGAGACGTTGATGCATTTCAAACAGGGTTCTTGATGGCTGAAGACTGTAGTCCAGCCTCAGCATGGGTAACTGCTGGCACTACAATGCTCACCTTGAATGAGACAATATTGGGAAGGTAATCTACAAACAGCTAACAAAGGTAAAAACTTCAGGGTTTATCACATTAGGCTCTAAATTGCATTAAACAGATTGAGAGCCAGAGCCTAACCAATCTTCCTACGTATGATCAGAAATTACCATATTTCAATTAGAAAATGAAGCAGTAAAATTTTTTCAAATGTGAATTTTTTAATTCAAATACTCATAGGAAAATTTAAAAGGAACTGTGATAAAATGTCACAGAAAACCAATGCCAAGATTCTCAAGTTACAGACCTTTGCATACTTCTGCCTCTGTTGCACTAAAATATAGTGGCAACTTCATGCAGTGCCTCTAGGCATAAAACTCCCTGATATAAATTCAACAAGAAATAGAGCAAGTACACATTCTGACCTGAATTTCTCATTTCTCACGTATTTCTAATAAAAGGGCGATTTCTATTTGCATTTTACAATTTCACAAGTCCGCTAATTGCGAGGCACTCTAAAATAAATGTAAATTGTCTGGACGGCCACCATCCAATTTCTAATGGACAGGTGCTCATATAAAAATTCAACAGGATCAGCGACAAGCCAGCAGTAACCAGCAGAGTGAGGATAGAGAGAAATAACTTGACTTTCAGCTGAACTTCCTGTTTAACCACAGGGATAATCAAATTAGGTCAAGGTCAAGTACGTGACAGAGCAGCTGTGCCATGCAGTAAATAAGGGCTGCTGGTGTATCAATAGATACAGTAATCGTGTTTTGATTTTCTCAACCACCATTTCATGTCTTGCAATTCAAAGCTGCTGCAGGAGAATGAAAGTGGCCTCCTGCACTCAGCCTTGCTTCTGGGCTCTGTAGGTTCAGCTGCCTCACAGGCTGCATGAAGCCTTGCAGCAGAGCAGTCCATTAGCGCTCACTACAGCACTTCAGTAGCCCACCTCTTGTCCACAAGGTAAACATTAAAGCTGTCCAATATAGGAACTAATAACCAACTAATCCTTGCCCCATGGGACGAGAGATGTTTAAATCTCACTAGCAGAACAAAATGACTGGTGGTGACATTCTTATCCACAGAAACTTATTCTGAGATGTTGCTCACTTAGGACCCAAATTAACTACTGCAAATAGATCCTTTCATACAATGATTCTGAGACCTGTAGTGCTTTGGCTTAATAATTTATGATTTTCCTGTTTCAGTAAGTGAAAATAAATTGATTTATGGCAGTAAATGCACAGGTACTGAAAACAGCAGCTGTAGTTTTTTTGATACCCATCTGTCCTCCTCTTACTCCATCTGTTTCCTTCACTCATTGCACTGGAATTCAGCTTCACAAAATGCAGTCCAAACTCTTCCATGTAGCACAGTGTAAGTTACCTAGTTACCCAGCTAAAAGACATTTTCAAAATAAATCACTCTCCTTGTACTCTGTAAAAGGCAACCGACATGGATTTTGTCGTTGATAAACGGCTGAATATTTTTTTCAACAAAATATACAACTGTCAGTAAATTTCCTCTGATTTCAGATGGTACACTTGGAAATAACAGCATAAAGGCTTCTTATTTTAAACAACTATTGATTACACCCTGAGGATTTTCACCAATTCCACTTGATACTGCTTTTAAAATGGTAAGTACCTACATAATTCTATGATTTATAGACTGCTTCAATTTTATCGATAATACAACAGTAAAAATGCACACTAATATGTAATGTCATTTGATTATACAGCTTTTATAAAACTGTTGACTGACTTTTTTTATTCTTCAACACTTCTTTGGCCTGTTAATTATTAAAGATTTGGATTTTACTCTTTACACTAAATATACATGTTTAACAGGAAAAGAAAACCTAAGAAAGCACTCCCCCCCTTACAATCCAAAATGGAACACAAAATATAAAGGCTGAAATGAATTTACTGGAAATTTTGCATAGCACAAATGCAAAAGCTACTACTAAAACCCATTTGTCCTACAGGAAACTATAAGCAAAGGCTGTTTCCCTTATTATCCCATATTTAAGGCAGTGTGGTACACAAGGTCAATCGAAGGTCAGGAGGGGAGGTTGCTGTTACTCTATAAAAGGGCTCACACTTTAAATGTAAGTATCTCAGTGTTCATGGTGTCCTTCATTTCTACACTAATGTGGTACCTTGAATACCTACATGCCTTAAATACCTTGGTTTATGCATTTACTACTTCATTATTGGCATCACATTAAAAGGGAATATTTAAATTTTATTTGCATTACAAAAGTCTTTTAACTGATACTGAATTTATACAGAATAGAATATTCAATACTAGCATACAGAATACAGTGCACGGGAAGACACATTTAAACACACATCTTTGTCATCTGGGTGACAGTAACTCCATTTCTAATTTTCTTTTTTTATTCCATACATTATTTTACTAAAAATTCAGTAGCACAACCGCCTGAAAGAATTTTGAGTCAAAACCAATAAACTAAACATAACCTCTTGAGATATAGAAGTGTTTATAATATAAGGAAACTTGAAAATATGTGATAAGAATTTTGGTTGGAAATAAAATGTTTTTCCAAGTTGAAAAATAGAAACAAATTATGGTAATAGCACTTTGTAAAATAGAACTTTTGTATTACAGATCCATTATAATGACGTAGGTGACAAAAAAATTAGGATTGCAATTCTTTTAACCTTTATGTGTATTTAAATATATAAAAGTCAAATTCTTCCTTTCTATGGCAGAGTTTGAAGTAATTACCAATGAAAACAAAGAACTAAGCTGCTGTTATTAACTGTACAGAAAAAAAAAGGCTGTATGCCTCCTGTGGTCTTTAAAAAGCATGAATAATTAATCATTTGCATAAAGATAAAGCAAGAAAACACAGGCAAAAACATTTACCTTTTAAACATCTACATGCTACTTATCTCGATTTCTTCCATAAATAGAAACTAATTATGGAGAGACTGAAACCAAGACAATGCCCTAGAAAGAGGCAACCCTTTTTACATATACTCAAAATGCTGTGAGTAAATCTCATGTATCATACCAGTTCATATCATACCAGTTCATATTTAAGAAAGAGGCAACCCTTTTTACATATACTCAAAATGCTGTGAGTAAATCTGTATCATACCGGTTCATATTTAACACACAGATCTTTTTTGGTCTAATCTTCCTCCTTTTACAAGCAGTGGTTAAACTTCTACTAATTCCATTAAAAGCAGAATGAGCCTTGATGTATTCTTTCACTAGTAAAATTACCTGCCCTGCACAGTATCAATATTAACTGAATGGTAGAACTGTAAAGGCTCTAATGAAAAAAAGCATTCAGCCCTCTAAATTAATGCCTGAGCTCTGACTTTTAAGTGAAGACAGAGAGTAAGTCAGCTGCTGCTCATATTGCTTTCTTATTCATAATTGAAAAACCAGAGGCTTGGGAGTACTTGGCAACCTAATCCGTTCCTTCCCAGGCATTTTATATAAGTTTTCCTTTAATATAACTTTTTTCTCCTGATTTCTTCTCCTGCTATAGTTTCAGAAACAAGTTTGATCCAAGGCTAAATTTCAAACCCCAAGACTGACACAATATAGGGGTCAGCAGTGAGGTTGAAATTTGAAATATGCTGAATCAATCCTGCCAAGGTGGGTGTTAAGGCTCCTCAGTTTCAAAGCGTACCTCAGCTGCTGTATTTGGGCAGTAATGCTCCCCAGAGTCACTGCAGAAGTGCATGTCAAGCTGTTTCTCAGAGCAAATAGCAACTCTCTATATATCAGGAAAAAAAAGGCTGGCAAAGGACAAAATTGAAGACCCTTCAGCCACTCAGAGCTGGAAAGAACCCTTAGAAGGACTGCAACCAACCTGAGTCAGGAAAAATATTTTCTTTGCAAGCTGGGAGGAAAAGGTGGTTGGATGGATCCAAGAAAGTCAGCCAAGTTAAAAGAAGCATGCTGGACTTCACAAAATTAAGCACAACCACAGCCTTTATTTTTAGGCCTATATTTTCCTGTGCTAAAGGAAGGGAGATTAAGATGCCTGAAATGCTTATTCTTCACAGGCAGGGTCACTCAGAAATCTGATCTGTATGATTGCAGACACTTGTAAACACTTATTCACCAGGATACAGCTCTGAGCTATAATTCACACTTGTAGTGCTGTACAGCAACCCAGAAGCCAAAAACTGTGTCCCATTAAAACAGCGTACGAAGTGACAATTTTCTGTGCCTCTTTACAAAATCATAATGGGAAGAAATACCTTCAGGATTGCCCTAAAATACCATCTGTCCACAAAAAAAGGCAAAATACATTAATTTACACACAACATTTTGCCAGCCAGTAGCAGCAGTAAGCATTATCCCTTTCTCCTACCCTTCACCTTAAAATGGACTATTCTAAACCACTTCAGTTTTGGCACATACATTTTCTGCAACAAAAATAAACCAAAGCAACTGAATATGTAACAATGTGCAAAAAAAGCAGAGCCTAGGGTGGAATACACAACCCAGTGCACGTTTCTGTTTGCCATATACTGATACCTTGAAGTGCAGAATATTTGCACAAATATAGGGAACCCTGAATGGCAGCAAGAGGCACTTGCAGCCTAGATCAGTCCTAGTGTGTGCCTTCAGAGACTGATTTCACACCAGCTGAACTTTAACCTAAACAGCATTAGGTTAACTCATTTACCTGAATTTCAAATAAATCACTCACTCTAAGTCCTAACTTCCTGATGCTGTGCAACAGCAATATCACATCACATCACTCTACCTTAAAGCAAGGGCAAAATAATTATGTAACTAAGACTAAGGGGATGCACTGGGCATGGTAAAGGAGGAATGCAGATGATAATTTCAAGCTAAATCTTTACAATTAGATTACAGAAAATGCATTTAAATTGTTACAGTAGCAATTATTTATTTTTTACCTACTCAATACTATGAGACCACAACCTGAAAATTTATTCTATGACTTTTGATTTGTAGACAGCTACTAAACTACTAAAGATTTCAGCTTTCCTTGGTTAACTGATCAGAATGTGCTTTTCATTCATTCTTGGTTTTAAATTTTATTGTTAATGCAGAAAATCTGCATTAATACCAAAAACTGAGACTTAAAGAGATGGAACTTGATCCCAAAATAGCAGGGTTTGTTGCAGTTTTTAGTATTTTTCTATTATTTAACTAGCTAAAAACTTCACTTCAGAATTATAGTTCACTGACAAATAACTTCATTACACAGTGACTGTCTGTGGTGTTTCATGTTCTTCCAGAAGGCTGATTTCAAAAACATACAAGCCTTGGAGGGGGGGGAGTGGCAAGAAGGAAACAAACTGAAATAACCTTAGCTTACAGTACCAAAAGGAAAATCCCCTGTTCAAGTTCAAACTAAATGGCATCTTGGAGGTGAGAACAGAACAGTAATCGCATCAAGCAAGTTGTGTGAATGATGACTTAGGAGAACCTGATGAAGAAAAAGAGGAGAATCCTCAAGGCAGGAGATGCAATAAACCAGTTACTTGCATTGATTGATTCAAAAAAAAAAAGTGAAGTGTTGACAATGTGTTTACACAGCCTTTGAAAGATAGGAAAATAAACTGGAAGGATTAAATAGGATTTATCAGTCATCAGAGGGATGTCTTTTTCTCCCTTTCCAACTTCTGCACCATCAAGTTCAACATTATCAGTAGGTCATTCTGTACCTTGTCAAAGTTATAAACAGCAGTCCAGATGCCACAAGCATGGCAAAAGAGATGGCAACCTCAACTGTGCCTGGTCTCTCTGCTCCTAAATAATCTATTGTAATCAAGGTATTAAAGAATAAACCCATTAGAGATTTCATGATGGTAACTTGAGGAGATATACATATATAACTGCAATTTTGGTGTGGGGGGGGTGGAGTGGCTAGCCCTCTGCAGAGGGCAGCAGGTCTGGCATGAAATTGCTCTTCAGCTTGCTAGGCAAACATGCACTGATCTTCAGCTCAATATAATGGTGACACCTCCACCGCAGAGCAAAGAGGTGACATTTCACTTCACTCAGGTGTCCGATCTCCTACAAAGAAACTGTATTTCCTTGGTTTATTTATACAAGTTCAGAGGATGCCAATATCCATACATGCAAAACCAGAATTGCATGCTCTTATATATTAAGGAGAACTGCAGAAATGTCCAAGACAGAACCACAGATAGGGCCAGTTCTCAGTAAAGTTGATGCTGTATATTCATCCATGATAACCACTGGTGGTACACTAAAATACACCATGCTAATGGCCAGTCTGCTCCTTTCCTTGTTGTGCCAGATCACACCAAGTACAGCTGCTTGGTAGCCTTTGGTCTCTTCTGGTCAGGCTAGTACTGAAACCTATTTTGGATTAATTCTTTCTCTGTTGGCTTTGTCCCTTCCTTTCAGACACTTTTCAGGTTTTGGCTGGGACACAGCCAGTTTTCTTCATAGCAGTCTGTGTTTTCAACTTGTGGCCAGAGCAGCATTGACAGCATAAGGCCATCTCTGTTCATATATTACAGTTTCATTGCATATATGTGGATGACTTTGACAGTGAATTTGCAGAAAAAAAGGAAAAAAAAGAGGCTTAGGATCTAGAGGGTACATTTTCAAAGCTTGAAGCAAGAGGTGCACTCAATCCTTTTAATGACTAATAGGATAAGTATACACACCACTTACAAGTGGATTTCAAAAAGTTCCACATTTAGAATAAATTTAAGCAAACAGATGAGATGAAATCTAAAAAAATTAAAATTAAAAAAACAACCCTAGCAACACATCAACCAATGATGACTCTTTTCTATTCATCTACATACAGCATTTTGCAAACCAGCAGCAGTCATTAAGCATTACCCCTTTCCCCCACCCTTCACCTTAAAAGGGACTATTCTATATCCCTATCTATTCATATATAAGCTGATCAACAGTACTTTTATATCTTTGTTAGAATTACTGCTGCTCAAAAGCAGCAATTCTAGAGCAGATTTTATTGTTTTGGCTACTACAAGAAAAAAGTTCCTGTCCTGCTGAATCTTTTATTACTTCTTCCCATGGTGTAAAAAGCACCCTGGTATCTCCATAAAAGATGCACCACAGCATAACTGTGTCCTCTGCTTGAAAGACAGGACAGAAAAATGTAGGAAAAGCATTTCTCTGATAGTGCCTACACATCTTCTGGTTGCCAAGGTACAAAATACATTCAAATTTCTGGGGTTTTCGTATATGAAAACATCTTTTCAGGAAAATGTCCAAGCAGACATTGTGGATGAGAGATTTTCTTTGTTTACAGAACAGACACTACATCATGAGGATCAAACTTACCCACTTCATCTCTCACCAGTAATCGAAAAAACTCTGCATGTTTAGTAGTTCCATGAGGATTTGCCTTTCTTATCTCTTTAATCTTGACAAAAGGACCATAAAATGTGCCAGGTAAAGGAAGCTTTCACAGTTACTAACACAGACCACCTTATTAGGAAACAAATCAAAAGCAGAAGTTCATTCCACAGAAGCTGTAAAACACCTTTCATACAAAATTGACTTTGGCCCAAGTAAAGTGGCACTAAAGAAGGATTATGTTGAAAAGAAGTCAACTATGTATCAGCTCAGATATAAACTAGCTGACATTCCTTCCAGGTGTATTGCGTATCCATCACGCCCAGATAAATATCCTCAGGCTAAGATATGTTGAACTACTAACTGTTTTCACTTAGGAGAATATGCATTGGCAATATATGATAAAGCATCTGAAGTAAAGAAATGCAAGCAAAAATTGGACACGTGACTAATTCACTTTTTACTTCATCTTGAAGCAAACACCATGGTGAAATTAATTGCACAGGACTATGGCTGCTGTTAATTTTCAGCAAATAACGACCATTTTTACCACCACCAGTAAATATTTCAAAATCCAAACACAAGGAAAATCAAATATTTCCTTACACACATAACAGGAATCCTATTTAAATAAAAATTCCAGAAAAAACAAAAGAGAATTTGAAGCAATTCAACACTGACACTCAAAGACACATTTTAGATGTAGTAATAACTGTATATCCTTCAATCTTTTCAGTTTTATGGATAAAAGTGCAACTGACTGTTTTTAATTGCATGCAGATGGTTATTTTTATTCTGGTAAAGCTAGCACAAAAATGGTCTAACAGAACTTGAATCTTTAGTTCATTCCATAACTTCCTGTGCATTGCAAAGGCACAATACCATAACTTTCGAATATTCATGACAGGTACGAAACAAACCTTAGTCAATGCTCTTAATGTCTCCTACTATGTAAGCTCAAAGCTGAAGTCTAAAGCCTAAGTATTTTGGACAGTGCAAGACAATAATCCTTAAACACAAGAATAAATTACATTTAGATTAATGCCTACACACTTAGAGAACAATCTTGATGAAATACTATCAGAAGATATATCCTCCCCTAGAGTATCAACAAATGTTCCAGGAAATTGAAAAGTGTCTATTAAAAATAAAAGTTTGACAATTCCATTTTAATTCTTGGTGCATCTGGTGTCATTCTGAATGCACAGCATATCTACAGCATCTCTGGATGAAATAACCAAAGGGCAGAACAATGACAGCCTCACAGAATTGCCCATGCAGAACCCTGCTTCAAACTCCCACCCAGGCAGCAAACATTGTACAGTAGCTAAGGATGGGCATTACCATCCACCAATAATACCCTCAGTTTCAAGCTTCTTTAATTAATAATTAAGCAATATGCCATGCATAAACATTGCTTATTCCCAGTTTGCTGTGGGAGTTATGTTGTTTCAATCACTATTTGAAACATTGAAGCTACCAAGTACTTCAGACCCCATAAGCCCTGCTTGCTATTATATGGAAATGGCTTAAGCCCATATCCCAACTCTAATATTTCTGAAGAAGAAAACAGAATCTGACACATTAGTTTTAAAGGGACTGACTATAACTATAGAATTAAAATTGCATCAGGACATGACAGGTAATGAAGGAAAACATTTCCCATTACGGTGACTGAACGTGCTGAAGGTAGTGCTGAGACACTTTTGTGAGCAGTGAGATTAGGAATGGGGAGCATTTAACATCTTTCATCTGTCTTGAGTTGCCTGATCACCTGGATATAAAAATTCTGATTTGCCATTTTCTTATTTCAAACTTGCAATACTACTTTATGTCTCCACAGAGCCAAAATTCCTGGTTTGCATAAATAGAGTATTAATTGTTCAGAAAGATGTTGAAACTTTAAGGTCTGCACAGGCTCCTGGACCCCAAAAGTTGAGTTAATATCACACAGGTCACTAATGGAACAGCGACTCAGAACAAAAGTATTGATTAGGAACACTTGATAACATTGTGGTTAACTATAATGTATGTATGTCCTACCTCAGGGTAGCTTCTGGGAGATGTGTGGTCATGTTTACTGGAAAGCTTTAATTTTTCACATTTAGGTATACTTCTATTTTTGCAAACAGACTAGGAAAAGAGATGAAGGGAATTTCTTTTTAAATCTAAAGGAACATAAACCAACTATAACTGTTGTAGAATATATTGATGCAAGGCACCCCCCGACGTGGGGAGAAATAAGCTTTGACTCCCAGATTTCAGAAAGCTGAACAATTGCTTTATTAAGCTATACTATATTGCACTACATACTATACTACACTCTATGCTAAAACTATACTAAAGTAATACTAAACCCGTGACCCTTTCAGACAGTCATGACACAGCTTTGACCTAATTGGTCAATCAATCCAAACAACCATCACCAGAGTCCAATTAATAAATCCCTTTTGGTAAACAATCTCCATAACACACTCCACATGTGCCAAACAGGAGCAGCAATAGAGATAAGAATTGTTTTCTCTTCTTTCTCTAAGCTTTCTCACTGCCTTCCCCAGGAAAAATCCTGGGAGAGAGAATAATTTCTCTCTCTGTTCAAAGAGTATGTGAATACCACAGAATACATTCAGAGGAATGTAATCTATAAGTCATTTAAATGCACATGAGTCAATACTTGCAATGATATAATCATCTTTTCTTTTACTTCAGAGCTAAGTCAACATTAGGTTTGATTTTACTGCACATGCATGCAGTTAAAAATATCAGGTTTTGTACACATTATTAGAAAAATGTCTCTTTTCATTCCATATGTAGTACCAAGGTATTAAATTGAAAGTTCTGTTTGTCTAAAGAGGGTGCCTGGAAACTTATATTGTCATTATAATGTCATTCCACGGCACACCTACTGTACCTCTAGGTACATGTTAATGCATAAGTAGGTCATGCAAATCAGTGGTTCCAAGGATCAACTTTGCCAACTGCATGAGGGAATTATGTCAGTCGAGGTGCTAAGAATCAGCCATCATACATCTATTCTACAAAAAACGTAAACCACAGACAACTTCACTTTCCGTGTGCATTCCAGGAGCAACTTAGCATTTAGAAGAATTAAACAATTAAGCAAAAGGCACCAACACAAGTGACTGCATGTTTAGGCTTCTCTGCAGACTGTAATTTTGGTGTATTTCCTACTTGTATCAGTCATCCAGTTTGTCTAAATGCACACAGATTAGAAATTTCATTATTCAAAAACCTGCACCACTGAACCAAAAAGGCATTTGCTTCTCTATCAAAGAAAGCAGAAGGTATTTGAAAAAGTTTATTAGCTGACTTAGCAAACATGACAAAGGCATGGTAAGGTCACAGGGTCACTGGTCAAGAGTGTCTAACTCCATATTACAGGATGTAGCATAATTCAAAGGTCTGGAAAAAGGGATGGAAGAGGCACTATTGTCTGGTGACTGGTTAATAGTATTATCTTTCTATATACCCAGTCTGAATATATACCTATATATCTTTAATGAATGCAAAATATTTTTAAACTTAGTTTGGCATTTTCCTAGTGCAATATTTCAGCACTGATTCAGCATTCCCCAAATTTATCACCTCCAATATTTTCTATAGAACAATTGATGGACAGAACCCTCAGAATCTCCATAATCTTATTACTAACAAAGCTGTAAGCATTCATAGATTCTTAGTATTTTATAATCCCATTCAGGTATATAACTGCTAATTATTTTACTGTAATGAAGTTATGAAGTGACAGATACTTTTACAGATAATAAGAATGAATACTCTCTGAATAAGATTTGCAACACGTTCAGACTTGGTATTTAGTAATGCTTAGCCTAAAAATAATCCACAAAATATTAATCCCTACCTAAATGTCATTGAGAAATTCAGAGAAGCCTTTGTAGACCAAAAGCACAATCTGCCTTTTGCACCAGAAATCACAGGCAGGGTTGGAAAAAAACATAAGAGTGTATTTTTCATCTTGCTGTGAAAGCACCAGCAAGTTTAAAACATCACTCATAACAGTAAATCAAATCTCAGTAATGCTTGTTGAAACTGGCTTTTAAGATAGAGAGTGAACAAAAAGACCTTTTAAAATCAGTTTTAGGGAATATATAAATTGTCTGAACAGTGCCATGGACAATCAGTTTTAACAGCGTATGTCCAACAGCCTAGTTACTTGCTTTTCTGGGAGCTTGCCAAAGAAAGAGATCCATCCAGAAATTATGAGCGGAAAAAAAATCAAGAGAAACTGGGTAACAGGACATAACTTACATACATTTCTAACTATTCTAAAGCTTTTCATCCAGCATACATCATAATTAAATCAGTGCTCCTGACCCATCTTCATTTTAATAGAGAAATACTTTATTTTAAAAATGCCTGGAATGCCCTATTGACAAACAGTATAGCAACACATATAAGATTTATCCTACCCTGCAACTTTCCCAAGGAGCAGCTGAGAATTATTAATGACACGAGCATCACTGAACCACTGAATGATGTAAGACCACCTACCTACATTTTGTAGATAGAGAGGAACAGAGGCCATAAACCAAATCAGCTGGAAACCTTACAGCACAATTAATAGCTCCTAAAATATATTCCTGTTTTAGCTTCTAGGAAAGGTTTCACTGGAAGATAATATTTATTAAAACAGCAGCTATCTCCATTTTTCAGAGTATTACTTCTGACAGACACTGGTTACCAAGGGTTCAGTTCACTGTTTAATAAAGACCTTTCGTGAGACCAGCTTGAGCTGCACCTATGTGGATTCTTTTTAAATAAAGCTGTGTCTGCCCCGAGAAAGCCCAGTCTGGGTGTGTGCTAACGAGCAGGGTTTTGGCTCAGCCACTAAGAGAAAATCTTCAATACCCAACAACCACAGGCCACAACACTACTTCAGATGTTCAGCCCAGAGCCTGCAAACCCAGCATGGGGCTGGCAGACAACTCCACTTTAATGGCTCTCACAAGCTGGTCTCTTCTCTTGCTACTCAGCACCTTTGCTGGTCCTCACACCACGAGCTGCAGCTTTACTGCTTCTGCCCTGGAGCAGGGAAGTGAGGAAGCGGCTCCCGAGGGCGAAGGCAGGCCCGGCCCCGGCCATGCTCCCAGCCCAGTTGTCCCTGCCCCACCGCTGCTCTCCCCTGATGTGCTGCCTCATCCAGCACCCGCCTGGGAATTCAGCTTGATCCAGAAGCCTGCTTTTGCTTTTCCAAAGTGAAATGCATTACAGACACCTTAAATCCATACCTGTCTCCACTATCTCATGATATCCCAGTGCCCACCTGGCCAGTTAAAACTCTTGCACTTTGCAAAGAGATTTATGGATATGAAACAAAGTGAGGAGGAGTTTTGTAGCCCATGAACTCTTATCTAACAACATGGAGCTCTACTTTTCACTTTCAGGACTATTTATTTCTTTTACATTTAGAATAGAAAGTATCAGACGAATACCTTAATTAGAAAGCATCAAACACAGGACAGATATGAGACCTGCAGCTTTCCTCAGGTGCAGTGTCTCCCATGTTACCAGTCTGAGACAGACCATGACCACCACTGCGAAGTGCTGGATTCAGTGAATGAGCCTGGGGATGGCAATCGGGGATGCCACACTGCCCAGCAAGAGACTGAGCCTCTCTCTTTTGGTAGCTGACTATATCCCCTCCTTTACTGAACCTGTGAAGCCAGAACTGCAATTAAAGCCGAGAATCCCCAAAGTTGCTTGGAAAAGGATAATTTATCAAGATATTTTAAAATTTCTTTTGATGTATTGTGTAACAGAAATCAGCTTGCCTCTCTCTCACAGGACTTAAGCATTTAGGACTCTCTTCTTCCTTGTTTTCCTAGGCTTTTTTCATGGACTTTTTTTTAAATTTTTAATACATAACTTAAACATTTCCAGGGACAATGGCATGTCAAATTTTTAACTTCTACTTCCTTTAACATAATACTCCTAGTACGGTATCCTGTGTTTTTCCTACTAGACCAAATTTACACAACTCCTTTCACACTTTCTAGTTAATCAGTGGCTACAGTCGTCTAAAGACTGCCTTGTAAATACCTGCAACAGCAGGAAAGGCATTGCCAGTAAAAAACATGCAGGAATACTGAAGTGTTACTTAAAAATAACATTAGTTTCTGGACAGATGTGAAAGAGCTTACTTTCATATTAGTCCATGTAAGCCTACATAATCTCCTGACAATCTGGAATCTAAAATCTTTGTGCATCACTGCATACTCATTTGGTGTTTTTCCTACTAGACCAAATTTACACAACTCCTTTCACACTTTCTAGTTAATCAGTGGCTACAGTCGTCTAAAGACTGCCTTGTAAATACCTGCAACAGCAGGAAAGGCATTGCCAGTAAAAAACATGCAGGAATACTGAAGTGTTACTTAAAAATAACATTAGTTTCTGGACAGATGTGAAAGAGCTTACTTTCATATTAGTCCATGTAAGCCTACATAATCTCCTGACAATCTGGAATCTAAAATACATGCTTT
The DNA here is from genome assembly GCF_014805655.1 of Passer montanus. Classification (NCBI taxonomy): domain Eukaryota; kingdom Metazoa; phylum Chordata; class Aves; order Passeriformes; family Passeridae; genus Passer; species Passer montanus. The sequence goes on along the minus strand of NW_024356504.1, from coordinate 9,940,307 downwards.
GTGCATCACTGCATACTCATTTAACCAAAGGTTTGATAACATGCTTTGGTTTGCTATGGATGACTGAAATTCCAAAGAAACTATGTGCTGCAACAAGATCACAGAAATGTACAATTTATGGTGAGATTTGACAAATGCTCTGCACTTTTCTGAGAGCTTTTATACCACAGGGGATAGTGAAGTGAATATGAGTGGTAAAATGCCTGCTGATTTTAATAAAACCTAAGTCGTACAAATGATGGCTGCACTGAATCTCCAGCCCTTACGAGGTACCAGCCCCTTCAGGCACTGTCATTTCCCAGTATTCTCTGCATTTCCAGTTGTAAGAGTCCCATAAAATGAAATGGTCGTATTTTGTTTTTCATAAATTATGCTTTCACCAGTCCAGCTACTCAAGTCTGCATTAATTCAGCTGTTTTTATTTAGCAGATGGTCCAACAAGGGTGACTTCTCAGTCTGCCTAATGTCTCCCTTTAAACCAAAGGTTCATTTACAACTGTCCAGTATCACACCCTTTAGATGCCAAGCAGACTGCATGGAGGCACATCTCTCTAAAGAAGTGGTAAAACATCTCAATAAATGAAAGAAATTACTGTGAACTTCCAGGGAATAGCAGACATTTCCCATCTGTTCAAACTACTACTGTTGCTATTTATAGAAGCTACCTTGGCATTAAGGACTCAAGGCTGATACAGTCAGATTTAGCAGAAGGATGTTCATTTTCTGCAGAGAGGAATCTGGCCCTAAGTCACAACAAAGCTGAAATGAATCAGAACTTCACAATTTATATTTAACAGAAAAACGACAAGTTGCAATATTAATAATAAAGTTTGAAATATTAAAAACAAAATATCTTCAAATCACATTAGTTTTTACAAACACCACCAAGAAACAAAATTCTAGGAAAATCATAGACATCACTATGCTATCTCTGCATCTCTTATTCTCCCTGACTAGCATGAGTAATATGCATTACAAAATACCTGGCTGAATGCAGCAATATTTCCTTTTCGTCATGACAGTCCAGTGTTAAAGCTGAATATAAAACATTTCATTACTTTAACACTTACTTTAGGCTTCAAAAACCAGTGCATTTAAAACAAACTTTTGGTGAAAGCTTTATTTCATGTCTCAGCAGTAACAAAGTCTATTATAATAACATGCATGAGATCTAGAGTTTCAGCAGAAAGATGATTGTATCCTTTATATCCACAGCAGGAAGATAGCTATTTCCTCTCCTGTCAGGATGATTTATTCAATAAATGGAGAAAATATGAATTTTAAAATGTATTGATTTTTTCCCTGCATCTCAAGGAACAGCAGAAATCTTAGGAAATTAAGAAAATTAACTCCATCATAGATATTTTAATACCATGCATTTTTGAACAATGAACTGAATCTCTTGAACAAAGAATATTGCAAATATTCCATTGGATAGTTAAATCAAGAAAGTCTGGCCTCTCTCTTCCCTATAACTTTTTGCTCCTTCCCCCATCTTTTGTTTTTATCCATCTTTCTTTTACAGAGAAGTTTATGAATTGTTCTGTTCATGCGGTTTATATACCCAAAGACAAACTCAATCTATTTTTGGTACATTAATTAGCAGAAAAGAATTATCTACTGGGAATTTTAAAAACTGATGTTTAAGCAGAAGGGGTTTGAAAGAATGAAGTACCAGGTATAAAGAAGGAAAGAGTTAAAAAAGCAATCAGGTCATTCTCTATATTATGGTTTTTCATAAGCCATAGTGAGCAGTACAAGAAGTACCACCAATAAAACACGGTCTATCTGTGAGGTTCAACAACCTCATCCATAAGTTCAGAGTGAAAATTTTTGGGTTTCATTTCTATCTGGCAACCTTATCTGAATCACCTTCTCAATCTCTTGAGGATACTTCCCTAAATTATAACAGGAAAAGTAAAAGGTAAGTAAAGTGAGGTAAAATTTAGCATGAAATCTAACATTTTCCCTACAAAGTTCAGTGGTCTTAATTTCAGAATATGCAACTGCAGCAGGAAAGCATTAGAAAGGTAAAATGAAGTTTAGTCCCTGGCAGCATTATAGAGTCAATGGTACTGCAGAGACTGACACTAAACACTTTCAGGAGGTTCCCATTCACTGCAAATTTTTGCAGCAATACTGTAAAACAGCAGTGCCACAGGAGAGGTCACAGTAACTACATGATCTCTAATGAAGTTTTGTTTCATAGTATAAAACCAGAAAATCTAGCAAAGCAAAACTCACATAAAAGACTGTGATCACTAACTCTCCTGTTTGTTACCTTCTGAATGGTATTTTTTAACAAAAGAGACTTTGACAGCATCAGCAAACATGACACTGGTGTGAAATCCATAACACAGACTGTGAGCAGATGTCATGACAAGATGAGAACAGAGCAAAGTGACCACAAACAGTGATAGCTTGTGAGAATGAACCAAGCATCACTAAGAATAAAGAACAATGAAAGAGTGAAATTGTTCTATTTTTCTCATCCAAATTTCTGAACTGCTTCATTCAAAGCCCCTTCTAATAAGCTAGTAATTAGGAACATTTTAATTATACAATATAGGATGAAGGCAACCATGATAAAAATCACAAGGCCATGCTTAGATGATGTAGGTTCTATTAACATGGGATGTATTTAATTGCTGATTTTAAACAGAGCTCTTTTTGCATTACCCTAAACCAATGTGGATTTAAGATCTCCACAATCATACTTAGCAAGGCACTGTGTGCAAAGCAAAAATAGCAGTTATTCTGAAGGGTTTACAAGGTATACAGGGTCACATCTGGTTGACTTTTTTTTATTTGGTGTTTAGGTCAACTTTACAGACCTGCATGTAAGTATATATAAATGCACATTCTCTACATTGTTTGAATGGCCAACATATGCCCTCAATTTCCCCATCTCTACATGTATATTTGTCTCATAATCTACACCCAGTGTTTCTGTGAGGATAAACACAGGTGTGAATTTGGTTATCTTCCATCAGTTGTAATTATTCTTGGTCATCAAGAGGTTTTTAATCCCTACGACTAACAGCTCCATATTCTTCTTCCATTATTTATTATTACATGCAGGCAATGAACATGCATGTTTAGGTACTGAGCTTAAGCATGATCCTGTAAGGTGTAAATACATTCTGGGGAGCTGTTAAAAGGAAATCAGGAAGGTGCATTACCCAATAAAGTGAGATCATAAAACCATACACTTTAGTCACTTCAAAGAAATGAATGTATTTCCCCAGACTCCTTTTGTAAAATCCCAATCATCCAAATAAATGACCTGTGAAATAAGCCTCTATCTAAATTACTCTATAAGCTCCATGTCTTTCCCCCACCAAAATCTCTCAAGTCTTTAACATGACTACATTCCCCGCATAAAGCAATCTCTAAGTTTCATAGGTTCACTCCTCAAGGAAGATATCACAAAGGCACAGCACAATTTCCCCTCTATTTACTTTAGGTTTATGAAAAACATGACAGGAACATCCAAAGCACCATTAGACTGTGGAGAACTGGTTACCATTGCAAAACGCAGCAGTTCGATACTGCAAGCAACCTCTCAAGAACATGCTTCTCCTACCCAATGTGTAACTACTGATTTGGCTTACCCCCAAACTTATCAGAAGCTATGAAACTGCAGCCAGTATCCATAATAACCTGCACCACTAAAGGCCCTGGTGTACAGTGTTCAGTACACTACTTTTTTTGTGGAAAACACGAAGTGGAAGAAAGCACCACCTGTACACTATTTCTCATGTGCCATTTCTTTATAACATCACATATATACATTTAACTACTTATAAAAAATTCTTCTGTATTTACGAGGAGAGGAACTCACACAATGCTGGAATATGTAACTGAAATAGGAGCATTTTGATTTTGTACCACAGACATAAGTCACTTGCTAATTGGATTCTTATATTTGGACATCAGCCTTTAATCTCATGCCTCATTGCCCAGGAAACAGTTGCATTTGTTCTTGGCTTCCTAATTGTGATATATATATCTGATAGTAAAACAGTCATTCATTTAGACTCACCTGATGCTTCAGATTTTCCCATCTGACATGGGGCCTGAGGACATGAAAGGTGTTTTGCCTGTGAAGTGTCCTTCTCCTTGCTGTGTCCTTTAGATGATGTTCACAGAAAAAGTAGGATGTCCGTGATCATTGTGTCCCATGGCTCCAAGTGAGACAGGTAAGCAAATCTACATGAGTGGATAATAAAAAAAAAGTTTACTTCCTTGAATTTTTGCACAGTGAATAAATGTTTAATGAAATATTTATGCAAGAATCAGAAATTTCTAAAATTGATTGGTTTAAAAACCACAGGGTAGAATCCCACAAGCAAAAACACCTATAGATGCGCCCACAAAAGCCAGCACAGCTCCAAGCTGTCCCAGCAAATCCAAACCCATTTCAAGCTGATGCCAAGCATTAATGCAAGATCCACTTATATGATGGTCCTCTGCAAAAAACCCCACCCTTTTATCTGAAATAACAGATAATCCTATAGATATGTGAAATAACATGCATAGGCAATAACAGATATTTCTATAGGATAGGTTATAATAGTCTTTTTTATCATTACTTTTATCTCTAATTTAGTTGAAGATTTCCAAATAAAGACAAACAAAACCCGCAACCTCATTTTACTTCAGCAACTGCTAAGTTATTGGTATCATAATATAAAGTTATTCCAGTTTATAAGGGATCTTTCAGAGACCTAACTGATAAATTAGATAATGAGAAAAGAATATATGAAAATCCTACACCAAAAAGAAGAAAAATCAATACTGAAAGGACTAAGAGCAGTAGAATCACCTCTGTACTCAACAGAAAATTTATAATCAATACAAAAACTGCATTCAATACTCTGTTCAGTTTCTAAGGGTTACAGTAATTGATTCTTATGTCAATTCACATTTTCTGAATTATTTTCAGAATTTTTTCACTTTTAATATTAATTAGGAGATGATTAAGTAAACATTTAGCCTCCAATATTATGTTTATTACCCCACTTTTTTTCCCCCCTATAATTTATAAAAAAAAGTACCAGTTCTTTATTTTAGAGTCTAAATCATCTTTTTGATTTTCTCCAATCTACTTAGCATTTTCTTTTTAGAATATTCAGGTAGTTGTTGGTACAAACAAAAGAAAAATTTCAAAAATGAATGTATGAGAATACGGAAATAAAATGGTAAATTCAGACACACAAACAACAAAAATTTATCCAGTGATAAAAATAAAGCAGTACTCTTTAGCTTATCCAAACAGGCACAATTAACTAGCACTGCACATTTTTTTTAAATGCAATTATTTTTTGAGGTAAAAAACTCAAAAGAATTTTTGGAAATAAACATGAACACTTAAGAAATCCTGACCTAAATATTGATATTGCACAAACAGAAAAACGACTACATTAATCAGATAAATTATTCATTCCACAAGTTATAGGAACTAGGATGATACAGATCCAGGAATTTCACTTTAATAATTTTTAGGCAAACTAAAATGCCAGTTTTTAGCATTTATATATAATTCCATGTATTTATATGACTCACAAATATTTATAATTTTTAAAGTAGTCACCACTACTAAAACGGGAGAATTTACTAGCAGTTAGCATCTTCAAATTAACAAGATAATAGGAGATAATAATTAAAGATAATAATTAAATCCATTAATAATTTAGCACGGGAGAATTTACTAGCAGTTAGCATCTTCAAATTAACAAGATAATAGGAGCAAATCCATTAATAATTTAGCAAATAATATACTGCTAAATATCAACTTTTGCACGGCATCCACCACTCTTAAAGAAGTGATATGGAAACAAAAGTGCCTATCCTTAGTTATCAAGTCCCTGCAGCAAGTCAGTACCTGAACTGGCTTATTTTTGATCTTAAAAATTCCAGCTTCATCTCATCCATTGAGTTGCTTCATCTCTACCAGTCCTGAGGTTCACAAAACAAATAAAAAGCCACAGAGCTCCATTTCCAAAAGCTGGCCACAGCAATACTGCCCTTCCAACCAGCTGCCAGTGGTGGCAGGCTGTTGAGGCATTAGGGAAGTGCCCAGCACACACCCCCAGCCCAAGGTGGGACTGTTTGTTTCATGGGGGGCACACCCTGCAAGCAGAACCCCCTGGCAGGGGGCACAGCCCACGGCTCTCGCTCCATCCCACGTGTCCAGCCACAGACTCCCTGTGCCAGGGCTGACAAGGTGAGGAGGGAAAAAAGGAAGGATGCTTTCCTGCAGGAAATTCCTGGGCTGAGGATGGTGCATCATTACTTCAGATCAATCTGACTTTTCCCTGCCCTAAAAGAGCACTGATGTCTATCTCCTCACCTGCTCTTCAGCACTGGCTCTGCCCAGCCCCTGTCCTGAGCCCTGGGCAGCTCTGCAAGAAAGGGAAGACAGCAGTGCCATTTAACCTGTATTTAGAAAAATCCCTGATCACAGACTTCCATTCAGAGATTATTTTTTATATAGAAATATAATTTGAAAATATAAACCTTCAGATCTCCTCCATAAATACACAAGAATTACTTTAATGGGGCAACAAAAACTTTATCAGCTGATGACCAGTCTTGTAACTCCTACAGGATTTATAGGATTAAATTTGGTGTCTATTTAAAGTCTCACTACTGTATAATTCTTTACTTTTAAGCCTATTTTTCACCATCTTTCAGTCCCAGAAGTTCTCCCAAACCATGCAAATACATTTCTGAAGCATGGATTAGGTCTCTCATGTTTAATAAAAAGTCTATTAAATTATTTTTCAGCTTTGTTATAAATGAATATTTTGAAGTCTTGCAATGAACTGAACATATCTCTATTATGTTCAAACAAGTCCACTCCAATATTAACATTTTAAGCATTCATGTAAAATATTACCAATACACATATTGCACATCCAGTGTTTGTCCCACACAAGCAAAGCGAAACAGAATCTTTTGAATCCCCTGCTGTATTGGAGTCAGAATCATACTTCAGTTCCTTCATTCTGTTTTGCATAACATTATCCATAAAACTTTGATCTTTTTTTTTCCCAGAATTACTACAGTCAGGCCTTACTCAAATCTACAGTCAATCAACCTGTCTCACACCACAGTTTCTCTCCCTACAGAAAGGGCTGAATAACTCAAAGGACCCTGAACCTTATCTGCATTCCCAAACTTGCATCACAAATTTGGAAACCATTTCACCAAGAGACTTACTTTATAAACCTCTATAATTTGATTTAACTCTGTGAGGTGGGGCTCACACTGTGCTTCCTCCTGCCTGGCAGAGCTGCAGAGGGGTGACAGGCACAGGCAGAGCTCCCAGCAGAGGGGCAGGCAGGGCCTCACCTGTCAGACACCTGAGCAGGATGCAGAGGTTGCTCTGTCCCAGCCATCAGCTGAGCTTTCACTGTCAGCAGCTCCGCACTGGGGACACCTGAACTCAAGGCAACACCAAACTAAAATATCTCCTTCCCCCTCCCCCATTTCTGCATGTGTGCTGGGCCAGCGGCCTTTCACATTATCCCAGAATTTGCTTCCAAGGTCACTTTTTGACAGGCAGGCCACTCACATTTTGTATTTAGTCAGAATGGAACTACAGCATTAAATTATTTCTAACTAATGCCACATTCTAGTTCTGGTTTTATGTTCAGTTCTGTAGGAGAGATCTTACACTCCAATAGGCTTTAATGGGATTTTGGTTTGAATTCTTTAATGTATCTTATTTGCTTTTATAAATGATGTCCACTTTTTTCTGCCTACAGGGTCTATACTCTGAGACTTAAATATTTGATTATAATCCTATTAAAGCAAACAAATCTATAAGCATTTAAAGACTGGTTTAAAAGAAAACACCTCACATTCTGGACTGCTAAAACCGCTGTACAGCTATACATTTTCTCTGTCTCTCAAAAAATTGATTTTTAGAGTTTTGCCATGAGCCTTTGCAGTGCTTAAGACAAATAGATTGCATTATTGAATCCAGCCCTCAGGAATCTTACTTCAAAATAAATCAAAACCAGAACCATTCTTTCCTGCAGGCCCACTAAAAACTTGTGTAGAAAAAATAATTAACAGCTTCACAAAAACAAAGTAAGTTTCATGTGACTAGAGCAGTGCATAGAACATTAACAACATGTTTATAATGTCTAAATAGAAAATGAAGATAACAGAAAAATACTAATAACCCTCATGTACAAGGACAGGCATCTCCAAGTAGGAAAATAAATTAATAAATTATGGTGCAAAGCTGTCATTTTTATGTAGCTGTCAACTGCTTCAGATTCATTTTTTCCAAGGTCTGGAAAATGAGGTCAAGACCAGTTTCTGCCAATTAATTCAGAGAAAACTGTTGTAAAAATCACAGACTTTCTGAAAAGCAAGCACTTCCTGTGGGCTCATTAATATTCTAGTTAGGGAAAAAATTCCATTTCAAAGTTCAAAATAAAGGGTCACAAACTTCAGCCATAGCAAACCATCAGTATTTACATACTTACAGAGAGCTCTCTCTACAGGTTCATAGACATACAGGTATGTTATATGGGTAATTACCCATAGGTTTAGTGACTTTCATTGTGCCATATAAACATGTGTGGATAACTTATATGAACGAGCTAATCCTTTGCTCCTCTAGAGTTGTGCAGCCAGCTTTCCCTCCCTTGCACCCTGCTCACTGCTGTGCCCAGCACTCACCTGGCAGGCAGCTCTGAGGCTGCCCAGGCTCCCATGCAGCCACACCACCCCTGGCTGGGCTGGCTCCCTGCCCCACCTCCTGAGCACAGAAAGGCTCTTTGCACTCATTTGTTCCAGGTGGCTGTGCTCCCCCCACGAGGCCATCACTGGAGACTCTAACTCCTCACACGTAACCACCCTGTTCACCTGCCACAGCCCCATGACCAATACAAGATGTTTATGAGCATCTGCAAGAGGCAGTTGCATCAATTCTTGCCTGCCAGGAGAATCCTACTGGGGGCTTGAACCTGAACACTTGTGGAAAAACATATAAGGGAAGGAGAGACATAAATGGCTTTAATACTTGGTATTATGGGCATAGTAACTGATTTTAGATTTTTGCTTGTATTATCAACAGTAATCCAGGTTGGTCTCTCTTACTGCATAAAGAATATATTGTTCAGTTTCCTCTGCAAAATGCAGCTGAAGGAATGCAAGAGCATTCCCTGAAAATTGTAACTTTAAACCATTATTTCCTCCATTTCCATTGTATAGGAGGATGTGGCTGGTTTTACTGTTGTTGCTTCACCTGTCCTCAGCAATTCATATTCATTTCAACTTACAACTACCAACAAATCAGTTCAGGACCCTGACTTTATGTATGTGCCTGCCAGATTTGGCATCTAGGTGGAGGGATCAGCTAAAAAAGCCAGTGAGAGATTCTGGTGTTATTGCGCACAGTTTCCTAAGAAAGCTGCTCTTTGTGGAAAGTATAACTATAGTGGTTTGGCCTATCTATCAGCTTGGGAATGAATACAGCCTCAGAGCATACAAAGTTCGGCCCTCCACAGCTTAAGCTATTCACATCTACCTCTAACTTCAGTTTTAACTTGAATCTCTGAAGCTCCTGATTTGTTTTAGCTGTGTTAGATCAGATTTCCTGTCTCTGCTGTAAATGACATTCCATTTTCATTCAAGCAGGGTTCATGAAGTCCTCTTGACCCAATCAATTAGGGAACTTACTTTTCTTGTGGCCAAGCTACAATAAAAAGCTACATTTTCCTTTCATCCATTCAGCCAGCCTACATACAGTCTCTATGAGGTGAAAAGTAGAGCCATAGCTTGGGGTATTTATTTGCTCTATGACGTTCCAAAAGGAACTAAGTTGCCCACATAAAACCATAGTTCCCTAGCATACATCCAGAAAGCTCCACACAGCTTCTGAGAGTGCAGGAGAAAGCAACTGGACCCAAAGGGTGCTGTCTTCCACTTTTGCACATGCAAAACCAGGTCAATGCTACACACCCATCCACCACTGACTGCGATGTCCTGCACTGTGGTATTAATAGTAGTTACTCATGTAGAGGTGAGTCAGTGCAGTTTATCTGCCCAGTTTTTTCTATGTGCAATATTCACTACTGCAGAAATATTACACCGTAATTGAGAACTAGGTTTTTTTCTACATAAAGCTAAACACAAAAACAAAAGGAGATAATGCCTTTCTACTGAGAATCAACAATAATCCCTGTAATTTTTGACACATGACCAATTCATATCTCAGTTCCGTTTACTATAAGTTATACCTCAAACCAAACTCCCCAGATTTCTGAGAGCTACACAAATTCCTTGCTGCACCACTTCCCTCGCAAATGCCCCAGAACATTACCAAGCACTGCTTTTCAGAGGCTGTCCAAGACTTCCTCACTTCATCATCAGGACACTGACTTCACTGTTCCCACAGAGGATGCAGCATCTATCCCACTAACTGGAAAATCAGCAGTGGACCAAGAACCAGCTCTGGCCTAGGACAGACAAGTGCTGTAGTGTGTTTGAGAAACCAGCTGCTTTTTTGCAGTGCCTGATAAATCACAGATGCTGCTAGTGATTTGTACTTCTAGATTAAAAAAAAGCTAGTAGATATCCTACAATCTGTTATTTAAAACTTATATGTAGGTGATTTTTCATGCTTAGATTGGGTGTTAAAAGCTGAGGATATAATCTTCCATTTTATTCAATGTGTCACAGCAGAAAATACCACAGTATGAACAGAAAAAGTTGAGATCGGAAAAAGCCAAGTCTTGGTTGCACATCTGATGCAGATGAGCATGTATTGACTTGTGCAAATAACAGCCCCTCTTCATTCAGATTTAAAATAATGATGATGAAGATAAAGTAAGTAATTCTGGTGTTTTATTATGAAATGTTGTTAATTTCATCTTGTTAATTTCAAAAAGAAAAAATCTTACAAAAATAATTTCATTCCCTTCAACTATTTTTTTAAAAAGTTATTTCTGGTAAAGAAATTTTTGTCAATAGACAAAAACTGCTTTCTTCTTTTGTACGAAGCAATACCTGATCTCGATTTCTGTAATGAGCTGTACAGATGTGGTGAAAATGCAATGAAGAAACAGGACCAAAATTCAACACTAGTCACGCCAATTTTCTGTAACATTCCTGTGCACTCAAAGTTTCCTATTTCAGATCAATGCATAAATTATATTTAAATTTTATTGTGACTTTCACTATGTTCCCAGAAGCACTCACAGCTGTAATTTGCCATTTTAGTCTAAATGAAAGGATTACATTTTGCTGTCATTGAACCACATCACCTCATTGACTTCAGTGAAACAAGGAGCACGAGAATGAGTCAAGCCTAAGTGCAATTACAGTATGTACACAGAGTGCTGTATGTGCTATTTACAATGTGATCACATTTTGGAGTGAAAGGTAAAGCTGATCCTGCTATGTTAGAACAGCAAGGTAATTTCATCAAAGGAGCAGCAGTAACATATGATGTGTTGCTGAGTTTTGCTTTAGTGTTTTTCATTTGTTAGCATTATAATTTGGTACTGAACAAAACTAACAAGTTCACAAAAAATATTAACACTACCATAGTCCTATGCTGCAAGGTAAGAAGATGGCTACAGCACTTTGAGGTTGTCCTGTTTAATTTAAATCAGGGAATGGAAAAAAAATCTTATGACTTTTCTTGGAAATATTTTCCATATAGAGAGAACACATAAAGGCATGCTATGAAATTAACCAATAAAAAGTGTTTCAAGGCAAACGTTAGAATACTAAATAATTTAGGCTTGTTGCAACTCCACTGACCAGATATAACTGCTCCAGTCTCTTCAGGCAACCTTTAGAGGTTGAATTTTCACATTTCCATACCCATGTCCTGAAGAACATGCTCAGCAGCCTCTTCTCCTCACCCAGCCCTCAGTCCTGTTCTGTCTTAACAGCTTATCACAGGTCACATGTATATTAAAGCAGTCAGGATACAGCGGCTTCATAAAATCACCCAGAATTCACAAGTTGCATCTTTAAAAAGTCCCCAGCTGCCAGACAATAGTGTAAATACATAAAAATATCCACACAGGCATTTTGCATTATAGCTCAGCAACAGCAAATTACAGTCATTATAAATAATGAAGTCTGTGTCATGCTTCAGTGATGGGAAAACTGAAAGACACTTAAAGAGAACATCCCTCTGCCTTTCCCACACACACATCCATATACTGATGCTTTCCAACATGGGCACAGCCTGACAGTGAGGAGAAGCAAGGAAGTAGCTGCTCCACCCACCACATCTCTCAGACACTGCAGGGTGAAGATCTCTTTGAGAATCAAACTTTAGGAGAGCTTCAAAGCAAACACAGCCTCTGCTCTGTGAGCCAGCTGCAGTGGTGTAGAGAGCAGCTGCAGACTTGACAGCTCCTGCTGCTCCAGCACGCACAAGGCAAGTCCTGTGATTGGGGATCTACAGCTTTGGGGGATGTGTCCTTTGCCTATCCTACATCACTGATGCAAATCCTCATGGAGATTGGATTACTTTGTTCCCTTCTCTATGCTTTCTATTAAACCATGTTCGCAAAGGATTAAAAACAGCTCCAGTAAGGCTCCAGTGATAATGTGAAACAAACATTCAAAGTGCTTTAGAGAATATATGCAGAATTTAGACCCATTTTCCTTAGACAGAATTAAGAATAAAGCAGGTCACAGTAAGGACAAGTCAGCTTGCAGACACAACCTCAACTGGCTGAAGCAAATAAGCTTTCCATGTCCATCATCTGTGCTGGAGCCACATGGTTGTGGCTGGCCACAAAGTAGAAACAGAAGACCAGATCTGTCTGAGTAACACTAAACAGATGCCACAGCTTCCATAAGTCTCCAATTTTGCAGCACAGTTTTATATCCTGAAAAGCAATGACATTTTTTTTTACTGGCAAGTTAGCCATATCCTCCTTTCACTCCATTCTGCAAAATTACCAGGCCATTAATAGGAAGATTTTTAAAATATGAAAACTTTAAAAACATGAGAAGTTACATCTCAAGCCTGGATTTAAATAATGTTGTATGCTGAAATGTCATTCAGGGTTTTAAAAAGCCAGGTACCCAGTGGCTTAGGGGCCTGGGATATTTAGTGAGGACTGCTCACTGAATTTTGCTATAGCATCTGATTGATTTGAGGTGCAAAAATTGGTTGTAATTTAAGTGGGTCTTCAATTTTGGGAAAATAAATATTGTTCTATCCCACTTTGATAAAGGTAGCAAGTATCACCACCACAGTTGTGGGAAGAGTGTAGAATGGCTTGGCATTGCTCTTCCCAAATTCATGACCAAATTCCAAAAGTGATACAAAAAAATTGTAGAAGATGTGCGTCAATTCAGTCACTACAGCTGACTGCAAATGCATGATAAATGACGTTTTCTGATATTTTCCCAAGCTAGCTTTAAAATCCTAAAGTGATTGGATGTAGTCTATGATTGGAATAACAACATGAGCATCATCAGAGAAGTGTATTTCACAAAACAGACAGGTTTAAATAGCACAGCTGCTCACAGAATTTGTACTACTTCATTTGGCAATCTGTGTGCAGATTTGTCACTTGTTCAGCTGCCCCTAATAGGGTCATTTCTGTAGCAGCCCTATGGTGGCTTATGCTTCAGGATGATATGAAGTTTGCAATAGCACTCTAAAAACATCCCACATTATAAAAATCACTGCACAGAGTGATTCACTTGCAATGTGAGATGATTGGATAGCCTGCTCTGAAAACCTCAATTTCACTTCTGTTGATATGCCTTGGCTTTCAAAGTGCTTAACCTCATTTCCAGGATGGAAGACGTTATCTGGTCTGGCATTAATGTTCTGGAGAGAATGGAATTTCTTTTCTCTTTAATCATCATCATAAAATTCACAAAATTAGCTTAAGTTTGAGATTCTAACCCAAAACTTGATGATAAAAATTTCAGTGCTCTGTTTAGACATGACAAGGATACCTGAAAGCTAGGGAACATCGAATAAACATCCTATTACACCTGTCCTATGTGGCAGGTCACCAAATTAGTAGCACACAGCAATTAAAACCACTCAGATTTTTAGCTGGTAACATCTCACCTTGACCCCCTGGCAGCAGCAGAACTTTCAGTGTTTAACTTCACAGGGCTGGATGAACAAGAGTTTAATACAAAGGGAACTTTTAGATCAAAATAGAAAATGTGAAATAAAATGCTCTGCAGTAAGTACTGGAGATATATTTGCATTAAAAGCGTTTATGAACAATTATTTCAACTATTTATATCCTGTACTACCTGCCAGCATCTTATTAAATCAGATCCTATTAAGTTATACCCCCAAACTTAAAAGCTCACAGCATAATGAAAAAAACCAAAGCCCAGCAAAGCAAATCACATAAAACTATAAGTAGAGAGGAAAATATGCAAAGTAGAAGGATAATGGAAACTAATTAGTGTATTTTCTAAGTATGCCTCTGAGTTTGCAGAGAGAGGCAGCACTGTTTGTGAGATGATTTTATATAGCAGACAAAAGAACAGATGTGATTTTAGGTACACAACACCAGCGAGGCCTGAAAAAGAAGCCACAGACTTCAGCCTAAGGGCAGCTTGCAAAAAAATCTCCATGTTTAAATTAATTATGGCAATAATTTATTAAATTTGAAAGAAAAAGCACCTTTGGAGAAGAAAGTAGTATTAGCAAAAATGGAGATGATTAGGTCCTGTGGGATAAGCTTGACAGATACCTAATTGATTATTATCCTTGAAACATTGAGGGTGTCCTACACAGAAAACTGCAATGTATCGTTAAAAAAGTATCTAATGAATACATTATTTGTATCTAAGAGTACTGAGGAATTTCTTTTCCAAACTCTTCTTATATGTAATGATGATGTTAGATGAAGCTGTATTCTCACATTTTCTTCTGTAAGAACTTTCTAATTGCAGCAGTTAGGCAGGGAGAGAGATCTCTGGAAAAATTATTTCACCATGTGACCTACTGGTAGGAGAAATTACAGCTTAAATACACTAAGCACCTAGCTAATTTGATTGCTCTTTTATACCAATGTAAAAATCAAATACATTATGTTCTTGTTAATGGACTCACTTGAAGGAGATTGGGTCAAAATACAGATATTTATACACCACAGTCCACCAAAACTATATCTTAGGTTTTGTATTATTGAAGTTTTTCAAGGAACTTTCAAAATGAAGTGTTCCCTGAGACAAATATTCATTTCCTTTGATACAGAGATTTTTCTTCCCCCCTATTTTTTCCTCTTTAAAAAAAAAAAAACCAAAAAAAAAAAAAACTAAATAGATTTTTGCAACAAAAGTAAACTGGACAACAGGTCTGCTACAATAAAGGAGTGGAAGGGAAGATACAGCAAAGCAGAAGTGGCGTAAGAGTGAAATGAAAATGTCCTGAAAATGTCAGTGTCTCATTTGAACACATACTAGTCACAGAAGCAAAGTTCAGGATGATTCCAATGAGCGTTGTGTCTAATAAGGATGAGGCCATAACTGTCTCTGAATAAGAAATACTCCTACTTTTAAATAAGTACCTGATATCAGGTACTTAGAGCATTTAAGAGCAAAGTGAGGTATTTTCTTTTGATGTTTCAAAAGAATTCTAAATCTAAATCTGTATCTATCCACTTAAGCAATGTTCTGTTCATTTTATCTCCAAGCTCTGTTATCAAGAAACCAAACAAAAGACAATTTTGGTCAGGATTGCCCAATTAACTTGATTTTGAATTTTTCAGTATAAATCTTTGTAATCTACATTCAAATTTCCAAGTTTTATTGATATTCCTTTTTGAAAAGTGGAGGTAAAATAATTCCCAGAAAGATAACTTTTCCAAGTGAAATGTAAAATAAGTGATGGCAAGACCTTAATTTTCATTCCAGTGACTCTGATCCTCCTTGAATGCTTCCTGACCCTACCAGTGCCAAGGAGACCATATTAGGAGTCTTTCATTTTAAGGGTCTAGATATAACAATAAAAAAGAATTCTGCATTCATAATTGCCCATAACGAACAGGCACTTCTGCTAGGAACAGAGGTTGAAGGACACAATGTTTCCTGAGGAGCTGGAAAAGGCTAGAAAACTCATACCAACTTCTTGACTAGCTCATAGCAGAAGTCAACTTCAGCACATACCATGTCTATGGTTTTTCAAAGCATATGCAAAACCCCTGTGTGGGAAACATGTGCAGCTAAGTCCAAATAATTGCCTGCAATTTACTCTTATATTAGTCTTCAACATAGAAACATAAGAGTTTTTTGGGTTAGAAGACACCCTAAAGATCACCTAGGTCCAGCCTAGCATAGTTTGAATTCTGTCCAGGATTATATCTTTCACAATCTATATAGTATTTAGCATGGTTATTATTGAAAACAAGTAAGCAAAATAAAATAGCTTTTATAGGCTGGGTTTTTTTTATAATTTACTTCTCAAATAAATGTAAATTATTTGTTAATTCAGAACTCAAACTGGTCCCTCCAACTACACTAGAGAAATCTGAAAGGGGAACTTTTGGTATAGAAGAGAAAGGCAAGAGTCTTGGCTGTGTGACTGACAAAATGATCAAGGCTTCTGCTTGTCATAATGTACAAATTGGCAGCTTCATCAGTGTTAGATCACCAACGTGGGTGATCTTCTGACAGACAAACAGTATTGCCATGAGCAAGTGCACTAGGCAACTGCTGGGCACATTTCTTTTGATATCTTCAGCAGCATCTGTAATCTTAATGTTAAAATCTGGAACTGTCATTTGTCAAGGGGTGTTTAGGCTTGCTTTAAAGGCATTACACTTCTAATGCTAACGTGATGGTGCCAAGAACCATTTCCACCAAATGTTTTATTCAACAAGACTTAAGAGAGAGTTTTGTCAGATGTGCTTCCTGTCATTCTCTATTATGCCAGATCTTTTGGTATTTAGCAGAAAAGCTAAAAGTAAAGATTAGGGTCAGCAAAATGTAAGGAACAGAAAACTTTTCTTTTACTTTTCCTGTTTTCATGTTGTTCATCAAAACCACAAATTAAAAATCTCAGATAACAAGTTTCATTTTTATTTCAATTGCTTAACTGTATAATGCTATAATAACTTAATGGCTATGCAGCCATGAGGAACAGGCATTATACATTATAGAACAACAATTCTAGATTACTGTTCTTTATACAGGGAATTCAGTGCTAATTATGCACTTTTTGTGATCTCATCTTTTCGAGGGAATTCCTGTACATCAGAAGACAAAACCAAACATTTAAAAGTTTGAAGGTCAGATGAGGGTCTTATTTCTGAGCATGCAATAGTGAGCTGTAAATCTTAAGTGAACAGGCACATTCTCCAGTTATGTAGCGCTTACATTTCTAATTGCAATAAGGAAAAAAATATATATTTATTTCAAAGCCTTTAAAATTATTGTATTTAAAGATTAAACCAAATTTTTCCTCATCTACAAATTCAAATCTAAATTAATATTGAGGAATCAATTTATATCAAAATTTTGATAATTAATTTCCTCTGTAAGCGATAGCTTCATTAAGGAAGATGTAGATCTTTAGCTAGAAAATTAAAGAAAATATTACAGTTGCACTGATCAACTATTGCAACTATCTAATAGCTCTTATATTGGACTGTACGCATTTATTTTTACAAATGTTTCAGCATCTCCACTACTGACACCACCCATCATAAAGAGCCATTTCATCTGAAACATAATTTTTCTTTCCACTGCAGACTAGATCCAGCAGTTCACACACAGGAGCTGCAGATGCAGTGCCTGCTGCAGCTTAGATTCTCTCAGGAGAATCTGAGACTCACTTTATCCTGACTACGTAAAGTTTATTTCTCTGCTGCTTGTAAAGCATAACAAAGAACACAAAACAGTTGACTTGTATGTGAGAACATCAGAAATCCACTGACATTTAAGAATTTTTTTTGTTCTGCAGTCTGCCTGGTTTTTATCTTGTTTTTCTAATGCAGAGTAAAGACTTGAAAAGCTTTAATTTGAAAATAATTGTGTTTATACTAAAATGCTTGAGAGCATTACAAACTTAATCTGGGCACAGCCCAGTTCCTATCTGCCATTTTCTCTTAAATTGAGCTCCTGTGACAACAAAATAAGGCAGCATCCTGCCCCTAAAAAAAGTGTTAGAAGCAATAAGTAGACATGCTGGACATGGACAAGGCTTAGAGTGGTGAAGGGACAGAGGTGATAATGAGAATTCTAAAAGTAGCAACAGAAATAAATGCCCAGTCATTTGGGAGTTGAAAAGCACAGGTCCTCTTTTTGAGGCAGCCACCACTCCTTTCAATATTTACTAGACATAATAAACAGGGAATGTAAAATTCCCATCTGGTATTTAAAATTGCAGAAGCCTGACCAGCTCTTTAAATGTTATCACACACTGAAATAGGAAAAGCCAGATGCTACATTTATAAAGTCAATGTGCTGTATCTTCTCAAAATCCAAGAGCTGCCACTGCTAAATCTAGCCTGTTTGGATAATTAATCAGTTAAACAGTTAACCTTTACCAGAGAAATAAAGCAGTGCATGGTGTAAGATACAAACAGCCATGCACTGCCCAGACCAATTACAGACACCAGAGACAGAAAACCAGGCATCAGCAGGACAAGGAAATGATCCTTGGTAAATTAGCCTTTCCTCAGAACACATTCTGGATTTCTCATGTTTGGAGTCTACAGCTGTAGCTGCTGATCTGTAGTGAACCAGACTGCCATGGGGCAAGACAGGCTTCACAGTAAACAACTATTTCTTCCCACCGTAACTATCAAACAAATCTAGGCTCTATTCAAAATACTTTATATTAAAAAAAAAAAAAAAAAAAAAAAAGGAAAAAAATGGGGAAAAAAAGCCACAGCCAAACCAGAGGCCTAAACACATACTAAAAGCACATTGTGGAGCCATTTCAGAAGTATTTGTTACCATCTTGGGTGTCCTTCAAGAAGGAGACTAAGCAACAAAAAGCTTACAAATGTCATAAGATCCAGCCCACTAGAGATGAAAGATAACAGCAACAGCACAAGAAGCTTGATACTCATTTATAAATTTAGAAGTCAAAACTGTAAATGGAAGCTGTATCTGTATGTGCACGTAATCTTGGAGTAGGGAAAATAAATGAGCAGCAAAAAGGAGGAATCTCTCCTCAAGGAACAGCTGACAGGGTTTGTGTAAATGCTAGTAACACTGAGAGACCCAAGCAGACTGCAATAACCTCACAGAAGTTAGAGGAAAGAAACCCACACTTGGCCACAAGCCCGCTGTTAAGCCACCAGAAAGCACTTGCACTCCAAGCTGCTGCGAGCTGCTGTCCTAGGTGACTTCAGCAATAGATGCTGAACAGGGCTGGTTTGTCCCCTGAAGGCCTTTTCTTATGCACTGGGTGGGAAACAAAATATAACATTGTTCAGGCAAACCCCCAGGCAAAGTCTGTGCTGTAACAGAAGACTGCAGACGACACTGTCAGGTATGGGCTGCAAACCAAGTATCTCTTCCCAAATGTGATGCCTATGATTAAATGCACCACTTAAACAGAAAGCACAGCAGCAAGAGATGCATGCTCACTTTTAGCTGGCTGAGACTACTTCTGCAATCACCTTGTTCTTACTCATCAAGTCATTAAATTGCTTCATATGCATTGGACATCAAAGAAAAGCTTCCATCAAGCAGGAGGGCAGAAAGTGTGTGATTAGGCTGCATACTATCACAATTATACAAACACCTTATGAGACCTCTTCTACCACACACCGACCTTGAAAGTTTCACATCATTTCAGAGCATGAAAAAACACTAAAAATGTATTTAACTTACAAATGGGTGCCCTACACTTGCAGACATCCATTTCCATGGACTCTCCTGGGTATTTTGTAGAAAGATACAGAACTAAATTCCTAGGCCTTAATACAGATGTGCTGGGATGTTGCCCCAGAACCAACAGGACAAGTAAAGTCATGAGGCATTGGCTCTGGCTCCTTTTGAACCCACCCCCACTGCCAGCTGTGGGGAGGACAGTCCAAGTGGGCCAGCCTCCAAAGCACCCCAACATTGTCACCTTATTGCAAAAGTGCCATACTTTCTCAGTGACTTCTCATGGGCAGCTCCTCGCAGCACTGACTTCTCCTTCACAGCACAATGAACAAACTCCAACCTGCTCCTCAACCACCCAACCCACTCTTTCATAGCACTCATCCTTACTGGACACAGCTGTGGCCTATCAAGGGCAGGCCTATTCCTAATCTTTGCTAATTAGTACAGCTGCAGCTCCAGGGATGAGATTGCCTTCTGCAGTATCTGTATTCTCTTACATTCTGTCCCCCCACACTCCAGGACTCCAGCCTCCATCTCTTTCAGACTGAAGGACAAGTGGGTGTGTGAAAATACCATTGGTTTGGGAGTGAAAAATCTTTTACTGTAACATTGTAGCGCCAAGATTCACAAACTAGGAGTTATCCTAGTTTGTAGCTTATCAGACAAGAGGAGATAAACGACCACCGCCAACAGGAAAAAAACAGGGCCAAGCATTCACAGCTCCTATTAAGTTCAGTTGCAGTAACACTGCTGAATTTTGTATAAACCTTATAACAAAGGGACAGTAACTACACTAATCAGAAATAGTTTCACTAGGCAAGAAGAAATGATTGAAATAACACACCACAGCAGGTTGTTACAGTCCTGTGGTCATGAGAATGCTGTATTGAAACAAAAAATGATGGTCCTTAAAAAAAATGACCTTCATACTGTGGCATTTAATCTCAAATGTAAACAGTAAAGCTATAGCAAAATGAGATTAATGGGCTCTGTGGGCACTCAAGATCAGCTGCCAAACAAAGAAGAAAGGCAGAATTGAAATGGCCCACTACATTTCTTTTCTGCATCTATCACTTAAAGTTATAGCTAAACTAATTTCTAAAACATACTGCAAAAGGAACTTCACACAGCAGGTTTTCAAAAAGAGAGATCCACCAACAGAGGTGATTTAATTGCTTTGGTACCTGTTTTTCAGATTGGTTTCTTATGAGCACTGTAAAATGCTTAATCCATCCTGCAGAAGATGGCTCCGTCCCTCTGAAGGGCAGTTTTTAAGCAGCAGGTGCCATGGGGCATTGTTATTCAATAGGAGTCTAATTTATGAATGGCATTCAAGGATACAGATGCTAGCTGTATAAAGACAGCTCCCTGCAATCTCTCTTTCCCTCCAGAACTTGAAATGCTGGAGCATGCTGAAATTTGAGACTTTCTTCAGTGACTATAGAGGTATACAGAAAAAGAGGTAGATGCCTTAGAATATGTAGTCTTATATACTGACATGGAATGCTGTGCTGCAGTCTCTGGCTTTTTGATATTGAGCAAATGTTTTGTCTTCCATTTCATTTTTATCTACAGGGGCAGCTGACAAATGACCTGCCTCTCAATCTAATATATCTACTTTTGGAAACAAGCAATGTTATTCTTGTTACTGCTGGTTTCATCATTTCTCAAATTAAAAGATGTTATGCCTAAACTTTTAGTGACTAGAGCAAGGCAACCAATTTTTCATGTATGATACTATCTGATGGCTTTTCTTCCATATGTGCTAGATGTAGATATAATTTACAGGTTATTTCCTGCCAGCCAGGATGATAATCTGTTATTGCTTGAGGAAGAAAATACTTTTGGGGTCCAAATACAGTGTACTGGGCACCTAAAGAGTGATTGTAGATTTTTGTCTGTTGTCATATCACTAGGACACTAAAAATCTCACCCATGCTTCTTCCAAGCAACCTAAATTAGAGAGCAAGCTTACTCCTAATTAGCTTGTCAAGTCATGTTTAAAAACTGATCTTGGTTTTTAGAGAACTTTTTCCTGTGTTTTATAACTCATAGCAAGGCCATCTTCTTACATGTGTTTTTCATACACATTGTCATTCTGAAGTCTTAAAAAAAATGTTATCCAACACCAACCCTGCTGTCTCCTTCTACAAGGGAGAGACTACTTACAGTAGTTTATTAAAATGGCAGCATATTGCCATATTGCTTTTATGATCATAAATACCAGTGCACTTATTTTAAGTCACCATTACTTTGGGCATCTTGGATTGCTGCAAGGTCGAGTGAATACCTAGAAGAAGAATGGTTTACATAACATAAAGTTACACCTGAAAGATGATGAGGCGGGTTCACTTCCTCAACTGTTTTGGTCACTAACCCTATCTAGGCTGGAAGTTTTCTCAAGTACAGTGACTAAATAGTGTGTATGTGCTACTCTAGGGGGTAACTTTGCTCCTAGAAGTGTTTAATCCCACTCAAAGCCCTGACAGCCAGAAGGTGGATCATTCCGCCACTGTGTTACCCAGTGAAGGTACAATTAATATCAGATTTATTTTGAAAATGCATGTCGACAGAAGGAAGACATACATGACAATCTGGTGAAAAACTGCACACCTTTTAGTAAAACATCCTCATCTTTAGCTCTATTTATTATAATAACTCCATTTAAGTGCATGAATTTTTTTTTAATCTTCAAAAACTCAATCTGTTTCAAACCATAATGGTAAATAATTTTTGAAACCAAGTAACTTCTTGCTTTTACTTTAGATGTATATAGAGAAAATTCACAGGCAAAACCAAAGCATTTTTATTTTTAGCTGACCTGAGGGATTTAGCAATTTAGGTTTGAGATAGAGATTTTTGAAAAGGATTAGCTGCATATTGGCTCTTACCTTCCTAGCAGTGGACACTTTAATCAACATTTGGAGAGAAAAATCATACCAAATCAAAACATTTGGACTAAACTTGTTAATAGCCTTGGCCCAATGACAAAGGTTTGACCCCACATGCAAGAACTACAGGAACCTGATGAGTAAGTGGTCGATATGCTACCTTCAAAACTGCAGCTTGGGATTGCATTTTGCCACAATATTGTACAACCCTTGGCAAGCAACCAGCAGTCTATCCCTCGTTACACCATCTGGAAGAAAAAAAAACAACAGCAAAAAACCTCGGCACACACTCTGTTTTGGCAAAGACACGTGTGGGAGAATAGCCTACCTCAGCCAAGCTGTCTTTGGCTTCTAAGAAGAATCTGGCTGATTCAGAGGCGTGTGACAGCCTCTCACTATGTTTTGATTTTCTGTCAAAATCAGAAAATCACATCCATCTTCAAAATAGCAGCACATTCTCAAATGCTATTCTATTCATGCCACTTAAAGCTGCTAGATGCACGATCAGATTTCCTGTTAAAATCCAATTAGGTTTCCAGTTTAACTTCAGAATGATCTCAGGAGAGTTAAAGGATCCAGTGGTTTATTTGGTATGTGAAAACAAAAATTAAAGGGATAGTATTTTTCTTAATTCTCGATGCACGATCAGATTTCCTGTTAAAATCCAATTAGGTTTCCAGTTTAACTTCACAATGACCTCAGGAGAGTTAAAGGATCCAATGGTTTATTTGGTACTGTGAAAACAAAAAAAAAATTAAAGGGAGAGTATTTTTCTTAATTCTTGACAAGTCCTTGAATTGTTTTCCAAAACTTTCCAGTAATGACTGAAATTTAAACATAAATATTTGATAGACAGGCTTTTTGGTTTTTTACTTGTACTTTTTTGCAATTGATGCAAGAGGAGGAAATAGCTGAGTGCTTGGTCTTACTCTTGTGTAAGAAAATCTTGGGGCTATTGCTGCAGTTCCCAAGGGAATAAGGGGAGCCCTCAGCTCTCTAATACTCATTTAGGCAGGCGTTGGTCATGACAACAGGTCTGCCCCATATTGCCTCGTCCTCTCGTTTCAAAGTGACGATGCCCCTCGGCTGTGCTGATCCAGCCTTTTGTGTGACCAGAGGCACATCTGACCAGGGAACTGATCAGACTAAAAATCAGCATGCAGCATTAATGAATGCATGGACATTTTTGTGGCAGTACCAGCTAACAGACATGCTGGCTCTAGTTTCCCAGATGCAAAGAAATGTTTTCGATCCTCATCTGATGTAGTTTTTTTATCAGCTCCCGAAGCACTCACCTCCAAAGATAAAGCACAAGCATCTGAGGAGGAGCAAGATGAGCCCCTTTCTCATGCTCTCCCTTTCCCTATTAAGGAGGGAGCCATTAATCCCCCTCACCACTGAGGGGTTCCTGGGTTCTGAAAGGGCCATGTCCTGGCTGAAGAGAGAGACTGCCTCCTGCAGCCCTGGGTGACCCAAGGACAGGCAGCCTTGGCCCTGCCACGTGTCCAGCAGCATCCACCACTGCTCCCCTGTCTGCTGCAAGAGACACGAGTAGCAAGAGGCTGAGAGGAAAGTGATCTGGAATAAGGATTAGAAAATGTACAAAATTATTTTACTTTATCTCAGAAATTAGCTATATGGAGTTTAATTGATCCAGCCAGTGCACAGGAGGAGGAATTGAAATGGAGTTTTTTAACCAGCATATTTTTCACAGAATGAATTAATGCCTTGCTGAAAAGGAGATTTGCAGTTGGCATTTCAGGCAGCCTTACTGCCTGGCTCTAGAATTATTTGCATTGTTGTTCACACAAAAGAAAAATAAACTCAGCCACTTGACTTCCTTTTCCCTGAAATTTATGTCTAAGATCACATTCAGAAAGGAAAGTAAATGGCAGATGGCAACATCTTTGCAAAGTACACACACTCTGAGCTATACAGACAAGGAAATTGTTTTTTTCAAAGAAAAACACAAAAGAGTGAGAAAGAATAACAAAGCAGTGAAGTTCTCATTAAAAGTACTGGGGTAGCTTTTGGTTACATTGTTACCACATACACAAGAGACAAACAAGAAATTATTTACATCCCTTTGTTTTGTGGCATTACTCTTCATTACATCTAGCAAGAAAGGTTTTTAAAGAATAAATTGAAATTTTGCGCACTTAGATCATTTGTCTTCTGTCACCTTGAACCATTCCCTGTGGGGAGGCTTCACTCTGCAGTCCAGGCAGGCTTGCCTGTTTTCCTCTGTGTACCCAAGAGGGTCTAGCCAGACACCACCTGCCTCTCCAGCAGCTCTTGCCCCACTTTCCTGAGAGTGTCAGGAAGTCATTCCTTTTCTCCCAAGCAGCAGGATGAAGTAATACTGATGTTTGCATCAATTTTCATGTTCCCTGCCCTTTTTCCACATGAGGAGGATGAATCTGAGCACACTTTCTTCCTTGATGGACAGACAGAGTGCCACTGGAGACAGACCCTGGCTGTGTCACAGAACAGAGTCCCACACTGAGCACTTGGTCACACAGCAAAGCAGGGCTCCTCTGTGATCCCACAATAGTTGGTCCTACAGCTGCTTTACTGCATTTCTTTTCACTTTTGCTTCATGCTGCCTTTGATATCAGAGTAGCCAGGAAATAAAAGGAACCAAAGATTGCAGACTGCTTTAAAATCTCTTTTATTTGAGAGATTTTTCAGATTAAAATAATGCTGAAAGGAGACTGCTAAAAGTGAGAAAAGGTTTTAGGATGCTGAGGAAGGCCTACACAAGAGTTAAAACAAGCTCAGGAGAATCCCTGTTGTTTCCAGCCACCTTATGAGCCAAACACCTTCCTCCAGAGGTCTTGGTTCACATTATTTATATAGCAATCTCTTCTGATTCTGCTCAAAGACTAAGCACCTCTGAAGTCTGGAAAATTATCAAAAGGGGTGTTTGATCTTATGCTGCTTCTATAAGAAAAAGTCTCCCAGAAGAATGTGTCTCTGTTAAAACTACTCTATTTAATTCTTACAACCCTGTGGTTTCTATCAAGATTTGGACCCTTAAATTGCTTGGCATATTTTATTACTGTGTTATCTGCCTCCTTGGGGTATACAGCTGCTCAGTGAGCTTGTGTTTATAGAGCTCTTGAAGGTCCACAGATGGAGAGTGAAGAGAAGCAATCTATATTTTTACACTGTATATTCATGTACCCTCTTTTTCCTTAAGGCTTGGCCTCGAACACATGGATAAGTAAGGTTTGATATGATCCCCTTGGGCGTAGTGACAGAACATATTTTCTGTTTATTGCTTCAGAAAGTTGATTTCTATCAGTAGTGCACTACATTCCTATCCTAGCAGGAGTCAACACATCCCAAAGTAAAGTGGGTGATAAAATGAGAATTTTGTCTGTTGAGCTGCATCAGAATCAAGGCAGAATCAAGGCACAAGACACCAAAGCACAGAAACCTGACTGTGGTCTCAAACAGCCTCACAAGGGGAACTGGAGGGGCAAACATCAGTCTCCTCACTCTCGGGACCAGTGACAGGACCCAAGGGAACGGCATGAAGCTTAGTCAGGGGAGGTTTAGATATCAAGAAAAGGTTTTTTACCCGGAGGGTGGTTGAGCACTGGAACAGACTCCCCAGGGAAGTGTTCACAGCACCACGCCTGACTGAGTTGAAGAAACATTTGGACAATGCTGTCAGGCACATGGTGTGACTCTTGGGGTGTGCTGTGCAGGCCAGGAGTGGGAACAGAAACCACTGAGCAACACTGTGCACAAGTTGCTGCATAATCCTCTCTGGAGCAGTCCTGTAATCACACACTTTACCTGTGCCACAGCAGAGTTTCAGTTAGAGTCAGTACAGAGGAGCAAGACTATTTTCCCTGCTTTTCAACTCTGAATATACTTGAGGTCATCTTTTATATAACAGTTCTTTGCCTTTGTTTTGAGAAATCCTTCAGTAATGGACAAATGAGTCTACATTTATACCTACATCAGCCCACTACAGACCGTGCAATTACAGGTGGAGAAGCCAGCTGAAGAGTTTCCAATTATTCTGGGCAGTTCTGGTTACACTTCCTTAATCACAGTAGGATAAAGAAAGAGCAAAATGTGCCATCAGCATAATGAGCCCACAGAAATGGCCCATTACATTTAGAGACAGACAGACAAACACATATGGACAGACATTAGGAAGAAGTTTGTTTAGCTAATTTCCTAGTTACCAGTCACTGCAAATACCCCTAATTAACAATGCCCACAGACAAAAGATGTAAGAGAACAGTTAGTATTCCTGACTGCACACAGAGATATCTCGGATTTGAAAT
Organism: Passer montanus; assembly: GCF_014805655.1. Lineage (NCBI taxonomy): Eukaryota > Metazoa > Chordata > Aves > Passeriformes > Passeridae > Passer > Passer montanus. The sequence continues at coordinate 9,913,288 of NW_024356504.1, read as the reverse complement.
TTGTGTTCCCTAGTGAAAGTTTTTAAAGTACACATGGAGGACATCTCTAAGGACATAAGTGATAAAAGTAAGTTGGACAGGAATTCAGATTTACTTTTTACAAAAATACACTTCTTCCTGCTGCTTTATCAGATACCTAAGATTATCAGCCATATTCTGCCCAGCTGGGAGATGAGAGTTATTAACAAAGTAATTCTTACAAAATATTCATCAATTACACTTTGCAAGAAAACTTCCTCAATTTTGGCTTTTGACAATTCTCATAGTAGTCAGGTTAAATTCTGATCTGAGCACAAACAGACAAGCTGTTAACTGGTTGCCTTCTACAGAGATGCCCAAGTTTCTTTCACTGATGTTAACACAGTTTTCACAATTTTTGTAAAGGAGATATAGTGGAAAAATAAAAAAACAGTTTTTCAAGCAAGAGGGTGGACTAGATAGGCATAGCTGGTAACCCAGAATGGGTTTTGACTTCAGCTAAGAAGGCAGCCACGCATTTATGATCCCAAACAGTATTTTTCAAACATCCTCAGCTGAGGACACAAGTTGCTGTACTTTTGAAATATGATAGAAGAATGAGGACAGTTTTACTCCCATGGATTCACCAGGATATATATTACCAAATAACTACAGCATGCACTCCTTTATTTGATTCATCCAAGAAACTCCAGTTATTATGAGCCCATTTCAAAATCATGCCACAAGAGATATGGCCTCTTGTACTGAGTGAATGTTTAAGTGTAACATTGCCCAGCCATCCATTCAACTGCAAGCTTCAGAAAGCTAAATGCTGACAAATAGTCTGGGGTCATGTCTGTGAAATGTTCCATATGTGCTAGCTGAAAGAGTCTGATGCTAGCTTGCTCTCAAATGTTAACAACTTTGCAAAAACAATGCCCTCTCTTCTGCAGCAGAATTTTTTCTTGTTCAATCCCCAATAAAAGTAGGTTTTGATTTAGGTTTGAGAAAAACCTCATCTATCATTTAGTTATGACAAAGTGAAAAGAAACCGGATTCTTTGTTCTAAGGCAATTATGTACAGCTAAGAGCCAGAAGTGCTGGCCCTGAGCTGTGCTGAGCCTGTGAGCACCTACACTGGTGCACCACCACTTCTGCAGAAAAGCACCACTCCAGGTATTTAAGGTAAACATCCAAGGCAATCATTTCACTTTTCAGTCAAAGAAGTGAAAAGAAACCGGATTCTTTGTTCTAAGGCAATTATGTACAGCTAAGAGCCAGAAGTGCTGGCCCTGAGCTGAGGTCAGTGGGCCTGTGAGCACCTACACTGGCTGGTGGCCACACCAATTTGGACAATGCTGTCAGGCACATCAGGCAGAGATGGTAAACATCCAAGGCAATCATTTCACTTTTCAGTCAAAGATAAACATCCAAGGCAATAATTCCACTTTTCAAAGAGCAAGCAAGTCCCACTTTCCCAACAGGCCTGTCCCTTCTCTGCAAGGTTACTCTCTTGGGAAGCCCAGGCAGAGCTGCAGGCGCTGGGTGTGGCAGCGTGGGACAGAGCCACGGCACACGGAGCAGCAGAGGGCAGGGGACACAGGAGGGGACACAGCCAGCCCTGCCCACCTGGTACAGCCCAAACTGCTCCATCTGCCAGGCTTAAGGCAATGCTTTCAGAAAGCCCTGACCAGGAGAGCCCCAATAAACTGAGGGATCTCAATCATGACTAAACAGCTGCCAAAAAGAGAAAAAAACAATAAAGTGTATGTCTAGGAAATGTTTTTCACATATCTGATAATAAGTAATTTGTTTGTTGAAGATAAAAGTCATTTGTTTGGTTGCAGGGTTTTTTAAGTTACAGTTCTGTGAGAGACATGCAATTTTAAAAGCAACAACCTGTGTTAAATTTATCACAACTTTGCAAGGGGAATTAGAAACCTGAAGCTTAACTTATGAACAGCTCGTGGGGACAAATGCTTCACAACACAGCTTCACATTAATTACTGTAATGTAAACATGAAAAAAACTGTACTGCAATCTGTTCGTGCTTGGACAGGTCAAGGCTCTGGGACCTCCTCAACATGAAGGATATTTGCAGGGAAAATAAAAAAGCCCACATAGACACATTGTCACAGTACCCAACAATTTCCTTGGACATCTGATAATACCTAAACTTACCCTTAAACAGAAAAGTTGAATCTATGCTATTAATATGATCAGCTAAAATCACTAATTACGACATTTTCTAGACTCACTGCTGTGGAAGAAACAAGAGAATAACATGAATTCTAGCTACTTTTCAGCCTTAAAAAGAAATGTCTGTCCAACAATCAAATGTGAAGATACATAACAATTACAATAAATATAGGTATTTTACATATATGCCTGTGATATTGTGGAATCCCTCCAGTTATTGGCCATTAATATGAGTTTATAACAATATATTTATATATAGCTGTTTCCAGCCTGAAGCATCCCCAGTTTTGACTAAGTTAAAAGCCAAGTTCTTCAGGCATCATGACTGATACCTTAATGGGCAGACTCAAAACTATTTTAGGCCTTTTCCCAGTAAATCCAGAAGCTTTAATTGTTTGTATTTTTCTTTTGATGCCCACAAGAGCATATGAATTATGCCAAGTAGATTCATTATCCATTTTGATGACTTATGACCACAGATACTGTGATTTCAGGTGTTTTGGTCTTCATGTAATTGTTACTCCTCCTTTTTGACAAAGATTAATTGAGAAAAGCAGTGCCACTAGGGTAGGCATTTATATAATCAAGACTGCTGTCATCTATTCTTGGTGTCATAACTCAGACCAGTTTCACAGGCATCACTGTGAGTGCAAAGGAAACATAATAGTGACATTTAAGAAGGTTAAGACAAAAACAACAGTACACTTGATTTCAACCGCTATTACTTAAAGGTAAGTTAAGATACGGACTCTGTTAAATTATGTACAATTGTTTCATGAGTAATAAAAATTCTATATTAAAGCAGTTCTAGAGGTTTTCCCCATCAGATTTTTTTAATAAACTTAAAGCTTTTTTGTTTTTTTTCTCGTCCTAAAGTTTCACTAAATGTAAGCAATTTGGTGGTGACATGAGCTAAGGAACCTTGCTGTGAGATTTCACACTAGAACACAGCACAATAGTTTTTAAAAAATAACAGTTGTGGCTATGGTAACCCAAAGTGAAATACATTATTTGCATCAGTTCATAACCATATTGAGATGCAATTTACACATTCCTGGTGTAACAGGACATAACTGATGTAATCACAAATCACCTATCACAACACGAAGCCACAGTGTTTTTTAAACTTGTTTATGAAAAGCATTCATGGGGGAAAATGCACAGACCTGTCCCTTGACATCTTATGGGTGACTTAAAGGAAAAGATAAAGAAAATAATAAGATTTCTGCTTTAAAATATTCTACTCTCATTTTCTGTTTCTAATTTCTTTTCTCTCCCTTTTACTTAGTGCAAATGATAAATGCTTGAAACGCCTTCTACTAAAGACAGCAGCAAAACTCCCATGAACTGGCTGCAGGTAAATCACTTGCAATCACCATTACAGCAAGATGAACACCTGACTGGCATGTCTAAAGTTCCAGTATTATTCTGAGTTGAGTAAAATTTAGCTTATAACCATTCTAGATTGGTATCTGACCAAGCACAGCTGATTTGCTAAACTTTAGAAATCCCCTGTGCACACAGTCCTGGTCTGTCTGGTCTTTCCTTTCACCTCCTCCACATGGAATCAGCTGTGTGATACCACCAGTGACTAAATGGTCACAGTCATTCTACGTTTGTGACAGAAAAACTTGGTTTTAAAATATGACCAAAACAGCAAGAGAGCTACTGAAAATTGAATGTTAAGATGTTCCAAAATGGATAAAACCCTATTGCAATGTCAAGAGGATATGAGACTTTACAAAATCATATTTCTTTTTTCCCCCTGGTTAGCTTAGAGAAAGTAGGGAAGAGATTTCAGCATAAAAAATACTTCCTGAGTTGCAAAACCTGAAGGGGAAGTTATAGCTGTAATGGTCCTACTGCACAAACCAAGCCAGTGAGAAAAGCTGCTCAAAAAAACACTGAGATCCTACCTCTATACAATGTCAGCCAAGGAATGGTTCTTCATGCCAAGCTCATATTTCCTAACAAGTAATGTATTCCATTCCCTTCAGTCATGGTAAATCTGGTCGGTTTGTTAATCAAAATATTCCTAAATTTTTCTCTCAACAGTTTCATTCTCTGCAATTGAAAATTTTACTTCACAGCTTAGTCATGGTGGACACTGTTTACTTTTTAACTTGCAAATTATTTTGCTGAGAAAAAAATACTTGCATGATTTGTTCTTAAACATGAGAAAGAAAGCAATTAAATTGCCATTTAGTTGTTCTATGTGGGCTGTTTCAGCACTTCTTCAAAACAGAAAATCCTGGTTTTATAGAGAGAGATTCATTGAAAAACTCTAAAGTGGAAAATACAGAAAAGTCACTCAGGCAGATTTACTTTCCTTTAGACAATGTTTAACTCTTAAAAGACTACAGTATAGCTCATTAAAGATTAGGGAAGTTTCAGTTGGACAAGCACATTTGCTGAAAATTCTATAACTTGCATTTTCCCTATAGAAGCTTTTGGTAAGATTCCCCAATGGACAGTAAGTACATTGCTTCTTTTTGTTCACATTAGGAGGTAGTAAATATTGGGAAATAATTTACAAATACTGCATTTATTTCCAGAGATCAGTTCTTCAATTTAATGATGAACTACAACAGAAACCATCTGCAAATCAGCATTCATGAAAAGAGAACTGTTATTATGAAATATGCACTTGTGCAAATACTTGCTTTCACATTCAGGTTCTGCCTAGTGTAAAGCCTATCATCAATACATTTGTGAACAAGGAATGGTCCAGAAAATATTTGTCCTCATTGTCTTTGAGGAAGAGAAGGGAAGCCTGCTTCTTTTAATATATGACAGCTATGAACCTTCTGAACAGAAGAATTTATTTCTCTAAAAAACATGGACCTGAATGAATGCTGGTACTTTCTTCCCTTGAGCCCAAGACTGTGGCTTCTGCATCTGTTACAGCCCTTTCCACAATGTTATAGAGAAGAAAGTCTTTTTTGCAGCACTGATTTGGTTTCAGAACCATTACACCCAGGCAGAATAAGCATTTAGAATATATAAGAAACTTTAAATGAAGTTCCCAGAAAGGAGGTTGCAATCTTCTGCTAAATCACCTGTGCCATCTGTCCAAAATTTCCCCCAGAAATCACTATGAAAACATACAGCCTAGAACATAAGAGATCCCCAGATTTCCATGTAGATGTGTTCTTAATGTTCAGTATAATTATCTTCTCAACAAGATTTAGTAATAATCACAGACTTTTCCTTAGGTAATTTAAGGATTTCATAAATGGTGAAGGCATTTCAGCATCTTGGTCTATATACAGATTAAAGCCTTCATCATAGAAAACTTACAAAAATGACTCTTCAGGGAAAATTAGAAGAGTTTGCTACATTTACTAAATAATTTAGCAGCTGTAGTCCCTCTTTTTTCCAGGGAAAGGAAAAGGTACATTTTAGCAGAGATGCACAGTGCTCATTTGACTCAGTTGTGCTCTGCCTAACAGACTCCTGGGTGTCAGGATGAACAGCTGTGATCTCCCTTGACTTCTCACCCAGGGTCATGCCCAGGACTCAGTCAGCACCCCGCCTGCCTGCACTCAGCACCTCCCTCAGCAGCAGTGGCACACCTGGATTACAGCTATGGCAACCAGCCAGGCTCCAAGAGCTGTGCCTTCTATCACCTGCTTGCACTGTGATCGAGACACATTAACGCAACTGCACTTAGATAGGACAGGCTTTCTTGAAAGAAAGATCAACAGCCTCTCACAGAGACAGCAGCATTCCAAAATATTGGCAAAATATTGCCCTTGATGAGTGACGTTAGCTGAACTCATCTGGCGTCTGCCTGAAAATTGCCCATGAACAGTTAACAAGATTCTCAAATGTGCTCATTACCTGGAGGATTATTCTTGATGTGCAGTCAGCTCATAAAAGGTTTGATGCAAATACAGTCCTCATCAAGACAATTACTTACAGAAGTTACACAGTCCAGCTTTCTGTGCTCCCACTGGCTGGCCTCTCTGGCTTGCACACACCAGCTGTGAATAGTGCAATTAAACACACAACTTTGTGTCACAGAATGGAAACACAGTGCTAAACACTTGCTTTTTGCCATCGTCTGTCCTCAATGCTTGAGTCTTGTATTACTTATAGTATGACTACCAGGTTAGAAAAAGAGACAGATTGAAGTAAAACAATTTTAAAAACAAGGATCCAAGAGCTTAAACATTGCTACTGTCCTGCTAGAAAACTTTCTTTCACTTGAAATAGAAAAAGGAAAGGACATGACACCTACCTTTGCCTGTGTAATTATCCCCAAATGTGATATAGTCTATTCCAACAGACAAAATCCAAAGCTGATAAAAGCTTTCCACTCTCCCTGTGACATCCCATATCCCCCTGGTTAGAAGGTCTTCGAATTTCAACACCAAATTAAAGAAGATCATGGCACAAGTGAAAAAAGAAGTCATCCTTATAGTGATAATATACTGGATACAGCATCTAAATGGATTAAAATACAATATATAAATTAATTTGCTGCACACTTAAATACTGAAGGCAACTTTTGATATATTAATGATTGATTAGGTTAAAAATATTCTGAATAACTTTTGGACAAACTGCTAAAGTACAGTAACTTGGGCATTGAAGTGCTTTCAGTCATTATTCTGATCATAGTGATCTTAGTTCACATACTTTACTCCTCTTTTCCAAATGAGTAATTAACACAAAAATTTTAATTCACTATAATTTGAGTACATTAGCTTTACACTCTGATTTCACTCCATATAATTCATATCCTTGATATACAAGTCCCACAAGGCTGTAAATTTATTACAGGTCACAACACATGACAAAAAAATGGTCTGCTGCCACAGACTTTGATACTGTGAATAATTTTGCAGAATTCCTAGAATTATTCCTCTGTTGCAGCTAAGCTGGAGTTAGTTGCTTGTTTAGGATCTTGATTAATTAGCATCATCTCTAATAACAGAATTTGGCAACCTCTGAAAATCATGACTGCTAAATCATCACAAAGTAAATATTTCACTGCTTAGTTCATATTTCCCAGCCTAATCAAGTTAGGTATTTTCTTATACAAATACAAAATACACATTATTGAAATTACTGGGCAGGACCAATGTTACCAGAAATAACCTGTAGGAGCATTTGCCCTGTGGCCAAAAAAATACACAACATAGCTACTTATTCAACCCCTTTGTGATCCTACAAAGAGGAAGTGAGATCAGTCCTAGAGGCAAAAATAATCCCACCTAAATTACAGACCAAGACTTCTCAGCTAATTGCATTAGCTATTTATATAGGTATTGTATTTTTTCTTTCAAATCTCTTCCCTGTGTATAGCACAAAGCTCAAGTAAACTATAATTTTTACATCTTTAACTAACAAGAGCTGAAGTAAGAGGTAGCTCTCATTTTGGTTTTCCCCTCAATCTTCCTCAAAAATAAGTAAATGTAAAATTTCATTCATCAGGAAAGTTACAGCCTGTGCACTCTTAACCATTTCACCTGCACTTTGGTCAAAAATTCTGCAGGGTTGGTGTAGAACACTCTAAACCAAAGCAAACCATCTCAACTCTTATTGTTCTCTTAAACAGCAATGTTAACAAAAAAAAACAAAACAAAAAAGAAAAAAAAACAAAACAAAAAAAAAAAAGACCAAATACGCAACAGAAAAAGATAAATTTGTTTCAAGACCCAGCAATCCAAGGGCCAATATAAGAAGCATTCATCCCACACAGCTACCTATAGATTTCATAACTGAGAAAAAAACTCCCTACAACTGCTCAGAATCTTTTTTCAAAATAGAGTAAGGCTTTTTTTGCTTCTAATCCTTTCAGAGCACACAAGATTGGATATCACAGCCATGACATTGCTGGACTGAAAAGCAATTTTATGTAATTTTGCAGTTTCTAAGAGGCATTGGTTACAATTTTCCTTTCCCTCAGACATCTGCACAGTGTTCATGGTAACTAATGCACCTATCCTTTTGAAAGAAAAGGATATGTATGTGTATGCAGAACATCATACACTTTTAGATAATGCAATATGTAGTTTCCTAAAATAATACATCATAAGCAGAACATTACACCTACTTGTGAGACCTTAATGCTGGAGTCCATTAAACACACTGACTTAATGTATCTCTCGCTCTACAGCTCCACTTCACGATTGCTGTATTTCTTTCTTTATTAACGCAGTTTTCTAGACTTTACACTCTTGTGCCTTCATTACATTATGGCTTTTTGCATTTGGTGGTTTTCCTCACTGGCATTTCCAGTGGGAGCATTAGCAGAGCTTCACAGTGAAGCAGGAAACACAACCAACCTACCAGACCAGGGATGGGTTTTGCCTTTCTTAGAAATGTATCACAGCAAGTTGTTAAAGCAGGATACATCCCCTCTCTGGACATTACAGTAGCATCTGTGTATAAATTTATCACAACCATATTTATTTAGGATGTACATGTATCTGCCCTGCCAAGATTGCTGTGTTCTGCAGCCCTGTGGAGCAATTAAAGGTCTCACTTAAATGCACTACTCCCAAACATTTGCTGGTACTGCTTGGTGGGAAAAGATTGCAAACCCTTAGTCCCGTGACAAGCAATGAAGGAGATCACAGCCCACCTCTAGCTAATTAAATTGCCCCAGTTATAGGGCAAAACTAATTGAAAGTGATGAAGCTCTGAAACAGGCAAAAAATTCACATTACCGTAGTTTGTGAAAGGGAAGAGCAGCATGTGAGTTCCGGTCATTAAATAATTAAAAGTGCATGTAATGAAGACTAGCAGGACAGTACTAGCTATAAGAATTTATAAGAAGAATGCAGTCTGTATAGATTTAGCAAATGTTCAGGTTGTTTCTCTGTTGTTCTTAAACTTCAGTGTGAAATAATGCACAGGGTACCTAACAGTCCTTTCATTCCAATGGCCTGCCAAGGGTCTGACTGCAATGTGTCAGTGGTGTGAAATCAGAGAGGACGTTTCTAAGACAAGGCTTCTATCTTTTTATCTGAATACATATTTTGTTCTATCCAAAGTAAATGTTAAATATTTCTGAGACTCTTGCAAAAAGACTCTCTGTTGCATGCTTCTACTATCCTTTAGCTCTGAAGTAATGCAACAGTAAAAATCAGGAAGGTGAAGCCCACAGGCACTCTCCAGCAGGCTTGAGGCAGCTTGTCTCATTTCCACAAAATGATGATAAACTGAACTGGTTCCCAGCAAAATCGCCAAGAGCAATGGAATGTTCAGAGCTGACAAATTCCCTCCATCCACCTGATGCTGGAGGCAAGACTGGAACAGGGCTGCCAGTGCCAGAACGCTGTCCAGGCAGGCAACCCTCTGCACAGCAGCCAGTGAAGTACCACCAGTACTAGGCTGCCATCATGATTCATCTTACATGGTCCACAAATTATGTTTGCTCATGGAAAGACTGCTTTGGGGGGAGAGAAGGAAACCAATAGGAATAACTGAACTGTGTTAATTTATTTTTAGACTTTTATGGAACCTACTCAAGCGCTGATCTTTGAATGGGTAAGACAGCATACATATCTCTCTCTCTCTGTTCTGTACCTTTCCCAGTCAGTTCCATTCTGTCTGATTTCCACCAAAGTGTGTTCTTGTTAGCAGGACACACATTAACATTTAGACCAAATTAGATTTGTAAGTATTTGTGTGCATAGCTGCCACAGATGCTGCCAATCCTAGAGCAAAGTACACTATTTTCCATTCTTTAAATAATTTTAAAATGTTCCACAGTACATTTTGAAAGATTGGCCAGAAGAAATGCTAAGAAAGAAAATGCTAGAAACCATAAAATTATTTTCATATGCCTTTAAAATTATCTAAATGGTCAACATGCTATGAATGCTTATCTTCTTTTATATAAAACCATCTGTGAGAAATTACCAGTCATAAAGTCATTACTTCAGTTTTATTGCTCTATTCCAGTACACTACCTTGCATTTTGGTACCTCATAAGAAAAAAAAAGGAATATCTGAGAAATGCATTAAGACACTTATCTTATTAATGGCCAACCATATATAAGGTCATTTTTTGTGCCCTAGGCTTTTATGGTCTTGCAATGGAAAATTTTTCTTCATATGTTTCAGAAATAACAGAAAATTTCAAGAAATGGAAGCCGCTGCTAGTAAAAGAAGAAAAGCTGAGTATCATCAGGGTTAATAGCTCCTATTTGAGATCCATGAATGATTACAGAGTTACTTTTCTATATCGAACTTTCAAGTTTCATTAATACTATGCTGCCTCCCCAGGACACAGGTGCACTCACGGTACCAAGGCTATCGGTTCGTCACATGGAATAGAAGAGCTAGAGGAACAATGCCTTCTAAGGTCTCATGTTTATATATTTTGACAGTAGTTTGTTGGGCAAGTGCTCTTTGGTACCTAAGTATAACTCGTCCTACTTCTTCCTACACGGGCCACAGACAGGTCAGCAGCATATCCATAGCCAGAAAAAACGTTTCCTTTGGAAACATAAGAACTCGACCTATAAATCCACATTCCTTTGACTTCCTTATCAATGAACCCAACAAATGTGAGAAGAGCGCCCCATTCTTGGTCATTCTTATCAGTACGACTCACAAAGAGTTTGATGCAAGGCAAGCCATTCGAGAAACGTGGGGCGATGAAAACAACTTCAAAGGAATTAAAATCTCCACTCTGTTTCTTCTTGGAAAAAATGCAGATCCTGTGTTAAATCAAATGGTAGAGCAAGAAAGCCAAATTTTTCATGACATTATTGTGGAAGATTTTATCGACTCTTACCATAACCTCACTCTGAAAACGTTGATGGGGATGAGGTGGGTAGCAACATTTTGTTCGAAAGCGAAGTATGTTATGAAGACAGACAGTGATATTTTTGTAAATATGGACAATCTTATTTATAAGCTGCTCAAACCTAACACCAAGCCAAGGAGAAGGTACTTCACAGGTTATGTTATAAACGGAGGACCAATAAGAGATGTTCGCAGTAAGTGGTACATGCCCAGAGATTTGTATCCCGACAGCAATTACCCACCCTTCTGTTCAGGCACTGGCTACATTTTTTCAGCTGATGTAGCAGAAATGATTTACAAAACCTCCCTTCATACCAGACTTCTACATCTTGAAGATGTGTACGTTGGACTCTGCCTTCGGAAGCTGGGCATCCACCCCTTCCAAAACAGTGGCTTCAATCACTGGAAAATGGCCTACAGCTTGTGCAGGTACCGCAGGGTGATCACAGTGCACCAGATAACACCGGAAGAAATGCACAGAATTTGGAATGACATGTCCAGCAAGAAACACCTTAGATGTTAAGATTTTTACAATTGTAAATACCTTTTTTAAAGTTTTGGTTGAGTTTGGTTATTTTTTGACAAAGTGATCTGCTGATTTACAGGTTAAACTGTGGGATATTAACTGTGAAAGGATTTTTAATGACTGATTTTTCATTCTCACTTTGACTACTGGTTTACAAACTTCAGGCTCTTTTTCTTAAGGACATTATGCCAACTGAAAGAATCTGGAGTCAAATCTCAGATTTTGTATATTATCACCTATTGCACATATCCATTCTTGCATCTGTGTGTAAAAGGACAGTAATAAACTATTATGAGCTGCTTAACAATTCACACCCCAGCCTCTGAGATAAGACTCAGGCTCTAAGAAATGAAGAACTACAAACATACTTTTATTCTTCTTTTGACACCCCACAACCATCTCTATTTAGAGCCTTGTTAATAAATTAAGCAGCAAACATTTGCACTGAACTTATATACCTACTTTGACATGTGTATTTTATAGTACGTGTGCAATTCCCAAATAGCTTACTAATGGTGTAATAGCAGAATTTAGACAGGTAAGAACATCAGAGTTTCACTGGCCTTAGAAACAAACCCACACACTGAAATAATATTTTCACCCACCAAATGGCATTTATTTAAATTATTTCAGAATAACCCATTTCTTTACACTTCTTAAAATAGCCCATAAAATATGTAACACAATTTAAAAATTAAGTAAATCTGTAGGTGAAATAAGACAGAGGAGACATATGAAAAAATATCTTTAAAATATATGAGAAAAGCATGAATATCTTAACTTATAATTTCAAAGCAAGGCAATGTCTCTCATTAGTATTAATGGATTCTCCATGAAACACCTTGAATAGCAATATATAATTATACTGAATGCTAAAAGTGTCAATAAGCAGCATATTTCAACATCAGTCAGTGCACTATTTATCTGAAAACAAGTAACAGAAAAGCAGCTTTTTAAGGGGAAGCTTTACTTTTTGCTGCAGTACATATAGAAACAAGATTCTAACAGATTTTTAATGGTGTAGAAAAGAGGAATTTAGCCCAATAAAAGAATGCAATCAATTTTCTGTTGACTGGACATACAACAGAGTACATAACATGTATCTACAAATTTCACAGCAAAATAGAGGGTTTTAAAGGAAAAAAAATATTAAAATTACACAAATTCTATCCTTTTTAAAAACCTTTTAAAGTTCTCAGTTTACTCATCACAGTCAATACTCACTGAGGTCCCACTCAGGAGATCAAGTACACAAGATTTATTCAAGTTTCATAACATGCTTATATGTATTTTAAATATTAATGTTTATGAAATGTCATGACAACTCTTTGATAAATTCAGGCCATCTCTATTCAGTACCACCTTACAACAAGGAGCTGAAATATGATATTGCTCAGCAAATAACTTGGAATGAAGAACTCACACACAAGTTACAAAAAACAAAACTCACCACCCACTCAGGAGATCAAGTACACAAGATTTATTCAAGTTTCATAACATGCTTATATGTATTTTAAATATTAATGTTTATGAAATGTCATGACAACTCTTGATAAATTCAGGCCATCTCTATTCAGTACCACCTTACAACAAGGAGGTGAAATATGATATTGCTCAGCAAATAACTTGGAATGAAGAACTCACACACAAGTTACAAAAAACAACAAAACTCACCATATATATTATCAGCTGAAGACTGCTCACACCATGCTCAGCACACACAAGGTCTCTTTCATTGCAGCTGGCATTATGTGTAACATATGCAAACTGTTAAGTCTGTATGTTATTCAGAATGTCTATAAAGTTGTCAGAAATTAACTGAAGAATAATTTAGAGGGAAACTTTGACCTGATTTTGCCATAGACGTACACAGCACTTTACAACAGCAACAGAGGAATGAAGATGCTATCCTAAAAGTTTTGCAGTTTCATGGCAAATTGTTAGTCTTGTTCACAGATGCAGCACTATCATTTCAAAAGAAATGACTTGTAAATAAGGTAAAGTGTACCTGGCTTTTAAGGCACTAGCAGGAGCCATCTCGAGCAAATCTATCTGAAGATGAAGCTACACAACAGGCAGCCTAGGAGTTACTGTTAACAGGAGCTTGTGTACCCTTCATAAATAAAAATAACCCAAACCAAAAACCTAGTAATTTTTGTAAGAACACTAAATCTCTTCCAGACTAATTAAAGAGTTATGCTTCCCTGGCTGATGTAGTCCCTATTAAAGCTGCTATGCCCTATTAAATCCAGAACTTCCAAGGTGCAACTAATTGCATAAGTGACTATATAACACGCTGATTGGGTGAAGTTCAGATTTCCTTACACAAGTCCCATAATATTCTTGTTTATGAATGGAAATGCGGGAGGAATTCATCCCCAGCCCTTGGGTAAATCAGATAGCACAGATGCCATCCTGCCCAGAACATATTTTGTAATAATTTGAACCCGCAGGCTGCAATCACTTCTGCTATCCCTCTGCACTGTGCAGCAATCTGGGGGTTCTGAATCACAAACAAATGGATTTGGTTGCCTTATTTCTGCTGATGCTTCTGTGGCCTTTGCTTAGTAACCAGGAGGACAGCAGGGCTCCCAATCCAGATACCTCAGGGCTCAAGCAGCATGGTAGCCTTGAATTTCTCCTAATACAAGTAGATTGCATTAATAATTGCAAGGTACACCTTGAAAATAGTATCTGAAAAAGTGTATTTCCTGCCATTTATAAATAGACCTTCAACAGAAATGTAAATGTTCATCTTGAAACTGATGTACATATTTCTAAGGCATTTTCTTCTGTATTCAGCTGTATATATGTGTCAGTCTGCTTGCTAGGTAGGATTCTGTTATGCATGGAGCTGAGTGAGGCATTATATTTGTCCAGTGTTTCAAGAGCCTTAAGCATGTGTGCCCTAACTTTTGAATGTACAAGATACTTTTTCTTTTGCTGTCAAGTAAATTTAAAACAACACAACAAAATCCTAATTTTCTACTTCTATTAATTTTCTGGTATTGGATTTCATTAGCTAGTTACACTTAGATTTATTGTTTTCACCTTGCTCAGAAATTTCCAAAATATTGGAACCTAGATATGGAAAGGTTATACATCTACTTTTAGGGACAGTTTTCCCTTCCACTCAGTAGTATTTGTGCCATGTGGGATACTGTTAAGAAACAAATGTTTTCAATATACTTCCTTTAATAAAAAAAAAAAATTTACATTACTTAAAGGTCATTTTGTTTCATTGGGCATGGGACAAATGACAACTTGGTCAAACATGCTGGCTTCTAGTCACTTCAAAAGTTTGACTGTAATCACATTTTGATTCCAAAATGCATATGAAAAAAGCACATTGAGTGAAGCAGCTGGGGGGAAGTGCCTCTCTTTAGGAGGAATTTTTTCACAAAAGCATTTTTCCTTTTTTTATTTTGCTAAAACAATGAGAGTATTTAAAGAGAAGCCTCAAGGTTCATTTTCCATATTTCCTAATAATAATGTTAAGTATCAATTTTGATTATTTGAGGGTTTTTTGTCTTTATAATGTAGATGGCAATGGCAATTTGTAAATGAAGAGTGTAATTAACTAGAAAAGCTTGTCAACAGTAACCGAAATTTAGGTGTATCATTATATATGACTGGCTGTACTTATGTATTTATTTGTCTAAATTGTATATATTGTTTTATCTGTAGTGTCTGTAGGAGTGCATTCTTTTAGATTAATGTATTATTTACAGTTTTGTGGGATTGCCAGCAAAGCTGCTAATCAAGATACTATTTTTTTGTATCAATGTCAAATAATAATAAAAAAAAAATCAAGATAAAAATGGAAGGTGTCCTGCCTGTAAGTTTTCTTCTTCACCTCTTTCTAGAAAAGTAAATTGTATTACCTGAAAACAAGTGTCAGTGACTTGGCTCATTTGTCATGAGGAAGAATATAGTGCTGTAAAAGCAGATTTAAAAAAAATTGAAAAAAAATTAAAAATAAATACTACTTTTATTCATTATTTGTGCAACAACTTCATCAAGCTGATGTCCACACGGATGAGGTGTACTACTTCATCTGAAGTTTCTGAACTTCAAAGCAGTAGTATCAGTGCAGCCATGGCAATATCTGGCAAAGCAGCACAGGGGTTCATCCTCTGCCCTGCCCTATTTAGCTGCTTTGGCATCCCCAGCCAATGAGACCCAGACTTGGCCAGTCTGAGGTGGCAAAGCTTTTTGACACCCTCAGCAGGGCTCTTCTGCTACTGGCATGGTGGCTTAACATGTGGGCTTGCAGCTATCAAAAGCTGCATGCAGGAGAAAAGGAGAAATGTCCCAAACCCCACATCACATCAAACCACAATGAAGTTGTTGGAAGCTGCTGTGTCACCAGCTGGGTCACCCACACAGAGGGAAGGGGTCCTCCCGGGTCTCTCACATCACAGTGACCATGACGGAGCCTTTTGACCCCAATATCCAAAACTCAAACTCATTCATGACATGGAGGGGCAAATAACCCCACCCCTGAGAAGAAAGGTAACTTCTGCAAACCAAAGTGGTCACCAGAAGTAGTTGAAGCCTCCATAGAGTCCTCAGGCATCCCAGGAATGTCGCAGCAACCTTAAAAAGCAACCAAGAGTTTCACATACAGCAAAACCCCTCCAATCGTTTTCATCTCTCATGTTTCCACCAAAGCAGCCTGAGTCTAATTGCAACACTTACATGGTGTTTAATTAATAGACAGCTTGGAGATATACAGATATTAGCACTAGTAGGGTAGATTTCATGTAGCTTGATTATCTTAATTACAAGCATTCTATTTTCTCATTTACTTAATTGATTCTCATAGATTTTCCAGAGAAATTTACAGTGCCCTGAGTGGAAATAGTATGCAGAAAACCTTCTTAAAACTGCTGACACTGGCCTATTACAGCAGCAATGCACCAAAAAAGGCAGATCTATATGACAGGGAACATTGTACTGAATAGCATCTGCTACCTTTTCTCTTGTTAAAAAATATGAATTTATGAAATGGAAGAAGAGGAGTCATCTGGGGAGAAAAAAAAAAAGAATGTACCTTATTTATTCAACCACACCTGCAATTAAGTTGTGTCAAGTATCTCCTCTGATGACTTGCCTAACACAGGAAAAAAATTCATTTTTCTGCTAGGTCTGCATATTAGCCGAATCTATATTATACCTCTGCCTCACCTGAAAGAGCCAAGAGCAAGAGGCATTTATTAGTCATGCAAGATTTATCCTTGAGCACTTGTTCTGCAAAGGCAGCATTACATATCAAGCTGGACAGAATTAAGTGCAGTGGTTTTGTAATGCAGACAACTTTTATTTGGGTGAAGCAAATACCCCAAACTTTGGGTGTGCTGGCTGATACCTACCATACTGCATCTATCAAGCATCTCTTAAAAAGAGTTCCTTTCTCTGGCCTATTTTCTAACATGACATCTTTCTCCAAAAAGAAATGGGACCTCTAGGTATCTCAGGATAGCAGTAAAAACATCATTACAAGCTTTTCCCTTGATTTTGAAAAGTCGCTTAGCCACTTTCTCCAAAAAGAAATGGGACCTCTAGGTATCTCAGGATAGCAGTAAAAGCACGGGGGAAGCATCATTACAAGCTTTTCCCTTGATTTACAAAAGTCGCTTAGCCTTGCTCTGTCCTTCTGTCCTTCTGTACTTTTAATCTGATTCAATCTGGTACATTTCCCTGTTATTTCCAAAACTCTTTCCATTTTCTTTATGTGCTTTTGCATAGCTCAGCATTCTCCAGTCTAAAAGTATCCATTCAAACCAGCCACAAAGATAAGAACAGGTTGTTTCTCTGAAGACAGGGCCTTTGCCTGACAGGTTTACAGTCCTACACTAATATCTGGCAAACTGATTTCAGCAAGTTTCAAGGGACAAGTAGCACTTGAAGTTTTTCCTTCAAAAACCTTTTCTTTCATATTTCCTAGTTCAGGTATATGGGGGGAAAAAAAGATCTATCATCTTTCATCTTGCCTCTGCCTGCCGAGATCACTATCACAAGTCTAAGGTTGTTTGGCTTTTTTTCCTTATTCCTTTTACATTTCCTCACAATCTTGGATAGTTCATCACAACTCATGTTTCACTTTAACTCCTGCTTAATCAGGAATACTTTATTTCACAATTTCAGTGTTTTAACCCTTTTATCTGCTTGTGCTCTCTGTGCTGCCCCCGCTGCCCCCATACCTGGCTAAGTCAGACATGTGGTATTGAATCAGAGTATTTGCACGAAGGCTGAGCACAGCAGTACTTCTCTCTGTCGCTGTCATGGAGCTATCAAAAACGGCATTATCGGATTCGTTTCACCAGACAGGACAGCTTGTCTTACTAATATCACATTTGCAGCAGAAAAGGAACTTCCGCTAGCCTCTGGAGCAGACACCAGGTCTGCGAGGCTGCAGCAGCCCCGGGCACGGCAGGTGCTGGGCAGGGATCTCCCCGGCGTGCCCATTCCCGGGGCTCCGGCAGCGGCTCAGGAACAGCCTCGGCGGAGCCTCCCAGCCAAGGAACCCGGCCCTTGATCCCTCCAGCCCCAGCCGGGCTGCCCCGGCTCCTGCCGTGTCCCTGTGTCCATCCCCGCGGCTCCAGCGCCCTTTGGCTCACGGGTCTTGTGTCCCCGAGCTCCATCTGCAGCCTCCACCCGCGCCAGGAATTCCCCACAGCCGCCTGCACACCCAGACTCTTTAAAGTCCGCGGTTAATTAGTTTTATACAGAACATCATTCCCACTCACAAAGGCCACAAAAAGGCCCAGATCATTCAGGACTGTGAAAAATGTGTATTTTATTATTAGCTTTTCGCAAATATTAAAATTAATATTGCATGTATTATGTTAGGAAGTTATGCTGTATTAATTTTCTTAAGTAGTGTGTTAAATATAGTTTTAGGTTATAACCTAATATTAAATAGAAACTATGCTATGTAAGATTTTTTTAAAGAAAGGAATGAGGTACTCCCATTAGACAGCCACAGGACACCTAAAATTTCGCTTTCAGAGAAAGAGAATTTATTGCTCTTTTATCAGGAGAAATGAACTTCTTCCCACCTTGCTCAGCCATGAAGGCGCCGTTAGGATTAGGAGCAAGAAGGTGATGATGACCAGGCAGAATCCTTTGTTTGAATGGAACTTATGCATCATGTATGAGATGTAAGAATATGCAATAGGCTGTTGTTTTTAAGGGTTAATCCTCTGTTAACATGTGTTCTTTTTTGGGCTTCTTTTGCCCAGAAAAAGGTACCTGGACATCTGTAACTCTTTGTTTTTTGTCTCATATTGTCCTAATCCAAATTGTCCAGATTTTTATTATTCTAATTATATTACTACTTTTATAACCATTTTATTACTATTAAACTGTTAAAATCTTACAAACAAGTGATTGGCGTTTTTCACAAGGACAAACTGTGCAAGGTGCACCCAGCTCTGTATGATGTTTGCCATCACTTTGCAGGATGGGTTATGTGATGAAGAACTGCTGCCCCTGGAGAGTGGTACCCTGTGAGGACGAGCCTGTACTTCCCCAGCACCGCTTTATTCCAAGCATAGCTGTACTTTGAATTAGTAACACAGCTGATGCCAAGGCTGATGATAGGCTGCTTTAATTGCTCATTAAAAGGCAGCATTATTTACTGCCTTGTTTCTTGGATTCAGCATTTCTACACATGGGGATAAAAGTAATGGGCTAGAATAAAGAATATATACAGCATGTAATTAAAATTACATTTTTTAATAGGGGAATATACATGCACACAGTGCAGGTGCTGTCACAGAAGTAGAGGTTATGGAAGTATACTTTTTTAATCGTATTATACTGCAATTTAGATGTCAATTCAAACAGATGGGTGAGTTGTGCAACATTTTAAAACTGATTTAATTACTTGCAAAGGTATTGGCTTGTGTTAATTGGCACAATAAATTACACAATGGTTCACAGATTCCATTAAAAGGGACTTAGAACATGTAGTATCTATAGGAAAATAAACTGAGCCTTGCAAGTCAGTATTTGACAAAACAGTTACCGGCTGTTTTATCAACTCATAAACAAGACCAGAAAAGCCCACCATTCACACAAGACAACGCGCCTAACATGATAGACATTGATGTATAATGGTATCTCAGAGACATATTGAAGACAATATACCAGCCATATGCCCAGAAGAATGATCAGACTAAGTAAATGTTAATAGGTGACCCTTACTTTCCCAAAAAACACCCCACTGGTTGTGTGCAGTTTATCTGGTGTGGGATGATAACTGCTGTCCTTCATCAGGACAAAGCCATTTACTGAAACATGAGACAAGGGGAAGAAGGTCCACAAGCACATGTAACAGCTTTTGAAATACCTAGGCCTCTGCTCTAGGCAATTTAAGGTTTAAGCTCCAGAGGTTGTTTATTGTCTCAACTCCAGGAATACCCCAAATCCCCTAAATCAACAAGTAGAAAAATGTCTAACCTATAAAGTACCATAGCAAACTACACCTGTATCAGACAGCCAAACAAAATCTGTAGGGCAGTAATGGTTATCAAACTCTGTAGTAGCAATATTAGGAAAGCTTTCCAGCACAAGCAGACAAAAACCTTGCAGGATCGTTGGTTACACTTGGGCACAAACTTTACACTGGGGAAGAGCACACTTTACCTTGGAGAAAAGATCATGATGGCCTGAAATATTAGATTTCGGGATTTCTATGAACTAAGGAGGGTAAGGAGAGTGAACCTTTAGCAAAAATGTTACTTCATTTGTGACAAATCACCTATTTCCTGACCATTTAAAATGAAATGTTTTTGATTTTTTTTCATGGTTTTGAAATTGCTGTGCATGAAATGTCATTGAAAACAAGCTTGCACTTTTATCTTCTGCTAAACACTAGAGATATACCACTTCAAAGGAGTACATAACATTTTATTTGAATGCTGGGACAGACACATCTGTAAGTAAAATAAAAATCATATGAATTGTCAATGTCAATACTACCACCTGGCCATATTTCCCCTTTACAGCAATAATTTCATTATTTTCTTTTCTATGCCTTTCATTTCAATAGCACCTAACAATTTACTATTTTTTAATGCATCACGATTTCTGTAAAGCTGCATTTTGTTTAAATGAAACAAAAATGTTTCATGTACTGCAATTTTAAAAGAAAAACCAGAAAAAAATCCATCTGGAAAATTGTATTTGTATGCACGTGGCTGGCTGGCAACATGGACATGAAATACAGAAATAAAATGAGAAAATTTTGCTTTTTCCCCAGCAAGTACTGTGAGGATGGGTGACAGCTCATAAGGACACATTAGAGCAAACAGCACTGCCCTTTCCCAGGTATTACTTTTACTGGTTGTGATATGGCTGGAGACTAAGAAAACCTGATCTAATTAAAGATTGAGTGTTGGACTAGAAGACCTTTAAAGGTCCATTCCAATCCAAACTAGGAATGATTGTGTGTTTACTGCTCCCTGCAGGGGGCTGGACCAGACGACCCTTTAAAGGTCCCTTGCAACCCAAACCATTCTATGACAGGAAGCAAAGAGAACATCACATCATCACCACCCAGAGGTGCAGAACCCTGGACAGAAGGAGGAACAAAGGAGCCTTATGTACAAGGACTAGACAAAAAACGGGAACTGCAGAAATTTTCATGGAAGCAACACACTGCAGATGACAAAAATACTAATTTCTTTGAAACCTATGTCAGATAACAAAGCTCTAGAAAAATAAATATGTTCAGAAATTTAATGTACACCACTGATTCTAATTTGCATGTCTATTCTCAGTTTGGTGTAATGCCAGGACGTGTATTTGCTTTAAGCAATAATTCACAATGGGTGAGATATCATAATCTGTGGGATTTTCAGCTGCCTGGAATACATCAGACAATTGGCAACAGATTTATCTGAACAGTTCTGAAAGTACATATTTGTAAAACTGCAGTTTTAATCATATCAGGACCCACACCATGATGAAAAGCAGCATTTTCAAGAGGAGTAGTACACATTCTGTCTTCTTCCCACAACTCTAACATCTATTCCAATAAACTCAGATCATTGCATTTAGGCCAAAATTACATGTTTGATATAACAAATATAAATCCATACACATAAATATACAGAATTCCATGAACACAAAGCACTTCTAAATAAGTAATTAACATAACTAAGTTGTAGCTCAATAGCTCTTATCCAAGAGTCTAGATTCATCTTTGCAAAAATCCTTTTGAAGAAAAAACAAAAAAGAAAGTATCGAGCAATATAGAAGTGCAGGAGTTTCCTCACCTTTCCATCTTTTGTAGAACATCAGGTTTATGGGTGATTTGGCAGTGCCCCACCTGACAGGCAAATTTACAAGGTTAGCACTGAACCTAATCAGAGATAATCAGAAAACTCTTTCTCTCTGGTGTAATTTTCTGCTTGGATAGCTCTGCTATGCTATTATAAATAAGAAAAGCTTGCAGCACAAGGAGGGTAGAAGACTTCAGAGAGATTTTAGTAATCAACTTCCATTCAAATCACACCTACTCTTTAATCAGGATTGGATCCTTTTCCATTTTATAGCCCCAGGAGTAAACTGAGGAGCTCATAATCGACACAGACTGGGAGTGAAATTTTAGTCCCACTGAAGCTGTTGTGAAGTATTAGTAATTCATGGGGCCGAGATTTCAATAATGGTCCTTCCCTCTGGATCCTCTGTTCTAATTCAAGGCAGATTTCTCCACCTTCTTCCTATTTCTCATAATATAGAGTAAATGCTCCAGTGCTTTGTTTTAATCAGAGGTGATCTAACAAGGAGAGAGAAGAAAGATAGTCAGAGAGAAATAGATCCTGAATGCAACAGGATTCCTAGCTGATTCTATGAGATGATGGGAATAGGTTCAGGTTTAACAACCTCAACCAGATAACTATTGCACTTTTCCTCGCTGAAAACACTTCACAAAAAGCTTTCCACAGAGCTCAAAAAAGGGGTTAGGAATTTTATTTAATTTCACAAATTGCCCATCTTGCACCATCAGAAAGCTGCAGCTTTCAACATATGTGATAAGATCTCTCCAACAGAAGCAACCTGGAAGACCGTAAAATCAATTTCTTTGCCGAAGTACAAAGTCCTGCAAAAAAGGCACAGTAAATTTACCTCTAGGAAGGTACTCTTTACATCCGAACGGAGCACTGCTAACTTCTTGCTCAGGCACATTGTGAGGCCAAGCCCCCAGCCCAGGTCTCGCTGGGGCAGCGAGCACCGCGGCTCGGAGCAGTGAGCACCACCTCGCTCAGCCAGCGCTCAGCGAGCAGCAAGGCTGACCCCAGCGAGGCCGGGCACGCGAGGAAGCACCGACACCCACGCCTCCCTTCTTCCCAAACACTTGTGTTTGCCGACCATTTGATTTTATACTCTGCTCTTTCCTGGTCAATAATAGAGTAGCACAATGCAGAGCACTGGAAAAGGATACTCATTTGCAGAAGGAAACAACCAAACTTTCAGCAACCTTAATACAAATACCAGAGGTGAAGGTAACCTCTTCAAAAGTCTTCAAAAAGCTTTCCTTGCCCTCTACATTATAAACAACCACAGGCACAGCACAGGTGTGGGTTGAGGGGAGCAGTTTGGTGGGGTTTCCCCCCTCCCAATACTAGAATGCTTTGTAAAACCAATTCCATGCTTTCAAAAACAGAGATGCAGGTAGAAATGCAGGCTTCTCCCTTAAAGCAGCAATTTAGTGCTACACAGCCTGTCCTCCAGAACACAGCAGTTTTACTACCTGTGAGGTTAAATCTTTTTGCCTACTGATTTATTTTTATAGGACAAGAGTAGTGCTAAGTCCACCTACTCAAACCCTCTAGACACTCTCTGGTTCTTCTGCTTCATTATTTACAATTGCCAGTTAATGACAGCTACGCACACTGCTTTTTATGTGAAAAGACAATTGTATTACCAAATAACCACACATTCCTATACATTTTGAGATATCACAACACAATTTTCCTCAAAGGAAAGACAACTAGATTGATGGGGTCTACAGAGTAAACATGACACAACTCAAAAAGCCTTTTTACTAAATCTAAAGAACCCCAGCACTCTTACACATGAGCAGCATGTTTCCTTAATGAGCCTGAATGATTACATAGATGGAAAAGAACCAGGTAACAATTTGGTCTCTTTCCATAAGAATAAATAAATAAATACATTTCCCTATTTGAAACATTGCTGGTTTTTTTATTAATTTTTAGAAGTGTAGCTATGGGGAAAAAATTGAGTAAAGGCATGTATTTTCCATCTACTCCAATTCCATTTTGTATAGCTATCCCTCTACATAAACACATCCACTTGCATAAGTGATTTTCTACACCCTACTGAGACAATAAATAAGCACAGCCTTTCAAATTCATGCTTGAAAATTATGCATATCCCAAAAAGGACAAGATTGCCTCCTTATTGATTTATGCAGGGAAAATTATATTTCTCCTTCTTACCACATACTCTTCCACGTCCCTGTAATTGCTCACTGAGCCACCATTGCCCATATTCTCAATGTTATTAGTGGCAGACAACTTCACAACTACTGAGTTTGATTCAACATCTCAGATGAACACAACTGTGAAAGCAGCTTGATGAGCATCAATCTAACAATCATAAAGCAGATATAAAACCACATTTTTATGTGCATTGCTATGTTACTCTTAGTCATTGAGGGAAAATGAATAACTAAAATGGCACAATGCTCAACTAATATGCCTGGATTATTTCATCAGCTGGGCCACTGTGCAATAAAATGCAAGGAAACCAGGCTTTGCTGGAGTTTTTGTGGTTTGAGTAAACCTGGCTGTTCATTAGCAGAGCTCATGCACAGGGAACTCAAAGATGTAGGTTCCTGATCCTTTTCCAACTTCTCATTTTAAAATAATTAGCATTCTTTGTGCATGCACATGCATGAGTACACTGCAAGGGCATGGAAAGGCTGCCCACTTGATGCAGCAGAAAAACCCACAGCAAGTGACTGAATAAAGTTCTATCACAATTGATTCAGAGAAAAAATAGACTAACTGCTATTTGTTATCAACAAGGTTTCTCTTTTTTTTTTGGTTTTTTTTTTTGCTGCTTTGATAAAATGTGGGAGGGTAAGGTGGGAACGGGTGGCAACATCCTCTGCTCCCTGCTAAACAGAAATCAGCATTTCCAATGCACTCAATTAGCAATGTTTTAGGTCTGTGTCAGAGTCCTCATCAGAGCTAATTGATTCCAGGCACAGGCAAATCTCACCATTCAACATCATTATGCAGAGGTAGGTGGTGAAAAGGAAAACAGATCTCTGATTAAAGAAAAGCATGAGGGGGAGGCACACCATTTACAAGCTGCACACAGCATTCCCACCCAGAGAAATAACAGTGTTTAAAAACATTCTGAAGAGAGATGCTTCACAATCAAATTTCATAGGATTGATCTGGAAGCCCAAAAATTGGAGCTGTGACAATGGACCAAGCTATGTGAAAAGGCTTTCTTTATCTCAGGAGAGAACATGGGAGAGAGAAAATTCAATTATATTTCCTGACTTATTTCCCTACTCCTCCTTCCACTCCCACTCACAAAGGGTGTTCTAGGGCAATAGAGGAAATTGTGATAGTACATAGGGTAATAGTTCAGAAAACAAGAATACTTATCAAATGAGCTAGCTGAATTGCAGTTTGAATGCACAACTCTGTAGACGTTGGTGGGAAGATCTGAGGTCAGCACTTGTCAGAAGGAAGAGATGCTGTGCTCCTGTTCTCTTGGCACAAAAAGCATATGTTGCCAGCATGGGAAACAGCTTTCCTGGCCTAAAGCCCACGCTGGAGTCCCACAAGATAAAAGGCTGGAAATGTCCCTTCTCTCCCACTCCTTTACACATGCAAAACCAGTCTCCAGATCTGGTTTTGTGCTAAGCTAAATTCTATGTTTATATTCATACTAACACTTTGAAACTAATAAATGCAGAACTGTATTTTGACTGACTTTCATCTCAGTCCACAGAGCTACTTTCAACAAGCTAAAGCACAGCACACTGGCATGGCTGGCTCCACGGACACTGACATTAATCAGCCCACAGAGCCTGCAAGTGCCCAGCTGCAGGCACTGGCATATAATCACCATACAGATGATTATATTTTTAGCACCATCTAATTAAGCCCTATTTTCCTGGCCTTAGAGACAGCTACATGGCAGCTCCCCTGTTCCAGCTTCACCTCATTAATTAGAGACCTTTTCTTTCAAACAAGACAGGTGCTGTAGCCAGCACCACAACTATTTTGGGGCAAGTAATGTCACATCTATAAGAACTTCACCCAGCTTCCTAATGCTTTTTATGTAAACATGAACGAATGAATAGCTGCTAGTTTTTTCCCTTATTATTCAACAGAGGATGTGTATATAATAATAAAAAAGCAAATTGCTATGACGTTTGCTATTTACTTCTACTCATCATAGCTTGCTCACTGCTTTCTACTGCAATGTACTATACATTTTCACCTTCTTTTTACCTTCTGTATATACTAAAAGTATAAACTACTTACAAATGTCATTTTAACACACTAAAGCCTTAATTACCCTTTCTTTCTACCTTTTCAAAAATGCATTTTGCTCACATTGTGTTTATACACAATATCTTAGCAGTAAAAACAAGAAAAAAGTTTTAAAACCCAACACAGTTGTGACAAAAGTGCAACATGAATTTGCTGCCTCATTGAACCACAGAAGTATCACCATGTTTCTGCATCAGATCACAAGTGAGCAACAACTGTTAGGACTTTATCTCGGTACAATACTGCTGACTGCCTCAATTAAAGCGTTAGGTTCTTTATTTAGATACCTCCTGCAGCCCCAACCAGCATAGCAGATGAGCACTTCTGACAGTTGCTACTCATATCCCAACACTTTTTCCCACCTTCTGGGGAGGTGTATAGTGAACATGGAACATTGTTTTCATCCAGATATATATATTCTATATATATTCCACTTCTTTTTCTAGAA
This sequence comes from Passer montanus, assembly GCF_014805655.1. Classification (NCBI taxonomy): domain Eukaryota; kingdom Metazoa; phylum Chordata; class Aves; order Passeriformes; family Passeridae; genus Passer; species Passer montanus. The sequence goes on along the minus strand of NW_024356504.1, from coordinate 9,886,827 downwards.
CAGTGGAAACAAGAAGCTTCCCTTTGAACATTCACTTCATCTGAGAAAGTATTGTAGCAGTAGTACAGTGGATTAGTCAATAACGGTGCAATGCTTAGAAATGCACATTAAAATACATAAAAATAACCCCATAGCAACGCTCAGAATTTAGCCCCTCCCCGTCGCAGTGCTACAAGTTATCACCTGGGTCACTGGTATGTGCACGTTTCAGGAACCTTTTGTTACACTCGGGCACACAGGTGAACAGCCAGCTGCGAACCGCAGCCGGACGAGCAGCCCTGAGCCCTCACGGCCGGGCCAGCCCTGCCCGGCACCGCCGGCCTCGGGGCCCGGACAAAGGCTCGCTCACTCACGCCGCTGCCCGCCGGCTGCCGAGAGCCAGCCCAGCGCCGGGGCTCGCCCGCCGGGAGCCCTGCGGGCACCAGCAGCCCCGAGCGGCCTGGCCGGCCCCAAGGCGCCTCAGCTGGGCCGCCGAGCCCACCCCGGCCCTCCCGCTCTCCCCCAACACAAACCTGCCCCGGGAAAAGCATTGATTTATTGAAGTAACCCCTTGGGAGCCTTAAAAATGGCTTCGGTAAAGCCTCGGAGAGCAAGGAGCCAAAGCAATCCTTTCCTCCACCTCCTCCTCCTCAGATGCCTCTCCCAAACTAAGGGCAGCAGCCTTTTGTAACAACTCTGTAATCCAACCAGAACATGGAAACTCAAAATACAAACCAGTTTGTGCAATACATCTTTATTTTAATTTTATTTTTTTTAATCTTTGCAGTCATCTTGGAGTAATCATCATGTAAACAGTAGGATGGGATGGGATTACATTTAGTCGAATGCAAATAGTTCTAGAACACCTCAACGATTATGACAAGGCATTATAAATAACTTCTCTTAACAATATATATTTGCCATTTTCAGTACATTAAAGAGCTGCCACTTATCTAGGATTAACTAGGAAGTAGTTTAAAGTGTAACCTCTGAGAAACATGTCTCCAAATGTGGAAGTCTTTCTAAGGTTCCCTAGCTCCATAACATCTATGTCACAGGTTAAGCAGAGGACTACTTGGGTCAAAGTGTTTTCTTTGTAATAGTTTTACTTGATCATTGCACAAAGCCCTATTATTCCACCTTGGTATTTAGCAGGACTTCAAATAAAGCTTCAGTTCCATTCTTCAAGTTTTTATTCGCTTGTATACAACTGGTTTCTATCATTTAGGGTAAGTCAGATCAGAGATGGACACAGTAAGCATTCTACCTTAACAACGGTTCACAGTAGCTCTAGCTCATAGACTCCCCAATAAAGCATAGTCAAAATACTCTAACACCTTTGCTACTGTATATCACCTCCTCGCTCAGATAACTATATATATTTATATTTATTGTACCATATATATGGTACTTCTAGAAAATGGAGATTATTTATATAAGCAGCCTCAGGCACATTCTTAAAACATTAATATCTGCAAGGCACCTCCCACTCCCTTGAGGATCAGTTTGTGGACTGGTTTTTTGACACACAGCCAACAAAAGCTTGCTAATGCCGGATCAAATTATTTCAAAAAACCCCTAGAAGTTACCAAATACTTCAAAGATATACCTGAAACTTTTTTAAATAGTGGGAGATTAACTGCAAATAGCACATAATCAAGTCAAATAATTTTCTTATTACTAGTATGTGTAATGCATAAATATATGAAAAATAAAATTCACAGTCATTTTTTAAACTAGAATTCAAGTTTGGCTAATATTTCTAAACTTTTATATGTATGTTAATTTCTAAATGTAACAGAACAGAGGCAGTATTATCAACCACAAGTACAGGTAAAATAGTATCACTCAAAGTCTATGAAAGAAGTAAGCTTGATAGAAAGTTCCTTTTTTAACCAATAAATACAGCCACCTGAGAGCAATTCCACAGGCTTTTCACTTTGGGGCAATCCAAATCAACTGCTAAGAGACATTTAGGAGCATTTTGAACGTTAACAGCAGCGGTGTAGCTGTGGGCTTTGCTTGTTCTGACTTTGTGAATTGCTAGATAATGAAGCAGAACTCAGTGTGTGGTGCATTAATTTTCCCTTGTATCTAAGCTGGCTTTTTCGCAATCTCACAATTCGGCTTGGGGTCAAGGGACAGACATCAGCTGACACTTAACTGAGCAAAACCAATCAGTTTCACTTCATCAGGAATCTCAGTGCCATCACAGCCAGAGGCCTGCAAGTACAAACAGAAATGTTTAGTATATCATGCTACAAAGGAGCATTTGACAGCCAGGATATAAAATTTCCCCATATCACCCAGTCAGCAAACAGCTTGATTGAAGGAAAGCTTTCAGACTGCTTCAAGTGGCCTCAGTCAGCATCAAACAATTGCATCCTTAATTTTAGCAAACTCTTGTAGTCAATACTAAAAATTATGGGAAAAAATACTGGAAAATGGACACTGAAATACCCAAAATCTTTAAACCAAACCTTCTAGACTGGAGCCAAATTTGCTTTTTCATGGGAGTAAACAGTTTTCACTCATGAAGAGCATCCAATATACATGTATAGAATCCACTTTTTACCACTGTGCTGTACACAGCAAATGTCTCATGAGTCCAGCCAGCAAGTTAGTTCAGCAACCAGCTGAATTCTTAAACAAGAAACTGAAGCAGTCTTCAGTAAAAGAGTAAATACTAATATTTGCAAAAGACAGCTCCAGCTGACAGTACAATCTAGTACTTAAAACTCTACATTTTAAATTCTTCAGTAAAGCCTGTCACAAAACAAATTAGTACAAGTGATCAGTTCATTTTTCATATATAACAGTAAGAATATAAAACCACTTTGCTCAGGACTAAACAATTACTTTAGGTCTGTTTTAAAAAAATATTCTGGAGGCAGAGTATTTCTATGTTTTGATTTTTAAACACAAAAGCTGCTTCTGTAGGACAAAAGTGACATTTTAAATAAAGGGGTTTATATATTTTTATCTGTATGGTAGATAAGTCAAAGTATTAATATAATTGGATTAAAATGTGCAATGCTAACTTACTTATAACAGATGCCTTCAGATTCTTTTGCTTATCACAAAACATCTCCAACACAACAATTGGTCCACCCTATAAAAATTATTTTGATCCTTTTTTGTATTAGTAGCAGTTGACCCCTTTAATAGAACTGGTTTGTGAACATGTGCTGTAAGGTTAAGAGCTCTCAGATTGTGCACAGAAGGTGCACTGACACAATCCATGGAATTTGCATGACCAGAATTAACACTGTGTTGACACTTGTGGAAATATTACATCAGGCTACTCCTTCAAATTTACTTTGAGAAGACACAGAGAACAGAAGTTCTCTCTTCAGGTAGTATTTCATATCTCTTACAACACAGAAGCACCAAGTTAAAGGTCTGAGCTCATCACTCCTGGTAACTATTCAGATATCTGAATGATGCTTGGATTGGAAATTTACCAAATAAATGGAGTTTGAATTTTGCACTTAAAATGTAATGCTAAAAAGTGCTACTACTACTAACACTGTTCTATACTCTAACTAGCTATCAATCTCCTCAAAGCCATGCTAAGTAACGTGTCTAGATGCATATAGATATTTAAATGCCTTCCTTATCAATAAATATTATCTTATGGATATTCAATGCATCTGGAATCTATTAACTTATATTTTGTGCCTAACATAAATACAAATACTATACACAAACTGCAACATAAAAGTACTTGGTAGAGACTGAACACACTCTTTCATTATTGGGTTTCTTTCCACCCTTTTTCATAAGCAAAGTCCTTATACAAAATGCAAGTTATGCCGTGCAATGATTTTGTGTTTCCTTGAGTGTTTCCAGGATTATTTGTGCATTAAAGCAGCCTCCTTCCCAAAGTGTGGACAGCTGGATCCTTCAGGGAAGTTTTCATTCCATATTAGCCAAGACAACTAGGGGATATTTAATACTATATATGTTCTGCAGAATTACATAATTTTAAGAGCAAAGATATATTGTTTATAAAATATGCAAGAGAAGGAATCCAGCCCCTGACATCCAGACACCTCACCTTAAAATTTTTCTTTACTATTTCTGTAATAATTAGATATAAAAATAGTTAAGACATAAACTGTTCCTTTTTCACCACAAAGATTAACAGCCTGCTGTTTGAATAGAAATATTATTTACCAGCAACAGCAACCTGTAAGCAGTAAGATACTAACCAGACTCCTTGTCCAGAAATAGTAGCAACTAATCCTAGACTAAGAAGTAGTTTTGAATTGAGTTTTCTGAATGGATATATGCTACATTTAGACCTTTAATCCCCATTAAATATTTCCCAACACAATGTGTTTTAATCAAGTTGTATATAAGTGTTCAAATTCAGTGAGATGTTGCTAAGAGGTAACAAAGACCCAGTAGTGCATACAAAGATATGAGAGAGTTCTCATAGGCAACAATTCACTTAGCAACTTCATTATACAATACAGAAATAGGCAGAAGCAGAACATATATGAAATTAATCCAAGGAGAAAAATCAATTAGGATACTTCTTGTTATAGTCTTTCTCTGTGTAAACAGGAACTAGTGCAGGAAACCTAGGTCAAAAGTATGAGGAAGAAAGTAAGGTTAAAAATTAACCTCCAGAATTCCTACCTATCCAGTGGAACTTACCTACAGCGGGGACAAAGACATTGAATTTGGATTGTCTGCTAATTCTGAGTATGGTAAGGAGCAGGATGATAGCAGCATTCACTCACTGGAATCTGAAGTTCTAGGTGACATTGACTAAACCTCAGCAATAAATCCAACTAGATCACCAAAAAATAGAAAAAAAAATCCCAACCTAAATTTTCAAGTGGATTTGTTTTCAGCATACCTAACCTGGATACTACAGGATATTACATTTTGGAATCATAGACCTCTATTTTAAGTATGGGAATGAGAAATCCAGGCTTCTCAGAGCCTCTCGAGTATCTGTTACTTAAATGCTCTTGGTGAGATGCCATTTACTACACAATAAAGCCAAGTCAGATGTTTAGAAGACAAGAGCACAGATCAGCTGCAAAAAGAAAAGACTAGCTTTTAAGCTATATTTATAGCAAAGGCCAGAGAAAGAAATGAATTTGAGTTACGTGTCTTTATTCCCCTACCCCAACCCCTTCTCACAAGGAGGGTGGAAGTTCAGGGGATTTCACTGGACTGTACAGGAAAAATGAGTTCAAATGAGTCAGCTAAAACTCCTCAGATCTGTATAAAGAATGACATGGGAAGAAGAGTCTTGAATTAATACATCATCATCAATTAGGTCTAAAAATGGCTCTCTACAGCAGCTGCTTTTATAAACAAAGCTGTGATTCTGGAGACCTGCTTATCTAACACATTCAGTCTAGTCTCTCATGTGACTGAGTCACTCTCAGCAAAAGGTGCTGAAAGCTAATTGGTATTTACATAACTAATAATTCAACAGCTTCAGATATATACATTTTTCAACTTAATTTTAACAATAAATAAAAACAAACACAGCACATCAATTCTAGCTCAAGTTTTTGCAATTTAAATTTATTAATATCAAATTAAGTCTATCATGCTATGATCGATATTAACCAAAATTAAGGACCCATGGTCCAGTGTACAAAATGCAGCACAGAAAGGAGTCCCAAGCCCCAAGCCCCAATCCAGGGTCTGATGACATACATACAGAAGATAGAAAGAGGTAGAGAAGGAGAAAACAATAAAATACAGTGGGAGAAAGACCAACATGCAGGTGTGGATGGTCAACTGAAAGAAGGTTGAAAAGAAGAACTAAGGAGAAGCAAGCAGTGGAGAAGGTGACCTGCATGCAAGAAAAATGAGGGCAGGTGTTTGAAAAAAATGGGATTGGAACAATATGTCCATGAGCAGAGGACACTTCAGCCAGGGTAGATCTAAGGGGGTGGGGGTGAAGGAGTGTTAACCTAGCTATTAGAGTTTTCTCTGCTTTACTTGTTTCTGCAATTCTTCCCAAGGGTTTTCTTACTGCAGCTTCTCCCCTAAACCTCAGGCTGCCTCAGAACTCATGTGACTGAACCCCCTTCCCCATGGCACTGTCCCATCAAAACAGGGTTTAAACTTTTTCTCTAATACATGGAAATTTCAGTCACTTTATCTGTCAACACATTCAACAAAGTAGCTGTAACTGAGATAGAACCCAGATTCTATGTGAATATTGTGATATATTGTCTGTTTCTTCCATAGATGCTTTTACTTACCAACTTAAAAGTCAATGTTTTCAAGGCCTTTGGATCATCTACTATCTTCTGTAAGTTAGCAGCAACTGTAAAACAAAGACAAAAAAATATGATTTACAGAAAACTGCATTCAACTTGACATCAAGGCTTTTGCTGAATCTTCTACTTCATTCTACACATATATGTGTCTGTAAATTACCACTTGAATCATTTAACCCTCTCTAGCTGTGGTTTCAGAGGGCAGTTGGGCTGCCATAAATCCTACTTCCTTTCTTTCACAGTCACTGATACTTTGTGACTATGTGAACTGATTCAGGGGGATAATCTGCCTGAAAACCAAATTACAGAAAAAAAGCCCAATTTACTAATTCTCAGTTTAGTCTATTCCATAAATAGTTAACAATCACACAAATACAAGTGCAAGGAAGATGGGAGAATCAGACAGCCAAGGATAAGGTGATGGCTAGCATGATTTATATCATCTTTCTGCCATAGCCAGGGTCACTATCAGCATCAGTTTCTAGCAGAACACTGAGCTCACTGTCCTCTCTAACTGGTTTTATGCATGTGCTTCTCTCCCTTTTTGGGGCTGGCACTAACACAGACTCTAGGTGATATGTTACAGCTCACTAGCAGAAAAAAACAACAAAAAAAGTTAAAATACAAGAGTGACACAAAAAGAGCTGATCTTCAAACTACTCTCTTAGAAAACATGATCAAGATGTGTCATGTAACAGCAATAAACACTTTAACTGGATGAACAGAGCTTGAGTGTCCAGAAAAGGAAGCTCTGTGCTGTAACAGAAATATCAGGAAGGAAACAATTTACTCTTTGAAAACAGAGGAGAATGCAGGAACTTAATAAACACTTTTTCTATCAAAACACCTAAGTTACATTTTAAATTGGTCTGTTTTACAAATATTGCTACCATTAGTCTTGACTCCAATCTGCTTTCAGCTTTGTATGTTTACTAAACTGGCTCCCCAACTTTGCACAGTCACAGATCCTGAACTAAATCAGACCAAATCATTAAGGGCCTTGGTTCAAGACTGATATATGAGCACAAGATGTAATCAACAGGATATGAGCATGAGATAAATATTTCACACCTGGCAGAGCTGTTTAAACAAGATTATAAAAAGAAAATGAACAGGTATTAAGTAGCAGACGTTTCTTAGTACACTGACTAGGTGCGTACCATAGAGGCAAGAAAGAAAATGCTGCTCATAAGTAACTCTCTCCACATCATTCATATGGTAGAAGATCACACCAAACATTTGCATGTTCCATGTCCTACAGCTACAAGCTTAGGTTTCTGCTTCCTCCACCTTCTAACATTGTGAGGACAACATTTTCACTCCCACTGTGCCTGACCATGCATGATCCACTGTGTAATAACAGAAATTCACCTCACAGGGGAAGTACACTACCTGGCAAGGGAATTTAGAAAAGTAAACAATTCAGCCAATCTGTCACTGTTAAATGCAAATCAGTTTTCTGTGGGTCTCATTTTCTTTATACAATTAAAATAGCATCAAGGATTGTTTATACACTTGTAATAAATTTAACTGGAGATGAAAGTGTATATGAAATTAAAAATAGAACTTAAAAGCAAGCATAAGGTACATTTAGTAGAGAATGTTTTTTGTAAAGAAAAGACTTAACCTTCACTGTTAAATGAACTCAACTGCAGGCACTACAATAGGAAGTCTTTCAATTTTTAAAGCCTCATTATTAATAAATTTTTTTATTCTACCAGTTACAAACAGCTTTTTATTTTAGTCACACAATTCACTTCCAAAATCTTTACAAAACTTTTATTGCAGTACCTCCTACCTGATGAAATACATGCAAATACATATAATGCATATTAATTGCAATTAATATTTAGAATCTTAGGAACATTCAGCCTTGTATCTCCTGAAGCCAGGATAGAATAGCTTCAATTTTTTATGTTTTAAAAATGTATAAAATACGATCATGCACTCAAGAGCAGCTCAGGTTTATCCAAATCTCTGTAAACAGTATCTTAAAAAAAAAAAAAGAACAAATTCTCCAGCTAGTGCTAGCTGGCTGCATTGAACTGAAGACAGTGCTACAAAGCCAGATAGGCATTGGATCCTAAATCCAAAGATTTCTAACTTCACCTAAATAAAATGTTACAAAAATATGAGCTTCAAGTGCATGCATATCTTTCGGAAGGGCAGCCTTTGATTTAATGTCGACCTGCTGTGGAACAACCAAGGCAAGTGAGCGTGCTCTGGGCTGCTCCCCCAGGAGCAAACCTTCCAGCTGCCCTCAGGCAGTTACTGGCAAAGGTATTATTAGTGCTTTTGCAAACAGCAGCCCACGACCAGCAAGTGTTTTAATGAACTAGCATACATTGGTAAGGGGCATCAGGATGTCACAGGTAGTATTGAGTCTTTAAAAACCCTAACCCCGCTCATGATTGATTCTTTAGCAGGGAAGAGATTAAACATTTCCAAGTAAAAATAGCAAAATTGGATTTTTTATATATGTAAATAGTTAATGGTAATTACTTTGTTGTTGTTGTTAAACACTGTATCAGAAATGAGTGGTATTTTAGATGGTTATCATTCCTGAAGAAAGCCAAGAATAGTGCTCAGTAAAAGGCTATGGGACACAGTTTTATTTATTCACTTGTTTTTACTTTTAATATGAACTCAAGTCAGAAACTTTTACATATTAAATATGCTTTATTTTTTTTTCTGATGGACCATAGCTAGAGTGGGATATGTGTAATCAAATAGAAGATTAGGAGGATTTAAGGGCAAAATGTCACATATTTGCAGGCTATGCTTGAAAATAAGAAAGCAGACCTATAGAATTCATAATATTAGAATACAGGTTCACATCAAGAATAGTCACACCTGCAGTTTCCTACAGAGAGATCTTTTCAATTTTAATTGTACATATTCAGCATTTTCAAGTACAACTAGCATTTCACCTCTGACTTTGGTACTGTGTTTTACACTTTCTGGCCTTTAGAGAAAGGCAACAGAAATCATCTAGCCAAAATAATGTCATTAATCACAGTCAATCAAGCCACCATGAATGCAAATCCTCCCAAAAGCCTACTCTTTCTGCAATATCTGAAAGCATATATAATTATCATCAACTAAGAGCCAAGTATTTGCACATACTTATCCAGCAAAACCATATCATCCTGCTGGTATCTTTTTCATTTTTCTAACTCCTTGCTTTTGTTTTTCTAGATCTGAATTTGGATACCTAAAGTCAGTATTTCAGGAAACTCTAAAATATGGTTCATTACCTGTAGGGATGAGACAATCATTACTCTTTTCACCTTAATACAAGCCAAACTTTCTAGGACCTCAGTTAAGTACATAGCTTTGGATGTGTCCCTCTGCACCCAAAATGTTTAAGATCTGTGTTCAAGTGGTAATTGAAATCCTATGGAGCCTGATGAAGTCACCTAAGAAAAACATAACACATAAACTTCAGGTGTTCATGGGATCTCTAGTTTAGGTAAATTCCACTGGAAACAGAGCCTGCAGCACAAGCAGTAGAAGCCATCCCAGCATGTGAAAGTACTTCCTGAATGCCTGCAGTCCCTTCCAGTTATTTCTCCAGAAGATCTGGGGATCCCATGCAGTGAAGACATCCTCAGAATTATAAATACAACAACATACTCTACAGTTGAATGCTCATCCTACTTTAAATGCAATTAAAGATATCATTTGCAGTAATTATATCTTGTAAATGTATTTCTAAAAATTTAGGACTATTACTAAACCTACACAGTTTGGACCACTAGGTATGCAAATTACCCTCAAAGACACCAAAAAAATTCATGCCAGGCATACACTCGTGACAGTAAAGAATGCTTTCCCTTACAAGCAGTTGCTGTTACTGTTCAGCCCTATACAGAATTACTTGTCCCTTCAGGCAAGTAAAAAAACCCAATTATTTTTAATTTGAACTATTAGGCTTTATTGACGAAAATCTTCTCCAGCTACTGGATTTAGGCTTCTCTCATTCAGAAGAATTACTTACTAGGCTAAGACTCACTAACCCTCCTAGTACAGTTCATGTGCAAAGTTCTAATTTGCCTTAAATACGACAAATGAGACTGAAGTTTCTAAATGCTCTGTTTCTAAATTAACCCAATCACATCTGCAAACCATAGTGAGGAAAATAACCACCCCATTCTCACCACCTTTCCCCACCCCCCAGTCCCAACAATTCTTGTGTTGCAAATTGGTGAACAAAATCAATTTAATACAGTAACACTCCCTAAAGTGAAAAGGAGTTTCATACTAGGACTTTCTAGAGAGGCAGGAATTGTTTCCTCCACTGATACTTAGATTATTTGGAAAAGTGAGGAGCATTGTAAAATGTCTCTTTACACCTTATCTCTAAGCTAAGTATACTGCAGTTCTGATTGACAAAGCCATTTTTCTTTGAAATAATCTGAAGCCATGCCTTGGATGTTGTACTTGTGAAATTCATAGATTAGCAATTGCAAGCAGCACTAACTGATATTAAACTCCTTTTGGGAATTCCCTGTTTCTACAAGACCTGGATATTCTATACTCCTTTATTTTGCAGAGTGTTTTCTCAGTATGTTATGGCCATGCACCTATAAAAGTCAGAAGAAGAAACATGAACAAGAAAAAATTAAGTGGTGATGGAAAAATCTTTGCCAGCAGTAACCTCAGGTAAATAGAGTATACTTCAAAACATGCCTTGGAGCAAAAGCTCTCTTTAGACATTAGTAACAGTTAGGACAAGAGGCTTTTTGTTGTTTACAACAATAAATGAGGTGCTGTTCACTTTCTTCAGAAGGCTTCTGAAGGACATGTAATCAACCTACACACCACAAATCTTTCCAGGTTCTTTTGCAGGTTTTGCTCAGTGACAAATGGTTGTGCCACTCTGACAAAATAAGTGTCTGCATTTGCAGAACATGCAATAGGAGAAAAGGTCAAACCCAGCATATAAATATACAGAACACAGGGTGTTAATTGCAGATGATATCAATAAAAAAAACCCCCACATAACTAGAGGCTTTTGCATGTGTGTAATGCAAATTACTTACTCTTTGCAATATTAGAATTTTGGCCAACAACATAAATTACAGTTCTTAAATGAGTGATTGATATGAGGTAACAGAACAAAAAAAGCCTCTTCAAATCTTACAAATACAAGATAATAATTAATAATAACCAAATAACAACCAAACTTTGGGCAGTCTCAAATAGCTGGTTTTCTCCTGTGATGTGGCAAAGCGCTCTCTCTCTGGTTACTTAAAATTCTTAGCACGACATGAAACTTAACCCTAATAGCTTCTGAAGAGGGAAAACTTCTGGAAAAGTTAAAATTAATGAGACAGTAAATAAAGCTATATGAAGTACAGTTAAACTATTTCCAGTACAATGCCCACCCAGCCAACTAAGCCAGAGCCATCTGGCATAAACACAGACACAAGCAGAATCTAAAGCTTGAGATGATATTTCTGGGGTGCTCTCAAAAGAATAATGATTCATCTGCTTTTCCATTTTGCAAAGAATGGATGGGTAACCTCAGAAATAGCTTATGAACTCATGCTTAGGTTCAACAGTTTGCAAAGCTAGTGCATATTGTAATCCTGAAATTCAGATATGGGGAAAGGGAAGTATTATTCAGGCACAAAATTACTGTCACCAAAAAAAGAGAAAAATTATAACCTTGGAGAAAATGAAAAATATTTTTAATAAGTTAGAAGTGAAATATTTTTTATGTAGTCTAAAACTCAGTCTATAAAAAATAGCTACCTTCAACTGCTCCCTACTTCATCAACAGTACAGCTGTTAGAGAAGACAAGCTCAAACCTCCACAGATTTATTGGCTTTCTTGCTGATTGTTTCAAATATTACCTCTTCCCCAACAGCAGGCAGTTATTTTACCATTTTCATCTGATACATGGAGCTCACCATAATTAACTGCCTTGGGAGTCTGCTGGTTTGAGGATTAATGCTGTGTTCTCCTGTATAGGTCTTAGGACACAGGGTGCCTGAGTAAGTGGAATTATCACTCCTAAAAATTCAGCTACTGGTAGGGTTTTCCTCCAAAGGGCTGAATTTATTATGCACGCTCTTGAGGCTCACATATTGCAAGATGTTCATTGCAATCTATGCACTCATTTATATTTCATATTACACAGAGGTGTTCACGCATTTGCAAGTTCAGAATGAAGTCAAAACTAAGTTTTAAAACCTAGATAGTACTGTATTATAGTATATTGTGCAAAAAATGAAAACAATCAGTGTTTAGAGCTTTTGGTAACAATTCCTCCAGATCTCTGTCTTGTTATTATCTAACAGCTCACCAGCTGTCTGCCTTGAAAGATTAAAGGGCTCTTCAAAGAGAGATCAAAAAGGTCACTTAAGTGTAATGTGATTCCATTAGTTCAACCATTCAGGACGCTGTGAAAAAATTCCTTTAGTTTATGTTGCTTAGTAGCAAGGGAAATGTTGAAGCATTTGAAGATCTGTGGCAGCTAACCAGCAAGTGTTTATTGGTAAAGGACTGCAAGGATCTAGACATGATTCTTGTAAGTAAGAAATAAAAGAAAACAGAAAGATCAACAGCAAACCTGGCTTCTCTTCTGAGAAAGCTATTGGACACTGATATGGCAGAAGCATTAAAAACATTTAGAAATTTATTATTTATGAAGTGTCATTAGGAATTTATCAAAGGGAGATTAAGGCTCACAAATTTGTCTGAATTCTCAAAGTGTGCTGCTGAATCAGTAGATATAGATAAAAGACAGTGGAAATTATCTCCATTTCAACTTTCGATACTATGATAATTTCCTACAGCTCAATTAGCAGCCTCACCATCAGAAAACACAGATTAAAGAGAGCAGGTGCAGGACAACAGAAGGCCAAAGCAGCTCTGCTTTGAAAGGAACACCAAGACTGGAAATGGTCTCCTACAGCATCCCAGTGAACAGGGACCCCAGTGAACAATTTCCACATGCACTTTCCACAATTTAAAGCAATTATTAACACCCCTTGAATTCTGTGGTTCATATGAGTTCTGAGTCCCAATACTGTATTAATTCCTTATTCCATACAGACATCCTAGGTTTAGGCTGATTCATGTCATTTTAGACATTAAGGATATTAACCAGCATTTGGCACCAGGCAATCTCATTCCAAAAGGAAAAAAAAAAGTTTTGGATGGGACCAAAGCTTTAACAACTAACCAATTACCCTAGGTTATTTAAATGAATGGCAGAGACATCAGGGGGATATATTCCTGATTGACTTCTACCCACAAATAAAGACTTTAAATATTTACCCTTGCTCAAACTGAAAAAAAAAAATCTCAACACATTTACAAAATAATAGCAGATCTCAAATGTCTTCACATTAAGTGAATTAGGATTGATTACCATGGAGTATTGATATCCAGGGGTCACAGGCAAAAACTGGAAAACTGAGAATTGGTAAAGTAATTACAAGTTGTAAGTTTTCTTTAGGTAACTGATGGAAAAATTCACACCCAACAGAAGCAGTATATTTTATGAAACAGGAGTACTGTATCCAAATAGAAAGTGACATAAGTTAGTGCTAGAAGTCTACCTACATCAATTCCAATAACACATTATTAAGCTCCTGAATTCTCAATTACTTAGTATGGATATCTGATTCAAAGGAAACATTTTATATTCTACAGTCTGTGAGAAGAGGAAAAAAAAAAGGAAAAAGACCATAACTGTGACAATTGGTTTTATTGATAAATTAAAATATTAATTGTACAACTGGAAAATTGTAACTTTTCCCAGAAACTTGTAAAAAAAAGGCGGTTGATATTTCAAATTGTTTTTTCTTCCCCCAGAGGATGTAAAAAATGCTTAGGGTAGCCACTGCATGTTTAAAACAAACTAAAAGGATAAGCAAACAAAGTAAAAGGATATTCTACTTGTCTTTATAAAAGGATAGATGGAATATATTTGGATAATTAAATACTTATGTATTTCAGACCTTGATTCTTCATGTGCCTAATGGAATAGATTATTTAGGAAGGTGAGGGATGAGTATATACATATTTCATCACTTCCCCTTCATTTTGAGGATTCTGAGCAATCTAGACCTCAGTCTATTCTCAAATGAACATTTATAATAAAAATTTAGACCTGCTGCCCAGCAGCAGGGCTGCTAAATAGCTAGTAGGGCTATTTAACAAGCCTGAGATATTACAGTAAATTGTTCTCTTAAATTCTCTACACAAAAGAATGAGAGTACTAGCTTGAAAAAATCATTTCCCCATGACTGAATGTAGAAATCAAGTGCTAGTTTTCTGACACAGGTTTTGACAACAGTTTGATAATCATCAAGATAGTGAAGACAGCTCTAACAAGTATCTCCATCACACTGGATTAGATCTGAAATATAGGTCTATGCAGAAATAAAGCAGGTCATATTCTGCTATGCATATTATTACTTTGCAATCTCCTTTCCCTATCAGGTCTTCACAAGTACTCCTGTCCCAAGTTCAGCTATGAATTATAGATAATGTTCTGACAAAACTATTAAGAAGATGAAATAGCAGCCAGGCTACTTCAATACCTTGTATCTGAAACTTGAAACAAGAAGAATATATTTAGAAAAGACTCCCTGATGTGCCAAAGGTAGGTTCTGAGATAGAATACATCTAGCTTGAAGAACCTCAATAAATCCTTATTTTGACATACTAGCCCCTGGCAGAGAAGTGAATGCAAAGGAAATAAAGAACAGCAAGTAAATTGCTATTGAAAACAGGAACATTACATACATTGCTGCTTTTGCAATTTCTGATTCAAATTGACAATTGTTTTTGTTTTGTTGTGTTTTGTTTTCTTCTTAACTAGAAGGGAAACTCATTGAAACTTTGATTCAGATCTATGAGGGGCAGAGAGTTTATCACTTACTGTATCAGGCAAAACTCAAACTAATCCCACTAATAACCATTGGATTTATTCATTTGCACATTTGAGTAGGAAGCAGTAGACTGCAGGTTGAAAAAAGGAACTTTCTTTGAAGGCAGTTGCCAATTCTACCTTTTTTTTCTTCAAAATAACTAAAAATTATTAGTTACTTTATCATGGCTGTAAGACAGGCACATTCATTATGACACATGAAAACACATATGTATGCAGAATAATTTGCACACTTGGAGAATTTCTTATATCACATGTTTATAGTTCAACAACAACAGCAACAGTGATTATTCACCTAACACAAGGCTTTTTGCATCTTGAACCTTTACATTTTCACCAAACTGAAAATTCATCATGTTAGGATCTTCCATGAAACCTGCCAGCTTCACACAATACACTTTCTCCAGTGCACCTTTTACATCCAACATAGAAAGTCTAAAATAACTTAGGTGCAATTAGACACAAAATTCATTAGCTGCAGGTGCACCTCAAGCTTCCAGAACTCCCGGCAGTCTCATCATTATGAGTCACCCTTCAGTGCATTAGCTCTAAGTGAGCCAGATGTGTTGAAATATTTAAGTCCTTGTTAAAGCCCCCAGGGATTTTAGAGATATTCTTCCACTTGTAATGTATTTGCATATCTTGCTAAAGAGATACTGAGTTATGTACACATGTTGAAGGCACGTAGGTTTCTACAAAATGCCTTAAAATACAGTCAAGTCTTCATTAAATCTATATGTTTTCGTTCTGAATAATATATTAAAATAAACACAAAATATTTAGTCTATCTAATTTTGTTGAAATTAATTTTTAAGGATCTATAAAGGCATTTTCTCATTAGAAAGTTTATGGGTACACTGAGCTTTGGAATAAATAAAGCTGTGATATATTTAACTAAAAATTTAGTTGTTTCACTTGGTTTGAACCACAAGTAAAACAAACGAGACTTCTAAAAATTTCTTAAATATTACAAAAATCAGTGCATTTCAAAATATCACTGATATTAAATGACAAACCTAAGGTGCCCTCAAATGGTAGTGCTATTCCAGTTAGCCACCCATCCTGCTCTTTGAGCACAAAAATATATGCAGCATGTCTTCCACTCATGCAGCTCTAGCCCATCTCCTAACTGCAGTAAGATGAGTTGGAATTAGTTAAACAAAATCATCATTTTGTTTCAAAGATGACTAATCTAAAAAGACAAAGTAAAACTAGGTATAAGCAAATGCAAGGCAAAACCTAGGAAAGCAAAAGAATATTTACTGTTTAAGTCCATGGCTTTTCTAGGAATGTGGATTATCAGTGCCACCATAAACTAACTGTACTAACAAACTGGGCTGGTGCTTTTTCATCGTTCCATTTTAGAATCAAAGTACCTTCAGCATCAGCAGATATCACATTGTAAGACAGTCAGCTGTTTCAATTTCAAATGCTGTACTACTGTGAGTAATTAGTAACTATATATTATTGCTACACTATGTTATATATATTACTTACTGTTTAGCAACATGAAATAATGTTATTCTGGGTTTGGTTTGATACATGTTCTCTGAACTCATGGTCATTAACCTATCCACAGCCATGGTGGGCTTTCTTTATAAATGTAGATGCTAATTTAAGTTCTGTTTACTTACAAAGTAATTGTACCAAACTATTCTGGTACCTATTGTATTCACACTTATAAGAAAATATTCAAGATATTGATGAAAAAGCTTGCTACTTTCAATATATGACCTTATTACAAAATAGCATCTGTTGGGTTTTCAGCTGGTTCTTCTAAACACATTAGGCCTTTCAGCAGGAAGCTTTATTTTTAACTGACGAGAAGCTTTTCTTCTGCTTACTAAGTGGATATCTCCAACATCTCCAACAAAGACTTTCAGCAGTAGTTTATGTCACATGTATTTAAAAGTGAAGGTGTATCCTTCCATGATGCTCAACATAATGAGAGATACTTTTTTGACAAAAACATCGTTTAAAAGGTACATTAATAGAGTAGAAGGCAACTGGACAGTTCTTGTTGGCAGTATTGCCAACAGTTGACAGTTCTTTTATTAAGCAGTATTCAGGAAGGGAAGGAGGTGGTTGTTATGTATGTACTGCAATTTAGTAATTACAAATACACCTTCAGGTTCTGAAATTTAAGCAAGGACTCCAGAAAATTAACTGTAGTCTAAGGCTTCATTTTAATTAAATGCACATTGTATATACCAGTGGAGTAGGACTGCAACTATGTGATTTTTAACAGAATCGACTGTTGATATGATTTGAGTTTTCCTTATGGTATCAAAAATATAATGAAGCATTATCTGATGAACATTTACCAGCTAATATACGTGTATTACCTACAGAGACACATTATCACAAAAGAAATTTTGAAAATATTCCAGATCTGATTTACCTGATATCTATTTCAGCACTGCATAAAAATCCCTCATCAGCAAGATATCACTGGCTCCAAGGCTCATTCTCTTCTGCAAACACAAACTCTAATCTGCTTTTGAACAAATCTCTGTGCTGATTCCCATGATCTAGGGACCTTCTGTGAAACAATGCTAAAGGAAAAGAAACCAATCAGAGCCATGTGATTTCTCCTTTTCTGCAGAACAGGTAGCTGACCTTCATGTACATCAGAAAGGAAATCTTCCTGGGAAGCCTGTGTTAAGTGAAGCAAATCCAGCAAGACTCAAAAGGTGAAGCTTGTTGATGTTTTTAAATTCTATACACTAACAGCTTCAGCTCACACGTGCCATGGCCATACTTCCACAGCATCCGCTGACTCCTATTTAAATGCCCTTTTAGGAGATCGGCCATTATGCCAACAAATTGTTGAGTTCAACATAAAAACAGGTATTTTCACCTTCCTCTTTTGTCCAAGTCTACTTGTTTTAACATCCATGAAAAGAATCTACAGGAACAACTTTCATGAGACTATCTCAGAATCTTGTTTTCATTCAGGTTACAGAGGCTGAATTTCTGCCTGCTTCAGCTAAAAAATGAAAGGTAATTTATCACCTGCTTTCAATCTGGAAAATAATGGAATCAGTTCTTCTGGTGAAGAAGGTTAACCCTGCTTTTCTATACTATTCCCTTCTTCCTATATAGGAAGATTTTAAACCTTTTGAGTGAATGAGGTGCTAACATAATTTCACACAGAAAATTAATTTTGTAAGCAGATTTACATTTTAAGCACCATCTGCTCTCTCATATGACCTCTGGCTTTAAACTAAAGCACTTCTTAAGATTGTACTGTTACAGTGAAATATTCTAAGAAAGTGCAAATTTAATTTTTTACTTAATTAAAATCAAAATCACATTTTGCAGAAATCTTCCCTCAATAAAATATGAAATCTGAAATAATTTTCTAGGAAGGTAACAATGTCCAAACATATCTGAAAACTTCACAGGTGAAGCAGACACAAGATTATAACACAAATTCACTCAAGAATTTGTACCTGTGGAGCTTGAGGTAAGTTACATCATAAAAAACCCACCATATAAACTAAATAAAGATTAATATTAACTAAAAATAAATTACTGACATTAAATACAAGTTGATTCATTCCATTACATACAAGAAATTTTATTTCCTTAGATTTTTTTAGTACCACAATAAAAGATAAAACATGAAAGTACAGAGAAACCATCATGATCCTAAAAATCAAAGTCTGATATAATTCAAAACAGGGACTAAGCAAGAAGTAAACTTTTATCACTAACTAGACAGTGCCTCTAACCAAGCCTGATAGGGCAAATCTTGTTTAAATATTTGTGCTTCTTCAAGGACCAAAATGATACCACTATGGGATGGGAATTTATCACATGATGGACATCTATTTTCATTTGCATTTCCCCCACCTTGCTAGGTGATAACAAATTCCATTCATGCTGCCATTTTTACAGAAGTACTGGCACTTTGCATTGAGAGAGAATTTTGCAGCAAAGGGAAAATGAAGAAGGGAAAAGATTTCTCACTAGTTCCCAGCAGGCTTTGCACTACAGCATCACCAGCTGCCAGTCAGACCTGACTGCCCAGGCAGTCAAATAACAATTCTTTTGAAAAAGAAAAAAAAAAAAGTCTTATTTTTTAAATGAAAATTCTGCCAGAAATATTATCAGTACTATGGTAATGACATTTTTCATACTGGATGTTTAAATGACAACAAACCAAGGCCAAGCAACTCCTCTTCCCTTAAAATAACCATGCAGTAGAAGTGACTTTAAAAGTACCTAAAGCTTGGATCATCTGCAAGCCTCCCTAAAATACTTTTTCTTCAGAAATAAAGGTAAAAGATCAGATAAGAATTTTAGTTCTTAGATCAGCTAGAATTAATTGGTATTCTGATCATCAAAAAGCAAAAAGTACTGAAGTACTGGTTTCTCTCAGAAGGAGTTTAACTACAAATGCAGTGAGAATGTATTTTAGATAATCTTCCAGGCAAGTAATGAACTTCTGGAGCTGTAAAACACTCTCCATACCACTGAGGAGTTTGGTAAGGAAATCTTAACCTACTGATAAGAATTTTATTGACCACAACACAAAAATTGACTTGGTTGTATCCCTCAATTCAGTTCTCCCTCATCTAGCATATACCATTCCCTCTGATTCTGGTGACTATACATCTACTGGTCTTGAGCGTCCAGAAGAAAGGAAGAAGATGCAGAGAAATAAGCACTTCCAAATTAATCATCTTTATGAAGCACTGAAACTCAAGTAAAAGAAAAAAAAATTAAACATTACCAAGCCTGGAACAGAAAAACAGAGAAGCATCTCTCAGGCACCAGAAAACATTTCTGATTACCTTTTTTCTTTTTTTTTTTTTAACCACAGAAATAACATCACTAGATGCAATTTTCATAGTCCTGAACACTGTCTTACACCTCCTTCTATGAACCCAAACAGAAGACTTACTAACTTCAGAGTTGCCAAAGCACACTCTGCAATATCCTACTGACAAATCATTTTATTGTTACACAAAAAATAAAGTTATCACAAAAATGCTCAATCATAGAATTGTCAATAATCCTTCAGGAGAACTATATTATATCACCCCTCTCAAACCACTGAAGAGTTCTGACTTCCAAAAGCAATTCTTGGACTGGTATCAAAATCGCCTTGTTGATTGAAATATGCATACATGAAAGCAAAATTAGGACAAAAAAGATTTTCTGAAAACCAGCATCAGAGAAAACATTTTTTCACATCCATTAACACAAACTTGTCACAAGAGCATAATTACAAACAAAAATGTAATTTACCTATAACTACATCATGGCCATCAACCAGGCCTGCAGAGAAGAGCTCCTGAGAAACGCCATCTGCTGTGTCTGTCCAAAAGGTGAAAGGAATAAGTGTAAGAGTCCACAAAAACAACAAAAAATATCAGTCATCCAATGCACTTCAACAAAAAAATATATTTTAGTTCCAAAACACCCATGGAGGCAGGATTGAATTCAAAATTATCTTTAATTAGGAGAAAAAAAAGATAATTATCTTACCAGCCTCAGCACAGCAAATCACATAAGGTAACGACTTGACTCATTGCAAAGCCCCTACAGACCTTTCCTGGCCACCAGCACTGCTCTCTTAACTAACTACATCCTCGTACACATTTTGCAAGTTCAGTATCTTCACAACCAAGAAAATAAACTGTGCTTTAGTGTGGTTTTCACTGTTTTCTTTATGCCCTCCATTGTTCTGCATATCTAGACAGAGACATGATTGAGTAGGCCTTCTGGCTTGTTGCAAGTGGTGTAAAGGACGTACATGAACAGTCATTATTTTGAGATCTAGGTTTTAAATAGCTTTTAAATATTGTGACTCAGGAAATTCAAAGCTTGGATGGATTTCCTATTAACTGCTGTACCTGCGTGGGTGATTCCTAAGTCCCTGTGACTAGTACTTGCCCTGGATGAAGACCTTAGAAGGCTTAGATGTAAGTAGGCAGGAACAGCAGGAACAAGCCTAAATTCCAAATAAATCTCAGCTGTAATCTGACCCCAGCACTTACTGTGAAAGAGACACCTCTTCCAACCTGGATTTAATTTTAGGTGAAAGCTCTTTGAAGGTTTCTCTAAATAAAGTGAATACTGACTTCTAAGGAATATAAAATAGGTTCATAGTTCAAAGGGTTGCAGTTTTACAAGGATGATACCTTCTTACTCAAAATATTAGCCTTCTGTGCATTTCATCCCAGTAATACCTGATTTTTTTTTAAACAAAGGCAACTGTACAAGTCCTTACAGCTATCAGCACTGGAAAGCCTAGAGTTCTATAAGCATGCAGTAGAGTTTAAAGTTTCAATAGCAGAATTTCTTTCTGGTGATAATACCAAAGCTAGAGATACAGCTAAACTTTCAGCTGAAGACAGCATTTGAAAAATGGTGTGCACTTTTTACTCGTTAATAGACCGTCTTTTATTATAAAAGGGAAAGAAACTTAAGTATTACTACCATCACCACATACACTTTTATAGCTACTATATTCTATTTCCAAATGTGAAAATGAAAATATTGCTAGGCAAGTTCTTATATACCATATAGATCATTTCAATAAGACATGAAATTGATAAAAGTATACTGTGAATAAAGTTTTCTAATATATATATTATGCAACCTTGCGACTAGAATTTACATACATTTACAATTCTTACTCCACTGAGGTTCAATATAAAGCTCTGCACAGTAGGAAACATTCCAGAGAGCCAGTCTGCATTAAGCATAAGCAGTAATCCATTTCTGAAATGCCTTTTTAAGCAGTAAGAGAATAATTCAGTTGCAGGAGCCTTACCTCTGCCTGGAGTAAACTCAAACCGTATGTCATTAAGTTCTTTCCTGGAGTTCCTGAAAAACAGTCAGTGCATACATTAAAATGTAATGAAGAACAGAACAACTATTCAGTTCCTACACCCAAAGAATACCTCTGGCATTGACAACCACATTTTTGTTGCATGTGCTTCCTTGAAAATACTGCTGTCACAAAGCACCTAGACTGGAAATACTCCACTGCATTTTCATGGCAGTATTTTGGGAAAACTAGCAAAAAAATATGCTTAAGTTGAAAATGCATTCAGTACCATAAAAGATAAAATAAAGTCCTCTGATAAATACTTTCCTTTTCATCTTCAAAAGACATTCTGCCATACTGACTCTAATAGTTAAACACAGTTGGAGTTGGATACCTTATCCTCCAAGGACAACAGAAGATTCACTTGGACTTAAAGCTCCCCATTTGAGGTCACATTTATACAAAGATGTTTAAGAGACAAAGTATCCAGCAAATGGTACATGCTGAGAAGTAGAGGTGATGCACACTGTTTATAAAGGGTAAATTCTTTACTCCAAATGAGTAAATTCTTTCACTGACCATCCTTGTCTCAGCAGTGAGGTTCCACCTATATACAAAATGAGCAGTAAAATGTTAAATCCCAATGTTTCTTGTCTTCCTGCTTGCCACAGAGTGTTTTAACCAGTTCAGTGTGTGACACAGTCTTAAGGGAATTAACAGCAATTTTAAAGAATTTCTTTGCAGCCTTATACTGTGCCCCATGCCATACATGCTCTCTTCCATGCATGTTTACAGCTTCAGGTTTAGTTAATACTTTCTTCCATCAACAAAACATCAGCCTCTGCAAAACAGACGTCCATCTCATTTTTGGAAATGACAAGTCAACTGAGCACAGGGAGGAACCTAATTGCTGTAGCCCGCTCTTTTTCTAATGAATAGCTCAATCCACTTGAAATGCTAATAGCAACAGAATGTGTTTTGCAGTTCATTATTCTTCTCCTCAGCAAGGAAACTGTATGCAAGCTCCTATTTCAGCATACCAAGCCATGAAGTCTTGCTGGGGGAAAACTGAATCCAACAGGCAGGCATATTCAGCTGTGACTTACATCTATTACTGCTTGCTAAATACTTCTAAGAATATTACAGAGCCAAAAACAGCAAAATGCAGAAACACAAAACCCAGAATGATTGGCAACACACACAACAGCAAGATAGCAAACCCTGAAAAATGAGTATGCCACATGCAGTGCTTAAAATGAAAAGTACTCATTTACTGAATCCACTAAATGCTTCAAAGCTGAAGGAGTTTCGAGTTCCCAAAATTCTACTCTAAATAAAGAACTATAGGAGTTTAAGATCACTAACACAAAGCTTCAGATAATGAAGCTAGCCAGCTTCATTACCAACTTCTTTCTCTCCCTCCTAGAAAAAAGGGGATGGCTTTCTGTTAAAACAAACAACAACAACAACAAAATAATATAAAAAACATCAACTTAAACCCTATCTCCAAGTTCCCTTTTGACAAAAACCACTTTCCAATAAAAGGAAAATGCACAGAAATGTAACATTATTCTTAAATAAGAAATGTTTTGACTGAATGTGTGATGTAACTCAAATCCTCATTTCCTGCACACTTCAGAAGAAAAAAAACAAGTGAATAAAGACTTTTGCACCTTTGCAGAGCTAAACCAGGAGGTAAGAACTAGATGACCTTTAAGGTCCCTTCTAAGCCAAACCATTTTGATTCTATGACCAAGAAACCTAATACATTAGGTTCTCTGATTATATCTTTCCACAGACCTCCCAAAAGCAGAACACCTACCATATAACAAGGCACCAAGTAATTATGAGCTCATGAAAATTGCCAGCCTTTCACAGCTGTGTGAAAGATGAGCTGCTCCTATACACTCTTTCCTCACGCAGGATGAACATGGCTTTTATGTTATTTTCTTTCCAAATTCCAAAATATCCCAAATAAAAAGTTAAGGAGTCAAATCAGTTTATTTTAATCAAGGTGAAAATTCAGAGAAGGTTGATATGTATTCAGCAATCCAACTTTGCTATTGAGAATTATTTCACTCTGAACTATTTTGAACTTAGGACACTGCTGCTTTCTCTATAATGATATACAACTATTCAGGAAAGAAAAACAATGAAAGTTTGGCAAGATTAATTTGCTAGAAGCCTGTAAGTGCTTTTGCTTATTGTTCCATTACCTGCCAGACATTTATTGATTTCCATAAATTATGTATCCCAATATATAATCCACCAAATAGCAGATGCACTTGAGTTCTCCCCTAAAAGCTCCTCATGCTCTTTTCCAGCCTTTAGACACTTCTCTGGTTCTAGTTAATGTCACTGTAAGTGCAAATTAGTTTGCTAGTTCCCTTGGTGAAAACAGTTTGGATTTGTTGATTTATTTGTAGGCAGAGTTTCCAAGCAGCGTTTCATTTCTTCCTTTTTTTCTTACATCCATTACACTCTTATCATGCAGCAGCATACAGACTTGATTTCTGCTATATAGAAATAGGATTGGAAAAAAGGCACTTAGTATCTTTGTGATTAATAATTTTATCTTCTTCATCATTTCTTAATGGTTCCTATTTTCTCAAATGCATTTTTGAAAAAGTTATTTCTGTTTTAAAATGCCGACTCAGACCTTTATACCATCTCTTATAATACCTCTTATGTGCTTCTAGCTCTGTGCCATTACAGACTAATATACCTTGATTATCATGGATATAACCAGCCCATCCCTCATCTCTTTTTTAAAAGTAGTACATTTTAAGTACTTTGTGCATTTTTATTCACTTCAATTTGATTTTCATTATGCACTCACCTCCAACAGGAAGAATTCCAAATGTTTTGAATAACGGTGATACCAAAGCATGCCATGCTAAGACATTTTGGCAGCCATCTTACCAGCAAAGTAATTTCAGAATCTAAAACTTCCCATTTTGTGAAAGCATGTTCTGCAATTCTTCACTGTTTTTTTGTTTTCATCAGAATCACCTGATGTGCACACCAAGATTGCAAAATCTGATTTTCAAGGGAATAATGCTTCCTCAAGGAAGCAGAAAAAGCACAAAGGCCACCCACTTAGCCCCTCACCTACAAACTTTGGCAATCCTGTCATTAGGATATAAAAGAAAGATATTCTGTTTTGAAGGAAGTATTTGCAAAACAATGCTAATATTGACCAAAATCAGGATTAGAGAATAAACAAATTATGTAACTATTCAGATTGACATGGTTCTACTGACAAAATCATAAGACATGAGAGAGATTTCAAGCATTTGCATTTAAAGACAAAAGTCTTCAAATAATTACTAATGATAGCATGATTCCTGCTACAGTCAATTATCTCTGTTCCACATGATTGACAAAAGATGTGTGTTGTTGAATTAAAACAGAAAATTGCTTGTGTAATGATACAACTTTAAATTAGAGACATTAAATGTCATTATTTCTTTTGTCCTTAAAAGCAGAATGTCTGTCATTCAAAGCAGAATGTCTGCAATTCAAGAAAATGAGATGCCTTGGAATTAAACTTTAGGACTAAAACATGCTGGAATGCTTTGGTTATGTATCAAGCAGTAGATTTACTTTCAATTTTGCCACCTTTTTTACCCTCACAAATTTATCCATCATTTCTTATGCAGGGTTATAAAAAACATCAGCTTCTATTTCACACAAGCTTCAGCATCTCCCATACAGCATTCAGGGAGAGTCTGTGTTCCTGGATGAGATGCATCCTACCATAGCTAAATAACTGTATATTCTTCCTTCCCAATGTAAGAAACAAATTTCTCAGACAAGGTAAACCAAAAGAAGTGTGTGTGCAGGTGTGTAAGAACATCCACATTCTGTCTCTGCACTGCTTGCGTAATTTTCAGAATTCAGCTACTCAATCATCACACGTGGTTTCCAAAGACTGATGTAGGGAGCTAAGTGTCCAAGAATGCAGGTACTGACAGAATGGCAACCACCACAGCTGACTCATGGCTGGAAGAGACAACAGCAGAATGCAGAATGTGTATTCTTTTCTAGAACCAGAAATAAGCTCACCTTTAACCAAAACTGTAGAAACTTTATTATGAAAAGCACCATAACAATGGTGCCACATGGCACCCTCCACCAGTCAGATTTTTCCCTCCTCATATTCCTAATAAGCCCTATTCCCACCAGGACAGAAGCTCCTCCACCACCAGGGACTAATGACACTGGCCAAGCCAGTGTGCTTTAAGAAAAAACACATGCTTAAAACAAACAAACAAACAAAAAAAACCAACAACAATTATCTCACTTGTACAAAATTTCAGTCCCGCAGGTGTTCCTACCATCTAAAATTTGAACTGCATTGAAACTACCATGGAAGCAAAGTTAGAATGGAAAAAACAAGACAGCATAGCCTAAGAAGCAAGGGCGAGCAGTTTGGCATTTGTACTACCTCACTGCAGTGTTGCTGTAATTAAAACCACAGAAGAATTCAAATGACTTGCTCATTTAGACTGCAGAGAAAGCAGAAGTTCACATCAAAATGAAGTGGACTAATCAGAGTGATAGGTGGGTTTTACATCCTAGAGCTGTACTCATCCAATTTTCATTCTACATCTCTGGGGCAAGATCTTGGTGCATACAATGCAAGAAATATAATTGAGGAGGGAAAAGTACAGAAGAGTGGGGTTCGCAGGTTTGTTTAAAAGAAATTTTACTTGCATTATTTTTCTTGCTGGAAAAAATGCTGGAGAGACAAATGTTTGGCCTCACCAAATGTCACTCAGATTTCAAAAGGTCATCTGCCTTTTCTCAATAAAGTGTCACCCATTTTTCTCTTTCACCTGCTTAAGGCAGAAAGCCCAGGATAAATACAGTTCCCCCACGTAGCCTACGTAGCCTTGTTTTCACACTGCCAGCTTATTTCACTGCACTTATTTCATTGTATTTTTTTATTAAAAGCAGAATTTTAAGTATTAAATACCTGTACTGATGATCTGCAGTACCTGTTTATTATCTCAGTTTTGATTAATTAAAACTTTATCTCAACTTTATTTACAGAACATAGTTAATATATACACAACAGTGAAATACAAACTGTCACTTTACTTTCAATATTATAAAGAGGATGAGGGAATAAAATCTTGGAATAAACAAGTAAACATATTCATTCATGCCATATTTGAGGATTAGCCAGGTCTCAATCTTCTACACATTTATGTTCTCTGCCTTACAACTTTTTTATGCTTCAGCTGTGGAATTTAGTTATTAATCTAGGGTAGAGCAAGTGAGAATCTCCTACCTAAACAGAAATCACAGTTTACTTTTTTCCTCCTCCTGCCCCCACTTTCTTGATTTCTGAAGTCAGGATAATATGCACACAGATGAACCAAAGCAGGAATAAGAGGAATTTATATTTATTAATGTAATTTTGTGAATCAGAACTCAAAGGCTCCTGTGGGATCATATAAACACAACAGAACAGAGCATTTGTAAAGAAGCATTAGCCTCCTGAGGATTCACCACATGCTTGTGTAAACCTCTTTATTTCTAACCCTTTCATGCTCAGCTGTCATTTACTAATCAATACCCAGGCTCCTCCATTACAAATTACCATCCTATCAAGAGCAGATCATGCCTGTTCAGCACTGCAGAGATGGCTCTGCTCTACTTACTTTTAATTACTTCAGGTCAATTCTAAATTAAACCAAAAGGCATTGCTGCTAACTTTTGGTAAGAGCAAAAGAGATGCTTGAATTCTCTTCTGCTTCCAGATTCCCACCAAGAAGAATGGGACTAAAATCTCTCTATTAATAAAATGTGGTCCCAAATAATTATTTTAAGTTCATCAAAATCTTACCATTTACCTCGGTGGTTCTGGAAAAACTCTATGATTTTATAACTTAGCTCCCTCTATAGATATTGCTGGAAGAAGGAAATA
Source organism: Passer montanus (assembly GCF_014805655.1). Classification (NCBI taxonomy): domain Eukaryota; kingdom Metazoa; phylum Chordata; class Aves; order Passeriformes; family Passeridae; genus Passer; species Passer montanus. Next base: position 9,858,951 of record NW_024356504.1, on the reverse strand, counting down.
CATTTAGTTTATGATGTTTCACAATCAAGTTATAGGACTCAACAGTCTAATACACAAAAAAATGCCACTACTATTTAATCATCACATGATCTTGGGTGAAGAGCAGACCCCTCACTTGTTAATCAGTACACATCAAGAGGTAGCAGCAACACAAACCACAAAACACACCCAAATGATGCTTTCAAAAGTGAACAGCCAATGCCAAAGTGAAACGCTGTCATTTGGCTGTTAAGCTGTTGGAATGAGACAGCAGCAGTTACCTATTAAAAGATTTACTGTCTCTATACCACTTACCAGACAGAAAAGGCAAGTGCACATTAAAAAATCAGCCAACAAGGGAATTGTTATGGTCCCAATCAGATCAGCTGGGAACACTGTCCAAGCTCCAGGGCAGCTAATAGCTCCTCTCTCAGGAGGGGTCCTTACAAGGCTTCTATACATAGCTGGTATGTCTAAATTGCTTAAGACTCAAAAGAAACTAGAGTGCTTTCCATCTAGTAGAAATGAATGCGATATGATAGTGAGACTTAGAAAATGTGTGACAGAAGAAACACAAGAAAACTGATACTATTTAGAAGTGACATATATACATTAAGTCCTTTCTCTCAATCCACTGGTTTACAGCCCCAAGTCTACATATTATGACAAAGAAGTGTTAGAACTAGAGACATTTTAAACATATCTATATCCAAATATGTTGTTAGAACTAGAGACATTTTAAACATATCCAAATATGCTGCTTCTCTCTTTCTGCAGTTGCTGATGCCAGAAGCTAAATCAGAAGAACATTAAAAGCCCTTCAATTTTTTGACTTGCTATGTTCATTTCCAGCTAAGTTAAGCAGCAAATTCTGAAACAATATTTTTTGCCTCAGTTATCAGTGACTCATTTCACTGCACAGGCAGTGAAAAGCAGTATTCACTTGCATCATCTTTTTTGAAATTCACACTTCCTACCTGCTCTTATACATCAGCAGTGGGAATAACTTTGGCAAAAAGCTATCAGTTTTTTTTGCAGCAGAGATGGCAATATTGATCATAAGTTTTTTCCTCTGAAATTATTCTGAAGTAGCACAGAAGTTGTTTTTTTTAAGAGCAGTGGTAAAGATTTAACTTCTGAAAAGCATCAGTTTCTAACAAGTACTTGAAATACAAGAAAGGCATACATAATTATACTTAGAAATTATTAATGTGGTAAAACCTTAATGCTTGGTGAAAACCAGAAGTGATCTAAAACAGATTTTTTCCTAGAAGGAACTGGAATTAAGTACAGAGAACATCAGTAATGTTAAAAAAAACAATCACCTGGAAGTATTCAGAGAGCATTTCAATAACACAGAGGACAACATGCACATAATTTGATCACTTTGTACAATATTACAGCACATTGTGGTTATAGCTCCCTTTCTGGATTTGCCTGTAATTTGACTTATCCACTCTGAGTGTATCTCTTTATGTAAAAAAAACAATCACCTGGAAGTATTCAGAGAGCATTTCAATAACACAGAGGACAACATGCACATAATTTGATCACTTTGTTAAACATTACAGCACATTGTGGTTATAGCTCCCTTTCTGGATTTGCCTGGTAATTGACTTATCCACTCTGAGTGTATCTCTTTATGTTTTGATACCAAATATTATTGATCAGTGCACACTTTAAGGAAACCTGTATTATCTGCATGACTGAAGTGATACATCATCTGCCTGACTGATAAGAAATACCAGTGGAACTTAGAGATTAAGCAAACAAAGCCTTGCTTTGTATGCTTCTGCATGCCTGGTGCACAAGAAGAGGGATTATAACCTGTTATTCCAGTGACAAATTCTTCAAGTACAGCGCTGAAAACCAGCCACAATGCTCGAAGCCAAATGTCAGTTCCTTAAATCAGAAAGCGTGAAAGGCCAATCACTGCCAGGAGGCTGGGGGTGTTTCAGAATAGAGCTCTAGAAAAGTGATTTTATTTATGAAATCAAGACACAAGATTTACAACAAGTTCTACAGGTATATGGAGATTTTTTAATAGAACCTTGTAATTTCCCAGTGCACAAAACAGGCTTCAAGGGGAAAGCACAGAGAAACTTTTGACTTTATCCAAATCAAAGAAAGTTTTAAACAAGTTGAATCAAAAACTCCCTGAAAGTCTGCATCCTTTCAGTCCTGCTGGCTCAGGGTTTTACAGTGCTGATCACCTGTCAGTATATTACTGTAAAACAAAAGGAGACTTTTAGGCAAACCAGAAAGACTCCTGACCACCACAAAAATTACAATCTGTATATTATCCATCTAAAAGTCATGCATCCTGACTAGCTTATCAAAAAGAGTGGGAAGCATGGAAAAAAAGTCTAAGCTTTGTTTTAAAATCTTCAAAGGTTTCATCTGTTTATCCCACCAAACTTTCTCTTTACAGTAAATCAGCTTCACCAGCAAAGTCTGCTCCCATTTTTGTCACACCTGTGTCCCAGTGCACCTCTTGTGGCCATTCACTTGCACCACTACAGCAATGACAATTGTGAGGCAAAACAAAATAAATAAAATCAAGTTCATTTAAAATTTTGCCTTCCCCTCAAAAATATCAGAATTCACAAACCAACCAACTGAAAGGGGGCTGCTTTACAGGGACCCAGCACAGTGCAGAACATCCCTCCCAGTGGAAAGATGGAGAGCCACACCACTAAGTGGGAACACACAAAAAATTATTTCAAATTATTTCAGCCCTGCCCAATGTACTACACCAGCACATTCACAGGCATCTCTAGAGCAGATGAATGGAGATGGAAGAGTGTGATCTCTCAAGGCAAAATAAATGTTTTTAAAAGTATTAGAAAAATATGTAAATAGAATCGAATTTTGAGCTATCAAAATGCAAACCCTAATTACGGTTCACAATGTACATACATTAGTAATGTACATACCATTAATAATACAAATAAAATTATTTTTAACACTGAGATCGATTCAAGTTTTCAATTGTTTCCTTTAACATAAAGAAGGTTGGGGGTGGTATTTAGGTTTCATTGTTATTTTTTATTTCTCCTCTTTTTTCTTTTGCAAATAGTACCATAAAAAAGGCAGAATGGAATAAAAAAGTTCTAATTATTTTAAATTTTCAGTAGAATCAACATCCCCAAATGCAATTGCCTGCATGATTTACAATCTCAGCTGCGCAGGTTAAAAGCTTATTCCTTTCCATCTCAATATTTAGACATACAAATCTTCTTGATAACCTAAATTTAATAAGCAAAAAAAATATATATTGATTCCTTGACTCAATAATTATAAATTTTTCATTGTTTTGATAAAAAAATACCATTTTTCTATAAATGAGTGATGATATAGCAATTGCATACAGGATTATCTAGGTGATAATTAAAGTAAATTTTTCAATTTTTAATTTATTTTCAATAAAAATACAGCAACGCATAAAAACATCCTTAAGTAGTGAATAAGAAATACATCATTTACCATGTTTAAGAAGCAAGCTTTGAAGGAAATAATATATGTAAAAAGGAAAAGCAGGATTAAAATCAATAGTTTAATCAAGGGTTCCTGCTTATGATTTCAGTCATAATTTAATCACGGTTATAAAGGGTATTTAAATGAAATCTCCCTGCTATGAAAATAAAATTCAGTTCAGTAACAACATCCTCACACCTCGCAGATTCCCAGGACAAACCCCTTAGATGTGGTGACAAAATACAGCTTAATGCTGTAATCAAAGGTACATTTATTTCAAGAATCATACAAATGTTTTTGTTCTTGAAATTTTATTTATGATGTTTGTAACTGGATCAATTCCCAGACTACACAGAAGTTCTGTTACTTTACAGTTGTAAATCTATTCCACAGCTTGGAGTGTGTTTGTGGATTTTGTCATTGAATACACTTGATAACAGAAGCCACTCAAATGGTAAAAACGAGGGTGAAAAGATATACATTAGCCCCACTTCTTACAAAAGAGATTGAAATGATGGAAGTTTTAGTTTAACATATCAAAACAAACATATAAAACCATTTTAAACAGAATGAGAATTGAGAACATTGATTTGTGGTACTAAGCTAATTATCAAACTCATTCTGCCCCCAGCCAGACCAGATTTTGGGATTTGCTTGTTCATAGTTCTTGGGGGTTTATTCCTATAAATGTAAGCTTCAAACTTGGGTATTAACAAACACAAGAGTAGCTCTACTAGGTACCTCCAGCCAAGTACCTTTTTCTTATGACTTTACATGTAATTAATTTTGTAAGAAAGATGTCAAAAAGCCAGGCCAACATAAAAGCAGGAAGATCAGCACTTGAGCTCGTGCTCAGACTAGTGAGTGATACTCCATTGCCTGTGTCCCGGTGCACACAGGAAATCACGTTTGACTCAAGTCCTACCAACTCTGCTGCTGCAGTGCTTGCTGCCAGCTACTCCTTGGACTTGTGTCTGTCCAGATCCCCAGGAGGTATAGTTCACAGAACTCATCAAATGCCACAGTTTCCAGCTACATTAGCAGAAGAAATGTTTTTCTATTATATATACACACAAACATGCAAGTAATAGAGTGACATTACAAGCAATTTTGCCTTAGCATTTTCTCTACACTTTATTCAAGATAAGATACACAATATCAGAAATATCCCAGTAAAATATTTGGCAGTAAAATATTTGCATTTGCCCCTTTATTCTTCCATAGGCTAAATTCATCTAGTGTGCAGGAACTGTATTAAATTAGGTCCTGGGACCTTCCAAATTACTGTCAATAAATTATCTTCCTGTCATAGATGCTAATTTAACCATCTGAGATTGCTTCAGATAATTTGCAATTCTTTACTATTAACCATTAACAAATCTCCTAATTTAACATGAAATATCTCTGTTATTAATCCAAGTAGTCAAACCTCTAACAGTGACCTTCCTAAATCTGTAACTGCAGCAGCTTGGTGGTTAGATTGGAAATTTCAAATCCAGGGTGGTAATTCCTCCCCACTTGCTTTCCCTGGTGCTGTGAACAGTCCTGTTGGAGGACTAAATCACAGACAATTGCCTTGGCCTCTCTTTATGGAGTTCCTGCCAGGGTCTGCTGCTGAGACACGCGGTCTTCACAGCCTTACTGGAAACAAATTTGGATTACAGATTTCATTCCTCCCTACTCTCAAATACCACTTCCTCTTGAGGGTGAGGATACAGAAGATACAGAAGAATGCATCAGCATTTCCAAGTGGCAATTGCTCAGGCTGGGTCAGAGTTGCACACTGTGGTAACAGATCCAGCCAGTCAGAACCAGTATTTTCAGCTCACTGCAAAATTCGAGCATGGTCTCTTAACTACATTTGAGCTTTAAAACACTAATGGCCCATATTAAGCATTTAATACTAGAGCCTTTCAAGAGCTTTGCATGGAATTACCTAAAACAGCCTGCTGATAATTTCCCTTTTGGGGCAATGTACTCCAAGACACAATACAGAAAAAGGTAGAAAAAATTTGGAAATTGCTGTCTCCAGCCAATGAAGTAATCCTGACAGTAGAGAATTTTTTGACAAATTAGCTCACTGAAAAATCTATGAAAACAGAAATGTATTAAATACAAGGTAAGGACAGATAAATCAGTTAGTTTTGATGGTTTTCCCTTTTCTTGAGTAGGGGAGTTAAATACCACCATTTGTATAAAGAGTACCATGGAATTCTTCAAAGATTATTTCAGACTTTGAGTTGTGTTTCTGATCCCCAACAAGGCATTTGCAGTAAACAGAGGATGGTGTTAATTTAGCACACCCTACTGAATTACTTAGTGAGTCCAACCCTGCTGTGACTGGGAAAAAAATAATAGAACCTGACCATCCAGGTAAAGAACTACTTAAATGCATTGATTCTTCTGCCAGAATTCCTTTTTCATGAAAACAGTTTTTAATTTTTATGGGTAATATTAACCTTGTTCTGGAACATACTGCTAGGAAAAAAAATGCAAATACCTTGCTAAAGACAATACTTATAGACAGCAAGTGGCTACCTGAGCTTTGGTGAATGTTCCATAAGAAAATAACTCTTGCCTTTAAATTAGTAAATATAAAGAAATTCTAAATACTGTCTCAGAATCTGTTGCTGGGCAGAGATATAGGCAGCTTGTAGCCCCCACGGTCAAATCAGCCCTTCACAAAGTGCCAAACAAAAGAAAAGTGTGTTACTTAGAGCAGCCCACACCCCTGCACTTCTCCCAAACACACACACACACACATTCTGACCCTACTCACATGCTCAGGCTGCCAGCAGAAGCAAAGCCTGTGCCAAGATTTATAACTCTGCCCCCCTCCTGCCACTGAGACCAGACACAGACAGAGCTTACATGGGACAGAGGTCTGCACCACAGAGCATTCTTCCCTCAAAAGCAGGACAGTTAAATTAACAAAACTCTGCAAAATTACACATCAGATTTTTGGTTTTTTCAATGCTGCTAACAGTGTTGCCAGGCTCGAGAGCATATCTGCTTTTCAAGACTGTTTTTTTTTTCTGTTTAAAGGAAACTCTCTGATTCCTAAAACAGAAATTCTTGTTTTTTCCCTTTCTACCAATAACTACTTATATGTTCATAAATATAAGAAATTAACCTCATTACTACAGACTTGTTTTTAAGGAAGGTAGGGAGAGGGAATTTTTTCCAGCCATGAATTAAAGAGGATCCTTAAAAAGAACAGAAGTTCATTGTGCAAGTAAGAAACTCAAGTCTCCTAGGATCAGTCCTCCTTCACTCGTGGCTTTGTGCAGAAAACTGAAAGCATAATTCTTGATGTTTCACTGTACTTGCAGGTCTAAAATGTTTGCCCTCTGAATATGCAAACACTGCAAATAACTGGGTAAAACACTAATCTCTCTCTGGGATTCATGATAATTTATGCATTAATAAATTATTGGTGCAATATAAAGCACCTCACTGGTACATCCACACAGCAGTACAAATTGGTCTGTTTGTAAATGGTTTCATCTACCTGCCAGCAGAGAGATGAAAAAGAATATTGATAGCATAACTAGGCTGTTATGCAAATTGGACAACTAAAATTATTCCAAATAATCTCTAAGTCTTTCCTATTCCCACAATAAAATTCATTAATCCTCTCTTTTGTATACAACCTTTGACAGCCATGCACTTTTTTTTTTGCAGCTGCCACTAGAAAAGAAAAGGGAAGAAATTAGATTTTGAAAGTTGGCACTCATTCTGTATAATTTTTTTTTCTGCTTACAAACAGTGGAAACAGGACACTAACAATTTTTGATGTTACTGTTTTAAAGCTATTTGTTAAGCATAAATCTGCTATTTGTTTCTAACATACTGGTTGTAATTTTCTAATTATTTCAGACTTCTCATGTTTTTGTTAGCATAAAAAACAGTAACACTTAACTTTTCTCCATAGCAATAATTAGGAATTTACAACCTCACATAGATATCCTGTCAACACAAACTGGATGTAAGCAAGTTTTAAAGTGAGTGGTAATAAGCTTTTTAAGAAAAAACATTAAAAAAGCTATCATACACATAAAAAGCTATCAAAGTTTCGTATGAAGAAATAGTTTTATCCAAGAACTAGACTGCATAATTAAGCAATTCAAACCTTAGTTATAAACTAATTTTAACTAAAGGTAATCTGACTAATTTCGACTAAGTAAAATTTTAAGTCAGACAACATATTTGTATCCATTTTCTAAAATACCCATCTCTTCTCCACAGTGGCTGATCAAACTTGCCAGTGAAAAACATTTTGAGTAGGCAACTTGTAATACAGCTATGGTTTATTTCTGTCAGAGGCTGACTGCTGAAGTGTGAAAGAAACTCATTAAAAACTTCTCACTGTGATTCTGCATTATAAGGAAAAAAAGAGAGAGAAAATACTTAATGAAGGGTACACTTAGCCTGAAGACACATTCATATTCTGCTTTTCATTTTACACTATTTCAGTAAACTATTAAAAGACAGCAATTAGTCCAGAAACACTATTCATACTGGTCATACTGGGAGATTATACACTTCAGCACTGATTTTATGTTAATATTATGAAAGCAATGAGATAGATCAAAATAATACAGCTAAATAAATAGAAGGATCTTTTACCTTAATCTTAAGACAAGATTCACCGCACATGGAACTTCACTGTATTCCTCACTAACAGCAGGCTGAGACTATTAAAGAAAAAAGCAAAAAGTCTTGTAAAGGATGCCAAGGGAAAAAAACAAATCACAAAAAACTTTTCATGCTAACAGTTTGAAGTTAGCACAGAATATTTAACACATTCTCTAACTCTCAGAAACCCTTTAAACATTTTCAGTACACAGCCTATAATATAGCTGATACCAGTAAAATTCCCATATTTCAAGTACAGAGAAACAAGTAATAAACAAGGCCTGCATTAAAGCACTGAGTGTAGGAGCTTATAATCCACCTTGCACCAAAGCAACAATTACCTATTGAATAATATGCACACAGTAAGAATTCCAAACCTCTACTCACATTATTTTTGCATAACAGTTTTGGTTGTTAAGGGAGTCTTACATCTACCCATATGCAAGGAACTAGCAGCACATCAAAGCAGGTATCAAGCTCAGAGGATGTCTTCCACAGAGAAAAATCAGGAACACTGACATCTTTCACCTTATCACTCCTCCCTCACACTGTGATATCCTCCAAGCTCTCAACTAAAATCTGTACGAAGTCTCAAACAAAAGTGTATCCTACATACAGAATGCACCAGGCTCCTCTACCCTACTATGATTTCTTACCCAACTTGGCATATTTTCACCAGTCACAGAACAGCCTGTTCAGAAGTTACAAAGGGTTCAGAAGCCCTCCCAAAATAAAGACTTACATTACAAATTTAATTTTACTTTTTTTAACAGTTCCATATCAAAGCTACTTTAAAAAAAGTTACATGAGATCTGTATTTTATTGTCTGTGTATTTTCAGCAAACATAATTGAATTTTTGGAAAATTCTTTTCACAATCACTAAAATGAGAACGGGGTTTTCTCTGCTTCAATTAAATTCCTTTCATTCATATAAGCTAGTATTATTTCTGCATCTTCAACAGACATGTTATGCCAGTATATAAGAATGTGGATCCCAAAGACCCAAGAGGCACACACCAACAGTGACAAGATGCACTCGTCTCAATTCCAAGTTATCTGCTAGAGCATTTCAGGAAACAAAAATCAACAGAAGACTTCAAGCAGAGGGTTTTTCCTCTTTTATAAACTAAGCAACTATTTTATTATGAGTTACCTGTATAAACCAGGTCACAAGTAGTAGAACTCTCAACATTTAAGACAGTAAGACTGTGTGGTGAAAGTCCTTTTTCTGTACCCTGCTTACATCAAGTATCTGAGATGCTAAAGAGCTTTGTAACTTAGGCTTGCAATGGAGACATTGGGTCATCACAGGAGCTAACAGGACTAGGCAGGAAGCTGCTAGGTTTTTAGAAGATTTCTCTGACACCAACGAAAATCAGAGAATCTAAAACAGCAGGTGAAGTGGCAAGGGTCACCCACCCAAGGAACAGACATTTTTAAAGACCATTTAGCCTGTAAGCCATAATCCTATTAAACAATTTATTATAGCAGCAATGCTTAGCACACTTAGCACAGGCCATGAAATCCCATATAGCATTTCATTCTTCTGAATTATTTAATATGCTTCAGTACTGAACTATTTTACTGTGTATGGAAGGAAATATTTTAATTATAACTACATGTCATGATATGGATACTAAGAAGAAAAAATTATTTGGAGATGTTCTGGCTACTCCAACGCAGCCTTCATTACCCTTATAGACAGCAATTAGTGTGATCTAGTTACAAAGATTCATTAAAAACAGTCATATTACCTATCTTCATAAATTTTCCTGGGCACAAACATAACATGACTTTTAAATTCCTATCCATCTTATCCACTGTGTGCTGAAGTTCATTGTTACAGGCACAATGGCATAACAGCTCTCTCCTCACAAGCACTTGCCATACAAGGCTGCAGAACACTACTCCCACCTCAATTCTCATTTTTAACAGTAGACATGAAAAAGAAATTCCTTTACTCAAATGCTTGGAAGAAAAAAAATTTGATAAAGACATTTTTACCTCTGCATTCTCCTCCTCTTTCAGTCTTCGTGACTGGAAAACAAATGCAGTGAGATATGAGCTTTATGCAACAAAGATCCATAAATACTAACAATTAACATAAAGACAGAATGTCTTTTAGAGTATAAATGTCTTGGCACAAAAATACCTTTTCCTGAGAAATAGCAGCTTTGCCTTCCTCACTCTTCTCATCCATTTCATCATCACTCCACTCCCAGTCCCCATCTTCTGTTTTATGGAGGTGACCACTGGAACCTGGCACTCGTCTGACCTACCAAAATATTGTTTACTATTACACAGACATCTTCAGTCTTTATTGGTGTTCTGATTAATCAGCAATTATTTGCAATTTTTATTCTGTGTGCTCTCATAAAAATGCTGCAGGAGCCACTAACATGTTCTATTAATATCTGACCACCTTAAGCCAGGTGTGTTTTGATGCCTTGCATCATATAAGCAGTGATCAACTTGGTTCTACATTCTGCTGGTTCGTGGCAGTGATGGAAAACACAAAACAGGGAAAAAAAACAACTAAATATACAAATCTGACTAGAAAAATTACTGTGTTTTTCAGCATAATGAAACTTTAAAGAAAGACTGAACTGGTATTAGCCCTGCTCTAAACCCCTGTGGTTTGCTGCAAACTATAATGTGCAGAGAGATGCAGCATGGGACAAATTCCAGCTGCTTCTAAATCCCATTAGGTACCATAACAGCAAGATGCATGACATGAAAATAATTTAGAATACTTCAAGTCTGAGACCATGAGAAAGGAAATTGTGATTCAGGCATTAATACAATTTTTCCAAAACTCACAGAGAGCTGGACACTTAGGTTATTCCTGTACTGGGTTTAGGCCACGCACAACTTTGAGTTGGCTGGCCTGACACAACAAGAGCATGAGTGATAGGAGCCTTCTTCCAAAACATTGTCTGTACACAAACAGGTATCTTGATGTCTGTCAGGACTCTTTTCCACTCTTCACTTCCCAAGCACCCACCTGCTCCTTCCCCTTTGCATATGTAAGACTAAACCAGAGAAGAGGGTGACATTTTCAGACCTCACCACCCTTCTGCATTTTCTTATGATATTCCTCCCTTACATTTCTTCCCTGTACAACGGAATTAGAGTGCCCTACTCAGTTTCTCCATATTTTGTTCTCATTTCTAACTGAGAAGAGGGGAACCTTATGCAGGACACTGAGGAAATACCCTACTCCATCTCTTGATGGACAAATTCTGCACAATTTTCCCTGTTTCCCATACCAAGCTCCTGTTGGACCAATTTTAGCCTAGCTACCTCCAAGCTTGGTAGAAACAGCTCTGTTGTGTTTGGGAGGGAGGACCAGGCAGACATCAAAGCAAGCAGTAGCACAGCAATTCTTTCCTCAGCTGCAATCAGCCCAGGCACAATCAGTGGGCTCTTACTGTCTACAGCATCAGGGATCAGCACAGACACAAGGTAATCTAGCAGGAAATTTGCCTGCTGCTTATGGATGTAATTTATTATCCTTCAAGGAGACTGAGGTAGGTTTTTGTTTAACAGCACAGGCATCTTCCAAATGCCTCTACACAAACCTAGCAGAGGACATCATCCACAGCTAAAACCACGCTCTTCCAGCACAATAGGATATATTGATTTACAGACACATTCAAACATTGCATTGTGCACTAATCAGTATCTTCTTCTTCTGCTTCCATTTTCAGTTGTTTTGAAGACTTATTCTAAACAGAATTATTCTAATGGGGCTTAATGATGCTCGCATCATTTGCAGAGAGGAGCGCATTTCAAGTTTTTAAATCGACTGCCTTTTAATAAAAAATAAACAAATGGCTCAAGTACAAAGCAAAATACCATATTAAATTAAATTATTTTCTTGAGAGGTTTCTGAAAGCAGAAAAACAAGTTTACTGGTACTCTGTTTCAATCAGATTGATTCCCACCAACACACATATTCACAGGAAAGAAATTATAATTTCAGCTAGAGCAAATTACCCAACCTATTCTACTTTCAAAAATGTGAAATTGTTGTCTAGAACATTTTTTTAATTGGTGTGTGTGCTTAGCACTTGCAACACTTGGTGAACTAATTTGCACAATTTTTAGACTAACAAGCCTGGCTTTGATCACTCAGTTCTGGTTAAAGCCACAATGAATCAGTCACATATGGAGGGCATGTGCCCTATCTAGGTGAAGGAAAGAGCACGAGTGGCAAACATCATGTCTGCAAAATAATTGGGGTCTTTTTTGTTCATAGTAAACATCTCACTCTAGTATCAGATTTTGGATGGAAATATACATGATTTATATAACATATTAAATTTCTGTCCTGGCTATCATTTGAGATACTAGTAGCAGACTGATACCACAGGCAGCATGCCTGCGTTTCACTCCAATAATAACAGCATTGAGGCAACTGAGAATATTCCACACATTTCTCCTGATACCCTGCTACAGGTTGTCCATTTTACAGAGAGAAATAAAGCAGAAAACAAAGGAAGTTACAAGGGCACAAAGCAAATCCAGGACAGCGCATGGAACCTAAACAAACTTCTTGTGCATCTACAAAAATAAGAAATAAGTTGGTTACATTGCATGCAGTAGCTGTACAAATGTAATTTCCGCATCAGCTTTGGTCAAAATACACAACATTGATAATTCCTTATGCTGGAATTGTATATCTCTTAGAAAGTATTTTAAAGGGAAAGGAAAACAAATTAAAACATGCTCAATTCTAATTTGGACTTTTCTGATTAAAAATCTAAAGGATCCTTCCAAATAAGAACTAAACTGAATATTAGCTACATAACTGTAGCTTATAAAGAAAACAATGAAAGTTCAGTTTTACGAAACAAATTAACTCATATTAGAAAACATATTTCACACAAGTCAGAAGACACAGAGAATAAAAAATTACTTTGAATGACTGGCAGTTAAACTATAGCCAACACAAAAGCAGTTCAGAACATTGTAATGTACAACCAAAAGCTGTTTCTAGAAGGAAAAGCTTAATAAGTGACTGTCAACATCACCACAGCTGTGGAGGACATGAACATCAGTTAAAGCAGAGAATGTTGGACAAATCAGTAAGTGAAAAAAACATGACCACCACAGAATATTAAGCATTATATTAGTAGTAGTAGTATTGTTGTATATGTTGTTCCTGGTTAAAGCTTATTGCAGAATTCAATACAGTCACAAAGATTTAAGCATAAATTAAGCTGCTGACAGAACTCTTTGTCCCCACCTTTTTAAAGTAGGATATAGATAATTTAACATTCCCTGCCAATAACACCATGCACTAGCTTTCCAGGAGAATGTGTGTTAACAGATGAACAGGGCAATTGTAAATCCCACCCAGTGAAGGTCAGGCCTAATCAGCCTGACAGAGAGAGAACTCCATCAGCAGAATGCAGAAGCTGCCACATTTCCCAAGGCTTGATGAAAAAAAGGCTACAAGGTAGAGAAGCAAAACATAAATTGTTGTCTTCCAGGCACGATGTGCTTGCTATATGTAGATGTTAGAGACTGGGGAAAGAAGAATCTATTATTCATTACTGATTCTTTAGCTGCTGCAATCTCTTTACAAGTTTATTTTTGTAAAGAGACAGCAAAGGGAATGAACACTTTCTGAACACTAAGAATTTTCTACTTCCTTATTCACAACTGCTCAAAACAGAAGAGAACTGGGCTCATTTACAGATGATTTTATTTCAGTGTCTAAATTTAATAAAAAAATAAATAAAAAGTATACACAGCGGGATACCAGTGCATCCACATAAAGCATTACTGCATTTCATACATGGTACAATACATGATCTTAGACTACATTACAAATCCAGTCTGTCAGTAAGAGCAATATTATGCATCTACTGTATTTTTTCCCTTCTGCAGGAAGATGACTGAACTAGTATCATTGACTTTCCTACTACCTGAAATATTTAAGGTATTCCTATTGAAGCTCTGGCAACTGAATATTTGCAATGGAGTCCTGGGGAGATTTAAACCAGCATTTTTAAACTTTGTTCCACAGAAAGAGTTTGGTGACCTGAAAGCATGGGAAGTAAGATGCATTTGTGTAAGTAAAACTTATGGCACTAATAAGCACTAGTATTGAGTATCATGGGAAGTGCCTTGCCACCCTCCATATACAGGTAACAGAGAGCCCAAATTTAATTTGTTCCTGAATTCCTGGAGAGTAGCAAATTGTAGATTCCACACATTTAAAGCACCTCTGCAGAAGTCTTTGTGGAACCCTGACACTGCTTCCTATTAATTTCTAACTAGAGAACAGTCAGTGCTGTTGTCCAGTTTTTGCATTTGTGTATCTCTACAGAGGGCAAGCTATACTTTTTTATTTTAAATTTTTAAACACATATCCTTCCAGAAATACTGCAGCTGGAGATAAAATTGTCTTTTATTTTACCACTGATTGTCTTTTATTTTGCCAGAGGTACATATATTAGTATAGTAATGAAGATACACTAAATCCCACATACCCCTAAGAGCAGTAATTACAAGGTGGTTATTTAAAAACCTCACTTTCATTTTCTGCACTCTGTCCTCATAAAAACCTAAAATTCATTTTCAGGCAGAAAAAAAGAAAGGCCTGTCAAATGACACTGTATACCTTCACCGCACACTGGTTCTTACAGGAGACTGGACTCCCACTGCTACACAGATCCCAGAAGATCTTATACAAAAAATATACTCTGCAAAGTATAAATATTTACTTGGTAATTGATAAGGAGAGGGTTTTTGCATAGCCAGTGATCCCCTCTTTTTTTGTTTTTTTAAATATCAAGTTTCAAGAGCTTCACTTCTCATACAACTTCATGAGAAGTATTTATAAAAGCAGTTCCATGCTAGTTATTTTATAGAAAGAACAATGATGAGGAATAGGACATTGCTGAATAGTTTTGGGTTTAGCACCGCACTTAGCTCCATCTATTTTTTTCTCTCAAAAGAAATACCTAGACCTGTTCCTTCCATACACAGCTTAAGTTTTTAGAGCAAACAGATTTTATAATTTTTACATTTCACCATCTTGCATACCTTTCCTGAATGTTTCCTAAGACAAAAAAACTTTCATCTCCACCCCTATGCATTTATTTCTTTCAGTGCAACAACAACAAAAAAAAATCAGCCTATCATTGTGTATTCGATTGTGGCGCAAGTGTTTTGCTTAAAACAGTTACAGCTTTAATCACAGCTTAGCTCCTGAGGTTAATGGCAAGAAACAACAACCTACAATATATATACAATATATATACAATATTATTAAAGTAAAAGAGCACTGTTCTTTTTGCATAAGAACACCTCTTCTGTAACCACATTTTTGCAAAAAAAACCAAATCCAAACCACAAAAACCCTGAGTTTCAAGACAGAACATGAATTCCCACATGTTCACATCATCCTTTGTGGAAGAGTTGAAGCACTGTCTCAGGAGAAGGCCAGTCTCACAGATCATGTGAACATCCTAACCCCTTCACTGCTGGCTATTCTTAAACTCCTCTGAATTCATTACATTGTGAAATCTTATTTTTATTCTGATGGAAGCCACAAAACTTCTGCAAGCCTGAATTTGTTTTATGCAATTCAAACCCTTTGTTTTTCCCACTACAATTTATGCAGGCTATTGTTATTAATGGGATGTACCACTGCCTTTGTAAAAAACTACTCTGGCAATCTGCTTTGTAGAACTCAAAAAGTGATAAAATATCACAGCATTTGGTTTTAATGTCCCCTCCTCTTAAACCAGTCTGAACACTGCAAATATCATAATGGAAAAAACCCTCAGTCTTTTGTTTTTCTCCAACTTGGGAAAAAAGTTAGTATTTGCAGTGTTTCATATTCATATGCAGAAACTATTGGAATACTCCCTCCTAGAGGAATCAGTTACACTGGCAGCTTAAAGTCAAGAAATACAAGATCATTATCTCTTTCTTCATGAAAGAACACTGAGTACAGGAGACTGATAATTCTGCATCGAATGGGATTTCTTCAGCTTTCTACTGGATATGGAAGAGCACCCTTTTTAAGGGATAAAACAGCAGAAGTCAACAAAAGCCAGATATCTGTTACAAAAAAAAAAGACCATTTGCTTTAAATATTTATGGAACTGGTTTGTTTTTATAAGCCAAACAGTATCACGGTTACATGATGACAAGTGTGACACCCAAGGGCATGGCCATCAGTTGAGAAGACTGCCATGAAATCTTACCTATGCTCCCAATTTAGAAATGGAATACAGTGCAGCTGTCAGTGAGAGGAAAATAAAGCCATTATTAGCTGAAGAGAGACGGGATGAGGGAGCACATTCCTGCACCTCTAGAGGAAACGATGAGAAAAGTACCAGTGAATCAGTATACCAAGTCCTCACCCGCTCTGGGAGATTCTTTATCCAACACTCTCCCCCTTTCCACTCTTCGCCAATTCTTCTATTGCTGGGACAATGTTGCTTAGAGACAGCAAAATGTAGTGGGTCAAAGTAAGACATTATTTTGTTACCTAAACATCTTGTTTACAAGTGCAGGTGTTCCCTGAACGCCTAATTCTGCTTTCCTTAAACATGAGGTTTTACCTAAATACTACAAAATACTTATTATCTCTGCTTTCAGCCTGGGTCCAAAATTGGAATCTGATTTTGCTCTGAGAAATTGCGGTTTTGCTGAAATTCCAGTCACATGGGAAATGTGAAATTTAGTAACTCAGTATGATTTTTGCTTTTCAGACATTATTTCTCCATTTATTAGTTCCACTATGTAAACTTCATTACTGAATGTTATTAGCTGCAAATAATTCTTTCACTCATATTTTAACAATAGTCCTTTCAGGCATGAATGTGTACCTGTGCTCAGGAGGATGTTTTCAATTAATTGTGCAGAGGAGACACATTGTTCCACAAAAGTGTCACTCTGCCTTGAACACAAGGAATCCCAAATGGCTGACAGGCATGACCTGATGGCTAATTCACACATGCAGAGTGAGGCTCTTTTCTATCCTCTTTCTTTTCTCTGCCTGCTTCCCTCCACCCTTCCAATCAAATTAAGGTGCCAAGGCCAAGGGTACCTGGCAAGAATCAAAGAAAGCAAATCAAAGATATAGCAAATTGGTGAAGTAACTTAGTACTCTGAAAGATGATGAAGACAGATCCAGATCTTTAGAGCTCTCTTTCCTGGTTGCTCAGACAAATGCACATCATAATGGTGAATTGTGGTATTCACATACTCTTTGAAAAGAGAGAGACATAATTCTCTCTCCCAGGATTTTTCCTGGGGAAGGCAGCGAGAAAGCTCAGAGAGAGAAGAGAAAACAATTCTTACCTCTACTTGCTGTTCTTGTTGTTTGGCACATGTAGAATGTGTTATGGAGATTGTTTACCAAAAGGGATTTGTTAAATGGACTCTGGTGATGGTTCTTTTGACTGATTGACCATTATTCCTAGGGCTCCCTGCATCAATAGTGAATCACTACTAGAAGACTTTCCACTAGAGGGACCACTACAGTCATCTTGATAATCATCATTTTCCAATTCCACCATGCTTTTCTACCATCCAAGCTGTTTACTTTCTTAAAATAACCAGGGGTGAAAAGAAAGAAGACAAATACAGCCTTTCAAGCTTTCATTATTCAGTATTAAAAAACTCATTATAAGGTGGGTTTGACTGTCAGCATTAGAGACACAGTAAAGAATATTTAGGAAAATAGTATATTACTATAGAATTCAAGTAAGAAATTACTATGACTTTCACTTTCAAACTCAGAGGCTTGAAAGTACCATTTCAAGGTGAAATTCTAATTTTTACCTTTTTCTCTTTTCTCCAAGGTTTCCAATTGCTTATGTACATAAGAGAAATTACTGTAATACACATTCTCCATTCCACACAGATTTTAAAGAGACCTGAATTTATTCAAGGTCTCTCTCAAACATTAAGGTGATCAAATTTAAACTTGCGTGTAGTTCTCCAAAAAAAAGTCATAAATTAACATGAAAATGATTAACAGAGTTCTGCAATTTTTATAAAACCCGATTTTCTAAAACCCCCCAGTGTTTCTATTTTAGTCAGATATTAAGAAGCAGCATGCATTCAACCAGCCAAGAGCATTTAAAATCCCAGAGCTGGAGCGAGATCTCCAGCCTGTGAGTGCAGACCCAGCTGAGGCAGGATGGGTCCTGCCAGCTGCACAGCACTGGATGTGGCTGCCCTCTGCTGCCAGTAAATCCCACACTGCTGGCATGTGCATCCCTGACACTCCTTTTCTCTTCCCATATTGCCTGACTTTACCTTTAGCTGCAGATGAACTGTTTGAATAACCTTCTCAAGGAGCTGTTTTTCAGAGCTAAACAGAACTATTACTGTTCCAGACCTTCCTTCTGCTCTGCTGGTCTTAATCTACTTGTTCTGGTTAAAGAACAAGTACTTTACTTGTTCTTTAAGTTTTCAGCTCCAGACATAATTTTAACTCCTTGAGACAAGAGCATTTTTCAGCTAAATTAAAGCCCCTATAGTATTACTGGGTAACACCATCTCAAGTATGTCCTTGAGATGTCCTTGTCACCTGTACTTCCCTTGCAGCTCTCCCCAGAAACTACCAAGAATATCACCAGTATCAAGCACAAGTGTAGGGGGAAAAGGAGTGTCAAAACAAATGACACACAATTTTTTTTGCTACTGTACTTGTAAAAGCTTTACAGGGTCTAACCAGGAAAACATGTTTACTCTACACTTCCTTCAGATTCTTGAGCTTGGCCTCTTTTTCTTTTTAATTCCCCCCCCCCCTTTTTTTTTCTTTTCTTTTTAAACTATGAGGGCTAAATATTTAATTTCTCCATATAAAAGCAAAAATTCTCACATACCTATTCCATCAGTCTTTAAGCAAATGGTAACAGGTGGGAATGCTGCTTCTGAGCCACCTGGCTTTTAGAGAATCCTCTTTGTAATTCATCCAACTGCATGACTTTCCAGACAAACTTCACAAAAATATACAAAATCGCAAGTAACACACACTTCCACATCCTCCCAAAACTCCTTGTTACCTTTAAGAACAAAGACAGGCAGAAAGGCTGCCTCTTCCACAAAAGGAAACCCCATGACAGTAAGGTGATCCCAGCTAGCCTTCGGATGCTGCCTGCATTGACACAATATTGATTTGGCCTATAAACTGGGAAAATTATTAAATACAAACTAATTCCATTGAGACACTTTCACTTAGGAAGCCATTCCAAATCCAAGAGAAGCGATCTGGTATTGGATGCCATGCGAGTGAAATGTTTGAGGTTTCATTTCTCAGAAGGTAAACAGGTAAAACCAGCACCTTGCTGCACATTTTCAGCAACAGAAAACCAAATCCTTACAAAACAGAGCAATAAAATAGGATTATCTTCTGCTTATTTACAAGGCTTAATCCCTGATCAAAGACTACCACCAGCCTCGTACACACCCAGACTTCCTTTATCCTGTCTTGATTCTTTAATCACAACTCCTTCAACAGCACTTTTAAGAAAATCCTCCTCCAGTTCTGCAAGTTTCAACAGCTTTGATAAATGCCAAACACTTGGAGCTACTGATCTAAGCAGAGAAGTACTCAATACGCACAACTCTCTGTCAGTCCATGTTCAAGATGTTTTTGAACAAGCCAACAGGTCATGAACACAATATTAGCTAAGGAGCAGTTCAATGCAGAGACACTGAGGCAGGGACTCACTGCAGAAATGAATTCTGAAGTGGAACCACGATGGCCCATGGACTGGAACATGCCTTCCAATAGGGAACAGGGCTACTTTGCAACAACTAAGATGAATCATGTACAAGCTTTTAAACTGGCATAATAAGTAATCCAAGTTATTTTAGACATGCATATGGCTATCTGAAGTACAAAGGCACTCAACTAAGCCATGGTTTGTTTCAAAGCTCACTTCATTATGTAACAATTAAATCCGTTTGAAAAGGCACAAAATCCACCCTTACAAGCAACCACACAGACGGTAAAAGCACCCTATGAAAGAAAAGATGGACAAACTCAAACACTGCATGAAGTTCCTTGCATCTAATGGCACAACTACACGGTGGCAAAAACACTAAGCTGTCTTATTCCTTTATATGAAATGTTAAAACAAAGATGGTGCACGTGCATGTGTCTGCCCCTTAAAACAATTTCCAATTCTACTACCCACTAATGCAGGCACTGCTTTCTCCTTATTTGAATTGCTGTCAAATTTACACTGGACACTTGGAAGAAGTGTTTTTATTAAATTTCCCTTCCAATAACTTCTTGAAAATGAAAATATTACCTGACATGGTGTGAGTGGAAATTTCTTTTTTTTTTTTTTTAGTAATATTCAACCATATAAATTCAGTTCCACTAGTTTTTTTTAGATTTGTGGCAGTGTTCTGGATAACCTGAACAATTAATTCTCTGCAATGCAGGGCCCTCCCTCACACAAAGCCTTGCCAAACACATATTCATAGTTCAGCTACTGCCTTCCAGAAAAAGTGTTCCAGTGTAGCCCATGTCCCTTCCCTTTATACCTCAATATTATTTAAATAAGATTTTCTTAGACTGTAAAGAAAAGTTAATACACAATTATATTAACAATCTGAGCTCAGGTTCATATTTCTCCCTGCTGTTCAATTCAGCTGGAGTCCAGCTGTATTAACATACATCACTGGTCAGATGGATCTATCAGATTAAATCCATTACTGAAGCAAGGAAGGGCTGCACATGTATGTCTTGCTGAGGTGCAATCATGCTGTTATAGCTGTCCAAGAAATCTGGGATATAATGATAGTTTTCTCATTAAATGCAGGGGATTGATGATATCTTATGTAATGAAATATGACCATTACCTTAAAATAGCTGTATTGAGGAGCTAGAATTGCAACCCATCCATAAAGGCATTTTTAGTGAAGTATAATAAAAACCGGTATCACTCACACTAATCAGCTCTTCATGCTGTCACAGGTTTTTTCCTACTAACACAAAACTCTCAGCTCTAAAAAAAGTTTCTATTACAAGCAACTATTACAAGTTTTCTGCTACAAGTTTCTATTACAAGCACAATGCAATACCACCATTCCAAAAAGAGAAATCAAGCCCAATTATTGCTCAGATTTTTTTTTTATTAGCAGCACTTCAGACAGCAATAAAATTAAATGCAAATACATGTTTTTCCCTTTTTACTTTGGAGAAGTGGCAGTCATGCAGGAGATTTTAAAAATAAAAAAATAGGATTATAAAACCATAAAATTGACCCAGGGCCTTTGGGCATACAGAGTACTTAGAGTTATAATTAATTTTTTAGTGTGACAAGATTTGAAAACTGACTGTGGAACTCTAAAAGCTCTTTCAAATTTTAAACTGCTCTCTTCCAATGCAGCAATCCTAATCACAAAAGAAACAACTTAGTGTTCAGTTCAAAATTAAAACTACTTCAGCACATGTTAATGAATAGTATAAGCAAACTCTTGGTGAGCCGTTTTATGCCAGCAGTGCACACAGCCCTCATCCAAGCAGGACAGAGCAGGCTGCTCTCCCATCACACCATCTAACCAGGCACAGGCACGGGATGTCAGGACTCCTACATTTATATCAATGACAAAAGCATGGCTCCAGAGCATGTCCCTGCTTACCTAGCCATACTGAGCTTGGACCATTCCTCACCACCTTTTCTCCAGCTCTTGACAGCAGCAGTGCTCTCACAGGTGAGCAGGCCCATTAGTGAAACCCAGAATTGCCAGTAAGAAGTTGCATGGTGTAACACCCATTCCTGTGGGTCAGTACCAATCTGTATCCAACCAGGTCCTGCACAGGAAGAGGCAGGACATGCTCCTCCTGCATAAGGGGTTCAGCTTTATCCTTAATTACTAGGCTAGGGCATGGCAGAAGTACATCATTTAAAATTCAGCAGAATTAAAAGCAGTGGAACAGGGGAAGCGTGCATAAACATGTCGCTTACAATCCCAATGTTACACAGTATTTTAAACACAGTGAAAATGTTGCTCAATTATCAAATTGGAGTTTAAAGCAGGACACATCTTTACAGCACCAAATGTTTTCCTCACACATACAAGACCTGTGTATTTGCTTTCAGGATTTCACAAACAGACCCAAACTCATATTTAGAAAAAAACAGATGCCAAGTATAAGCTATAAAGGCAGAAGCAAAACGTGGGAACACTATGTCAAGAGAGAAGAATTTAAAGTTAAAACTAAACTGAGGCTGGAGTTCTGGGCAACAAGGCAAAGCAATTATACATGTGGTAAATGGAAGAAAAATTAGATTACCGGAGGGCAGATCTGACATCTGTACTAGCAGTGGTGCTACAGATCATTAGTCATAGGCATTTTACAGCAAGTGCCACAGAAGATAATTTAAGCAGTGATGACACCAGCTCCTTCCTATCTATTGCCCTAGTAATATTAGTTTTTCAATTACAGGGGTTACTTCTTCCAAGAGCAACCTCTTAGACATTTTACATGTTAATGTTTAAGCAACCAAACTCAACTTATACAAGCTTTTTAAACAAAACCCGAGTTTTATTATTAAAGTACATTTATATTTTATGGTGTTTTAAAACAGCAGCTACATGCACAGTTCTAACAAGTGAATTAAACTTTAAATCCCCAATGAATTTTAATATTGTGTCCTTTTAAAATATAAATAATTTAGCATTTTCAGTAGCTAAAACCCAAACATTTCTCCCATTTATGATGTAATTAAAGACATATTAATTTGTTTCCACCGCTTTGATTTCATAAGATTCACACCTCTTTCAAATTAGAAATAATTGTCAAAGAAGCAATTCAGAAAATTATTTCTGGTGGTGTACAGCAGGCTATCCTGCATTCATTCCCTTCGTAATTCCAAGTGCTATGTTACCTAAAGAAATATCAAGTATACGTGCGTGCATGCGTGCGCTCCCAGGCAGTCTGGGAAGCTGCCCCGGGGATGCAGCTGGGAGGAGGCAGGGCTCTGTCAGCTCCGGCTGCCACCGGCACGCGTCTGGATCCCTCCTGCGCCCCGAGGTGCGAACCGAAGCAGCGGACGGGCTTTCTGCGGCTGGAGCACGGTTTGTGCGGGCATTGCTGCCACCGCACGGCCAAACCCTGAACTCCTCCTCGCCCCTTGCAGCGCGACACCCCTGCCACAAACCCTCAGCAGCCCTTCCTACTCCAGCCTCTCAGAGCCCACCACTGAGTTCCCGAAATTACTTCCAAACACTCAGATCTTGCTGTCTCTTTCAAATGCGAGCCACCAGCTGTGAGAACATTTCAGTGTTGTAGAACTATGTTAAACCAATAACCCCAAAGACAACAGAAAATTGTGCAGGTGCTGGTCAGGGTAGCTGCAGCCCAACTGACCTGCAACAAAGGCTGAAACAGCTCCTTTTCTAAAATAGCCTCCTCAAAATATCTCCCCAGCAAAGGCTGCTTTTAGAAGGCTGGACTCAGCACGCTACTGTGTCTGTCACCTGCAGAGGCTCAGCAGCCTCTGAGCAGGCATCTCATTCTGAAGAGACATGGTGAGTTAAGTCACAAGAGAAAGGGAAAAGGGAGTTCAATAATTTTTCACACACAACAAACAGGAGTCTACATTCATTCCTTTTTCTTAGCTCTTATGAACAGCAGTTTGCTTCATATTTAAATATTTTATAATACTTACCTGTTAGGAGTCACTATTTTTTTTATTCTGCTGCACATGACTTGGCAAGCTCATTTATACAAGTGCCAAAGGCACCACAGAAATACAAGCATATGCCATAGCTGTGGGTTTAACTCTGTCACCTGTGGAATAAAGCTCCACTGGTCTGAAAAACTCAGCAGCACTCTTGCAGAGTTTCGACCTGACTTTTTGAATAACATTTGAAAAAGTCCAAAGAACCAGGCCGTTTTCAATAAATAACATTTAAAGTATCTTCACCCTCTCCCTAGGTGATCAATGGAGATATGAACTGTGCAGTTTATGAACCTATATGTTTGCAGGTCACCTTTTCTCCTCACAACTACTTCACCTGTGGCTTTCTAAGAGGAAGTGAGAAAAAAAATCATATCTAGTACGACAAACATCATGTATCATTTTGACAAGGTCAGAAAGGAAGTAAAAATGCCTCAGGCCTTCCTAGAGAAAGCAAGGTTGCAGAAACCATTCATTGAACACTCACTATCTTTGAAGGACTACATTAGAAGTATGACTCAGTCAGCTCAAAATGTAAGGCAACTGAGGGGTCCCTGCTTTATCTTCCACACCAGTCAAGAAATATATGTGAATGCACTCACCTTTTTTGCTCTTTGTGCTATATTAGGTGTTCTAGTGAGAAGCTTTTCAATCAGGTATTCTCTATTCTGCAAAACCAACATTGGTTATGTTAAAAATCAATACAAGGAAAGAAGACATTTCACATAGATTTTAAGGCAGAGCAAAATTTACTCATAGGGTTAAACGTTTTACCTTGGCTTTCTGGAAAAATTTGCATTTTAAAAGTTCTGCTGCTGTGGGCCTGAAAGATCAATAATAAATTAGAACAGAAAACAAAGACCCCTCTCAGTGAATACAGTACAAGACGTTAGTTAAATGGTACGTCTCTAATACTTTTGAATTAGTACTGTATGAATGGGGAATGAATGAGCATTGCTACTGAATTAATTCACACAAACTCACTTACCACACATGAAAAAAATTAAGCCTCTCTATGGCAAAATACCAAAAAAGAGAGAAAAAAAACCAGTCTCTTAAGCTGCCAATTTCCCCCCTTTTTGTTCAACACAAATTCATTTAACATTAAAAAAAAACAAATAAGACAAAAAGAAAAAAAAAAAACGCAAACAAAGGCAGGTATTGCTTTCTTCCCCAAATGACTCTATGAATACAACTAAAACTTTGCTCCGCAGCAATAAAAGCATAATTACATTTTCCATACAGCAGCATCAGTACCTCCTATTGGCATTCTTTTACCTCACTGATGTCAGCAGATATTCTCAAGAAACTATACTGACACTATTAACAAAGAGTCACCAGGATGATCTTTCAATCAAACAGACCAATACAAACCAAAACAACAGCCGTAAGGTAAAACCCGACACACTTCATTAATTTCACTTGCAGTTCTGTTTAAGTTTGTTTCAGCATTTCCAAGAGATAAACACAATCTCACAGCTATCAAAGTGATTCCAACAGCAGGTTTTGTCTCCCTAGATTCAGGGATCCAAAAAGCCACTTATCTAGCCAAAGCCAGATTCTGGTACTGAAGCAGACTCTGAAGAGAAAGTGAAGCATCACTTGGGATGAGATGAAATCCTCCATCATTTCCATTAGGAGCCCATACCATCATCCAGGACTAATTTTGACACAGCTAAATTTAGGGAAGTCAATATCTTCAAGACTCATAATTTCTAAATAAACAGAAGAAACATCTGCTCTAGTTTTCCATTTGAATTCCAGCAAGAGATTGAATGTAGAAAAAATAGGTAAAACAGTGAGAAATCTTCCATTTGGAAAATCTCAATCTCAAGAAAACTCAAAAATCTGACCTAGTTTATTTCTTTGAGGACAGATCTGTAAAGTAAGTGAGCAAAAGAGTAGTAGTAAATAGTCTGTATGTATATACCACTTCATAATTGCAAGGAATAATGAAACAACTTGACATTAACAAAAAATTCAATTTAGACAGACAGTAGGTTCCATAGAGCACATAGTTTTCTTCACCTCCAAAGCACCAAGCTCTACAATAAAGCAGTTCCAATCAGTAGTCCCATGGAGACCACCAGACTTGGTAGTAATTAATGCATGTATCTTGGATGAGCAAAAAGGAAAGGAATACTATTTAAAAGAAAAAACAGCTTCTGTGCCAAAGTTTTAAGTTCTCACAGTACCATCATATCTCATAACAGGGCTATGCACACTTAAAAGCTACATTTTAGTAAAGTTTTATCCAAACTAGTGTTCTCCATTCCTCTACCATTAATTACACCAGACGCTTCTGAACTGGTCTGGACCTGCTTTCTGGCCCTGTTTTTCCACACAAGCTGCAACAATGAATTGCAGCTGTGGACTGTGAGCAGCATCCTTGGCACTGGGGCAGAGAAACACCCACAGAGATCCCAGAAAGAAAAACGTCATAGTCTGAAACAGTAGCAGTGCAATGCCAGTCCTAGAATTTGCCACAGAGAGCAAGGACTTCTCCCACTTCTGACATAATGGCTGCTGGAGGGATCTCCGTGCAAAATTACATCCTGGATTCTAAGAAATATGATGACACCCCCACTATAAAAACAATTGCTCTCTACCTGTTTCTATCTGAACATCTATTTGCTGGTCTAATTGTTCCATTCAAGGCAATCTTGAGTATGAAGGCATTGCATGTGTTTTAATAAATGTATAAATTCAAATAAGTACCTTAAACACCAATGCCTTTACTACATGTCAGGTAACTCAACATTATGTATTCAAGGAGACAAGGAAAAATCATTTTATTTACTTCTCATTACTTTATACCACTTTAATCTTGCCCTGAAAATTACTAGATACAGGAAACTAGAAGAAGATGGATTATGAAGAGCTTGATTATCCATTATTATTATTATTTTTCCTATCTGTAAGCACCTAAACTGCAGTACTCAGCTTGAAGCATCAGGACTTGCTACTAAGACCAATAAGGTAAGGGGTTTGAGAATCTGAAAGCAGTACACAAATGATCATTGAGTGAAAAAATTTTCAAGTATTTCAAGAATAAAGATGTAGCTACAATCTTTGTTGTTAATTATACTTGTTCTCTGGTATTCCTGCTGTCACCTTTTCAATGTGACTCCCTACAACCGTATCCTGGACTGAGGCTAACATTACATCAGGAAGTACACATCATAAATGACACATACAATCAGGATTGCTCTCTCAGAACAATCTTTCCCCAAGAAGAGTAGCTCTGAAACTCTACAAAACAGTGATATACTAAACACCTTAAGAAATAATGCTAATTAGAATGTGCTTCCTACAATTCTTCAGCATAAAAAAAAAGCCTGCAAAAATGAGTCTGCATAAAAATAAATAAATAAACTAATCATTCAGGGAACTTGGGATCTCAGCAATGGTTTTGAAATAAATGTTTAATACTTTCATCACCTTAGCTATTCAAAAAACATAGCCAGAAAGAACAAACAGCAAAGACACCATGACTTGCAGTTCCCTACATAAACATGAGGAAAATTCAACAAACTTGGAGCCCTAACTTTACAGTAAAAAAATAAAAATACATCTTAGTAAAAAATTTTCCCTAGATATATCCCAGTTAAAAACAACACTTAAGTTTATGTCACACAATGAGAAAAATCAACATTAAATTATTCATTTTTAATTTCTTTTAAAGGCCAAGAGAATTATATATTTAGTTACCAACTGTTCTGCTGCTCAATCTCAACAGTCTTGTTAGACTTGTGCACAGTATCAAGATTTATATCTTACTTCAGATGAGAAATTAAGATGTAGAGCAAGGACTTTTTATTTGATCAATATTTAATTCAATACTGTGTTTAAGTAAAAATATATTAGGTTAACAATCAGAAGAAGTAAACTTAAGGAACAGTAAAAAGGCAATTTCTTCTCCCCAGGTGGAGGTGACTGAAGACCGCTACTTACAAAATTCAAACCATACGCTTAAAGATTATATCACTGTAATTTAAAGTAGTCTACATATTTTCAAAAATAATTCTGTTTTAATGGCAATAGTGACGTACCTTTTGGAAGGATCTTTTTGAAGGCATAATGAGATTAGTTTTCTAAAGGATTTGCCATACTTTTTCATCATCTCCTTGTCCTCTACACCAGTCTCTAAAGTGGGAGGGTCATTTTGAAGCGTTAGCATTAAGACCTAAAATAAACCCAAAAATGAAGTGTCATAAGCAAAACTAACTTGAAATGTAGAAACTAAGAGAAAAAATACTCCACAGAATACATCTATTTAGATACCCTGAGTTGCTATTGAAGTAGTACTAACTATCTAGCAGCATTAATAATACAGCTAGCATCATTAACAATTACAAAGTGATTGTTACTTTCATAGGAGGGTATTTGTGATAAGGTGCTGCTCCTGTTGCTAACTCAATGGCTGTTATCCCAAAACTCCACATATCGGCCTTGAAGTCATAACCTCGCACCTGAAACAGAACCACAAGGGAAAACCAAGGTGGTAAGGTCTCAAGTTCCAAAATTAAAAGACAAAATGTTTTACATTTCTGATTAGCATTAGAAATACCTGCTCCATTACTTCAGGGGCCATCCAACAGGGAGTACCAACAAATGTTTTCCTTACTTTGTTACGCGTAACATCACCTCCAGTTGCTAAAAACGCGCTAACACCAAAATCTGGGAAAGAGGAGAAAAGTTGAAATCTGTTAAACTGCCAATAACAAAGCAAAAGTTTTATATTTTAGAAATAAAGTCAGTTCCTGAAGGAATGCTTATAGAAATTCTCCATTGCAAATCTGACCTTTGCTGCACAACATGCTGTTCATGAAATGCTATGGAATAGAAGGTATAGCTTTATCAGGGAAATCCACACAAAAACATCCTCAAGTTTATCCTCCTAGTATGTATCTTCCTGGATAAAGTTGCAAAGGACTCCAATACATCTGTCACCTAGGGTTTTCAAATATTCACTTTGTGCCAAGGTTTGCATCTGCTATTGTTCAAAGACAGGGAGCTTCTTCTGCATAACAACTAAATACGAATGTGATTTGAACAAGAGAGAATACTATATGTCATTTCAATTCTTACAGGACTTTGACAAACCAAAGGCAATCAGAAAAGCTATCACTAATATGTACTTAATAGTAGACCAGGACATGATTAGCTTTTTCCAAATTCTGAAATAGAACAAAAACCAAAAGGCTCAGTGTTCTGTTAACCCATTACTACATAAATGACAGCTGTATGGGAGAGGTAGGCTGTAAGTGGATGAAGAGCAGGTTCCCAATGTATGTAGAAATTCTGTCAATTTTGAATGGAGCTATATGAAGAGTATTTTCAACTGTACTATTTACAATCCAGTTATACTGAAATTTCACTATAGACTTCTATTCATTCTCTATTGCTTTCCTGTTGTTACCTGATTTTAAGGCTGAAAACACCTCCAACAATTACAGAAAAATGTAGTGTTATCATTATTTGACACTGGCATATTAAAGGCCTTAAAATATATGTTTACATGGTACTTTGAAAGCACACTTTATATAAAAATTACAACTTCTGTCTATAGCCATTTTCATTACCGAGGGCTCTCAGTGCTCAGTCACCCACTACAGACTGTGGAAGGCCTGGCAGTGTGCTGGGGGAAGGGGCAGGTATCACCACCTGCTTCCATTGTTTTCCAGATAATCTGATACCAGCCTGAGGGATGGGATATGAGCCTTGCTCTTAGGAGACCAAATAATTCAATTCTTACAGACTACAGCTCAAGAAGCACATCAACGCAGAGGATGTTTAAGATGCTAAACTGTATCCAACAGATACCACTGCCAGACAAATGGCAGATATGCCAAAAATAATTCTCAATGAGATTTATCTCTTGAATCTCAGTGACTAGTAAATTTATAGTCAAAGTCCTCACAAAGGACAGTACACACAGATTGTTGGATCCCCAAGACTATTACAATTACTTGCAGGAAAAAATGCAATGAACAGAAATATCAGCTTCTACCATTTGCAAGCTGTTTAAGGTTCATGGGTGAATCAAATGGAAACATGAGAAAACTTCCTTATGTATTTGATGGGACACAGAGAAATATTGAATAATTTCTGAGTCAAGTATCATTCATCAAGAATCCTGAAATCTGAAAGTGGGTAACTTGCGGCTACAACACTCCAAAAGGAATAGTTAAAAGCCAATAGAAAAGCTTTCCCCCTTGATACCAGTTGCCCCTGATCCAGCTTCAACTCCCTTTTGCTTTTATTTATTCATTACTCTACCACCACCATTACCTGCTATTTGTACAGAGCCATCCTCACCCAATAGAATGTTGCCAGCCTTCAAATCTCTAGAACATACAAACAGGTGTTAGCATGAAAGTGCACACTGCACATTTTATGCAAGCAAATAAATATTGCACACTGAATAGTTTCACAAGATAGCATTTTCAAATTTATAACAGGAAAAGGATACTGATGTGTAAAATGTAATTTAATAACATTAAAACAGAGTGCAGAACTCAAATTCTAAGGAATTTCTGCATATAAAAAGACCAGAATTCACCTCAAGCATAAAGAAGCAAAATTCAGGGATAGATTTTAATAAGGTAGATATACAAGTTCAAAGTCTGGTTTACCACCTTTTATAAACATAGTCTCACAAACTGAAAACCTTCAATAAGCTACAGTCAATTTTGAAAATGCTTTTCACTATGTATATGCTCCTACCTGTGAATTTGCCCATTCCTGTGTAGATAATCTAAGCCCTCCAAAACTTCTTTAAGAATTGTTGCTATTATGGGTTCTTCAAGCACACCATTTTTGTGCTCTCCTCTGTTGACAATATACTTTATTATATCAAGCATTGAACCTGTATTGCAGATCCAGGAGAGAAAAAAAGAAAATACAAAGCATTATCATATCAGATTCCTTAGAAAGCTGTATTTCTTCATTCTTTCTATGCTAGTGCAATTTAAATTTTTGCATGTATGTGTAAAAGCTTCATGTAACTAGCTCTTAGAATAAAGCCCACTAACCCATTCAAATGAGATACAAAGTACTGCTTTCTGTCAAAAATACTGTAACACTTAATGATCCATTAGAAAGATCTGCGAACACTTGCAAAGCAACCACTAATTAAAAATTCAGGAGTACCCCATATTTAAACAGACATGTACTGCAAAGGTCTTGGTTTATTATCCAGTTTAGATCATGGTTCATGTATTCACAATGTAAACACACAGCCGCAAGATTGGAAGGAGACAAATGCAAACAAATGATAACATTCCCTGTGACACATAGTTTGACATTGAACCTCAGTTATTACACACTTCAAGGCTTTTAATGGAAACATTTTGTCTTTATCCAAGCACTATTCCACAGCTCACAGTAAATTCCTGTCATGTATCACTTGTTTCTCTCATGGGCTATGCTTGCTTTTGCTTGAACTGACCAATTCAACCAAATGCAACACAAGTGCTATGAGCACTTCCCCTCCTTGTTTTCCAACATCATGGTGAAGCAGCCTGCTGCCATCAAGATTAATCTTGAACAATATCGTGTAACAACCAGGACCATCACATCTTATTCAGGGGGCCTCTCTTTTCTAACCTACAAATACATTAATTTCAGCCTCCTTTTTCCTCTTCCAGAACTAAATAAGAATTTTATACCAGTAACTATTATCATTAAAAAATGCAATGAGTGTTTGGATAGCTTAAGCAATAAAAAGGATGCACTGTGTGTAATACTTGGCCTAGGATGGATCTTGCTTGAATAAGGAATGAGTAATACTCATTATGAAATCAGACATTTTTTATAAAAATACAGAGGATTCTAGAGAAACTCCATAAAAGATCACACTGACAAAATTGAATTAATTCCAATCAGTTTTCCCTACACAGCCTTAATAAAGAATTTTAATAAATTGGTTCAGAATGAAAATTAAATTCTCTTTATATACTATATTTCAGTAATTCTTAGCCTGTCCTATGACTACAGATATACAAACTTTGTAAGTTTGCACATTCCTCCTTAACATGCCTGCATCTCGAGGTTCATCCTATGTAGTGTCTAGCCCTTTCTCATTAGTTTAGCTCAATGTACTCACAGGTGGTACATTAGCAAAAAAAAAAATAAAAATCCTACAATTGCCTTGCAGCTAAACAAGTAAAACCAGTAACTTACCCCCACTTAATAGCTTCATAACCAGCCACAGTTCATCCTTCACCACAAAAGATGTGTAATAGGTCACCACATTAGGGTGATTGCACTGACTCATTGCTTGAATTTCTTTCTGTAAGAAATACAGAGCCCAAAACAACAGAGCCAGCTATCAGTTTTGCTAATATAAAGTTTCATTTCCAAAGTGAAATACTATAACAGAGCTAAAGTATGTACAGAGTATGCATCAAGGCATTAAAACATTTCAATTTACCTAAAGATCTGCATGCAAGAAAAACCATTATTGCTAAGAACATGAGGGAAGTTTGGCCATGAGATACAGGCATAGCTACATCACTTTTCTCCTGAGAACAGCAAAGAAATTACTGTTAAAGTCTCAAATTCAGAGTAAGCAATGAAGAATGAGTAGTCTCCAAGAGCTGAAGATGTGGGTACAGGCTGGACAACAAAATGCAAGGAAAGGTCAAAATCTACTGCATTTTCTGTTCAAAAGGGATATGAAGAGTAGAATGGGAACAGGTAGGAAAGGAGGAAGGAAGCCATCGAACAAAGGACACAGCTCCACTGGCTCAGCTACTGTGGGACAGACAGGTAGACACCAGAGCCACACAATAAACAGAAATAGAAAAAAAGCAATATTACAGGCCAAAAGTCATAGGAAACAATTGACTAGAGGAACACACAGTCACTAACAGATGCACAACGTGGCACTACCAAGTAACAGCATCTATGACATGCCACAGCTGTACACATTAAGAATGACTGTCTTGTGTCTGTTAATTCAAGCAGAGTTCTTTTTCTCTTCACCCTTTCACATAATTGCTCTGTAACACCTTTTCAGCCACTCTCATTCTCCTGCCAATCCTTTACATAGGAGCATGAGGCCTCTTGCGTACCACAGGGTTTGGCCTCAAACCCTACTTGTCTCTCTCTACTTCCAGCCACAGAGCCCCGATCCACCCCTTGTGCTAGAGCATATGCTCCTGGAGGGTGAGCCAGTCTGGAAGCCAATCCAGCTAAAAAAACTCTTCTTCTCCTCTCTCCCTGAACAGCAATTGTTTGAGGTGAACTGTTTCTCTCTGACTCAAAGCACTTGTGCAAGTTACGCACTATGCAGGTCCCACTTAGGTTGATTAAAGCTGCCACAAATGCCATTTTCAACTTTAAATTTCATTTTAGCAATTGTTTGAAAGAGGTTTTTTGTTATTTGCAAAGCATTTAAAATCACAGCTGGTTTCTAATAAAAAGTTAATTATATGTATTAAAGACTGGGATTTAATCTCATGGTGCTTGTAGGAGACTATTAAAGTCAGGCTGTAGTTTGACATGCATTTCAGCTCGTTCTGCTGTCCAAAGTCCTCCTCCTTAGACAATTTCTGAACCCTGAAACACAGAAGGAAGAACGCCTGGATAATGAATCAATGAGCCTGAATAATAAGAGCAATTTGCAAGATAGCTCCCTGACATCCCCCAGAAGACAGTAGGTGAAAGACAGAAGACAGACATGTAGAGTACATTTCCCTCTCCCAGAAGACATGTCATCTTAAACACAAGTCAAATTACTGCCTCACGCTCTTAATTCAACTACCCATTCCAAACCTTAACTGTAACTCTCCCAGTCCTGGTTACTATTTCATTTCTTACACTGTTTTATTATTTTCTATGCTGATAATATATCAGTGACTCAAAAAGTCCAGCTGATACCACTGGGCAAAAATGCATCTCATCTATTTGTCTCAGACATTAATAATGCAAAAATGTAACTAATTGACTGAGATAAGCTTCACTATCTTTAACTGAAAAGTGCTTGGAATATTTTACCTCCCTGCATCAACTCATGGGCAACAATTGAGCTACCACAGTAACCATTGCCAAAGGCACCTTGCGTCTCAGCTTTCATGACTTTTTTTCCAAGAGTCTTTGCAAAACAAAAATAAACAAACAGAAAGCACCTCATGAGAGATAAGGGATGAAATTTTAGTCAGGAAAGAATTAAATCATTTCAGACTTGTGGTTCTAGAAAACTCCTATCACCAACAGAGTAATAAACCTCCTCAGACTTCATTTGTTTGGCTGTGGCCCGCAACGTGCACAGGTGAGAAAGAAAAGCATTCATTTAAAATACACTGCCAGAGAAACAGCTTGCAGCAGAACATTCAGGAGAAAACACTGGAGCTTTCTTCACATTTATGTCACCTCAGGCATTCAACAGCAGCAAAGAATAACAGCAATTTAAGTCTCCCACATCCCACTCTTCCCCCTGCCTTGCACTAGCACAGGCATTTGTGCGCTTCACCAGGCAATATGCCCAGGTTAAAAGCTAACCTCCTTCAGCCAGGTTATTCCTGATCCAGTTTCAGGGAGCAGCTGCACAAAAATGTCTTTCAGCCTCAGGGCAGGTGGGTGACACAGTTAATAAGCAACTGCGAGACAGCTCCTTTCGGTGCTGAGCTGCAGCAGCCAGGCCGGGCCCGGCTGCCGCTGCCCGGGAGGTGCCGCCGCGCGGGCCCGGCCCCGGCCTCCTCCACACGGCCTGCCGCCGAGGGCAGCCACCGCAGGAACTGAAACAGCCTGGAAAACCCCTTCAACCAAACCGCCATGCTACAGAACATTCTGGAGTTGTGGACTTGAAGGTTTGATTGTTCAAAAAAACTGGAGGTGAAAGAACGGGGAGGATACCCAGCCAGGACAGTACTAAGGACAGGACTCTTTCCTTGGCTTAGGGGATAAAGTTACACTTAGGTTACAATAGTGAGAACACAGGACATTGCAGGAAACAGAGTATCGAATTTCAGGAGTTTGGCAGTTTGTGTAACCTCAGTAATATTTAAACTCCCTCCCACACTGCCTTTCTATTTTAATTGACACTGGCCCAAATCCTAAGTCTGCTTGCATGGGTTGATGCATTTCCACTTCTCTGAAGGCCACACAGCTGAGAATTTGTGAAGGGTGCCTGCGCACAGCATTCATAAGCACTCTGCACCATCCTTTTAAAAAACAGCGTGTTCAGAGAACAGACAGTTTTAGAACATTCCTGTGCCAACAAACACTGTTTCATCAGAAAAATAAGTGATTAAAAACTGATTAAACTCGGAATTTTTAGACTCAAATTCTGCCAAAACCACAAGAACATTTTAAGTACTATTAACTGAAATGAAAATGTTAGTACAGTTGTAACAAGAGTTTTGAAGGTCGATTATGCCTTTTTCCAGAAAAAGTCTCTATTTTTCAAACAAAATTTTAAAGTTTCTCTAATAGAGTCATAAGTATACTGAACCTCACAGAACAAAGTTAATTATATATGTGTACGCATGCACATGTGTACACACTTCTATAGCTCTCCTAACCAGGAAAATCCCAATTCACGTTCAGATTAAAACAGATCAACAAATTAAAGAAACTAAAAATCTGAGCACAGAAAAGCAGAAATTGACTTATGTTATAAAATAAAACAGATGGTATGGACAGTTGTCTTTGTACCAAAAGAAAGCAATATAGGACCAAAAATTCAAGACCTACTGCCTCATTTGACAGACAGTGGAGACATGTCAACAGTAAAGACACTCAAGCATTTGGCAAGGTAACTTTTTACAAGCTTGTAACTAACTGCAATCATTTCTCCAGACCACAAGAATTTTTCTTGCAGATTTCTGGCAGTTTTGTCTGGTTTTGCTTGTTTGCTTGTAACATTTTAATTCTTAATTCCCAGCATTAGTTCAAATTCTAACCAAAAATTTCCAATTTTAATAAATTTATCTTAGTTATTAGTATTTATCTTTCTATAGAAATGTTCTTTGGGGACTGTAGCTGTTAACACATCATGCACAGCATCTCACCTTGGGCTTAAAGACAGGTCAGAATTATCTTTTGAGTTTTCAGTTGACAGAATTCTCACTACCTCAGAAGTAACTTCCACTACCACAATCCTCGTAAAAAGCACAACAATGTTGCATACAAGCGGTCACATAAACTGAAGGTGAATGCCATCAATCACCAGGGGAAGAGCATTTTGGGTCCTCCACTGTAAAAAAGCCATTTTATCTGAAGAAACTGGACGGACCATACCCTCTGTATCAAATTCAAGATATCTTTTGCACTGGCAATTCCCTGCTGAGGAGCTCATTTCCTTCAGAGGCAGGAATTTCTGCATTAGAAAAAGCCCACAGTCTCTAGGCTGTAGTATAACCTGTGGAACAGAAGAGAGTGTTCTCACTTTTAGAATGGTTTTGTGTCCTTCAAATCTTGTTATGCTGCCTATACATAAACACACATTAGTCTTACAAGCACCTAACTAGGAGCATTAGAAAGCAATAGGTTTTGTGTTTCAATAATTCTTTGTGAATTTTCTGTATTGCCATAACCAGTGCAGAGGAAAAACTCTTGCAGTTCCTTTACAAATGGCTTCTTACAGGCCCCTTTCTTCTCTGATCAGTGGCCCAAACAAATAATATTCTTCAAACATTCTTGATAATGTTTGTTACAATAAATGTGTATTAGCTTTAACAAGAGTTTCCTTGTGTAGATGGCAGTGTAGCCATTCCTCCTTTCCTCCTTAAAAGTTATTATGAAATGATCCAACATGTTTTCGTGCTTTAGACATTTTAAGGAGACCTACTAAATTTTTTCTTCATGTTTTTAATCAGTGTTGAACTGAAAGAAAATGTATTTTTCCTCAATATTAAAAAAGACAGACAACCAGACAGCAATCACTTAAAAACTGAGCTTCCAGAAAACAAGAGTTTAGGCTCTTCCCACAGTTATCCCAAGCTGATTATTTCAAAATTAAGTTTGCATATTTAATTTTTGTGACATGAAAAAATATGCATTAAAAAATTATATCTTTAGGGAATAGTGTAATTATTTCAGATTATTTTCAAATCCTTCTCTCATATCCTGCATAAAATTCTACCCTCACTCTTGGACCAAGCTAAAAACAAAGTCAAAACAGAAGGTAAGTCTCCATGTAACATGCTGCCCCTTTATTTACTTACAAGTAATTCATCCATACTGGTTTGGCATTTTTCTAAGTTGATCCTCTTTATTGCTACACGTTCTTGCCTGGGTTTGCAGAGCGCTGCCTGGACAACTGCTGTAGCACCGCTACCTGAAAAAGGGCAGAAAAGGAACAGTCTCAGAGATTAACAGAGTTTAACAGATGAGTTAAACCAGTGACCAGCATGAGAAGCCCATACTGACAAAGAATTTCAAAGCTGCTGTTTATCCCTTTTCAGTGCTTTCTCCACATGCATACCTTTCCACTAGCAAGACACTTTTCACACGTCTCAGATGGAAAAGAAAAACCTGAAAGTTTCTTTTCCATATACCACAAAAAATTCCAAGGCCAATGATATCAAATGATGTGCTCATTTATCAAGACATAACCATGACCTCAATGCATTTCATAGTTCATTACACTTCTGTCTTTGGATACATCTGTTTTAATCAAGAACATGACCTGCACAGTTGATACATGGAGTGGTGGGTACTGTGAAAGCACAGATAAAGATCAATTGTTGTTTTTCTTCTGTTCTTTTAGGCCAGTCCCTGTTTAACCAGGTTTTTTGTTCCCTTATCCAATGAACAGAAAAAAATCAGTAAACTGTACATGCCAAATCTTCTACAGTTCCACCAGTGTTCATGCTCATTCATCACGACTGGACTAACACCCTACAAGGAGCATGCTGATCCTTGTGAAGAGCACAGGAGCACAAGTACCACACCAGCAGTGAGAAGATGCAGGTTACTGAATGGCCCAGCAGAGAAAGTCACTCATGTTTGCTTGGCATGCAAATCACATATGGTCACACAACCACACTGATAACAAAGCCCAGGGAAATTGAACAAATGTGGAGGAAAGAAATAGAATAATTTTTTTCTAGAATGCTTTATTTGTGAACCACAGGAGTAAAAGGCATTGTTGCTTCTTTTATCAGGCACCCGCTCAGTATTGCCTCACTAAATTAATGAAATGATTGCAAGTAATATTCAGAAGGAGTTTTGCTCAAGTTGCACATCTTGCTGCCACATCAACTATAACAATGTGTGCTCCCTCAAATAATTACACTGTGCTCATCCATGCAGAAATCTAAAAGCTCCCAACAAGCTTCTATCTGTAATTAATATTTTGATGTAAATTATGAATTTCTGGTAAGTCATTTGAGCAACATATTGGCCTGCTTATAAACTATGTTCTATTTATTTGGCATGTTCTAGATGAATACAAATTGTGAACAAAAAGCCTTTTGTTGTCAAGCTCTACAAACGTGGATTCAGTTACCAGCCGACTTAAGAACAATTGAGAGCTTTTCCCTCTGCACATCTGAAAACAGCACCAACAATACCTCATGACTGAAAGTTATTGTACATGTTTTAATTGCTATTTGCTTAGCTATATTCATGAATTGTTTGCTCTCATGATGTTTTCACTCAAATCACAAAGCTTTTTAACTGCATATGAATTTTGTGTCAAAATCCTGAGCTCATCTTCAAAAAAAAAGTCTCTTTAAAAAAAAAACTCTCAACAGGACTAACTAGTCATGTTTCTGCAGGATGTGGTCACAGACAAATATTGACATGTCCTGTTCCGTCTGCTTACAGAACAAAGCTTTTAAAAATTCCAATAATGTAGGTAATAAAAGAATTAAGAGATTTTAAAAATTAAATAAGACATCCCAAGGAAGAAACCACCAAGTCAGCACAATTCAGCTAAGACTCATATACATCACTTTAATGAATTCATCATTCAGTAGACATCAAGACACAAATACTCTCATTACTTTGACTAAACAAACATACATTGAAACAGGAGAAAGAGTATTTTTAGCTATTAAATATACAGGAAAAAAAAGACCAAGATTTTCCTTATGTATCTTTTTCATCTATGCTAGTAGTTTTATCTACTTGTAGAAAAGAACCAAGATCTTTGCTTTTAAATTAGATTTGTATACAAAAGCCTCAAAAAAGACAAACAGAATAAGCACACAGAGAATTTATTCACCCAATGCCAGGATAAAATCTTGACTACTTCCTCAAGTTAAATGACAGCAAGTAACACTTCAAAACATTTTGGAAAAATTAAACTACAAAAAAAGGATACTTTTCTGTGTTTACTTCTCAGACAAATGACTTGCAATGGGATGTTCTTCACCACATTAGTAAGATGTGCTGACAACGCAAAAAGCTTTTTAGGTTTAGAATAAAGCCAATATACCTAGCTTCTTCCTTCTTCAGCTTTTCTAATTCTTTACACAATACACTAGTTTGAGAGTAAAGTCAAATTGCGCAGTCTTCTCAGCTGGACCTACGTACATCTAAAACCTGCTCGAAAAAGCAGTTTCACATACTGAAGCAGGAGCCAGAACTGAGCAGCTATATGCCTCCTTCCTCTTAAAGATGTTCTCTCCTTCTCTGGCTCACAAAGTGAACAACCAGGGACAGAGATAAGGAAAACCTGCAGCTTTCACATCTGGTCAAAAGGTTCCTTTTGTCCCATCTACTAAACAAGGAGAAGTGTGAAGTGTTCCATAGGAGCAGCTATTAGAGACTAGACTACATAAATAAACATTTCAGTTGAGAGGTAACAGAATACAGAAGTAATGCACTATCATACAGTGAAACTGAATTGTCACAGGCAACCATTTAGCATAACAAATTAGGATCACAGAAAACTATTTCATAGAATAGATTACAGTCAACCATTCCTTGTCAGAAGGTAGGGCTTCCTGAGATACACTGAGCCTTGCAAGTCTTCCAAAACCCTCAAAGCAGAGAATACTAACTACAACATAACCAAAACATAGACTGGTTTAACACTCAGTCTCTGTTTAGGAAACTGATATAGTATAATGAAAGCTCAGGTTGCATAAACCATGAAGCCTTTACATCCAGTTGTCTCCTGCAGAACAAAACAAAAGTATTTCCCAGGGTCATACTAAAAAAAAAACCAGCTTTGTAAGAACAATGGGGTTTTCCACTACTAGAAAAGTCTTTCTGCTACAGACAATTCTCTTTGCCAATTTCAAAAGTTAGCAGTGAAACAATGCAATTTCAGACCACATCAAGATGCCTACTACTCCCATTTCACAACAGACAACAGGTCAGAGTTTCATCTTGTCCTGGTGTTTTTGCTGCCATCCTCTCTAGTGTAAGCATGCCCTTACAGCCAACCTGTCCCTTCATGCTGCAGACCACGCACTCTCTACCACCCCATCCTCAATGCAACAGAGCCATTAGAATTGCTTTTAACCATCTGGGTTCACACAACAGAAACCTTCTCAAGAGCTACTACATACAGCCACACCTCACCTCTTCTGAAAGGATGTAACCTAAAAGCAGTTTTCTGCATTCCACTTTGCACACACTTCACAGAGAGCATATAAAAACTCCACAAATACTCATCTGGGATTTAAGCTTACCTGAACAAGTTCCTTCAAGTTGTTCTAAATTTGACATAAAGGTTTTTTTTTTTCTCTCTCCTTTTTTTTTAAACATGAATTTAACCCTGCAGAACCTGACTCAACAAAGAGAAGAAGGATATTTGACATTAACCTTTTAGTTTTAACTGCTCTCCTCTAGTCAAGTCTCAAAAAGACAGTGAGGTGAGATGGTTGGTCCATATCACTCACATATTGCACATGCCCACATCCTTCATACAAGGATGCAACACTTCATTTATTCCATTATTGCTAAAGGTCTGATACTTTCCACTTACCATGGCACAGTAACTGTATTCAAAATAGATCACAAACATTTCTTTTCAATTTTCTTCTTCTCCTTAAAAACAAAAGCCCATTAGCCCATAATGACTCATCAATCTCTCTTTTAGAGGCTCAGTGTTAGTCTCCACAGTATTTCAGCACAAACTTCCTTTAAAGATCTCTGCAGTTTAGGTCACTCTAACAAAAGAGACCTTTCCCAATACTACACTGGTTCTAATTTCTGAAGAGGAGGATGAAACTTGTTGATAATGGTAAGTTTTCTTGTTGACTAAGTATCTTCAGATACCTAGGCTACAGAACAGCTGCAATTGGAGAAGACTAAATATCTCAGAATCTATAAAGTCTTACATACCAACCTATGCCAGCTGCATTTTTGTACACTTCTGCTTGCCCAACCTACAGAAACCTCCTATTAATATTTCATCTCCCATGACATCCTAGTTCTGAAGAAGAGCCCCCCAGGTAATTCTTAAACTTAACTCCTACACTGCAGTGTAACTGCAGGACTCCTTTTGCATGGAGCAGAATGCATATGTGTACAAAAATCTAGATTAGGTTTCTACTCATGAATACATGTGGAGTTTTTGAATGTAATATACAAAGCACCCGTATTACATACAAGCTTGGAAAGCTATGTTGTATGTCCTGCATGTTGCACACAATATCGTGTAGCATATTTCCAGCATTGCTAAATGTGCTATGAACCAATCAGCCCTTCAAAATATTCCAGAGCAGCACTGGCCTGAACTAGTCTCTTCTGTTTCGAAAGAATGAATTCTGTTGGTGGCAAAGCAATACTTTTGGTTAACAAACAGAGAACAAAGCAGATTTAATTCCTTTCAATTTCTAGATTTTAGCCCACAATACTCTAGACAACTTTCAATATTACTCTTTTTCTTTCATATTACTTCCACTAATTAAAATAAGTTATAAATCAGCCAGGTAAAGCTCATTTACACCTCCATACTGAACTCTAAATCTTTCTGAAACTTAGCTTCTTCACAGAAAATGACCCATTATTTCCCTTTACATCTTCACATGACAAATACTTGAATTCTTAAGAACTTCACAATAATCATGTAAATACAATTCACTAACAATTCCTGCCCACTTTGTGTTCTGAATTCATGCTGGGATCAAATCTCTCTCCTTACAGCTCACTTGGATACTACTTTGCTTATCCTAGCAATTATGACATAATTCACTTAAATACACTAAGTGTTACATGAAATCAATGCCCACACATAGAACTGTTACTTCTGCATTTTCAACATTCAACAATTCATCTCCAACTCCTCAATGAATTTGTTTTGCAGTTGGAGATTTAAAAACATTGCCATTATGGCTACAGAACCACTGGGTTACTCAGTTATTGTATTTGACTTTTTGTGGGAAATTAGCTTACACAAAATCTGAGATCTAGCTTATCCCATACTGCTTTTTAAAAGCCCATTGTATAAACAATCCAGAAAAACCTATCCAAATATGCTGTACAGATATTTCAGTGATTGCAGAGAAGTCATAAATAGCCCAAATGTTGATGTCAAAATGATTATGCATCATAGAAAAGTTCTATGCAATGTTAAGACAACCTGTGCTAAGGCTAAGATAAAGCAAGCTTCAGCATTAACCAGATATCATATTCTCCATACAGAAGGAAAAAGGCAGGGGGATTCACAATCAGCAATAAACCCTACCTGCATGAAAAATAGCCACAGGAGGAAATGACCTAGCTTTCTGAGATATTCTCTTTGTTATCTCACTAAAATAGCAAAAGAACTGGTTATAACACATGTTTTGCCTAGATAAATCACAGAAAATATTTTGAGGTTTGCTATGATATAGTTCCCTGTCAAATCTGCAGAAGAGACTAAAATTTTCTGCCAATAGCACGTGAAATAGAACTACCCCTGAACACAGGGGGTACAATCATCAGAGTATAGCAAACATGTGTCATTACAAATTAATTATTCAAGAAATATGACAAATTGGAACTGTACAAGAAAGTAGAGACGCTCTGCCAATTATCTGGAAAATACAAGACTTACTTCCCTCCATCAGAGAGCTCAGACACACTGTATTGCAGGATCTCTTCTGAAACATCTTTCTTATCTAAAGAATAATCAGCTATCACCACCAGCCATGGGTAAAAGAATTTTAAGAGTTCTACTGTCACTGACAAAGGTATTTAAGAAATCTGTGGCTAGAAAGTGAAACCAGATATATTTAGATCTGACATAGTTGTTTGTTTTTTTTTAATAGTGACTGTGTTCAGCTTTAAAATGCAGTATCAGCCTAAGTGATGGCTTTTTGCTTTCAGACACTTTCTTGCTAAGGAGACTTCTACCTAGGGTCATACAGAGCTCAGCACTTGTCAGCTTGATACGATGCCATCAACACACTAAGATTAGACTGAAAAGTCCAAGGATGATCATTAAC
The DNA here is from genome assembly GCF_014805655.1 of Passer montanus. Classification (NCBI taxonomy): domain Eukaryota; kingdom Metazoa; phylum Chordata; class Aves; order Passeriformes; family Passeridae; genus Passer; species Passer montanus. Next base: position 9,815,833 of record NW_024356504.1, on the reverse strand, counting down.
TATGTTTGGGGCATTCAAGTAAACCTGTCATGGAAATGTCAGCATCACAGCTGTTAAGGAAAACCTAAACAAAAGCAGTTCACTTTCAGTAGGTGTTATTTTCTCCCTGACTTGTCCTTTAAAATAGGTGAGTCATCTAAATAAAGTTGAAAGAGAACTGTCTAGGGAAACCCCCTATTATAAACATTACTCAAGATTAAATTCCTTTTGCTCTGCTCCACATCTCAATTGTTTTCATAAGAAGTTTTATTTATAGGTGAGAAATGCCTATATAAAAAATTCCACAATCACCACTATTTGAGACTTTGGGGTTATCAGAACTGGAATGTGCTTGTGGAAAGGTCAGGACAAGATGGGTGTGACCTGCAGGCCCTGCTCCTGACCCCTTGTGAAGTGGCTGGCATAACTAATGCCACTTTATAAGGCAAGCACCCTGTGGCTGAACGGGTGATGTATTCATTCCTTTCCCCCTTATTCTCAGGCACTGGAGGTCCTGTGAACCAAGTAGACAAACCAAACAGATTTCTCCCTCCTCTCACTGTGATTCCTGGGAATCACAGTGATTACTCCCTCCTGTACAGCACTGAACATCCCAGGTCCCAGTGCTGGTGATGAACCCATCACTGGGAAATGCAACAGTATAGGGAATACTAGAACTGCCTGTAAGATCAAGCACTTACAAGTTCTGAGGAAGGAGCTTGGACTCAAGCTGCTGGTGTACAGTGAGACCCATGACCCTTGTGGCCAGAGATGCTTCCATCATCATCTGCTACCTCTAAGGAGTGGCTCGTATCTTCCCTATCATCTTGCAGTCTAGATTATGATTGTAATATTGACACATGAAACAATGCATTGGATTTTGACCTGATCTGCAGAGGGTTCCAGTCACTGGAAACAGTAAGCTAAGTTGTATTAAAAATTCTATGGTACTATGCTGGGGCTGCCATGGGATAAGGACAAATGTGGATGTACAGTACTCCACATGAATACATCCAACAAATCCATATTAATTCTGAATTTTTCCAACAAAAAACATGAAAAAGAGTGAAGGCTACAACTTGATTAAGAATTTATGGATTTTATCTGCCATGTTATTATCCATTCATCCTCACTTGAAAAGAACATGGATTCTGCTAATTTCATTCTCCCAGTTGTTTCATCATCAATATAGAAACCATTATTCAATATGCATACAACTCTAAAAATCTGGAAGGCAAACCCATGCTGAAAATGTCTCTGTATAACCACGGAAGAACTTGGTATCTGGTATTCACTGTGGAACCGAAAGTTACCTTACCAGGGTACCATCAGAACTCCCTGATAAAAATAGAACAAATTGAAGATTTGCTATGCTGAGTCAGATCTCCTGCCTAGAAAAATAGCTGTTAAAAAAGAATTACTATTCATTTCTGAAGTAGCACTATAAACAAATTCTGGTGTTGATTTAGTCGGCATATTTTATTGTTTCTCATTTAGTTTGAAAGTAAACACTTGGAACAATTCTAATACCATGAATGCAGTATTTTCCAAGTATTCCGGATGTCACCACATAGTGCATCATTCTCTTCCGAGAATGCAAAACAGCCATCTACCAAAACAAAGGCATTATTGCTACTGTAGCGTCATAAAGATCTCTAATTAATACAGCAGTGTTGAGTTACAAATGTTCATCTAGTTCACCCCAACAAAATGTGCCTCCTAAAATTTGAGTTTACTGTGACCACACACTACAAGCAGAAAACTTACCTATTTCTCATATATTGCTTCTCATGAAACAATGGAAGAGTTGGAGCAATATTAACACTATCATATAATTAAATTTTTATTAGGCAATTCTAATCCTATTCTAATGATGTTCCTATTATTAGTCTGAAGTGGCTTAGAGTCTGGAAGCACAAGACACTAAGAGGAATAAATTACAAGCTTAAATTCAGTCCCTGTAATAAAACGTCTTCAAAGCAAGAAAGTGAGAAGGAAAAAGCAACTTTATAATTAAATGGCTATGCTTCTGAGTCCAAATATGTTGCTTTTGAGAAGTCTAATGCAATAGCTCAAGTTTATGCTCTTGTTCACATTACTCCTAAAAGACAGAAGCCACAATTAACAAATACACAGTATTTTTCTGGTCAGTTAAATTAACTATTTTTCTACCTCTTCCCTAAACCAGGTATACTTGGCACATAGCCATTCAATATAGATCTTGACTTTCAAGACCTTTAAGTACACGATTCTTCTGAAAGGATGATCAGGAAGACAGAAAAGCTCCAAATTTTCAGTCTGCTTCTAATTCTAGTTTCTCTAAGTGCAGAAGCATAGTTCAAAAGCTATGTAATGATTATGTTACATCAGCCTATAGGACAGTCTCAAGTTTCATCTATATTTAACTTACAATCAAAATACCTCAGAGGCATTTAGACATCCACAGGAATAATTAGGCTAATAAAGTAATTCAGAAATTGTTATTTGTAAAGATAAAGAATTAATGGAGACAGCTAATTTATCATAGTGAAGTTTCATTTCTTGTAAGGAAAAAGTTACGTTTGAGAGAGAATTCTTTCCTCAAGACTTTTATATCATACCAGTCTCACCTCATTCTGCCTGATAATGTTCTTACATTTCTGCTGCATGACAATGTTCTTCAACTCACAAGCTTCAACCATGTAACCCTTGTGTACATCCAAAGACCTTCAAACTTAACAAAAAACAGTGAAATCTAGTAGAGCTGTAAGGATTTCATCCCACTGGAAAGGTTGTGCTGTAAAAGGCAGAAATATGGAAAAATCCACTCATTCAACACAGCTCATTCTTTATTTACACAGGGTAAGTATCAACACATATTAAGTATGATTTTTGGGGGATGGGGAAAACTCACTTTTAATTTTGGGTACCAGAAAATGTCCTAGTGACATATTTGTTTTCCAAGTGCTGCAAGCATAGTACTCCTCTGCAACCTCTGCTCAGCAGTATCCCAGTGACTTCAGCAAACCCAAGAAGTTAGCAAGAGTAGCTAACTTAATTTGATTTTTAGGGCCCATTCTTTAAACATCAAGAATTACTATTATTACTGAAATTAAAAAAAAAAAAAGCCTCTATCAACTGCTGCCTTAAGTTCTAAATTATTTTGGAAGGGCAAATGGAGGAAGAGAAAGAGAGAACCAAGTACACACAAGAATTAAATATGACCTAGACAAGTAGCCACTATATGAGCCACCCAGATCTCCTTTGCATGGAGAGCTAACTGTGTTTTCCCCTCAAGCCAACCAGAACAGATGTGGTTTTGTTTCCAGTTAACAAAGAGAGGCTCCATTTGACAGATTCTGGAAAAAAAGCAACTGGTGTAGGACCTGAGAGAAAGTGATTCTTCACTAAAAGAAAAAAAGTAAAGCAGTTCTTAAGTTGTTTCAGAAGAACATCTGACCCAATCTAAAATAGCTCTGCCAGGTCTGAACTTGGTCCCTGCCATCAGAGCACAGGGCTGGTTACAAGAAGCTGTACTCTGAAGATGAAAATCCTTGCTGCTGTAACACTTAGCAAGGGGCAAAATCATGCAATGCCTTCAAATTTCTACACGCTCACCAGTAGAGTGGCTCCTCTTCTAACACTCAAGCAAATCCTGTGGAGCCAGGACTTTGCAGATTCCAGAGGTATTGGGCCTTAACTGGAAGAAGAGCTTGGATGGAAGGGAAACAGAAAGCACAGGGAGAAGAGAGCAATCAATAGGGAAGTAGGCAGATTGGAAGAGCAGGAAAGCATATCTTCTATAAATTATCATTACACAGCACCAGCCAGCCAACTGATGTTTTGATATATGTTCCTTTACCCTTACAATAAAAAAAGCAAAATTCATTAGATTATTTTAAAAAGTTTGAACATTGAATCAATTAAAGTTTTACTTCTATTGAACCAAATGAAAACTACAGCTATGTACAGCCATGTCTCCAATCAGGGTATTTCTAATGTACCTCCATTAAAAAAAAAAGGCACCAAGACAGTTCCCTTCACCAACACTACCATGTGGAGAAAAAGCAAATAATTAACAACTTCAAGCTCTGCACAGCCTCATTAGCAGCACAGCACTGTGAATGTTCCACAAGGTGTTTTTAAATTGCACCATGACCACTTTTACCCTGGCAACTGAATTAAAAGCCACTTCTTATTAAAATATTAAATAGGGATTTAATATTTCCACAATTTCTACAGATGGATATTAGCAGACAGAAAATCTCAACCAATTACTTCCCAAAATGTAAAATTTAATTTACAAAATTAAACTCTTCCTGCCAAGCTGCAATAGTATTAAGTTACAATTAATATTGCAAAGGCTGTGTTTAATATGTGCATGTAAAATATGCTTAGGCTACTGTAGTAACTTTTAAAATTTATTGGTAAGGAATAGAATATACTATGGAGCAGAATTAAGGCAGACACATTTTTCTTTCTACAAAAAGTTTTTGTAAAAAGACGTTAGGTAGCATTAACTATTACTTATCAAATTATGCAGATTCTCATGCAAGAATTATGGAGGTTTTTCAAGAGCAAATATGACATGTTGCCATAGCTTTAGTTGTTAGTGTGGTATTTCATTCAGTACAGTGTGATTTACTTTACAGCAGATACATAGAAACTACTGCAAAAGAACGACCTTCAATGTTTGAAAAAAAAAATCCTGATTCAGCACAGGGATAAAACATTTTGGAAAATGTGAATGAGACATGAGCATCTGAATAACAGAAGAAGAACACAGAACTGTAAATTTACCTCTAATTATAGAGGCTTTTCAAAACAGTGTACAGCACTACGAACGTGAACATGGGTTCCTGAGGATCATAAACAGAGACAGTAAAAGATCTCTGATAACAACAAATATAGGAGAGTCTATTCTCTGTCAGACAAAGAGCCATTAGCAATAAATGCAGCAGGGGAGAGAAAAAAATAAAAAGTAAATAACATCCTGGATACACCACCAAAGACCCCAGAGCCATTAACCAAGAGCGATTCTCAGGCTGCTTGTAATAAGAACCATAAAATCAGCAGAACAGGCTCACATAGTAACTTGTTCTACTCAAAATCCCAACACACTTGACTTAGCAACACTGCACCTTATGAGGCAACAAACCAGAAGGTATTTTTAAGCTCAAAGTTAGAAAAAAAAATAGACAAACACAGAAGTTCAACTAAGGTAACTTTTGCAGCCAATATAGATAATCCACCTCATAAAAGTAACCCTTTATTTCAATCTAATTCTGGCTGTTTCCCAGAAGAATCCTTGTTCTGTGAAAATTTATATTGCTTCTAAAAAACCTCATATGTACATGACAAATGCAAAGAAATCTATTTCAGTTAATTTATTCTGAATACTTGGTTATAAATCCAAACTGCTTAAGAACACCTCTCACAATATTGCATTTATTAGGTGCTATTTTTTTAATCCAAGTCATATTCATCTTACAAAAAAAAAAGACAAAAACCAACAAAATCCCCTCCACACATATTAAAATCCACTAAGCATTTTAATGCATTTAAATCTTAGAGATCTCCCAGGTCTTCACTAATTTAAATCTGGCTCTACTTTAATAGCAATTATAGTTCTTATCTCTGTAACTAGTGCCAGAAGGTTGGTTGGATCCTCCTTTCCTAACAATTAGGAATCCCATTCTAATGCCTACATGCTTTTATATATGGACAGCCTGTATTAATGTAAAAGTTTCCTCTTTACGCTATACATTTACAGAGAGCAGCCAGCGTTTTTCTCCCACTCCAGAAAATATAAGCACCTAGGCATTAATCGGAAGAGCCTCTTCCTTGCATCAAACCTATCAATCACAAAGGCATGCAGCAAGTCAAACAGGGAATCTGATCCAGCAGAAAACTGACCCGGCAGAAGAACTAGTTCGCTGTCAGATCAATGTGATCCTTTCAGCAGCTGCCTGTTAGAGCAGATTAAATGTATCATGAAACTGCACACAAAGAGTTTACAGAGAACTGGCAAGCCACCTAAAAGTAAAGCAGACTTGGAATAACATCTCATGAGAAACACACTCCTTAAAGCTAGACTTTTCTCCTCACAAGACTCTTGACTCCCAGCCATCCTGAAGGACACAGTAGTCAGAAGATGAAAAAAAAAAAGCTTTTTCATTGGAAATCCATATCATATGGCCTTGGTTTTCAACATAGCATGTAGCTAGACAAAGATGAGGAATAAGACGTGTTCATGTTCTCACAGAGAAGAATCTAACTTCTCCAACTGCTAAATCCAAGGGATGGAGATGGCCCACAAGACTAACAATTACTTTAACGTCATAATCCCCACCAAAACTTCTAAAAATACCTAAAATGGCTATTCCTGCATCTCTGCTTCAGTTACCAAAGAATCTAAAATCCATTCTGTCAGGAAGATCTGTCAGGTTGTGATAAACCATTATGGTGTATCTTTCCTCCTGCAAAGCCCAAAATGGAGCTTCACTGCATTGTTATTTTTTCTCATTTAACAGGGAAAAGGCTGTTGTAGCTGAACCCAACTGACACTACACAGCTCCTCAGGGAGAAGAAGTACGTGGTGCTTTCCAGAGGTGATCAGCTGTGTTTCAGCAAGAGGTGACTACTCCTGTTCACAACTCAATTAACCCTGGCAGAGCGCATGCAAAGGGTTGCTGCTGAACTAAGCTCAGACTGTGTCATTCTCTCCTCCCTCAGATATAAAAAAATATTCTTTAAGAGTCCCTTACCATGTTCATTAAAGACAACAATACTAAAACCTACTGCTCCAAAATTATGTTAGCATGTGGTCAAACACATGGAATTTACATGGGCCTTGGTTTGGCTGGGTTTTTTTTAGAAAGTGGGGTGGGGTGTGTTCAGTTGAGGTTTTTTACTATTTTTAATAGTATACAGACTAAATTTAATCTCACAGTGAGTCTCCTGTAAATTAAGAAGGTATTAATGAAAAAAGACACGTTCATTGAAGCACAAGATTTTCTAGTCAAGTGGTACAAGATAAATCTCAGCAACTTTCAAAGAATGTCATGGAACAAACCGAAGTTTAGTGAAATTACAGCAGGCAAGTTCAGTGTGTCCAAGAATCTGACTCAATATACCCTGACCTCACTTTACTCCCTAGGCATTCAGTTAAATAACATCAATATTTAGGAGGTAACTAGCACACATAGGTAACTAGCAATAAAGTTTCTCTACAGATCAGTATCTGTAAATTCAATTTAACATCCACTCATTCAATGGATGTATATAAATATATTTATTAGCAGTTAGGATTACAGTTTACATATCAAAAGATACAAGCTTTTAAGCAGAAAAAATAAAGTGGAAAGGAGGTTTTAAAGGAAATTCTCACACAGGCATTCTACAGGTACTGTAACAGAAAACAACTATTATTTAAGTAAATCATATGACTCATATTACACACTAGACAAGGATTAGTCCTACATCTTTGAAGCCTTTTTCACCTTAGAAGAGAGATCTTCTCAGCAAAGATACACCTTTATGCTAGTGGAATCACTTCCACTTGGCTAATTTGATCTATTCCCCAGGCAGAGGAAGACACAGTCCTCTGTCCAGTAAACCCATACTTTTGGGGGACCTCCATAGGCAACACCTGCTCAATACCAAACATAGTGAGTCACCTCCAGGGACCTGAACACCTGAACCCTCATCCCTCTTTAGTCCCTATTCACAGGGATAGGGAAGTACAAACTACTGGAAGTACAAACAGAAACACAAAGGTACCACCTGGGTCAACAAAAAGTCATCCCATTTTAAGGAAGAAGTACTTTTCTGAACTATTTTGTTTCTGCCTGTGGAAAATAAAAAAGCTTAATGACAAAGCTGAGTACACACAACTTCCAGATTGATAACATGCAGTTCTGGTTGTCATCAGCCTGACAACAATTAGCAATAAGTGTAATACTGAAGATAATCAACAGCATCCGCAGGCAAGTCACCTGGACTTTTCTCACTTAAGTGGCCTTATTTGTAAGAAACAGAAATCAGAGTTGGCCTTTGCCATCTGCAGTATTTGCCAGAAGTTTAAAATGTTACATACAAATAAAAGCAAGTTTTCCCAAAGTAGAACATTAGCAACAAGCAGCATCTAGGGCAAGAGATGAAAAACTTTCCATCGCACATACTTTCAACAACAATTAGCATTTCACAAAGTAAAATTCAAAATAACCTTATCCAAATAAAGGGAACGGAAACTGAATACATCTGAACTGAACACATCTGATCTGCATTAGTTGGATACGTGAACAAAGTGCTGAAACACACAACCAAGAAAGTCCCCTTCCTACGGGGACACGGGAGGGGGCCAGCAGACGGGTTAAACTTCCATGGCAAACCGAGTCAAAAGCAGGTTGGCTGGCGTGAAAACGAAGCTGTAATCCCCCGCTGGCCTTACGTGCCACCGACGGGCATAGGGCCGGGGGGCATAAGGAGATGCGAACAAGATGAAACGGTGAGGGAGAAGAGGAAATAGTTTAAATATGTATACACGTATATATACAGGTTAAGAGAGAGAGTCGTCACGTGAGCAGCAGATCTACGGGTGAGATTTACCTCCCCCATGAAAGCACCGGAAAAATGCAGAGTAATCTAAGCGGATGCGCGCACATGTGCGCATCCACGGACACACACAGCGCAGACACACAAAGCACACAGAGCGCATCTGCGGAGTTGCCGGGGTCCCAGCGCAAAGCAGCAGGTCAAGGCTGGAGTGACGATGCACCGCAGGACAGCGGCGCCTCCGCCGAGCCGCACCGGGCGGGGCGCGGCGGGTTCCAGCAGGAGCCGCCGCCCCCCGGGGCCGCCCGCTGCCGGGCGGATAAAGTTTGCAGCAGCCGCCGCTGCAGTGCCGGGTGCGTCCGCCGCAGTGAACGAGCCCTGCCTGCGGGAGAGCGAGCGCCGGTAGGCCCGGAGCCGGCCGCGGCATCCCTGCCTTCCTTCCCCACCTCCGCCCCGCCGCGCCCCCGCTCCACTGACCGATCACCTCCTGCAGCTCGTAGGCGTCCCTGCAGATGGGCCAGCCGGCGGCCGGCGCGGCGGGTGCGGGCGCCGGCTGGGGCTGCTGGACGTGGACCGGCGACTCGCCCTGCTCCGCCATGATGCTACCGGAGCGCCCAGGCACCCGACGACCTTCTCCAAACTTCCCCTCCAGCAACACCTTTCAGCCGCGCTCTGCCTCCCGCCCGCCCTGCCCGAGCAGCCGGCCGCCCGCCCGCCCGGCGGAGGGAGGAGGCAGGGCACCGAGGGGGAGGAGGCAGAGCGGCGCCGGCAGAGCGAGGCCGTGCCCCCGGCCGCGCCCCCGCCCGAGGGAGCGGCGCTGGCAGAGGCGCCCCGCGGGAGCGGCCCCGGTGCTCGCCGCCTGCCCCGGCACCTCGTAACCTACCTGCCCGCCTGCTGGCGGCAGCTCTGGCCGTCGCCCTTCCCCGCTCATCCCGCGGCTCGCTGGGATGCTCCGTGCGTCTGGAAGCACGGCGAGGTCCTGCCCAGGGCGGCGGGCTGAGCGTGTGCAGGCCACGGCCCTGCCGGCCGACAGCCGGAGCCCGCCGGGGCCGAGCGGGACGGCAGGGAGGGAGGGAAGCCGCGTCTTGTGGCGGATGCTAAAGCACCTGTTAGGCCGATGGCATAAGCACACAGGCTGATCTGGGGCACAGCTCACTAGAAGTGTCACTGCTGAGTGTGCTGCTGCTGCTCAAGATGACTTGTATTCGAATCTGAAGAGATGAGGAAAGCATTTTCTTTCATCCGTGATCGTGCTGCAGTCCTGCAAAGTGTTGAAGTCACCACATGATGAGTAGCCCTCTCCAGGACGAGTAGGACAGCTGCACCGTGTCACTTCAGTGCAGACACTGCCTTAGCTCATGACACCGAGAAGGACTGAGGACAGTTGAAAATGCTCCCCTTGGCTAACCACCACCAAATGATTTAAACAAATAAGAATAATGATTAAATGTCTCTAATGTTTCCCATTATACAGTGCAAGGTTTAACAAAACAAAAAAAAAAACCACAAAAAATAAAAAGCACACCAACCTGGGCTTAAAAGAAACTCCGCTGTTAATAATAGTATGGATTTTTTTCTTCTACACTCTTAGTAGTGTCAAGTATTCAATGATAGCATCAGGATTTTACTTACTATGAAGTAATTTAGAGACTAGTTATTTGTGTACAGTCTCAGTCCTATCAGTCCTGTTTTGAATGTTTTGCATTTTAAGACTTATGGAGCTCTGAGAAGAAGAATGATAACATAAGATATCCGTATAGTTCAAAATCTTACTTCCTGCTACAGAATGAACTTAAAGTAATTAGAACTAATACAGTATGTGAGCAGGAAAGCTCTAGCGCTGTCTAAAAGAACAGAACCTCACAAATCCTTAGGAAGTGTGATGAAGTGTGATTTAGAGTCAAGAAAAGATACATGTAACAACTAAAAGCTCTTAGATACTTTTTTCCGCTTGGGATAATGCCCTTTTCTAACTATTTTTTTGTGTGTTTCGTTAATTCCGTGAGAACAACTAAAAGCTGTTAGATACTTTTTTCCGCTTGGGATAATGCCCTTTTCCTAACTAATTTTTTGTGTGTTTCGTTAATTCCGTGACTCAGTTAATTGAAGGTTACTCCAAAAAGGAAAGCAAGTTACTTCTAGTTTATTGTGTTGCTGAGAAAGCTGAAGGAAGTCCTAAACACTGCTTAATGATTCATCAGGTGTATCAGCAACTTGCAAATATTTGTGCACTGCACTTCCATTTTCTCATAAGCAAAAGTTTAGCTTAGTATAGAGACTTTTAGCAGTCGAATTTAAAAATTGCATGTTTTTGTGCTCATGATTCCTCTCAATCTCATTTTTAAAAGCTATGTGATTGGAGTATTTTCCTATATACAAATTAGAAATTACTTGCCACAAAACTGAAGGTCAGCAAGACTTGGAAGAGGAAGTATTAAATTGTCATTCGTCATTAAGTTTAATGCCAAGACCTTTCTGCCAGAAATAGCATAAAAAAATAGTAAAAGAGCAATAGCACAGGCCAAATCAATCAGCAGAGAAAATGGGTTACTCACTATTGATGGAAAACAGCCAAGTTCTCCATCTGTACTCAGTTGTTGTTGGGGGGAGGAGGTTGGAGGTGGTTAGTTTCTGAGCCATGAATTTCTGTGATGCTACTGCCATATCACTCTTTAAATTGCTGGTTAGCATCTGATACCATTATAGTTACTTTTGTCCTGATTATTGCCCAATTTGCCCAACTAATCCCTACAATTTTGGGGATTTCTAGAGTGCACCTGCACTCTCCGGGACCTGGGGACAGGGAAGGGCCCCGCAGCCCCGGGCTCGGCTCCGCCCGCAGGCAGCGCCCTTCTCCTCCAGGCTTTCCAAACACCGGAAAGAACAGCAGCCTGCCGGTTTAGAAGGTTCCAGAGAAACTGATAGGACTCATGTACAAATCATTGTTCTCAGAATTGATGACGGTTCAGAATGATCGTGTCGGAATGTGATTTGGTCTTTCCCAGTGCCTGAACAAAGAGGGTTCCATGAGATTGTCAGGGTCACTGAGTTCTGTCACCAAATTACTGATTCCAAAGTGAATAAAGGCTTTACATAGCCAGGTTACAATCAAAACTGGTAGAAATAGAAAACCACACAGAAAACCACACAGGCCACTATGGCAGGAGAGTTAAAGGCACACTCAGACCTTTTGAAAGTTCCGTGCAGTACCCTCTGCAGATGGGACAAAAATGTGTTCAGAGCAAAATAAGTCAGACTTCTTTTCTAGGTTTGCAGAATTTAGGCAAGATAACATTGGTGCTTATCTGTTATCATGCTATTGGTGCATAACAATGACATTGCAGACCAACTAATTACTTTCAAACATAAGCATACCTATATAAATCACAGACAAGCATAAGGACTGGGGCTCATAAGCATATGGTGCATATGCTAGTAGCATAGACAAGGGACAGCATCCACCCAAACTACTTTTTTTCTGAATAGAAAGGCAGCAGATGCAACCAAAACAGCAATATAACCTACCACAGACTAACCCAGAGTGAGAAGAAACTCTTCTCTCTACTGTCACTCAGTCTACCTCAGAGAAATGAGTGAAGTAAAACCACCCTCTCTTCCACAAATGGCCTAAAATGCAGATATGACTATCACATACAGCAGCACTGCTCTCTCCAATTATGTAGGTAAGGTCTGAAAGCCTCTAATTTGGTAGCACTGAGGGGTGGCTGTGCTTTACACAATGCCATGAGATATGAATGCTGACACAACAGCAGCTGGTGGTGATGGGAACAGATTAAATGCTTTCAGCCTCCCTTTCTCCTCTAGTGAATGTAGAATTAAATAGGTACCATGCCCATTATTATTACTAGGATGCTTCCTTTCATCAAAGCTTACAGCTTAGGTTGGTTTCTGCTCACAGAGAACACATGAGTATCTTCTTGGCAATTCACATTACAAAATGCATTGTACTTAATACAGAATCATTTGGGTTAAAAGAGACCTCTTGAGATCATCCAGTCCAACCCTGCCCCAACCAAGGCAGGGTCACCTAGAGCAAGTTACACAGGAATGTTTCCAGGTGGGTTTCAAATGTCTTCAGAGAAGACTTCACAACCTCCCTAGGCAGTGTGTTCCAGTGCTCTGCAATACTTAATGTAAAGAAGTTCTTCCTCTTGTTGAGACAGAAACATCTCAACATTTACACTGCCACATTTACACTGAAAAGCCTTCAATTCCAATGACACTGTCATTGCAATTGGACACTAAGTTTCACTGAAGTTAATGTCCATCAAAGCATAGTGATGCTTTACAAAATAAGCCATTTCTATTTTTTTCCCTAGGTTGAAGGCCTTGATGCCTTCATCTCTTTTCTTCTCTCTTCCCCCCCTTGTAAACCTTTGTAAGCTGTTCCACTCAGCAGATTAGTCCTTTTAAGATCCTAGGAAAAGCTAGTTATATTATTGATTATTGAGCCAACTATGATTAAGCTAAATTTTGTTGCTATATAGTGAAATGGGTATTTTAATTATTTACTTATGCAGCACACCCCAAGCTGTTACTGGTCCTGCAAAAGAATTTTTTTAGGTATTTTTTTGTTAACCTGGTTTTCAGGCTACAGGTAGAGGAAATGCTCACATCTTTGTCTCAACCCCTTTGAAAGTGAGAAGGCCTGACAGGCATATTGAAGACATAACTTAAAAAGAATAAGGGAGCCTGGGTGAGCTTCTCTGCAGAGAGCAGATGCAGCCTGTGTGCTATCAGAGCTTGTTCCTCTGTGTCACAGCTGGCTTTGCATGTTGGGAACCCCTGTCACAGCAGCTAAGCCTCCCCATCCTCCCAACCAGCTTTTCAAAGCAGGCCATGGGAACACACTGTGCTGTTAACTTGCTCTTGCTGCCAAACCACCCAAAACTTTACCATTACCAGATAAATATTACTAGCTCATTCCAGCACCATGAGTCCCAGTGGCTAATTACCTAAATCATGATGGCACATCAATCATTATACATTTCAAACATTCAAAATTCAGAATTTTGCATGCATTTAGAATATTTACATGCTAGCCATTCATGTATTGGCAACATAGCCTTTTTGGAATCTGCAGGAACCGCAATCTCCACAATGATTATTTGAATGAATTTAGGATACAGTCACCATGAAAATGACAGTGAACTAAATATTATTGTTGCTTTTGAACTACAGTTTAATATAATTAAGATGTTGTGGAGGTGTCCAGCTTACTGAAGCTTTTAGCAGGAATAAACTCTCCATTGCTGTGAATGAATAAAATTCAAATATATAAAAGATTTGATCTAGGAACTTCTATGGCTTTCATCACTGTAGGATATGAACATCTCATGCATATTAATAAATTAATTTTCACATACAAAAAGACTGGGGAATATAATTACCTCAGTTCACAAGAGGAAACAGAAAAAGCTTAAGGGATTTGCTAAAAGTCATAAAAGAACTGGGTAGCAAAACTGTGGGAGTGTAACACGTATTTCCTAAGGATGAGATTTCACACAGCCTCATGAGACCAGGGATCTAATCTGGTTGACAGCTAATTCCAGTTTGGTTCATCTGAAAACATTGGCTGGTCACTGGTTAGCCAAACAAGCCATAGACAGGATAAACAAGGGAGACCTGAAAAAAATGTGGCCAACAGTGGGGAATAGGAAACGCCACCATTCAAGCAGAAGAACAGTTTTAGCTTTGTTAGATGATCATGGAATGGCCAAAATAATACCTTAATTAGAAAAGGCTATTCATCATTTGAGTAAATGACCCTAGCCTTTTTAAATTTTCTTTTTATACTATCAGAGAAGAAACAGTCCATATTTTCCTGGGAATCTACAAGCTTCAATGCAGCAATGTGCTTGAGTTCTTGGGATTTAAAAATTCCTAAAGGTTTTCCTTTTAGTTTTGGGGGTGTAAGTTGAAATAGTTTTGAAATCTATATGCCATAAGTGTGCCTGTATATGAAACTCAACCATTAAACAAAAAACTGTGATTACATTTAGACGTTCTCTTTTTTCCTTCTGGTGTTTGGTTTTTTGGGTTTTTTTGGTTTTTGTTTGTTTGTTTGTTTTTGTTGGTTTTTTGGGGGGTTTTTTGTGGGGTTGGGGTTTGGTTGGTTTTTGCTTGTTTTGTTTGGTTTGGGGTTTTTTGTTTGTTTGTTTGTTTGGCGGGTTTTTTTGTTTTGTTTGTTTGTGGGTTTTTTGTGTTTTGTTGGGGTTTTTTTGTCCTGGAATATTTGGGGTCTGATGAGCAGGGCTTCCTGGGAAATCAAAATGGCACTTAAAGCCAAAATAAACTTTGCTCAAATTTTATAATTTCTCTCTATGTTGCTGCATAAATTTCCCTTCAAGTAAGTCAACAAGATTCCCAGTCAAACTTGAGCATTATAAAAACCTCAGGCTCCCATCTCTCAGGGCAGCTTGCTTGGCTTTTACAGGACTGGCAGAGTTCCTCAGTCTAGGTCACCCTTGAGGAAGAAAGGTGTTTAATGAAGAGCTTCTGTCTGAGCAAGTCATGTCAGCAAGCAACAAGGGCTGGGCTGCCTTGGAGGCCAGGAGCCACAAGTGCTAGTGAGGCAGCAGGGCCAGTGGCCACGCCAAGCAGAGGCATCCTGCCAGGAGCCCAGACAGACCCAGGGGCAGCAGCCAGAGTCAGCTGACAGTCCAGTGACTGCCAGGTGAGTCTAGGGACAGGGCAGCTCCAAGGTGCAGCCAGAGAGCTCAGCCAGCAGGCAGGGTCAGGAGCATCCATGTGCAAGACTGGGCTCTGCTGCTGTGTAAGTAGGGAGGCAAGGACCAAGCACAGCCATTGCTCAGGCAAGAACCACAGGCAAAGGTAGGAGCTTGAACACAGCAGAGGACCCAGGCAAGACTTCTCACACCTCTGTCTTGCAACTTGGCTGTTTTCACAGCACTTTGATCTGAGATTACAGAGCAGCACCATGTCTGAGCTGGCCTTGAGTAGAGACAGTAAAACTCTAGGTGTAGGGAAAGCAAATCCAGCTGGTGTGCTCAGAGCCCTGGCAACGTGGGCTTAGCATCAAGAACTCGAGTGTTTCTCTTGTTAGGAGTGTTTGCCATACCCACCATTAATTTCCAGAGTCACGTGACAGATCAAAAGTACTGTCAGTGTAGGTTCAGACTTTAATTCAGAAAATTACCTATTGCTCCAATTCCCTCTACTCTAATAAAGTGCTGAAATGCTACAAGAAACTACCCAAAGGGGAAAGTACAGAAGTTACCATCCTTTCCTGTGTATCAGCTAAATCTCTTCCTGGATTAAGACAAGCTATGGAATAATATCTGAATCAAAACCCCAGTAACACAGCGTAAATCCACCAAATGAGCAGCCTCTACTCTAGGAAGATTAAAATACCAGTTAAGGCATTAAAAATAGAACTCAAACTAAAGAAAAATCTTCCTCAAAACAGTTAGGTGCTTTAAAATTCCTAAACACTTCTTTCTCTCCTCTCTGTATCTCCTAGGATGTCCACAGTATTAAAAAAGCCCATTGACTCAAAAATTTAGGTGTGAGTCTTCTTTTAAAGACCTTTAACAATTACTTTGGATCTGGCATAATTTGTGTAATTCACAAAAAGAATTTAAATGTAGAATTAAAAATAACATTTTTTCTAACACATCTCTTATTGTTTTTATGATTTCTTTAAAAATCTAATTTATCCAAGAATAACAGAAACCTAAACTAACCAACATCGTGGTTTTTTTACATGAGAAACAGAAATTAAACATGTTAAGTGCAACAATTTTTCAAGTTGTACTGGCATATCATCAAAATATACAAAGTATACTGACATCATTATTCACAGATGATGTACCCATAAAAGCCTTACTTTTAGTATAAACCACTAGGTATAACATGCCAAGACAGAGCTCTTAATTTTGTTTCCTGCTTTACCAATAGTAGAATCAACTGTGCACAAATATCAGCTACTCTAGTTTAAGCAGGCTTTGCTGTTGCGTCCTGTAATGCATCCCCTGCAAATACAGCTAAGTCCTCACTCTCACCTGGCATTCTGGCCAGCACAATTGCACCTACAATATTAGGTATAGCTGCAGAAGCCACACTTTGACTAGTTCTTTTTGTTGTGCTTATGTAAGGGTGCTTGTTGTATTGATATAAAAGCCTGATTTTGCCAATATACCAAAAAACATACTAGGAAATGGTGCCAGTAAAATGCAAATTATCTCAGTTGGTAAACATGTCCTAGCATAGGCATAGCTGGTTTTTGGGGTTTTTTACCAGTGATTACACCACCAATACATGGCTTAGTGCTGGTATGAAAGTACTCACTGATCTAGGTCACACCACTTAGCCAGAGCATCAGCTGGAGAGGTGTAGTTCTGGGATGTGATCTTTGAGTGGCACCAGAGAGAGCTGTATGGGAAGAGCATGCTACGAGCCAGGGCAGCAGGCACAGCTTGCTCTGGGATGTGTACGGTCCAGGGAGAGTATTGAGGGGTAACAATCAAAAGGCAAGAAAGTTGTTTCATGGGAAGAATGGGGTATCTGGAAGCTCTGGTAACAATTAAATATCTAGAAAATGGTCTTCAGAGGTCTCTTCCAACCCTAACAATTCTGTGGTTCTCTGATTCTGTGATCCAGCAGTACAAATTACAACAGGAAGACACTTAAAGAAAAATTTCATCTGAAACTGTACTATTAGTGTGAAAAAAAAAAAGAAGAAAACTCTTGGGATATCAGCTCATTTCCTACAATAGCACCTTGGACACGATTTACTTAGAATAAGTTTACTATGAATTTTTATTACAAAGACTTGCGCAGTGTATTACACATATTTTTGAAATGGACATGTGCAATATCTTTTAACCAAAGGAAAGAGAAACTCTAAGGAAATATGCAACCTGTCTAAGCTGTGTGCCTTTATGAACTTGTCCTGTTTTTTTACAATTGAATGGGTTGTGACTGGAAGTGTGAACAGAAGCATCATTCCCAGACTTTCAATAGTCAGAATCTTGGTTAGCCTGCTGACATGCTGAGACAACTGAAGTTATCCACTCTAGGAAGAAATCTGCAGAGGGTGGAAAACATGACACTGAGAACTAGCACAGTCTTGAGGGAGGAAAGGTGGCAGACCTCTAAATCCAACTGGCAGAGCTCTAAATCCAGGAAGACTGCCAGGTGGTCCTAACAGTAGCACTGAACATCATGAAAGCCCTGAAAGCCTTTGCCTCCATGAGCAAAGAAAAGGCAGGCAGGTAAATAATTATTAGATTAAAAAAAACCTAAACAAACCAGAAAACTGACTCGAACAAAATGTGGGCTGTGATTGTCAAAAATAATATTCTTAAGGGCACACCTTACAAAGCTAAAGCCATTAGCACAAACAGGGACAGGAGGTGGCCAGCTCCAGTTAACAATTCTGGAGCAAGATCCTACTGATATGCTAACTTTAATTTTTTGTAAGACAGCAGAGATCTGATTTTTAAGATCAAAATGTATTAAAAATTGTAGGCTATATGTGGATTTCACAAGCAAACAAGATCTGCCACAACACAAGTTCAGTGGAGACAAAAGAGTATTTCCTGAAGACAAAAAAAGGAAAAAAGGGCATGGGTAAAATCTTTCATAGACCTGTGTATGTTGATAGCAAAAATACACAATTTAATATTCTCAATTTTCTGGAATAGATATGCTAAAGGAATATCTCAGCTAAGCAGCTGATTGACAAAGTCAGCCTTTTTTTAGCTTTGTAAATATTCTAAATTGACGTTTGTGTGGAACAAGTTTGGGCAGATCACAGCAAAGTTGATTGTCTTTATCCCTTAATTTAGTAGGTTGCTGCAAGTCCCTTGCCAGTAACACAATCCCTATTGAAAAGGATTATAGAGAAACAGTGTCAGATTCAGTTTCATTGATGCTATATCCTGTTACTTGATAGCACAAAGTATAATTTGACAGGTAGCATTTGGCAGTAACCTGCAGACATTTTTGATAGAAAACTCTCAACTTGAATACTTATAATAGAGGAAGCTGGAAGCAGAAGAGATGGGAACAGGTATCAGATGACAAATATCTGATCTCCTACCAGAGACATTCAAAGAAAAAAGGAACACGTGGCACCCAGCTTCCAGAAAGGTGTGATGCCAAACACATACAAAATGTATGAGATGTAAGAATAATGGCTTGCTGCAGAATTGAGGCAAGACCACCAAATCTCCTGATATAAAACAAGTAGAACAAATGAACTTTCTGTATCCATAGTGGCAATGGTATTTCAGCTGAGAATCACTGTCATTTCAAAGTTGTTAGACATCTAAGTAGACTCCATTTATAACATGAAATTTTAGAAATATTCATATATTTTTAATCTACCCACAAAGAAATTTGAAGCATTAAAAACAGCTAAGGACTTCCCTGTGGTCATTTACACCACCCCAACTGAAGGCTAGAAACTCTTTTTCTGCCACAAGCTTTTTAGCAAGCAGATGTTTGAATGTATTCCAAGAATGTATTAATACCATGGTTAAGGAAGCTCAGAGGGTTTTTGCTTCAAATAGGATAGTTTTTCTCTAATAGGCAGAAACATGGTAGCCTTTAATAATGGCAAAAGAAATTAATATTTCCTTTGCTGCCTTGTCAAGCAAAGAATAAAATATGAGTTTGGTTTTGTTAATGCTTCCAAGTCTCCAAGCAAGTGACAATACATAAAGGGCTTTTTGCTGTCTCCCACTTAAAGGAACAAGTTTATGTTGTCTCTTTGATGTATTCCTGAAGTTATATATTAATATATTTCACTGCTTGAAAAAGTACAATATGTAAACTCAAAATGCAGGAGTTATAATATTTGCAAGAATTCGCTATTCTGCTTCACTAAAATGCCACTATTTTTAATAAAATAAACAGCACAAAAGCTTTCTTTTCATACAAATTGTGTGCATATTTATTGATATTCCCTGACAGATTATGCAGTATACACGCTATATTGAACAATTAGAAGAAGAGCATATTGAGAAAATATGTTTACTTTTTAGATTCAGATCTTGTCCTCCAAATGTCTTAAATCAAATAATAAAGACTTACACTTTTAATTAGTGCCATAGATTCTGGGCTGTAAAGTAAACATTATAACAAAAAATTAACTGCTCTAGGCTTATGCAAGATTTTTCTGTAATAAGAATAAAATAGTTTTGGATATGTTTGCTTGAATTAACATTTGAAGTGCACATAATACTAGTCCTCTTCAAAGCTGCCTAGAGATTCTGGTAAAGTCTTTATCCAACTATGTAACTTCCATGAAGCATAGTCAAAAATCAGGAGGAAGGTCTTAAATCAGTTTAAGTATTTTTTATCCCACACCAATAACACAGATTGGAAAAAAAAAATATTGCCAGCTACATTTGCAGGGAATGTAAAGGTGACTTGTGAGAGGTGCAGGACTCAGTCCTACTGTCTGAGGCACACTGGGCACAGTACAAGTGATGCACCAGCATATGAATGATGAACCCTTCAGGAAACTCTCCCTGCTGACTGTGATGACCCCGAGCTGGAAATAGTGATGCTCATTCACCATCATCGCTACATCACTAGGGCTTTTCTCAGGGCACACATCCAAACACATTTAAAAACCTGGGTACAGGTTGACAATGTTGAATGACAATATGAAATCCCTCAACAAGCCTCAAAACTCACTATTTCTTTTAAATGGATATCTTATATTCTGCAGAGCTGGGCATGGATTCAAGTACAAATAAATATATTAGCCAGGCTGCCTTCAGCCATGGGAACCTGCACACATCATGAATCAGAAAAGTAACTTTTATTGATTTATACTAGTGCTGATCTTACATTCCTCAGCAAGTTTCAGGTGACGTTTCCTCTCTCTTGATGAAGTATAAGTTCATACTGCTTGTAGAGACAAGTCAGACAAACACAAAAAACTATCACTTTCAAATGAGAGGTTTCAAAACAGAAAGAGCTAATGTTTTCTCAGGTTTTGAAGCATTTTAACCTTGTGGCCCGAATGTTGCCAAGCTGGCTAGCCTGGATGCTAGAACCACTTACTTAATGGAAGAAGAGTAATACTGCAGGGCAGGCAGACAGACTTCCTATGGTTGCATTATCAATACAGTTCCAGGCTCCACCACCCCATCCATCTTCAAGGTCTCTGCAGAGACTGCCACACAGCATTATTTAGCAGTGCCCCCAGACTGCAAGGAGAAAACGAACTGATTTCTCTCCACCAGGTGACAGTGCTGGGGACACTGTAATCAGAGGCAAATAGACCTACCTAACCTGCAGACTGTCAGTTTCTGGGCTTGAAGGTTGATCAATGCTCTATAAAAGATGTAATCTCTCATATTTGTCCCACCATAGCTTTACAATACCACTCCTTACTCTTCCATAAACCTTGACTGCTTTTACCCATGGGCTTATTCCTGGAACTTATCACAGACCACGGGGTGAGCACACATCATTTAGGTGCATACAAGGGAGAATATATTTTCTGGTTTTGTTTAGCTTTGGCTGTACTCCCAGACTTGAAGCTTTCTGGAAGGTGACTGTGTACATCTGCATCAATCAGGGTGCAGCAAGGACAGGGTAATCTGGGAGCTCTGGGTGCCAGCAAGGCCAGTGGCAGGGCCAGCCTGGCACAACCCCAGCCAGGGAACGAGGGCAGGTCCATCTTTCACAGCAGGCTGGTGAGCTCACCAAGCCATGCTGTGTCAGAGTGGGCCTCGAGAACAGGCAGAGCAATCCCTGAAAGGTAACACTGGGTGGGCCTCAACAGTCATGGCTTTGTTTTAGCTCAGGTCTGTCCATTGGGAATTGAGGTTTGCAAAGGACAGGGCCTGCTGGTGGGACCTACAGTCAAAGAAGGAGCAGTGCTCCTTCGCTTGGGTCCATCAGGTCTAACAGAGCTCTAAAGTTTGGGATCTCACAAGTGCAGTAATGCTGAAGAGAAGATGATGCAGGTTAACATTCTGTACTACTTATATTGTGCTTAATGGTAATCAAACCAAAAACTTCAGTGGCCATCTGTGTAACAGTAAAATTATCAGAATTCCATTAATGCACAGGGATCCAGAAAGTTCACAGCTGTGCCTGGCTCTTTCTAGCACTCCCTAACACTGGTCAGAAAATGTGTGTCAACAAGTTTCTCCCAACGTATATCAGACCACTGCTGTTTTATTTATTTAACAATGCTCTTTATCTTATTCTCATCATGTCACCTGATTTTTAAGCCATCTTTTTTTTGTCCCTTTTTTATCTTTTCCTTGTCTTTAGAGAAAAAAAAAGTTATAAATTAACAGCAGAATTTGAATGCTGAGAACTACCATCTAAAATATTTTCCTTTAATCAGAAAGGACATCTACATTGATGTGCCTGAAACAAGTCTTATAAAAGTCTGTATTGAGATAACAGAGGGACAAAGAATTGATGCAGGTTTACTTGTTCAAGAAAGTTTTCAGTGTATTTGTTTGCAGCAGCTTTATTGCCTGGTGGATACATGCATGCATAAGGAATGTGCAACATAATTTTGTTGGTATCCAGTGCAGTTAACAAAGCTCTTTGTAAAAGAGCTACAAAACCACATGGATTGCTAATATGAAGATACTCAGAGAAGTTGCAAGCTACTGGAATTATTCTACCACCTTCTGTCCCTAACATTCTCCTTGGAGGGTTAAATAGTTGTTTTGCAAAGCTCTTTGGAAGTGCGTAAAAATACATCCCACCATCATGCCAGCATACCAAAAAGATAAATCCTTACACAGTTTACTTTACTTCAAATATGGTATTTGGCATTAAATGCTTTGTTTAAACTACTTCTAATGCTTTGATTTTTTTCTTTGAAAGATACCCCAGTCTAGAGTTTACTGTTGGACTTAAAGCATTCGCCAGAGTGCAGAGGGATGGGAGAACAGAGACACTGGCTTCTCCCAGAAAAGCCTGCTGCTTCTGTGAGGAAGGGGTAAGATTAGACACAGAGAAGTGAGACAAATATAAAACAGAGTCACAAAAAGCAAAGCCCTTCCATTACCACCACCCTGTGGTATGCTTGCTGAGATGTGCCAATGGCTGTGGGAGTTGCTGCTCAGAGCACGGGGGAGCTGCGTTTTGCTTCCCGGAGGAGCAAAATCCATCTCCTGGAGTCAGGGACATCTGCACTGCACCAGGCACTGCTGAGAGCTGCGAGGACTTCCAGCCTGGCACTGTGCACCAGAGCAGGGCTGTGCTTTTCTCTGATTGTACCAAATTAAATTGGGATTATGGAGCTGAAATTTATATCTACTTCATTATTGATTTAATAAAATCTTCTATTGGAAAGCAGAAATTGTGGGCCACGCAACACTTAAACTGATAAATTACTTAAATAGGAGCTGAGAAGGAAGAAGTAACTTTTAATTAATTACCAACTCAGAAAATTCTGTCCCCAGTTTTTTGTTGTGATGTATGTTTAAAGTCTGTTTATGGCTTCTACTGTAAGAACTGCCTCAACAGAATTCTTATGTGCCACAAATTTTAGAATCAACCAGGCAATCTCTCTACAATGTCATTATGGCAACTTAAATGACCATCATAAAATTTAAATGTAAAAATACTTTCCTTTATGTTCCAATCATCATTATTATGACTCAAGTGTTGGAGAGAGTGAGGGAAAGAAGAGAAAATGGAAATCACTTCACTTTCCAAAATCATTGTTAATGAATCATAGTTAATCACAGTTGGACTCCATGATCTTAAAGGTGTTTTCCACCCTTAACAATTCTATGATTCTAAGGCATGGATTTATTTTAATCAGTATTACTCTAATTTGGGCCAAGGTTATTTAAAACCTGTGTCTTGCCATTTGTCTGCATTTTGCTTTTGGAATACAGTGTTTTGGGGTGGCACAGACTGACCAGAGTAAATGCTTCTGGAGGCTCATGGAGGCTTTATTTGACTAGGTTTCACTTGGTGTAATGGTGCTTCTAACAAGTATCCCGGGGGGCCTCAGCTCTCCATGACCAAAGAATCTGGTGTGACTGAGGGTTAGACCTGGGCAACAAGTTACCATTTGCAGTTACCATTACAGAAGGCAGAGTCTATCAATGTGTGCCAGTCAGTGAAACACTTCTAAGGATAAATACAGGCAGGTCCCAGGAATAGTTTAAGAACACTGAAGAGCTGAGCCAGATCCTGCCTCACTGAAAAAGCAAGAGATCAAGCTAGAAATGGTGCCTGAATTCTGTACAGACCAAGAAGATTTGGATGCACAGCAGATCCAAATTTCAGGACGAATTACCAAGAATCCTAGTGGACTTTAAGACTCTGCCAGTAATATTATACACCACCACACCACCTATTTGCTGTGGAAATTACTTTTTTTTTTCCTGTTCTGCAGACTAAAATTATCCCTGTTTGACAGCTGGAGAGGAAGCAGAACTACAGTGATATGAAGCAATTTGTGTAAGGCCATGTTGTGTTCCTTTCACAGATACAAAAACATGAATTCATATTCTTTAGCTTTCAAGCTAGTTCTGGTTCCCATTATTATTCTTACACTTAATCAAGTGATCATTTTTTAATGTTTTTACAAATTTCTCCTCCTGACACAATGATAAGTGGTTGTAAGCATTTAAATAGCTTGCTAACCTTCTGTTTTGAGACAGCAGTGGAATGTACTTGAAATGAATGACAGAATCAATTTCTGAAAGCTGAAATTAAGATATAGAAGGAGTTCACTCACCTGATAGAAGTACTTTTGTGGCCAGTTGTTAGGCAGCTCTGCTAAACTGGTTTCACAAAAGTATTTCATGGGGTACTCATGATGAGAAGTGCTGCTGAACGGTTCATTTTGTGTAGAGCAAAGCACTTAATCCTCAGCTTCAAGGAAATCTTTGATCAGATTGTTCACACAAGTGTTATTGAAGGCTTGTCATACTTGACATGGCCGGAAAGTACCAAGCAAGGAGGGTAAGCACATATGCTATGGTATCACTGAAGTTATCAGAATTTTCCCATTACTATACTAATAAAACAGCATCATTATGTTTAATTTAGGTAACTAATAAGAAGTTATTTGCCATATTTTTTAAAAGGTTAAAAAAAAGCACGTTTCATTAAATGAATACACTTGACTTAGTTGGGTTCCTAAATAAATTTTTAAGTAAGGTTTTAAAATTCTTACAGCAAACAGGCTTGTTCCATAATTGCCAAAAAAGACAGTATTAGTATTAAAATAGCTTTAAAAACTTACCCTACAATTCCCCAAGACTCACAATTTTCTTGCACGTTTTATATTGTGAAATTGTAATATAAATGTAAATAAAGAAGTATTTTTAAAAATTATGTTTTCTTTTTATCACCCCGGTTTACTTCCACAACAGAAAAGAAGCTGAAATTATCTAGGAGGTCATCATGCAGGAAATTATCTAGGAGAAATCATAGCTCATGAAAAGAGAGTGGAATATTTTAAAATGGTCTCTTTGAAGTTTGTCAGATGAGACAGAATAGATTTTTCAGTGTTGAAATATGCAATCTACTGTAGATTGGAAGTGAAAAATTAAACTAATCATATGTTTCATAGGAGTCCAAACTAATTTACCAGCTAAAATGAAAGATCACTGCTGGTTTCTCAATAGGCATTGGCGGCCAAAAGAGCAAACAAGTCACTAAAGAGGAAGAAAAGAATAACAAATACACTGAGATGGAAAAAAAATCTGTCATTGTTTGTATTGACACTGCAGCATCAGCTGCACAGTCTTCATAACTACATTTCAAAAAGGGTATCACAGAAAGAGTTAGAGTGGTTTCAGAAAAAAAAAAGGTAAATAAAAGATGGGAATGGAATCAAGGGAATGGAAAAACTTTCACATGGAGACAAATTAAAAATACATTATATGTTTGCTTTAATGTGAAGATAATTAAGAATAAGGTAGATAAAAATAATATTATGAACTTGAAGCTGTCTGTCTGCAGTACTTTTACAGGAAAGAACAAGGCAGCATTCAATTACATTAAAGAATGGGCATATAAAAGCAATGAGGCTCTACACTGGCAGCTAATATAATCTTTGTATTCCTCCAGCATGAGGAAAATTATGAAGACTGACAAGTGACAATCAGAGTTTCTCTAAATAACAAATAGCCAGAGTTTTAACTATGGTCAAAACTCTCTGAAAGGTATTTTTAAGTATTTAAAAAATCTCTATTAGATCAGGGAGAAATCTAAAGCATGTGCAGAGTGAGAATAGAAGACACAATATTTCCCTCATACACTGGCTGCAAAGGTCTTACATATTCTTCTGAAACACCTTGTACTGACTGCTGGCAGACAAAAAGAATCCTTGGTCTGATTCAGCTGCCAAGTTCTTGATTTGTTCTGGGACTCATCAAAATATTAAATTTTTGACCTTACCTTTCAGAAATGTATTAATTGCTTTAACTGCACTGACAATCAATCATCATGATACAAAATTCTAAAGTAGCACGTGCCTGATGATGAATTTCAGGGGCTAGTTTAGAAGGCTGGAATGCACCCTTAAGTCTGTTTGCAATGGCCTGCACTATGTGTCAGAAGAGCTGCAGAGCCTTGTCTCAGGCCACCTGCAAAGGCTGTATGTGCCCTGAACCCTCTGGGCTGCATTCTCACCAGGTGGCTCTCTCTGACACGACGTGTTTTTCTTCAGTCTGCTGCAGCCATCAGCTCCAGAGCCTCTGCTCTGTCCTCCTGCAGATCTCCTGGTACAGCAGGCCAAAGGATTATGAGAGGTTCTCCCAGCAAAGCAGGATTTCTCGTGCAGAAGGTATCTTAAAGCCTCAAACACAAGAGGCCTCCCTAAAACTGTGCCAAAGGGAAGTGTTCTCTGGCTGTAGCTGCTTGAATTTTTGAGGTAACTTTGCTCTTTCTCTGCAGGGATATTGCTTTGTATTTGGGACAAGGGTGGGCTGCTGGGACAGTCTTCCTTTAAGTGAGGAGCAGGCTAGGTGTGGGTAGAAGGAAATAGTTTCAAACTATTTGTGTTTCAGAGGTCTCAAATTAAAACACATCAGAATACAAATTACTCAGCTTATGTTAGTATTTCCAAACAAAGCAGTTATTGAAAAATGAATACACTTCATCTAGATATTATTATTCCTAGCACAATATTTAAATGGTGAGCAATCACCCAGTAACTGCTTGTGTTCTGGTACAATGACAGTCTGTGGTTTATATGCTGTTAGCTTTTCAAGCTAAATCCTAGCCCTTATGCTAGGGTTAATTTTAACCTGCTCATGACTGCAAACTTTTCACAGCTTGGTTTACACTAGGATTTGAAAAGGTGTTAATAAACAGTTCATGTTAAACTGAAGCTTTCTGCAGCAGAGCGTCAGTAGGGTAAGCATAGCCACAGGGTACATAAGGATAGCAGCTGCCAAGTGAACTGAAGGATTTCTCATGATGGGGTATCCCTTTCTCCCCATTCCCAGCCTGGCAAGATGGATATGATCTTGCTGCCAGCAAATGTCACTGCCCGAAACTCTTGCATGCCAGAAAGCTGACTATTTGCAACACTCAGTTTCCAAACAGCATGTGCACAAGGAGGCCAGATTTCCAAACAGCAGAGTTTGCCTTGCAGGTGAGGCCACATCACTCAAACTTCCAGGGAGTTACACAATATCCATACCAGCCTCCTACCTTCCTGCCAGAACATGGTCTCCAGTCTCCCTAAGGTTGATGGCTTGGCTTTTTTTGATTGTGCCCTCAATTTTGCATAAGGTTCTCCTGGACATCTAGCCCTTGGGTTAGCTTTAAGGTATGGTAGATATTGCACATTCTTCAGTAAATTGTCTGCTATTGTGAAGTCAGGAGGAATGCCCCAGGAGAAGACTGTGTCTTTGCTACGGGAATGTATGCAAAGCAATTGGAGTAAAATGACTTCTCCCCTGGGGAAATCTGTCACAGAAAAGAACTCTGGTATGTAATGACGCCTACAAGGGTGAATACAGAGTGAATGACTGTGGGACAGTCCCACTGTGCCTTCCAGAACCCTGGGCATGTGGGCAGCATGTGGGCTGCAGCTGCTGCTCATCCCTGTGGCATGTTTCCCTCCTGGCATGTTCACATAGGTGGCATTGCAGTGCACAGTTTTCTTTGGAAGTCTGTGACTCTACTTGTTTATGTTTAATTAGTGTATTCCTCATTCATCATCAGTTGCAAAAGGAAGTGAACCCCCTGCACCTTGCCCTGCTGGTCCATGAGCACGGAATCAGGAAGGCAGCACCTGTAGGAGCCCAGGGTCAGGTGGGAGGACAGGGCAGCATGGGCTGTGCTGCACCAAAGCCAGGTGTTCCACCAAGGCCACCCCTGTGGTGGGGCACCAGGCACCCTTGTAGCAGTGGCAGGTAGAAGTCAATCAAGAAGTCAATAATTTCTGCCCCCCCACCTGCTGCCTGATGAGCCACAGCCTGCTCTCCCCCAGGTTATGGCAACCGAAGACAAAGAATTCAAAAGGTCCATTAAACAGATTTTTCTCTGAGTAAATCCCAGTCTAGAAGCCTGAAGCATAATGGAGTGACAAGTCAATTATTTTTCTTCCAATTGCTAATCTTCCTTAGCTTCTGGCTGTCTTTTTGCTGATTCTCAGAAAGGGTGATTTGTAGGTGTTTATTGCTGGAATTTGAAGTGATTTAAAATGAATGATTAAATGTAGCATGACTTTCAGAACTAAGTTATTAATATATTACTAATTTTCTAAGCAGTTAATACTTTTTAAGGACTCTTACAATTTAGTAGCACACTTCATATATTATAGTTTATGCAGAAATGCCAATTAACCCACAAAATGTGCAGTCAAGATAGATGAGGATTAAGTCCCTACAGCCATTGTAATAGAAGAGATGCAATGACCTGAAAATTGTGTCCTTAGTTCCTTTGCCTGTAATTAATATAAATTCACCAGTGAAGTGCCTTTCCTCTTTTTATTAATCCCTTCTCTGCAGTCCTGGATGTCTGTTGTTCAAGCAGTTAGGACAGATGGCATATGTTTTCCTGATTCTTCAGATCTGACTTCAGTCTTGCAAGGGCTGCGCAGCCAGGCTTGATAAGCTGGGGGCTTGGGAACAGGATACAGCCATCCTGGATATGTGCCACAAATTTCCAGTTATGCAGAAAATGCCAAGGCATGAGACCAACCAGCTCTCCAGCTCCTATTTTGTGTGCATTTGTCTTCCTTGCACATCTCTGAATATGCATTATGTCTCTTCTTCTTTACTCAATGTCAGCCCTTCCACATTAATTTTTTTTTGTTGCTGTCTGCTAGGCCACAAGTAAAAGATTCAGCGCCAGGACTATGGAGGATGTTCTTTGGGGCCTGGAGCAGAAGCTGAAAATGAAGACTCATGATCTTGTCTGCAGTCACAGAGGCATGGATCAGGACAGGATGGCCAAAATATTTTAACAGGGAGCAGAAGTTACTGCTTCCATGCTGTTCCCCTTGTTTCCAGAGGCACATGGTGAAAGTAAAATCCTGACTCCAGTTGCTGTGGACTGCACACATTTTCACACATACTTTGTTTCTGGTTTGCATTTCAGAGCTACACAGCTGTCATTGGAACCAGGGAAATGAGTAGAGCTGTACGTGCATGTGGTTAGCTGAGTCAGAGAATATTTGAAACTGCTCAAATCCTGATGTGGCTATCAGCCACACAACTCAGGATATTAGGAAAAAAGGCATAGCTGACAGAGGCTCTGAGAGGCCAGCTGTGGTGAATGCTGTGAGGCAATTCAGATTTCAGATTGGCAAAGAAGTTCATTACAGTATTCCTTTTCTCCCTGTGAAATTAGTTAAGATTTAGCCTCAAAAAAAAAAAAAAAGAAAAAAAAAAAAAATACAATCCCTTGTTTGTCCTTGAAGACAAAACATGCTGCATACTGTTTCTGCTATTTTACAAATGTAAAAATTAAGGGAGGTAGCAGGACTTCACTGAGACAATAGAATTTTAGAAGTAATAGGATGCTTATGCTGCTTAAAGTTGCAGAAAGACTAAGCTGTGTTTTGGTTCAGAAAGCTTGTCCCATCAGCTGAGTTATTTATAACATTACACTCCCTTATGCATGTCCTTATATATAGCTCATTTTTTAAGAAGGAGGGGGTCTTAAAATTGATAAAATATTCCTTTGAGAATTTCTTAAATCAAGAAGTACTGGAAATCTACAGCAAAATGAAATGATGGAGAAGGCACGAATGAATGTGTTGGGAAACAAGCCAGGAGTCATGGTGACAAAAGGATCTTAGTCACCATCTCACAATCATACAGTAGGCCTATGGAAGGAAATACATCTAGTGACTTAATAGGCAAAATTGAAAGGATTAGATCAGTGCTGAGGAGCAGCTGTAAAGTCATATGTATAAGATGGAATTATATTAAAAGTAGAAGGTCAGAGGATTTAAGGATTTGGAATATTAAGCTTAGAAAAATGGTAAAGTCAGAAGTCAAAGCTGCTAGACAATTGGTCTTTGGCACAGTATCAGTTACTGCACCAGGGGAAGAATAGTGGCATTTAATTGACATAGCTATGTAGTTTGAGCCATGTAAAGAGATGCATTTTTCCTGCTTGTAAAACCACCAAAGTATCTTCAAGTTATGCATACTTTTTTTTTAAAGGCCTTTAATGGCTAGCCTGGGAAGGCAAAGATTGTTAAGAATTTTTCATTCAATATCCATGCAGATATGTGTCAACATTAGCAGACAAGATGAGAAGAAACTTGCTATTAATTGCTGGAAAATACCATGGTGCTCATGGTCATTTCTGTATGATAGTGGAACAGTTCACTGGTAACAAAAGGTAGATCTGCTTTCCATTTACATTTTCTATACAGGTAAAACAGACATGCTGTCAGCAGTCACCCAATAGTATGACATGGCCAACCCACAGAGGGGTACTCAGTGGTTGCTCTACTAGCAAATCTCATTCATGGGTCATGGCTCCATAGGTATTTTTGTAGTGCTTTTAGCTAGTAGATTGGGAAATAGCATATGAAGTGTCCCTTAAGGTAAGTGCTGTGCTGTGCTGTGCTGTGGACAAGCCACTGATCTCTACTCCTGCCAGGCAGACAGGAGCCTTACCACCCTTAAATAATGTATTGTCAGGTGCAGTTCTCTTTATATCTTCTTCACCTGATCCTTGAGTCAATCTGAGTTACCATCAGAGCTCAGGCTTCTGCTACTGCTGCTTCCTGCTCCTGTGAAGTCAGTGGCAACAAAATCCTGCTGCTGGGAGTGTTTCTCGTGCACCTTTCAGTCACTCTTTTTCTCTGTTACCTCAGCTTTTTTGCAGAATTAACAGCAAATGCTGAGGTAGACAAAGAATGAAAGATGAGGTTTTAAAAAACACAAATCCATTTATCTCCTTGGTAATATGCATTCCTTATGGCTGGTACCTTTTTCCATACTAAAATTGAAAATCCGGCAATATTGTTTCACATGTAACTGGTATTAGATGCATCCTTACTCGTATTTTCCTTGCTGGCTTACGTGATGACTAAACATGCTGAAAACGTTTTGGTAGACAGGACAATTTTCTCCAGTATTTCTGGGTGAGTGATTTTAAAAGCATATTTTAACACCCTCTTAATTCCTATTTAAATCATCCTCTACCTCTATACTCTTTGCTGGTTTCTTTCAGTTCCTAGGATAATCTAGTAATCAAATCAGCATGAAGTAAAAACATCATAATTCTGTGAGTGCACTAATAAACACAGTAAATGTTTCAAATAATACTTCAGTAAAAAGATACATATTTTCATGACTTAAATTTATCAAACATAGTGTTTGAATAATAAGCGAGTGGGAAAATGACCACATACACAGGAAAGAACAGGCAAGTGAGAAAGAACAAATGGCATAGAAGCTAAAAAAAATGTCTGCTGAAAGAAAGCATTAAGAAATTGTTGATGCAGAAAGTCAAGGAAATAAATAGCAATTACAGATTTAAATACCTAATTAATGTTATCATGTTACAAAAGAACACCTGCAAAGCACTGGTGGCTGGTCTTTTTACACTTACTGATTGGTGGAGTAAAAATAAAAGGAGAAAATTGTCACTGCCAAATGTGGCTAAAAGAAGTTGACAAATTGACATTAAGTCCTCCCTCACACGGTGACTATCCACACTGTTATTAGCTCAGCCCATCCTTGCAGATGCTTGCACTTTGTTTAGTGCTCAGTGTTATGATCCCTTATGATCCTCCTCAGTTTGTTCTATATCATATAGTAGGTTTGGTGAAACACCATTCAACACAATAAACTAAATTTACCAAAGGAAAAGCAGGAAAGGTTTTCCTATTTTACTATATTTCCTTTAATTTTAAAAGTCATTAAAACTTAAGTATATAAGATACTTGTATTTTTGAAGTGGGATTTGTCTACATTTTATAACACTACAGAGTCTGAGTCAATATACTGTAGTGTATAACTCCTTCCCACAAGATGTGTGTTGAGGGTTTAATCCCATGACTTTGTTTGGACCCTCTACATTCAGACTGACTTATGGAATATTATTGTAGTGAAATAAAGGCTGTTATGGTACATGGACAATCCTGCATACATACTGGAACAAGCAGAGGATTATAGCAATTGTATTGTGACTGTACCTGCTGACTAACTTCAAACAGGATGTAAACACTCATTTAGCAGGAAGGCACAGCATATGATCCAAAATAACATGCCAGAGAGTTTTTATTTTTCTATTCAGTGAAACAACACAAAATTTTCATTTAAATGGTAGAACTGTGTACATCCTGTCCCCATCATGCAATAGCCTACCCTCCCTCTAGAGGACTTGAAAAACATAACACAGCATTAGTGTGTTTTAAGGAAGTGTCATTTATTTAAAGACAGGCAAATTGGGGGGAGGAGGGGTTTGGTTGGTATATTTTGGAATTCAATGCAGCTCTGTGTGTCTGCCTCTGCTTAACCACAGCTCATGTAAAGAGTTTTTGTGTTTGAAATTATATAGCTACAGGATACTGCCTGTCTTGCTCTATCATTTCCTGAAAAAGTTTGCTATGGTGCGAGCACATCTTATTCCAAAAGTGAGGCAGCAGCTCTATTCCCCATTTGTAAGGGCCACAGCATATCCCAAGCAGCACAAATTGAGCTCTGAAAAAGAAGACCGAAGAACCTGAACTTGTCGTGGCAAGACTGGAGAACACTGACCTCATTGAAGAGATGCGGGTTCAGCTGTAATAAAGTCAGTGTTTCTTTTCCTGAGGGCAGAACAAAACTAAGTTGTACTTGGTGATCAAATCCACTGGAAGGTGCAACAGGATAAAGAAAGATAGTATTTATCTCGTTGAAACTATGTCCCTGTCACTCCCTTTCCTACTCCCCCTGCCAACACTATAGCGCCAAGTCAGCTGCATCTTCATCCTCTGCTGATATCCTAAGTGCACAGTTAGAAATGAGTGCATTGTGGTTTGCATTATTTCATTTGTTTCTGTGACGAGTTCTTATTTCTAGAAGCAGCATTTTCTTACTGGGGTTTAATTACTTAGGGTTTTAGTAAATGAAAGTCTCTTTCATTGATAAACAATAGCAAATAATGACAGTGATGAGAATGCTAGTTAAAAGATTATTATTTAAATTAAATTATACAGTTTTTCCCTATGGAATATACCTTCCAAGAAAAAGTCATTGTATCGACTGAAACTCTGGGGATTTTTTTTTTAAGAAAAGTCTACCAATGTTAATTGATATTATTCAGCTATCTTCATTTGCTTGGCTCAGAGTACTCCAGTTTAATTTAGCTGTCTTGATGTGGACCTTATCCACCAGGGAAACTTTTGCAGCTGTATTTATTCTGATCTTTTATGAAGTGGGTTAGCTAACAAAACGTAGTTTTCAATGTACAGTTTATGTTTGCAAAGTACCCAAATTCCAGCCAGGCCCCCTTCATTGTGCAGAAGGAAAAGATTCCTCAGAACTGCAACAAAAGCCAAAGTGTAAGGAGGCCACATTAGCATGAGCAGTGTTTTGCAGCAGTGCTGATCAGCATGTAGTGTGATACCTGAATTTGGTTAGTCTGGAATGAACACCACCCACCTCAAGAATATCTTTAACAATCCTCAACAATAACTTTAATTTGGAAATGAATGAAATTGTACAACTGTGCTGCATGTGGCAAAAGGGTGCCCTCCACCAAAATTCTACTTCCAGAAAGTTATTCATTGGTGTACCTGGTTTGTTCAGGTCAATTTTATAGAAATTCATTAGATGGTACATCTACTCAGTTGAAATAGCCTTCTACTATTTTTTTGTTTCCAATTTATATACAAGTTACAGCAAAATAACAACAGTCTGATGACAGGGAGAAAATAATAAGCTCAGCCCCTACCTTTTCTATGAGTCTGGTAATATTCCTTAGAAATCAAAGACAAAACTGCCACTGACTTCAGAAATGGATTGCAAGGCCTTTGGCAATAATGTCAAACGCCTTCAGCAAGGCTTTCAACACTGTGTCTCACAATAGTCTCATAGGCAAACTCAGGAAATGTGGACTGGATAAGTGGACAGTGAGGTGGGTTGAAAACTGACTGAATGGCACATCCCAAAGGGTTATAATCAGTGGCATGGGGTCTAGTTGGAGGCTTGTCACTAGTGGTGGTCCCCAAAGGCTCAATAGTGTTTAACTTATTTGTCAGTGATTTGGATGAAGGGGCAGATGCCTACTCAGCAAGTTCACTGATGAGACAAAGCTGGGAGGAGCAGCGGACACCTCAGAGGGCTGCACAGCCCTTCAGGAGCTTGACTGGTTGGAGAGAACTGAAATGCAAAAAAAGCAAATGCAGGATCTCTTAATCCTGCACCTGTGAGAGAATAACCCCACAGACCAGTACAGCCTGGGGACCTGGGGGTCCTGGTGGACAACATGCTGTCCATAGGCCAGCAGTATGTCCTTGTGGGCAGGATGGCAAAGATATCCTGGACTACATTGGGAAATACACAGAAACGGATGCACAGGAAGTTCCACCTGAATATAAGGAAGAACATTTTACTGTGTGGGTAACCACACACTGGAACAGATTGCCAAGAGAGGTTGTGGAGTCTCCTTCACTAGAGGTATTCAATAACCCTCTAGATGCAATCTTGTGCTCTAGGATGAACCTGCTTGAGCAGGGAGGTTGGACCACATGACCTGCTGTGGTCCCTTCCAACTTGACCCATTCTGTGATTGTACACAAATTATATAAAACCACAAAACCACTAATACCTAGGGGTTTTTTTCCTTAACATTACATGCTTTTAAGAACTCTGGCTTCTAGATCAAAAGAGACAAAGACATTAGAGCTTTGGAATATTTTCTTAAAAAATCACCTCAACTCTAGATACATATATTATTGTGCTAAGAATAAGTCTTTAATAACCACTTTTAGTCCTGTTTGAAAAAAATGCTGATCTAGTTAAATATGCAGATTATAAACGTCTAGCTGCATGTCTTTTCAAGTACTTCTTGTTTGGCTCACTAAGCTGAATGAGAAATTTCAGAGCCTTCCATACCATTCCATGAGGCTGGCTGCGATAGTCACTTTAGAATCAGCGTCATTTTATGGAGCAGGAGGAGCCTTGATCACACCAGGATTTTCCCCTACACCTCAGAAAAGTAAGCAACCGAGTCCAAATATTCAGCATCTCTTTCTTTCTCTTGGTGTAAAATGCAATGGGGAAAATTCCACCAAAAAATCACCCAGCACTGAAGTCAATTCTACCTTTTCAAGAAGGTAGTATTGAAGAAGTGTTACTTCAGAAAATATAGTCTTTCCTATAAATAAGAAAATATTTAGTAACAAGGATCCAGGAAAAAAATCATTCCTCTTGGTTGATCTTCTCTGGATCTTTTTTTATAAATTAATGTTTCAAGCATATAAAAAGCCAGCATTGTACATATGGTTTTGATAAATGAAATTATTCTCAATGAAGTTTCCATAAAACAATCTTAGTGATTCCTTTGGAGCCCTGTGAAATGTAAAATTCTTGAAAAAGTTTCTCCAGCTTTGCGTTGTCTTTCCAGTAAATATCCCCCAGACATCATTATGGTGCTATTCTTGAGCCCTTGGAAATAGTAGTGCTGAGATGTTGTGCAGCATCAGCAAGAGTATACCAGCTTATTTGCTGCGAATTTCTGCAGTCTTGTATCACACTGGCAATCCAAGACTTCTGGCAGTGAGGACCTTTTGTACTCATTTGATTCCTCAGTATTCAGATTATTCATCAAGCACTGAGGTAGTAGCAACTGCATGGATTTTTTTAGACACATCAAACATGAATTATACTAATTGCATTAAATTCTGGACAAATTCTCTCCCTTACAGCAAACAAAACAACAGTAAGGCAGCTCTGATGCTCTGTATATCACATGTGCCATGTGGGTACAGGGGGGTTGGTTGAGGTTATTCCCTCTTTTACTAGCACACCTCAGGATAAATTAATTTGGATTTCTCTAGATCCTTACTTCCAGATGAGGTGGTTACTGGGCTATTGCATAAAGCAACATACTCATTTTTACTCATATTTATATTACATTATCTGTGCAGGCTTCCTATTTCTGTACACAGCAAGACCATGTGAGGGTGAAAACCCCCCTCATCTTGTCTCCTGGATGCTGGAACTGACATTTATAGATCTTTACACTTTTTATCAAAAACACAGTTGCTAAACAGCTAAGCCACTATTTATCCCCCCAAAAAGGCACTGTGGATGAGAATAAATTGAAGGAGAGCTAGATCCCTGAACAGATTTTGCTTCTGTGTCCATGCTGCTGTGCCTGGACACAAAGCAGCTATTAGCCTGGGCTGACCAGCTGATTTGGAGGGTGGATGGCAGCTTTGGGTATCAAGAGGGAGACAAAAGCTCTGAAGAATACAAATGGGCTGCAGCCACTAATTAGAGGAGTGTTACCCATAAGAACAGGTAAAAAGATGACACGGGTCAAAGACTTAATACAACACTTAAATCAAGTTGTAAATATAATGTTTTGTGTAATAATATAGTACCTATACATATAATCTGGCAGACAAAGTTTGTTGGTGCTTTTTTTTTATAGGAGGAATAAAAACAACCCCTTTTTCATAGCTGGGATGAAGGTACTCTCGTTTTTCTGTTGATTAATTATCCCCCATAAACTTGTAAAAGAGGGAACACACACTGGGAAAACTTGAAAGGTTGTTCTCTGGTTTTGCCTCTCCACAAGTCCAGAGAAAACAGAAATAGAGTATTATATTTCCAACTCAGAAAATGCTTAAAGCCATGCCTAACTAATCCACTGTGTCAGTGCCCATAATAGATGCGGCCTGTATCAGAGGGAGGAGATAAGATAGTCAGCTTCCATTTTTGGAGCCAGGACTGTATTTGCAGGACACAGTAAGTTGTCACGTTCACTACAGAGCATAAACAGTGGTAGTTACTCCAGCAGGGAGTGTGGCCTGTTGAGTTACCACTTCAGCTTTCTGGTCTTTTCCACTTAACTGATTTAAGCACAATAATGTGTGACCTTTAATCTTGAGAATTTTGACACAGTCAGTAAAGCTAAGGGAATCTTTAATTACTATCTAGAGCTTTAAAGATAAACTTGTATCAAACAATTACTGTATGTTTCATTTTACCCAGTCCTTTGATGTGCATTTTATTTCCAAGTCACATAAAAAAATAAAATTACCTTACTCCTGCAATGCCATTATGAAATAAAAAATTGATGCTTTGGTTTAAAAATGTCAGAATACATACATGATAATTGGTGGAAATTAAAATGTTAATTTAATAATTTCAGCATTAATTTAGCAATATTTTCAGTCAACCCAAATGTATATTTTGGGTGAAAATAAAATTCTGTACAGCTGCGACATAAGTATAACTGAAATTCATAAGGAAGTTATTTAAAACTGTGATAAGAAAATTCAAATTTATTGCTAGCCTGTTAACTGTCCCCTTAGTTCCTAGGAAAATAGTAATTTACATCTAGATGGGGGTCTTAAAACCAAATACTAAATAACATTGTCTTCATTCAGATATGAACACAAAGTATTACCAGGTAGCCAGCAGATGACATTGTGACAGTAATGTTAGATGAACTTTGAAGAAAAATCTGAGATGACCAGGTGAATATTCTTCTGAACAGAATGTAATTACCTTGGAAGCTGTCTGAAAATTACTAAAGAATAAGAAAATTTAGCTCTGACAGTAATTTCTGGAGTTTTTGGGACTGTAGATTAATAAGACAGCAAATGACTGCCAGGCTGACAGGATTGGAACTCAGCTTGCAGGCACGAGATGGGAGGTACTGATCTCCAGAAGCTCCCACTGACAATGCGAATTCCCTGTGAGTGATATGACAGGTCAGCATTGTAGTAGCTGACATTTTATGCTAGATTAGAGCTCCCATTGCATGGAGAGCCAGGTATTGTCTGTCGCCTCATAGCTGACACCAAGCTGGCAGAGACCCCAGGTTGCATGTTCTTTGGCAAGCGGGGCACACCAGTGCGGTTGGTCAGAGCCCAGATTTCACTGAGCATTGGAGACAAGGCCTGGCTGCTGAAAGTCTGCAGTCCTGTGGGCATGTCTGGATGCTGGGGAAACAAGATGCATACAGTATACAATATATTTTGGTATCATGCAGCTCTGAAAGTCCCTTTACTGAGTAAATTCTAATGTGACTCTACAGCCCAAACCTGGCCACATGAGTAGGCATGAAGCAGATGTTTCTGAAGGGCCAGTTGAAGTGTGACACAATGTGTCTAGTTTAAGCTAAAACTGGCACTTTTTTCAGCTGCCTGTCTTTGCTCAGAGTTGTGCAAGCCTCATTACAAGGTTTGGGGTTTTTTCCATGATAATTTAGTTACAAATTGGTATGGAAGACTCTGACTACTCTTACTGTAGTTTGAGTGGG
Source organism: Passer montanus (assembly GCF_014805655.1). Classification (NCBI taxonomy): domain Eukaryota; kingdom Metazoa; phylum Chordata; class Aves; order Passeriformes; family Passeridae; genus Passer; species Passer montanus. The sequence goes on along the minus strand of NW_024356504.1, from coordinate 9,777,415 downwards.
CCTAGTTCAATGTAGAATACATTTGGGTAGTTAAGCAACATTGCAATCAAGTGAACTATGATGGTATCATGATTAGGACATACATTTTCACACACTTTCTTTAGAAATCTAGAGCAGGAAGCTAACACAAAGTGAACAATGAAAACAAATGACGCATGGAGACATACTGACTCAGGCAAACCCTGCTTCCTCCTCTCCTTCTGAACTGTCCTCACAGGGCAGTTCTGCTTCAGCTCTTGACTTTAATTGGAGCTCGACACAAAGCAAAAACCATCCCAAGGCTTGTAAACCTTTCTTTCAGCTAGGGCTATTTGTCCACAAATCTTTCCATGGCAGCCAAACTAATTACCATGGCATGTCTTTCCAAGTAACAAAACCTGTTTGTCTGCCAAGATAAAACATTTGGAAGGCTGTGAAGTGATGTAACCTGGGGACACCTTTGTACTGCTGTATTTTAAGTGCTATTACACAGAGCTCTGCTAGTGATTTGAATTCAGGGCATGTTATTTGATAATTGGGTGAAGCCAGACTGGTCTCTTCAGACTAATACAACCCCACATAGGAGTCAGGACTGGCAGAGGTTTTGTAATGAAGACGGCTGCTCTGTTAGTGTGATTCTTAGGTGAAATTATTAGAAGAGCTGGCAAAACTAGTAGCACAAGAAGCTAGAAGGGAGCACAAAGCTGCTGGGACCAGCAGGTAGAAGACATGTTAGAAGAATGGCAGCTCATTGCCATGACTTGCACTGCCACTTCCCCTGGGCCCATGGTCCTTCATCTTCCCCAGGAGGTCACAGAGCAGTCACACAACACCCAGGCAGTCCTTGGCCTTTCTGCTTGGAACACCATTAGCAGTCTAGTGATACTGACCTATGGAAATGAGACCGGCCCGAGTGCTTTTATAAGTACCAACCATAGCCATCTCTTCTGCTTAGGAGCATTGCAGTTCAGATTTGGATAACAAGAAGTCTCAGTGGATTGTGTTATTGGCTCCTGTACTACCCAGTTCATTAAAGGCACTGGTCCAGAGTCTTATCACAGTTGCCTATTTGCAAGTGTGATGCTACTCCAGAAATACAGTAGACTAAATGAGATTTTTTTTAAATTAGCTGATTGCTTCCAAATCTTCAGCAATCTTTTAAAATCAAGAGGTTTTTCCAAAGCTTCTCCTCTTTTAGTGGACAAACTCCTCCAGGTGTTCAACAATATGGCTCAAGGTCTTGAACTAGCAATGTGTAGGCTGTCAGTTTTCTCTTCTCCTTTTTGGAATGGTAACATAAGTTCAGTAATTTTGCAGAATCCATGTATCTGTTTTTGTTTAGCTATTACTAATTCTTGTGAGTAATTAACAAGTGCCCAGGCTGGGCTGTTGAGGAACCAGTCTCAGTTTCAGCCCTTTACCTTCTTTTAGGACAGCCAAGTTTTAGCACTATCTTGGAGTAAGTTCCTTCAAGGTAGGAGACCACAGTTTTTAAAGTTCTACTGGGCTCCATTTTGTGGGGGGCAGGAAAGAAAAACACCGTGGTAAGATCTCCCTTCAAAGCACAATATTCAAGCATTCTTATTCCACAGTCATATCTTGGCTACAGCTACAGTTTGAATTCAGCTAAAAGCTTTTAATTGGTCATCCTTCCAAACATTTCCAAACTGTCATTCATTTTCAGGTACGCCTAGAGATCTATTGTCCTAACATCATTAAAAAATTTTAGTCTGAGACAGAAGTCAATTACACTAATTGTTCAGCAGGAATTAACCTCTTATGCATCATCAGATTATTACTGTTGCTAGGTTCATTTTGCAAAGATCTTTCCTTTATCTGTACATAAGCAAAGCTAAGCACCAGCACTTGTGAGTCTCAGTACTGACTGGGAAATAACTACTTTATTGGAATGAGAACGGACATGTATATTGAATGTACTTCTGAACTGATTGGAATTTTGAAATAGGCTGCAAAAAGACAGGTCACCTTCAGCTATGGGAATGACACCAATTGTCTGACTAAAAATAGCTTTGCCATAAACAATTATTAACAAAGTAAATGGTTATCTGTGTGTTGACAGTTATTAAAACAAAAAATATCTAATAAAACTTTTAATCAGAGGTGATGCTTCTGAGGTCGTTCTGAGGATGTGCCCTCATACCTCCATTTAAAACTCACTTATGCACATCCATTCAGCAAATGGAGTGATCTGGACGATTTGAGAGGTGTATGTGTATGTGCAGGAGCCAGCTCAGGTGTATGTGACAATGTGCTGAAAGATAAGCTCCCAGGGGAAATTCTAGGGGAGTTCTAGGTCAGCTGGAAGAGAGGTGAAATCTGACTGTGAGGACAAGGCAGAGAAGTTGGAAGGAAGGACAGGCAATTTTTTGGCGCTGGATGGAAGGACTCTTGATGATTTGAGTGCATAAATATTTTCCTATGCTCAGAAAATCTTATTTTTATGTGAGTAAAACTTCATTGGGGTGTGGAACTCATATTCTGCTTTCCCTCCGAACTGAAATTCCAGCAAAGCCCTGGATTTTGACAGGTCATGTCAGAAAAGAATCCTGACACAAAATGAAGGAAGAACTGGGGCCAGGCAGATCTGGCAGTGGTGCCAGAACTCACACTTTTTTCCAGACAATTTGAAGGAGAGACTGTACTCTCTCCCCTAGAAGCAACCACAAGAACTGAATTGGAATAATAATACAGCCACTTAGGAAATTGTCTCATCAATAAAACAGAAACATTCACTGGCAGGTTTACCTGCATGGCTCGTCAGCCATCCTCCAAAGTATTTCCTGAAATTTCCCTGAAATGTCCTAGATGGAAATTATCTCCATGTAGAGAAGTTGTTTGCTTCCTTTAAATTGATGTGACATTTTCCACAGCATTATGTTTGACTTATGATTTTATTCAGCACATAAATGTCAGCACAGACACAAGGAGCTGTGCAATTAATTTTTCAGGAAGGGCAAATAGAGCCAGTGGGGTAAAAAGAGCAAGTTAGCATAAAACATAAAAGTGGGATGATAAAACTCTGAAGTGTGTGCAGAGGTCTGGGTCGCTATTCAATAGCCTGACAGAAAGTATGATGATACAGTGAAGAAAACAGAAGGCATCTAAAATAAACTGAGGCAGGGCAGAAAAAAAGTGATGTTCCAGGAGCTACTATTTCAAGTAATTCTGTGTGTGCCAGGACCACCACACGTGCAGCCCTGTGGCTATAGCTATACTAAAGCCTGCTGTAAAGTTTAGTCAACTCAATTGTAGTTTTCCTCTTGCAGCATATCTCTAGCAAGACATGGCAATGAGATAAGGAATCAGAGATAAAAATCTGTGTTAAACGAAAAAGGTTTTTTTTAGCCAGGAATGCAAAGCCACAGTCCTAACCTCAATCTTGTTGCTGATGAGTCGCGTGCTTTCCCACGCCACATTTACACGTGTTTGCTGTAGCCGCGTTCAGAGTAAAGTCATTGAATGTTTGAGAGTCCTTCCACCCGGGACAGTTCCGTGTTAAACACCCCAGCCGAGAGGGCCGGGAGCAGCGCTCGGGGCAGGGGACACTCTCGGGGACCGGACTGCGGAAGCCCACCCTGGCCCGCCTGGCTCTGCAGAATTCCTAGAGGGCTTTTCACTCCTGCCCCCTGCCTACTCCTACCGGGCGACAGCCTTTCCAGGCTCGCCGGGACCCCGGCTGGGCGGCGAAAGGGCGGTGGGTGACGGCGCGGGGCCGCCAGGGCCGACGCTGAGGCGGAGGCTGCCCCGGTGGGCACAGGGTGGGCCGCGGGGAGTGCCCCTGGGACGGGGTCCCTCTTGCTGGGCTGCGTCACTTCGGTTTCGGGCTTCGGAGCGGTCTTTCGCTAGGGGAAAGGGGCGGGGGAAGGCGGCTCCGGACCGCCCGGCGGGGCCCCGAGCAGCGGCGGGCGCGGGCGGGAGCCAATGGGTGCCGGCGCGGCCGTGTGACAGGCGGGGCGGCCGCTGCCCCCGCCGGGCGGGAACCTGCTCGGCGGCGCTTGGCAGCATCATCCGCGGCTGCGGGGCTGACACACGCCTCCATCCTCCTCTCTCCCGGCAGCCGCTCACACGCGCCTCGCCGCGGGCGGAGCGGAGCGAGGGGCGCCGCGGCAGACAAAGCAAAGATGGCAGGGATCCTCGCCTGGTTCTGGAACGAGCGGTTCTGGCTGCCGCACAACGTCACCTGGGCGGACCTGCAGAGCACGGAGGAAGCCGCCTTCCCGCAGGCGGAGGACCTCTACCTCGCCTTCCCCCTGGCCTTCTGCATCTTCATGATCCGGCTGCTCTTCGAAAGGTAACGCCGAGCCCCTCGCTCTGCCGCGGGCTTGGCTGGGCTGGGCGGGCCCAAGGGCAGCCGAGGAGCTTTGTCAGCCCAGCGTCTTCCCTCGCCGCTGCTTCTCCGCCGGCCTGGCCGGGCCCCTGCGTTATGCCTGCCCCCTCGGCTGGTCACGTAGCGGGCCCGATGCGGGAAGGTGGAGGGGTTCGAGAGGCAGGCAGCACGCCGTTCCCGCTGCCTGCAGCGCGGCCCGGCGCGGGCGCTAGGAGGCGAGGTCTGCCCGGGAATGGGCGCAGCCCTCCCGCCACCTGCGCCGGCCGCGGCGGCCGGGGGACAAGGGCCCTCCGGCACCTGTGCGGATCGCGGCGCCTGCCCGCGACCCACGGGCTGCGGCGGGGTCCTGTCCGCCCCCCTCGCGGAAGAAGAGTGGCGGGAAGTGGTCCCGGCAGGAGAGTTTGCCCGCGCCCCGCCGCAGGGCCGCTCGCCACAGCGAAGCCCGCGCTGGGTCCGCTGCGCGGCCGGGAGCGGCGGCGGGAGCCGGGGCCGGCGGCTGTTCAGCTGTTCAGCGTGGGGCCTCAGGTGGGAAGGGGCAGTTCTTGGTGGGGGCAGCCCGGGGCAGCGGGGCTGAGCAGAGCTGTGCGTGCCCAGTGCAGATGGTATCGGTGAGCGGTCCGCGCCGAGTGTCGGAGCGCTGTCAGGATGTGGAAGCTCAGTGATGAAACGCGCCAGACGCTGTTCGTCTCTGAACCTAACTCACCGTTCCTCGAGGCTGCTGAACTCATAAACCACGTTTCACGAATACATAGACACGAATATATGTACACTTAAGCACAAGGCGTCAGACCGGCTCGGTCAGCAGGGACGGTGTTTTCTGTGGGTGTCCTGAGCAGGGCCGCCTGTCAGGGGCAGGCAGCGGGAGCCCGGCCGTGCTCCCTTGAGCACGCTGCTGCGCCGCCTGACAAAGGTGCTGCTCCCTCAACAGCGGAGAACAAAAGAACGACTCCTTGTGCCAACACCTACGTGTTTTCAGTGTTGTTTTCTTAGGCATGCTGTTAGGGTAGTCAAGGAAGATAAAGGAAGACCTGTAGTTACTGCATGCCAGAGAAGGGCTGTAAATATACTTTAAAAATGATAAAAGATCTTATCTGCCAGGTACCACTTCAAATTTCCTAAGCATTCCCTGTCCCTGGTTAGAACTTGCCTATATTCCTTTCTTCGTTCAGAGGACCATATTTGTTTTGAAAAATAAGCTGTCACGGGCTGTTGTTATCTTGTGTGTGGTTTTACAGATTTACTGAACAGCAAAAATTGTCATCTGCCTGGAAATCGGAGGTTGTGAAAAGTTAATTGGAGCAATTGAGTTAAATACTGCAATATAGTTACAAGTGGAGTAATGAGTACAATTACAAGTATTTAGATTATGTCAAATAATTATTTTTTTTTGCAATCTGTATGATGTGTACTTTTGACTGTTGAAAGCAGGTGCATGATATTGCATCTCTTGTCATCTGAACTGCAGTAAGCATCACAGCAGGACTGTGTTTTGATGGAGGAACAGCTAGTCAGAGAGATAAACTTGAGGCTGAAACTAACTCACATTTCTGCTAATCCTGATGCGGCTATTGTTTGCATTTTAGAAGCTACTCTGATTATGTTGTAGTTTGTATCCACTTACTCTGATTATTTTTCTTCATTCATTTAAAGTAATGTTTAATTTTGAAATGCATTATGTTATAACGTGTTAGTTATAGATGAGAATACCAGATTTTTTTTAATTCTCTTGTATTCATTAGGCAGATTTTGAAATTTATATCTAGAAATGTGTTCTGCTAACCTGACTGCAGGTGGGAGACCTCTGAAGATGTTATATTAACAATTACTTAGGTATGTGTGTTTTCCTTTTAAAATTAAAATAAATTTCATAACTCTGCTGTGAGAGTAGGATCAGGCTGTTTTGTGTGGGATTAATCCACATAGCATGGTACAACAGTGATTTTTCATGTAGAGCATTTTATTAAAGCAGGCTGAGCAAAAGCAACTGGACCTGTTTCCACTGATGAAAGCAGGGGGATTGTGTATGACTTTGAATGGGGGAATGGTCAAGCTTTATTATTGTTTATTGTTAATTGTTTTTTTTCAGATTTCTATGCTTTGGTTGTTGGGAGCTACAGAAATCCTTCATGTACATCATCAATTAAGGTCTGAAATTATCCACGATTAGAAGGGGGAAGAGAGGAATATCTTTAAAACTGATTTTTCCTTTCTTCTCTGTATTAGAATATGGGGGTTTTTTAAACTCAGTTTGTGGATGACTGGTGTATGTGATGCATCCTGCAACATACTCCTACAGATGTTTAGCAGTTGCAATGATAGCAGCTAAAGAAGAAATAAGAATAGATTCTGTTACACATTTTAAAAAACTTGCAGATTTATTTTAGATCTATGACTGTACTGTAGCATTTGCAACATCAATGTATTCTCTCTTTTGTTTTGTAAGATACCCTAACTCTAATGCAGGTTCACTTGTAATTCTGTACACTGGTAGGTAAGCAGACACAAGGTGTTAAGAATCTGATTATGTGTTTTATATCCTTTATTTTCAGACTGCTTCATAGCAGCTGACTGCTAGGCTGCTGTAGTAGTATGGTTTATTCCTCTGCTTCATAGGAATGGTTACTAACTTCATGAACCCTCACAATAGTAAGAAATACAGTATGGGGGAGTTGGACTTTACATGTCTTTGCTTACAAAGTTCTTGACATGTTTGGGGGATGCAACTTGCAATGCTGAAAGTTGATATTATGTTTATATTCTATATACATATGTGTTTGTGTGTACATATTTGCAGGTGGAATTGAAACGATAGAACTTGGAAATTTTGTTCTCTACATAGACACATATTATTTACAGAATTAATCCTAGGAGGATTGCTGTTGCTGTTTTTTACTGGTTTGGTGAATCAGCTAACCAAGCCAAGAAAATAATCTAGATGCTTCTTCATTTTTTTTTTCTGCTTTCAAATGAGTTACTTTTTTGTTGATGGTATGTTCAGTGGCCTCAGCAAGTGGATCCGATGATGATGAGCGCTCCTGAAATAATCTTTGGTCTGAGGTACAATCTCACAGTCATGAGATTTAATGGATGTATCCACTGAGGTTATCATAGTTATGGATGAGGTGTTAAAATACTTTAACAACTTTGTTTCCCTTCCTTCTCATTCATCTTTCTTTAAACACAAAGTACATTTTAGAAAATTACAATAACTAAGCACAAAGATAGTGTTACCTAGTAATTTGGAAGATGGCAGAAGTTTAGCAATGCAGTGAGTAATGTGGGAACATATTTCCCCCAAGTATGTATCCATTTTTTGTGTCTTACTCTGTTTTTTCAAGGCATGTAACACTTAAGGATACCCCTTGTACTATACAATGCCTTCAGGTAACGTAAGTGCTCAATAGTATGTCTTGTCTCCCTGGATCCTTTCCAATTCTAGTGTGGGAAAGACAGCTTAAAGCTGAATTGAAACTGACCTTACTAAGAGCAGGGTGTTGTAGTTTTGATTGGCCTAAAAAAATAAACAAACACCTGTTGTCCTGGGTAAATGCAATTTTTCTTCTTTTGTTTATGGGATAACATGGCTCTTCTCCCTCTGTGCTAGACCTCACTGCTCAGAAGCAGCATCCTTTGCTAAACTCCTAAGCATGTGCTCTCCGAGGAGTGTGTGCTTATACAAAAGCTGTATTCACTCAGCAATCAGTGTGCTTGTTGGACACAAAGCACGAGGGTGACACTCCTGTTTTAGAGACTTCTCTCAAGAGAGAAATTGACTGAATCCTCCAAAAGGATTCCTCATGAAACAGATTTCTGATGAGGTCCAGCAATCTTCTGAGTCAAGTAGTCTTATATTACTGCTTTCTTTACAGTTGGCTCACCTATTGAAGTTACTCATACTTCATCTTTGTACTGTAGTTGCGCTGTATTTTATTTCCCTCATCTTGTAAGCAGCAGTTTGGGCTCAGACCTAATGAAATCACTCAATGAATCAGCAAACTGCTTGTACTGCTTATATTGTAATCTGGCCTTGATGGGGAGCAGTTCTCCAAGGTGATGCTGATATTCTGCAGTTGATGGAATGGCTCATAAGGTCAGAGATAGCTTGATTATATATAGCAACAGCCCTTCAGCTGCGCTGACTTGAGCTGAGCCAGCCACATCATTTACTATTACTCCAATCAAGATACTGTAGACACTGAGCATATGGAAATTCATGGCTTTTATTTGAAACTGCTTTTGTAATGATAATTCAGTCTCAAAGGTAACCTCAGCTGATTTTCATTTAGTATGACACAGTAGAATACCTAGTGGATCTGGGTGACATGATACAATGACTGTATGGGCATGTATATATATATTTTTGCTAACTAGAAAAATTCATTTGGATGACAATACATCCAATCTTACGAGTTTTTCTGGTGTGTAGTGTATACATACAAATTTTATTTTTGTGCTCCCTAGGACATCTAGTATCGGTGGTTTTTTACAACAAAAAAGAGGCTAGACAGGATACAAATTTTGGAAGTGAGTGTACAAACTTCCTGTACTTCCAGCAGCCCAAAACCTCATTGGGAGAGGTTGGGTGGAGCACTGATGGTTATTTCTGTCAAAACCTTTTTCTAGGCTGTAATATTTATAGATTTTTTGCTTACTTCCCCTTGTGTTAGGCAAAATCTGATCATTCAGGTGTATGTAAATGGATGCATGTGTTCTGACAATAACTTTCTCAGTTCTTTCTTTACCTTTTTTTTTTTTGTAATTTCTTTTTTTTCCATAAGATGACATGTAGGGCTTTTTGCTTGATTGCTATTTACTAAGTGCTTGATTGTGTCAAAATTGAATAGGATATTGAAATTGCTAACGTGTATGAAAAGACAGACCCTGGAAAGAAAATAACTGAAAAACTATTTCTTTTCAACTTTAAATCAATTTTATTTTAAAAAGTAACAATAGAGCCTTAGCAGTAAATAGCTTTAAAATGCATTTATATCTTGCTGATTGTACTATTCATTTCCCTGTGTTTCTTTAAGCTACTAATTTTCTGTCATTTATCTTTATATAACCAGTTTTTGTTTCCTAGGGTTGCAGGATTGAGCTTCAGCCACTAACACTTGCAGACTAACACTTCCCAACAAAAGGATTGTTTTACCTGCAGAGCTGTTGTCTGTCTTGGCCGCTCTCTTACCAGCTCACACCAGTGCAGTGTATGCTCACACACGCTGCTCCTGCTGCCAGTGCTGGCTGGTACTGTCTCTGTTGTTCAATGCAGTTGTGTGTTCGCACATAGGCTTAGAGTGTTCCTTTGAAAGAAGGTGGAGTGGATAAAATGCACACTGTTTGAATGTCCTTCATGTAAGACCATTTACAGATGTGCATTAGTGTCTGTCTTAAAATTAGGAGTTAAATGGGAAATGTGTGCTGAGCTCCAGAAGATAATGCCATTAAAAGTGATTCCTAAAATATCCATGTGAGAGAAGTGTGACAGCTAAACCACAGCTCTGCCAATGGAAAGGTTTCAGTGACAGGTCACTAGTGGGTGCTGGGAGCCTGTTAGGTTAGTGGGGTTTTGTCTGAGTGCGGGTTCCAGTTACTGGTAGCAACTCCAATTTGGTTCCTGCCTGGATTCCTGCAACCATGCAATTGTATCCAAATTACCTGTGTTGTGTCTCTTTCTGCTGCCCTACTTCTGCCTCTGTCACTGATTAATAGGCATTTGCCAAGGATTTGTTGTTGGGAAAAGAATAGCTTCTGGTATGCTGCCCCTTCTATGCATCTGCAGCCCAGTGTCTTATTAGCCCTTACAAAATATTTAGTAAATTAACATTTGGGATATTCTGTTCCCTTAAATCTATCACTGTTCCTGTCAACAGGGTTGATGCCTGAGCTGAACAGTGTTTATTTGACTATATTTTGGGGGGGAGGTTTGTTCTTTTTTCTCAAGTTGTTAAATATCCCATGCCTGCCGTAGGTTGACAGTTTATTAACATGTGGTGTTTCTGTGCCTGTCTCGAGATGGTCTTGGAGTTTTGAGAAGAAAGTTAAAATTACCCCATAAAACTATATAGCTTTTGTAAGTGATGTAACCTTATATAATATCCAGTTGTATGCTTAAGACTGTGGTTGGCGCCTGATGGACAATCAGATGCATACGACGTGTATCAACAGTTCCTTGGAGGAGTTGATCTAACACCTGGATTGCTTTGTGTTTCCCCCCAGAATGACTTCCTTCACTCACTGGGCACTTGCAGATTTTGCGGGACAGCCAAGGGAAAAGAAGGGTCTCTGATCATAAACATGTGGGCCTCTGATTATTTGGAACAGGAGGAATCACTAATGTCTTGCTTTAAGGCGAGCAAAGGTTCTGACAATCAGATGGGCTGAGAACTTCTGTCCTCTTGGGGGGAAATGTTTTTAGCGCATAGTCCTTACAGAGGACTAACTACACCTCTGACAATCAGATGGGCTGAGAACTTCTGTCCTCTGGGGGGAAATGTTTTTAGCACATAGTCCTTACAGAGTAATATGGCATCCAGCAGTTTCTGGTGATGCCTTTCTGGTTATTGTAAAGTAGTCAAACTGCAGCCAGGGTGAGAGCTGGAGTATTTAGCACGGTCAGTTGAAATCTTAGAGATGGTTTTTGTAATACAAAGTTGTGACTTCTGCACATAAAATGGAAAGTAAACTGTATTTTTTTCCCCTATGTAGTTAATACCTCTCTTAATATCAAATTTTGCTGCTTTTAAGCTTTAATATTTCTGAGCAATTGTAAAACCTTGTGTAACTATTACTGATGTAGCACAATCAAATTTTAACTTTCAAGGTAATTGTACAATTACTAAGAAAATTTAAGAATTGTAAAGGAGTGTAACATCCAGCTAACTATGTCATGTATATTGGCTATTAATCCAAGTTATGTTTTGCACAGGGAGGAATGAAATGCTAAGGGTCTCCAGACTATGTTGTATTAATGAAGTATCTTTCAGGTTCACTAAGCTAAAACTCATTTTAATATTATAAATGATGCACATTAAAGTTTGGTCTGAAGTGATGAAAAGCCTTCTCTGTGCTCACAGGTCACACTAGAATAGTTAAATCAAAATACCTAATCAAACAGGTAAATCAAAATACTTGTATTTTTTCACAATACCAGTGGAGTAGAAGCTTCCTTTTAATAATATCTTCACTGTATTGGTTTCTCCTGCATGGATGAGGGCAATAGCCTATAGTACTATATTAAAAGAAATAAATCTAGCTGACGTAGAACAGAGCACTGGTGCACAAACAGAGGTTAGATCTTGGAATGTGTTCATTGGCATAAAATCTTCTTGAGGCTATTTGAGTATTTGTGCTTGCAGTAGTGTTTATCATTTCCAAAAGCTAGTAGCTCTATTTTTATCAGTAGTGAAATAATGTAACATGTGGTGTCATCAAATCTACTCACTGCCCATTTGCCATCCTCTGAGGTAAACTTAGTATTTTTTAGTTCCACAAGCAGAAACAGAAAAAGGCTTAATAGAAAAGATGCTGAAATCCTCACTTCAGCATTGGGAACTCTTCACTCCCTTTTCACCTCTGTTCCTGACTGATTTCAGTTCTATATGACATTGAGAAAGTTCAGATACCTGATTTTTTTCATTGGGACTGCTGTTTACCATGTCTGTGGGACTCCTATCTTTTCACTGAGAAGACAGTGGAAGCAAAGACTACTCTCAGTTTATACTTTCCTAAGGTGTTTGACAGAACTTTAAACTATGCTGTCTACCTTGAAATGGTACAAACGAGCTAAACTGCCTAGACTAATGAGAGATGCTTTCCTGCAGTGGCAGGGAATTGCTTATTTGGAAATAAGACTGTGCTCCATAGCTCAAAGTAAAGAGCTTACTCAAAAGGAGTCCCTGATCACAGAAGTAATGTGAAAGGAAGATCAGAGTGCTGCGTTGTAATATCCCTTGTGCTTGCTCTTCCTCATGTCTGCTGTGACTGTGCTGTGTGTATTGCTGAGACACAGTTGCCTCCATAGTTAGACAGTTTGGTGCACTTTTTTAAGGGGACTGCTCAAACAAGGTATGTTCCTTGAGGTGCACAGAAATTAGCCTTGATATGGCAACTGCTGAAACATTGTAAGTGGGCAGTGTAAATGTGGAATGCTAGTGTAAACCAGTGGGCATTACAGTGTGACAAAGCAGACAAAATTAAATCTACATGAAATGAAAGTGAGCTCAGAAATTTTTGGGGTGGTGGGTGAACTCGGGTAGCACTTCTCAACCAGGAGGAGACCTGTGCAGCTGGGGTGCTGGAGGGCTCCAGTCTTTCATCAGCTGACTATCAGAGCTACAGCTCTCCTGAGCTCTGCTATATCAGATGAGACCAGTGCTTTGTCAGGACCAAAATCCCCCTTAGACCTGGAAAGACCAGTTGTTTCTGTTGAAAAAAAAGTTCTAGGAAATGAGTGGGTCATGAATATGTGCCTGTTGACAAGCATTTTCTGCATTTGTCCATTAGCTTTTCCCACTTCAGTACTTGTGGTTGTCCAAAGCATGCTGCTGGATGAGACAATCAGGTCCAGTTGGGTATAATTAATTCCTGTTATGGGCATCATGTTGGAAAGAAACTGTTGAGAAAAAGAAATGCAGGTGGTTAGACCACAAGCAGAAACGTGTTGTGTATATATTGAAGCAATAATTGAGTGGTAATTGAGTGGTTGATTCTTATCTGTCAAGTTTTCCCACACAGTAGTATGAGAGGAGGGTGAGAATTGATATGATAAGAGAGTAGCCTGAAAATATTTCAGTAGTTCTGGCACCAAACATTTCCCAGTGTTACAACACTTGTACTAAATTAACAGTGATTGCATTGTTATGATGATGACAAATTGAACTGTAGATGGAGTCCTGGGAGTGCAGGTGGACAGTTCTTCTTAGTGGTGTACAGTGAAAGAACAAGAGGCAACAAGCAATTGATAGGCTGAAAATTCTGTTTAAACAAACTTGTTCTTGGGATGGTTGTGAAACACTGTGACAGGTTACTCAGAGAGGCTGTGGAGTCTAGCTGTGGATGTACTTGGAGAACATGGGCATGGTTCTGCACTGACTTGCCATCCAGCAGACTTGGTGATGATCTCCAGAGGTCTCTTCCAACCTTGGTGGTTGTGTGAGATCATCAACCTCACAGAAAGACAGTGCAGGCCTCCAGGGCCCTCCTGAGACCTATGTCTGGATGAAGTTTGTAAACCGTGTGGGAAAACTGAATAGGAGAGGATTAAGTTGAAGTTTACTGGAAGCTTACAGAAGAAAATTCGGGCAGAGCACATAACATTTGATTGAATGGACATCTGGATTTTCCATTTTCTGTAAGATGGATCTTTTGATTTTTATTGTAGGCTGGTATGTGAGCAGATGGGATGTAAATTGAGAAATAGGTGTGGACCTCCTCTACCTAAGACAGGAATTACCTTATGGGTACCCAGAATGAAGTTTGAGTTGCTTTGAAGTAAACACATTCTGTCCCCCTTCTAGGATCAATGCTTTGAGTCTCCTACAGCATAAAATTTGATTATAACAGGCCATTTTGAGGATAATTTTAGTTTTGTTCCACTTAAGTTTTTTCTTCTCAACACTGCAATATCTTTAAGATAATTTTGGGTTTCAAAAAATTCATGGAAAAAGATGCTTAGACGGCAGAAAACAGAAATCACGTCCCTTACTGGAAAAGCTTTTATTCCCTTTGTGTTCAGGATAATAAGAGTAAATCAGACTTAGGGGGAAAAAGAGAGAAGGCAGTCTTTAGTCTCGTTCACTAATTCTTTATATTCTTTATATTGGTAATAAAATGCATAGTTGAAAATACATTTGTATATGTGTGTGACAGAGAGTAATTTGTATGCCACAGTGGCATCATGTCATTCTGATACAATGTGCTTTTTTCTATTTTGTTTTTAATATCCTTACATCAAAAAACAGTTGTAAGGCGTGCATGTAAAATATTGAGCGCTCTAGAAAATGAGATATTTCAAAATGTCACTTTTTGGGGTGATACTGAAACAGTTTGGCACAAGAAACATACCTTTTCTCCTAATTAGAGGTCCTGTCATGTGTGCTAATCTGGAATTGTTATTTTCAAGAGCATTTACAGGAAACATGAAAAATACTTGATTTTCTTCCAGTTTGGCATGAAATGGAAAGTTAGAAATGTCAAAATTTCATCAGGAGCAGATGTCCTGTCTTTCAGCCAACACTGATAAATGAGTTTGGTTAGAAGACAAGGATGTAGAGATAAAAATGAGATCTCCATAGTGTTGCCAGCCTCCAGAATCACACGTTCTTCACCAGTTAACCAGTGTGTATCATGCATGAGACACAGAAAGTTTCATTGTATTTTTCTATTTGTTTGGTTTGTGTTTTATCAAAGGAAAAAATACCCCTTAACAGGTAATCTCTAAAATCACCTCTAATAGGTTGATTTTTTTGAAAATAGGCTGATGGTTTGTTAGAATCATGGCAAGAGTTTGAATCTCTAGCATGACATTTACCTTCAGTTGTCAAGAGAAGAGTGTGCTGGCAGAAATAGGACTTCATCTTGCTTACTCTTCCATCAAGAGCTGCCTGTGAGGTTTCAAGAGAGCCCAGCTGCTTGTATCCATCACATGAGTATTCCTTGTGTATTGCTTTGTTTCCCAAATAATTCAGGTGAAACACTAGAGTGGTTTAGAGCTTTAAATACTAATAACAAACCTCTTAAGTAAGTTGCCTCAAAGGAAAGAAAACTTCAAATTTACCTTGAAGGATTTGCTTTTCCACTTATTTTTAAGGGTTCTCAAGGGTTTCAAGCTGATCATAATTTTATCAAGGATCTTTCTCAGTTTGGTGGAAAAACAATGTGTTGGTCATCCTCATCTCAAAACCTTTCATGTGCTTATCAAAAAGAAACCGTAGCTTCTTTCACATTTTCTTTCTGTAAAGTCCTGTATCTATACCAGGATTTTTTTTAATGGTTTTAAAATAACCCAAGTGCATTGACTAAGAAAATGACATCTGCTAAATAATCTGCCTTCCTCTTCCAGCTCTCAGACTAGAGCACAGCACATTGAGAAACTATATACAGAGAGGATGTATCTGTCAAAGCAAGGATGTTGCCAGCTATGTGGTCCATAAAGTGATTCTTGGATTTCAGTCCTCCATATCCAGTGTTTTGTGTACAATATGCAAGGGACTTCTGCTTCCCTTGAGTACCCGTGGCTGACTTGAGACCTTGGCCACAATAGGAAGATGTTATAATGGATTTTGTTTGACTTCTTTGTTTTCTTTTTTGTGGTGGTGGGTTTCTGTCTTGGAGCAGGCTTGTTGGAATGAAGAGCCAAGGCACTAGTATCCAACATCTGACCTTCTTTTCACATGTATAAATTACAAATAAAAAGCGAGATAAGTTCATCTTCATATATAAAAACAGTCCTTAGAATCCAGATATTACCACTTGCATCTTGTCTTCTTTTTCGGACTTGTATTAACTTCGCCTGGGGCTCCTATGAATCTCTTGCAAAGCTTTAGGCCTGCCTGGTGCACATGGACTGGTAAATCCTAAGTCCTACATGAAAAAATATGGGCCAGGGGTTTTCATGCTCCCATCCCAGTGACTTCATAGAGCTTTCTGTGAAACATCCTGGATTCCATACATCAGGCTAGTTGTTGGTCTTCCAACATTAGCATTTGTTTTCCTAGATGAATTTTAATGTAGAAAGAGCATTAATTTTGTGAAACAGTATTACATGCATAAAGAGTTTTGTCACACAGTCTTATCGGGTCATTGCAAACAGTAAGGTGTGCGGGAGGTGTAAATTATAGTGTCTTTGAGGGTGGTTGAACTGATTTGAGGATCTGTATTACACTTGAATATAATTTATTTACTCATATGTCCTGAGTCTGATAATTTGCCAGTATAAATTAGAAATCAACTTTTGCTGAGTTCTGGTGTTTTATCAGCATATAACTTCTGTTAAAGACCAGAAGTTTTATGATATTATGCACGGTCATGTGTATCCATGGAATTTTAGTAATACAGTAATCTAATAATTAGGTTGCTTTTTTAGTAATTATGAAGCAGAAACAATTCTATCTCTATATCTCTATATACATATATATAAATATATTAAAAATATTTTTTTGCATTGCATTTTTCTTTCCTCTACTAAGTGCCAAATTTTCCTCCCTCTTCCATTTTTTCAGGACTAGTTGTATGTGTGCAGCCAAAAAGTATTAATTTTGTCTGAAAATCCTCACACAAAGAAGGTTGGATAACATTTCATGTCAACTAGAATGACTTGTTCTTTTTTCACAGAGTAAGAACTGCTCCTGCATTCTGTAGGGTGATGGAGCAGTGAGAGGGACCACATGCTAGCCTTGCTGCTCCTTCCCTCAGCCCCTTTAACAAGAACTGCTCTAATAGTGACTGAAGACTGAGCCTGCTGCTGGTGTGCACCTTGTGGACTGCTTTTCTGTGTCCTGCCTCAGTTCTGCTCTTGCACAAAGCTGCTTTATGGTGGAGAAGACGGTCTGGTACATCTGTGCAGTGGTTTTAGCTCCTCTCTACACGTGTAGGGTGGCTGGAAGTAGTATTCAGGTGTTGCCCTAGCAGGCAGTGTGCTGCAATGTGCTGCAACTGCATTGCTGTCAGTCCATGTGACAGGTAGTTTAATGTGAACCCAAGCATTCTATGTCAACTGCAGTCACAGCCAGAGTAACAATATAAGCAGCTATTAAGAGCTTTGAGTACAAACAGAAAAAAAAGCGTCATCCTTATGATGATGGTGATGTTTGTTCCACATGTGATGATTTTGTGATTTAGAGAGTACGATGAGGTGTGTGTACATGTTGATATTAAAATAGGTTGTAATGACGACCTCCATGACTGTCTCAACAAGTCTGCCACTCTGCTTCACAACAAGGCTTTTTTTGCCTTGCCTGATACTGCTGCAGGTATTTGTTTATACTGAATGACATAAAGAGGCCTCTGAATGAGTACACTTGCATAATGAACAGTGCATTCATTGGATCCACCCTGTATTTTCTTCCAGCTTCCATTCACTGAGCTTTCTTCAATTGAAGGCTTGGCAGATGTTCCCTCTCAGCTTTGCCTACAGAAGAGCGGTTGCCGACCAGAAAACTTAACCACAGGGGTGGGCCTTGCATCCTTCTGGCCCTCCACACTTCTGGCCTATGAGAAAGTCATGAGAAGTATTTTGGTCTGGTTTTGCTGTTGACATTGAAAGAGTGAGGCTTCTGATCTTGGAGGTCTAAATTTGAATATTATAGTCAAGTAGAGAACTAAAACTTAGTGTGCTTGTGTTTTCTGCTGATTATTTTGAATAATCTATCACGGGGCCTTGGATCCCTTTTCTATGGTATGAACATAACTACAGTTACTGCTTACTGCTTCTAAAAAGTTTTCATACTTTTTAGCTGAAGCTCCTTTCCCCTTGGACAGTTTGCTCAGTTTTACAGGTGCAGTTGCTTCTGTCCTAGAATAATTTCAGGATGTGTCTGGGATATGTGAGGATGGAGCAGAAGTAAGAAGATGGAAAATTTCACCTTCACACTGCAGTTTTATGGGAAATTTTCTACCCGTCTTAAATAAGACTTACACATATAAGGTCTCAGTGATTGGCAGTGACCCTCAACTGTGTGAAGCATCCACTTCTAAGGGAGCAACATTAATCAGTTCCCCCCTTCATGGTTTGACAAGGGCAGATCTGGAAGAAGATGAAACTACAAAACATGCAGGGCTTGTGGGAGTCCTTACCAGAAATCTGTTTTGGAGAATTCTGATCTTGAAAAAAGGCACTTCTTGCAGCTCTAAGCTCTAACAGCTACTGAAGAGTTGATTTATTTTTTTTTTACTTCTTGACACCTTCTTGAATATTGTCTTGTCTGGAAATTTTCTAGCTTATTACTTAAAAGAACAAAAGAAACTCTTCATGGTTGCAAAATGCAAACTGTCAGATTATCTTAATTTGAATAGTATCACCTTGTTCATCCCTTTACAGTGTGGCCAGATGAGTCATAGACATTTTCCTTTCTCATTTCTTACCTCAGAAATTGTATTGAAAGCATAGTAATAACAACAAGAGTAATAGTAGAGTTGATTATTTGCCCGTTTTGAAGGGGCGTTTCTGATGCAGGTCTATAAAGTGAACTTAATGCATATGAACAGTTGAGAAAGGTCTGAACAATAATGCGATGGCTGCATCACTGCCTGTGCCTAACAAGGCTGTGTAAAAGTGAAAAACAAGCAGAAGGAAATGCTGATGCTGTTCTACATTAAGCATGGGATAATTCTTGGCATGAAGACCTGTGAGTGGAGGAGGGCTGCTGCGTGTGGCAGTGCTCTGTACCAAAGGGATGTGTCCTCTTTGTTTGGCTAGAAAGAAATAAATTTTGTAGCTCACTAAAAATAGGGGTTTTAATAATGCTTTTGGACACCTGAATGTTATCTAGGACACAAAAGAAAAATACTCACAAAGTTATTCTCCCGTGATTGTTGTAATTTTAATGAAGGACTTTTTACTCATAGGCTTTATTTATGACAATAGCACACTAGTGGAATATGCTTCAGCTCTGAGTTTGTAGTTCTGTGTTTAGATCTTCCTTCTGCAGCTGGATTATTTATGGTATAAACAAAATTATAAGTTCTTTTGGTCCTACTGCAGAACAAGCTGACTGAATTTGGCATTCCAAAGCCTCTTAACAGCATTAAAAGAATGAGTTATAAAAGCAAAAGTTGGAATACTCTGTGCCATCAATAAATATTTGCATCTCAGATGACAGATCACGACAAGTCAACCCCCTCATGAGTGTGAGTAATGTAGATAATTTTTGTGGAAATGCAGTGCAGCAGCCACATGACTTGTGGTATGACAATCTGCTGCTCTTCAATATCTTGACACTTCTATTGCTTACTTGGAATTTAAAGTTTAGAGAACTAATTGCTCACCAAACTTTTCCCATACTTGCTAGGTAAAAATCGTTAATGGAGAGGTTGAGGAGCAGAGGTAGGGATGAGGCAGAGAAGTAGAATTGGAAGGAACACAGAGATGTCTTCTGTAGTGTGGGAGAGGGGAGTGGGACTACAGATACACTGTGTGTGGGAAAACATGACTGTGATGTAAGGCTGTACACCTGGGGGGAATGTGGTGTAACCAGGCATGCCTGTTTGTTTGTGTCACCAGAAACAATGTGTTTGCAACTGTTCCCTTCAGATATGCTTCTAAATTCCAAGGTATATGAGAACACTTCTATCCTAAGCAAGGAAGAGGCTTGATGGATGTATGTCTTGTCTTCCTCAAGTTGTTTATGAAACAGACCTGAAAATTCTTCAGAAGAATTCAAATTTTACCTTTTTTTTTCCTTTTTCTGTTTTTTTTTTTTTTTTGGCAGTAAGAAAGGCATAGTGTTTGTATAATTACACTCTGGTCCCACGTGGAAAGGTGTAGCATGCCCAGGCACCCCACCCACCTTCTTGCATCAAAAGAATTCAAATTTTCCCCTTTTTTTTTTTTTTTTTGTTTTTTTTTTTTTTTTTGCAGTAAGAAAGGCATAGTGTTTGTATCATTGCACTCTGGTCCCACGTGGAAAGGTGTAGCATGCCCAGGCACCCCACCCACCTTCTTGCAAAATCATTGATGAAGACAGATGACAACTAAGAGATGCCAGCTGGGTCAAAATGATTATGGACAGGTATATATTTAGCTCTTCTGATGACATCTAGAAGTCTGTTATTTGGGAGGAACAGCACCCTTTCTTCTCTTTCCAAAATAAGTCAATTAATAACCTTCCAGGTTTGGCTGGAAAATGTAGGTACTGTTATTTCTGGAAGATCTTAGTGATTGGATCCTTGTCATTCAGCAGAACCCTGGATGGTCAGTTAGACCAAGAAGTGGTCTGAAAGGTAGCTGAAAGGAAATAAAGGAGATTTATGTTAAGTGTCATTGGGGAAAGTGATTTGCATCTGTAAAGGTTAAAAATAGTATTAAAATGAGACAATTTCTGATTGGTGAGCTGGGAGTTCCAAGAACAGAGGAGTTACAGCTGAGGTGATAAACCTCAATATAGCCAAGAAGAATGGGAGACCTTGAGCATGGAGCAAGTAGGTGAAATTTGAGTCTGGTGGGCCTTTTGCAAGAAAGAGAAATACTGCTATTGTTAGTTGTCTAAAGTGGACTTTTCTTTGCCCATTGCAACTGCCTAACAAACTCTGCTGTTGGCAAACCAGGACTGACAAAAGGATACTTGATTTTAAGATAAAGAACATTTCCAATCAGCTAGGCAAGGCATCCTTCATGTTCTTAAGCTATCACAGTGCAAAAGTACTGCTTAAATCATCTGGGGAGCCTAATAGCGTGCTACTCCTATGCGTTGAATAGCACACAAAGTTTCTTTTGTGACATTAAGAATAATGCCAAAGAATTGTTCTTGTTTTATGATGTGCTGTAAGGGGGGGATGTGTGCCTGTGTGTGTGAGAAAAATGGTAATGTTCTCTAGTAACCCAGAACAGTTATGATTGCCTGGATCATCTAGAAGCACAAGATGTTTTTAGCAATTAATTTATAGACTGAGCAGATGTTCATTATGGCAAAAACCCAATAAAGGACTAGAGCTGTTCTCTGAAAGACTCACAGATATTTTCCCATTAACTGAGGTTTAGGGAAAAAATCTGCAAACTTCATTTCCTTATTGTGAAACACCTATTTCATAAAGGAGATCTTCTATTAAGTTTGTCATTAGACTATCAGTCATAAGATACATTAATGATCTAACACAAGGAATTTAAACAATTGAAAAAATTTACTTTCTTTACTTAAAATTTTAAGTGTTCTTAAGAGCTGTTGTTAATATGTATAAAACATTTGTTTTAGTAGCTTTTTTTAATAAATGAAGGAGAAAGTAATTTCCATCTTAATTTTTGTAATTTCAGACAGTATTTTAGAAGTAAAAATAAACTTGGCATCATGTAAGAAGCAAGCTTAGCTGACAGTGTTGATCTGCTAGACATCGTTAAAGAACAGCACCACCAGTTTCTGATCAATTTGGGAAAAAGAAACCATACTAATGCAAATGAAGTTTCACAAGTTATTGTACAATTTATCTGTTGAATAGGATAGTGAAAAAACACCTTGTTGAATCTCAGTTTCTCTTTGTGGGGCAGTATTTAAAATGAAAGATAAATGAAGTATCATTTAGATAAATACAGACATACTATCTCATGACTGTTCAAAGGATTAACACAAAACGTGCTTTGCATTTTTCTAGAAGCAAAAGATCTGTTTTAGACCATAATGCATGAGCACAGCTCAAGGAGAAACACTGAGCATTAAAGTACAGGCTTCAAAACAGTAAATATGCCAAATGTTGCTACCTGACAATCTAGTGGTTCCAGAATGTTTTTAGTTTGTCAATTCCCTTGCAAATGCTTGTTTTTCCTACCTCACTTTGTCAACTCCTCATATCTGCCTCAAGAATTCTGTCCTTGCATTTCTTTGCTAACCCTCTGATCCAGTATATATTCAGCAGAGGTTTCCTAATGTCTTTTTGGGTTCAGGTCCAAGATGCTTCCCCCCTCTAAATGAGCCACTATCGAAAAACCTGATGAAACAAACATGAACCAGTCAGCCCAAAAGAGAACCCAGATGTTTTCCTCAGGATTTCCAGGGTTGTTTATCTAAGGTACTGAGGCAATAATTGTTTATGGCTTGCTGAGTTAAGGGTGAAAAATTATTCAAGACAATGAAAGTTCAGCGATGGATAAGATGCTACTCAGGAACAAAAGCTAAATGGGGCTGGTTTAGATGAGTTATGTGTAGCATAGCCTTAGCTTCAAAGGAATTTAGCCAAAGGCAGAAATGGTAAAAATAAAAAAAATATCAAAGGCTCCCTGTGCACATTCTTGAATTTAGGATGCAGTCTGTGTAGTCTGCTACTCAGCTGCATACTGTGCTCCAAATGGCTTTTCTGGGTGGTCTGTGATAGTCCTGGGTTTGCTGGTGAGAGAATGGCTTTAGCAGCACAATATACACTTTGCATAGCACCTGTGTGGAAAGTGAAATGATGATGATTTCCATTGATTTGAACTAATAGGGCTCAAGACTGGTTGTGAATTTTGCCAGCCGGATCTGCACGTGTCACATTCCACAATGGTCTTTCTTTTCCACCAAAGCAAATGAATGAGGCACTCCTGCCTAATAGCAGCACCCTCCCCTCTGCCCCCAGCACTTGCTTGCCCACCACTGCAGTCCCTTGGCTGTTTCCCAGTCCTCCTCACATGGAAGGCAGCAACAGCAGCAGCATGCAAGGCTGCTGGCACCACACGCTTAGAGGAGGTGCTTGCCAGTAAGAGTTGGGACTGGTTCTCCCCAGCCTTCAACTGTCAGTCAACAGTCCTGTGGCCCTGTGGCATTCACCCATGTGGAGGTTGTGGTATGAGGCTTGCCAAACCAGTTGGGTTGGCCATCACTGCAGAAAGTCAGGAAGTTGATTTCTTCACCTTCTTGCACAAACTTGTCCGGTGGCATATTGCATTTGGTGGAAAAAGGGTTCAAGAGTGATTTGTTTTAGTATTTGCCTGATACAAAATGGCAATTTTTTTATGGTAATGAAATGGAGTTCCTTCTGTCTCTGCAACAGAAGGAAAGAAATGAGTAAAAATGAGTAAGCTGCAATTGGACTTAGTCCCTACATTTTGTGAAAATTTAAAAACCCACTTAATGCCTTTGTGACAGTGAATATATGAATTCCAGTGTGTGAGTCCTTTTTTCCAGACAAGAATTGTTTAAACATACAGAGGGTGATGAGTAGATAAAAACCTAGTATTATAGTTTTCTCTTTGAAGTCTAGTGTCAAAATGGATATATTTATGAGATTTCTAAAACTGTTCACCAGGAAGCTGTACAAAATACACTAGCAAGATGTCATTAAAAACAGCAGATGCTATTATGGTTTTGCTGCAAGTACAGCAAAACTGAAAGCACAGTAATTCCTCTATTTTTGCCTCTTTCTAGCCTATATTTGTCTGTCTCTTGCCCCTTTCCTTCTACATCTATTTTCTGACATGCATCATTTATTTGATTGCTAATGGATCCTAGCAGCATTGAGTATGGGTGCTCTAGGATTAGGATTTGTGAATAGGAAAGATGATAATGATTTAATTTTTCCCCCTTCCATCTGTAGTTGCACAGATGACCCCCCTGATATGTACCAGGCAGAAGCAATTCTAGACCTGCATGACAGGTCTGTTAATTGATTCCTTCAATAACTGCTGAAATCTATAGGGGGAGGAGGGCTGGGGAGGAATGGCAGTGAGGTTGACTAGCAAAAGATTTGACCTAGTTTTTTCAATCTGCATGGCTGTGCAGACAGCCTCAATTATAAATCTGCTGCTTTAGAAGAGGGTTTTTTTTTCCTTATGTGAACAGCTGCATTGATTTTGAGTGTCTAAATTTGGTGTGTTAAAACATAAAATTTTGTCATCATTGCATATAGTGTCATGAAATATGCACGTGTGGTGAGGAAGTAAGGGAAGTCACCTACTTCTGGTGGATTGCTGTGGGGTTTGCTGCTTTCTGCCCTGCTGCTCGATCTTCTCCTGCGTGACATTCCATACTTGACTTTTTGTCCTGCCTGCAGTGTTAGTATATGTGTGAAATACACTCACTCTTTACTTTGCATGGGAGCTATGTGGTACTGCTTTGCACAGAAAGCTGAAGGAGGCTGAAAGACTTTTGTTTTAAATTTTTTGATAGCATCTCTAAACTAATAATTTGATCTTCTTATATCTATTTATACCACTTGCCCTGGCCTTTGCTTGGTTTGCTTGTTTGTTTATTTTTCTTTCCTTATTTAGCAGTGAAGCACCAGGGATTAGTACTAAATTCTGCAGCAGCATGGGGATTCATGACAGGCTTTGACCAGAGCTTTGATCCTCCAGATGCTCTGAATAAACACGACGACAGACATTTGAAGGGGGATATTAATTTGCTGAATAGATTTATGCCTAATATTTTTCTTCCTTTTGATTACAGATTCCTTCTAGAGTGCTTGGTTTACTGAATGCATGGCTCTGGGATTGGCCAGCCCAGCAAGGGATTTTTTACCTGTTCTGCATTTCTTAATAACTGGTTTCGTTCTTGAGCTGCTTGCATCTGCTACAGGAAAACCATAACCAACTGAAAACCAGGAAACTGACTTCTGTTCCTGAAGCTGCTGTGAGATACAGTTGAAATGGTATCAGGAGGCTGCATAAACCTATCCTTGCTGGTTACCTGGCTTCCTAGCTCCTCCCTGGAGGCTCTCTTTCATTGTGCTGTAGGCAGTGGCCTTGGAATGTGGCTTTATGCTGCTTTGCAGTTTCTCACTGCTTGCTTGTGATCTCTGCTCTCTTATGGCACTGGCTGTGGCTCCAGTGTTGCTTTGTGCCAGCTGGAGAGGCTCTTGAAAGGGCAAGAGTTTGCAGCTCTCAGCTGGCAAGGTGACCAGTGATGGGGAAAGGGCAAAGCAAACGTGGTGCTTGGACCAGGGGAGCTTCATGGGAACTCCTCCTTTAGCCAGCCTGTATGTGTCAGTCAACAACATTGCCCTGCATTAGGCTTGGAACTGGATACATGCTGCTGTGCCCTTGGTGTAACACCATTCATTAGACTTCCTTCTTCCTCCCCACTTTAGTTTGCCAGTGCTTCTCTCTGAAGCTGGAAGGCTATCCCTGTAGGTAGAAGCTGGTCTTGCAATGGAATAATTTTGTCACTGTTTCCTGTTCTAAAGGAAAATTTGGAATTATGCCATAGTCCAGGATATTCTGAAGACTTTTGCTTTTCTTTGTGTGCCTTGCTGTAGCTGGTGGAGACAGCAGTCATGCTTTTTGGGAGCCAGGTTGTGTCAGTAAAATTTCTCTAGGGGATGATGACTAACATGCATGTCAAGAAGGTGACTGCCAGCCCCAGGAGCTGAAAGGAGGTGCCTGCTCACAGGAGCTGCTCTGAGTATCCTTCTTTGGCATCATACCTGCTGGCCTGACATTCCCAGTCCTGCTCTGAGCAATGGTCTTGGGCTGAGGTACTTGGTCGTGTATCTTGGATGTAGACATCATGTCTAATTTGTTCTCAAGGGAAGACAGAGACTGATCTGTGATTCTCTGTAAAGTCACTAATTACCATGTCCTCAGTGCCTGCAAAGCCTCACTGCAGTTCAGGCACTGTGCAGATACTAAACTGATGTGCTTGCTGAGTGCTTGGGAAGTGTGAGGGTCTTGGCAGCACGCTGGCCAAGTGCACATGGTGGGTGTAACATCTGCGTTTGCCTGGGAAATAGACTGTTATGGGCACGGCTTCAAAAGGGGTCCTGCAGTAACTCCTGCCTCGGTATTTCTCCTCCCTACTCCATCTTCTCCTTTCTTTGTCCTCTTGCCAAGTGTACAGCACTCCACATGGAGTTCAAGTGCAGCAATATTCCACATGGCTAATCTCTAACCCATCTGGGTGAGAGACTGGCTGTCACTTCCATTTGAATTGTCAGATGAACAAACTAGATAACATTCTGGATAGACTTTGTGCTTTTTTGGCTGAGCTGCCTCATAATTGTCCATGTGCACCAGAATGCTCAGTTTACTGCAATACCCAGAGCAGTGGGAAGAGCTCTGAAGACCTGTGGAAGAGCTGATCCCCAACAAGGCAGTGTGTTTGTGTCTTGTGTTCTGCCTGCAGGGTTTTGGTGGTTGGGCAAGCTTTGTCTGTGCTTTCAGAAGTGTGTACACACTGCTGCTTTGCTCAAACTGCACCCAGACATTGCCATCAGAGCTTGTTGCAAGGGAATTTTTTTCTTTTTTAGTTATAGTCTTAAACAAGAATTATTCAGTGACTAAAAATTATGTTTCTTGCCATTAAAAAATGTAACTGACAATCTACAATTGTCTAAAAATCTGCTATAATTATATAACTCATATGGGTTCCTGGTTTTGGTTTGCATCCCAAGCAGCATGCATTGTGGCGTGTTTAAAAACAAATAAATAAACAAGACAGTTCTAATGACCCAAAGGAGATGAAAACAGTTATGGCATCCTAGACAGGCATTCAAAGAGTAACAAATACTTGCCACTTGAAGGTTTTGAATAACTTTATTTTTCACGTAGTTTGTGACCAGCCAGGGCAGATAGGTGCTCTGTCTAGTTTTCAGCATGAGGCACCCTTCTTCTCCTTTTTTTCAAATTCTTAACCTTTTCTGTTACTATCTTAGCATCACTTATTTGAGGCGCCTAATAGCAACCGCTGGGGAACAGCGTTACAGTGTCAGGTCAGGCTTCCTCAAGTACCCACCTGCACGATTTTATTTTTTTTCCCCTTCAACTTCTGCTGGTAGAGGTGGGAATTTATATTGCAATACTAGTAGGGAATCGTGTTTTAGTCAGGTGTCCTTTGAAATTGTAGTGTGCAAAATTGCTGACAAAAATCTTGTAATGAGCTAAAAGAAAATATGATTGCAACAGTTTCTTGTGTTTTGATGTAGAAAATAAATTTGCTTATAGATCCAAAGTGTAAATCATTCAGAAATACCCAAGATATGAGATTACTTCTTTTCTTTCATTTGACACATGCTGCAGCATGTTCAAATTCTGTCAGAACCGGTGGGCCAGCATTGTTGTTGCATGGTGAGCTCCTCTAGATGGCTGGAGCTGTGCATGCAGCTCACCAATGTGTCCTGCAGCGTGGCTCCCTTCCCTGGCTGAGGTTTCTGGCTGCAGCAGCCCAGGGAGTTGTATCCAAAGTGTCATTTGGGTGATCCACAAACAAATCCCTTTATTTGTTAATAGGATTTGTTCTTGCACTGTTTGGTCCGATCACTAATTGTTTATCAGGCATTAGGACTACAGTGAGATGCCTGTCAGCTGTGTTTGGAGCTTTTTGTGTGCAAGACTCATTGTTTGTCTGTGATGGCAGGTTTTGCTTTGGGACAGCCTTAGCGTGGAAGGCAGAAAGCATAAGGCTCTGCATTTCAAACAGTGCAGTGTAGTATTTCCTGCACTCTGGTGGGCACTAGTTTCCCCAACTCCCCAGGACAGGGTCAGAGGGTCAGTAAACTCATTTGGAGGGCTGGGTGTTCTGCACTTTTGCATACAGAGCTGCAGCTGCCTTCCAGATTGCTTCCCTGCCTTTCTGAAACAGTGTCCTGTTGAGCTGGCAATTAAACAAGAAAGCTTTAAGAATATTCAGTAATAGAATAGAAAGGTGAAAATGTACAGGAAGACTTGGAAGCTAGTGAGGCCTTGTTTTTTATCTTTGTTGAATGTTTTGATCAGTCCAGATGGTATTTAATGATCATACAATGCAGGTAGAAACTACTTCTTAAAAGGGGTCCATCTGAGCTGGTTTTTAAGATTTTAGGTGTGAGCACTTGTATAGGTATTTTAATAAATCTTTTGCTGAAGCACTTATTTTGGAAAAAAATTATAAATCTTTGAATTATAGGTATCCTAATATGTTTTAAAATCCTTTTTCTCAGAAGAGAATACATTGTAAGAAATACAAAATCAAATTTCCAAAGCATAATCTGAATATGTCCTTAAATTGAGCATCTAGAGAGAGTTCACCTTCAAGTTTGCCAGTGTCTCAGTTTAGTGATGCTGTGTTAATAGAGTGATTCGGATCAGATCACTGATCCTGCTGATAACTCCATGCTCTTCTGGGTGTTGTGCAGTGACAGTCATCAGTTTCTTGAAGGCCAATTAGTCTTCTGTGGCTGCAGTAAAAGTGGCAGAAAGGGACATGTGTGGGAGAGGGAGCCCAAGCACTTCAGGTGGCTGCCCTTTCTTAGGGTGTGGTACCTATGCTGAAGTTTGATTGTATATACACAATATATTAAATATGTACGCACACACAAATATATAAAAATCTATGCTATTACATATGGTTTATATATGTACGCTTGTTTCAATATATATATTGTATATATATGAACACAATATGTATTTGTGTTCATATATATACAGAAA
This sequence comes from Passer montanus, assembly GCF_014805655.1. Lineage (NCBI taxonomy): Eukaryota > Metazoa > Chordata > Aves > Passeriformes > Passeridae > Passer > Passer montanus. The sequence goes on along the minus strand of NW_024356504.1, from coordinate 9,749,069 downwards.
ATACAGTGAATTAATACTATTGTGTTCTTTTTTTTTTTTTGGTTAATAGCTGCCAGCCAGAATGAAAATTGGTTCCTCTTGAAGCTCCTGCAAAAGATTTGATGATTTTGTGACCTAGCTCTTGGAATCAAAGCTTAACCTCCAAGTCAAACCAACCATCCCTATTTCCAGTACATACAGAAGTACAACCATCCTGCAGGGAGGTATCCATGACCTGTTCCCTCTACAAAGGGAACAGAATAAAGGTTTAGTGTGAGCACGCAGAGCAGGAAAGTTCCTGAAACATGCCCTACCTCTTGAGGTCGGGAAATACGATTTGCACCAGAGGTAGCAGTTTGCCTGTAAGATTGAGGTACATATTGAAATTCTCTATGTCTTATGCCATGACAGCCCACCAGCAGTACAGAAGCTGAACTCACACAAGGACAAAGAGAAAGCTTGAAAATATTTAAATCCTTTGTTGTGTGTGCTTTTCTTAAGTTTGTGCCACTGCCAGGTAGTGTAATGCCAATATTCAGGAGCAGAGCACGCCTTCAAGTTATGCAGGCAGGCTGGGTCATTTGCTCAAACACAAGTGCACACTTGGAGCAGACAGACAGAGGTTTGGGCTTTACTTTTCTTGCAGCTCCTGCCCTTGCTCAGGGCCTGGCTGCATAACCCGTGGAGCAGGGCAGGAGGTAGGATACTTGTGCCCCTGAAGCCCTGAAATATTTTAGGGACTTAAAATTTATTTTAATGTTCCATTGAATATAAAGCATTATTTATCTTCTCTGCTTTCAAAAAATGTTTTCTAACCTGATGTAACTTAATAAGTTTCTGTTCTTGGTGAATAGTATAATTTCCCAACATTTCAGATATTTGTTAATATTTTCCAGGAAGTTGTTGCTGAACTCTTCAAGTGCTGTTCTGTGACTTGGTAAGGTCTTTAGTAATAATATCAGATAGACTGTTTGTTGTTAGTGATTGCTAGGAGTTTTTAACAACATCCTTCATTATTTGGCCTTCTGGTAGTAAATAGATCAGAAAGCAAATACATTAGAATTTAAGGGGACATTGATGAGACAAGTTACCACATGCTGATCAGGCTAAGACCTACCATGGGGGAACCTGGAGGAGTAGCATTGACTTTCTAGTGGGTAGAGCTGTGTTCTTTATCAAAATGATTGATGAGGCTTTTGCTTTAAACAGTTGCTATAGGCCACTTAGCAACTTTTGGGTCTTGCCCAAGTGGCAGGTAATTGCTGTTTCTTTTGCACCTTGGAATCTGCCTTGGTGGATGAGGGAGAACTGCAGTACAAGAGTGTGCACCTATCAAGAAGCCAGTGGATGGCATGCTTTGGTTGTTCCTCTTCTGTAGACATGGGGATCAGTAACAATTGAAAAAATATTTTTTTGCTCACATGTTAAAGATGTGACCAAAGTAAAACATTAAGTAATGCTGAAGGGCCTGGAGGATTAGAACAGTGTCATTGTGTTAGGGTAACCTACTGCAATTTAAAAATTAATTTGTCAGTCTTTAATTTCTTTCTGTGCTGTCTTCCTGCCCTTTTCTCTGTCCAGCATCAAATCCCATTTGGACCGTGTGTCTTTTCATATGTAGATGTTTTATGGTTGGTTCTTTGCTTTGGTTGTCCCACACCTGCTGAAATGAAGCGACTTATCAGCTCTGTATTTTAGAAGTGCCAAAGGAGAGTATGAAATCTATAGTTGCAGGAGTGACAAAGGATGCTTTGGGATTGACTGTTCATTTTTACCCAGTGAAAGAAATAAAAAAGCAAAACCAAAACTGACTGACCAGCAATGTGTTCAAAATGAAGTGGGATGGTTATCCTCACAGAGTCTGAATTTACATTGGAGAGCTCTGCCATAGACTGTGGAAAGTTTTCACAAGCTCAATGAGCTACTAGTGCAGCTTGGGGATGAAAGGTCAGCTCTTTGGGGACTGCTGTGTGCAAAGATGCCTTTTTTGGTCTAAAAAGTCCCTAAGCCACAACTTTCTAGAAGTTGGGAGAATATTTTTGTCTTCATTGACCTTTAGCAGCGGGCTACAATTTTGGAGCCTGAATTTTACCATTGACCCTGACTTGTGTGTCCTGATTCTAGTGCAAAAAGGGTGAGAGTGGTACCTTCAGAACTGTATTATTCATACCTTCTACAGCCTTGGTGAGGCTGGTGGAGGGCAGCTGAGAGAAGGCACCATGTGTTAGAGGTGGGGGGACTGGAGTCTATCACCCCTTCTGTTCCTTCTCCCTTTCTCTGATCTGTGCTTGGAAAGTTACAGAGTGACTAAACTTTATTTTTAGAGATTACAAAGAAAGAAAGCATTAGACAGCTGGCTGCAAAAATATTTATTTGTGACCTTTGTCTGCATTTGTGCAGTGCTTGTTGCTATTCTGGAGCATGTAGTTTCCCCTGATTTCAGTCTTAGAGTTTAAGGAGAAACTGAAATGCTTAAAACTTTATACATATGTATATATTTTTTAAAAATGCTTGCATATTTGGAAAAAAGGACTACTTCTGTTTGTAAAGTGCTGGCCTTATTTGCTTCCCATTTTTGTAGTAACATATGGACTGGAAAAGCAACTGGAGCACTGCTGGGAGAGGTTGGGCTGGAGTAGTCCCATACTGGTGGCAGAACACCTCCTGCATGAGTCAGTCCTATTATGAACTAACCTGGAGAAAGGATTAAATAGATATTCCAGTTCTGTGGGGCACAAAGGATTAGCAGCATGTGTGAACAGGGTCTGGAATTGGGTCAGTGATCAGTGGGGTCTGACCTCCCGCTTGTGATGGGAGCTAGCAGGTATGCAAAGGCAGCTCAAACCAAATGTTGCTCGTCGTGGTTTTTGTTATTGGATCAAAATCTTCAGAAAATGGGAGTATTTTTAACTTTGCACCATGAGGAAATGTGTCTTTTAGTGATGTATTTTCAGTCAAAAAGACAGGACAATATAAATATGAGAAATCCACTGCATAAATGAAACAGTTTTACAGTGATTGAGAGAAGGGTATGGGTTAGTCATATCAGTTGTGTTTCCTAAGAATAACTCTGTTAGGACAAAGCTTTTCCTAATACTGCTGTCAAGTGATAATGATAATTTGTTTCATTTACTTAAAATTATGGTTTTGCTCTGTACTAATCAGTAAGTCTGAAAGCCGAAATACAGATACCAAATCTGTTCTTTTTACACAACTACCTTTTACCTTAGCTTTTGTTTTTTTGGAAACACATGTGGATTGAACCATAGAGTTTTTAGTTTGTATAATTTAATGTGAAGTATGGGATAATGATGCCAGTGTGGGAGGAGAGGAGAGGAGGAGAAGCACTGAACATCTCAGATGAAAGGCAGGTGTATGTGTGTGTTTTTCTGAAGTCATTGCAGGAGGGTTTGGAATAGGTGCCCATGGAGAGGTTGGCTCTGTGCTGTCCTTTACACTGCTCTTTGAGATGCTGCTTGGGATGCTCTGTGGAAGAAGGCTCTTGCTGACATACAGAGTTGTGTGCTTGGCTTTTTGCTTCACCAGAGAGGTTCTTTCCTTTGGAAAGGTTTCATTGTGGGAGTTCTGACCCATTTCTCAGCAAATCCAAAAAAGTTCAGTGAAGTTAACTGTCCTGTGTACATACATTTTGGATGAGATTGCCTCCATTAAGAGCCCTGCCTGTGCTTCAGACATTGTGTCCTATTGGATCTTCTGCAACGTAAGTTGTGAAACATAAAGCCAAAATCGCTTCTGGGATGGGTGTACTGAAGTGACAACCCTGTTTATCTACTGATTTTGTTCTGGAACTATTAAGAGGTTTTGTGGGGGGTTTTTTGTTTGTTTTATTTTAATTGTTGCTAATACAAGTAACTTCTGAATTAAGTAGGTCAGCTATACCAAAATAACAAACTCAGTAATTGTTTTTGAGTGTTGTGGCAGTAAATCGGTTGAGCATCTGCTCAGACACAAGCCTCTTCTGCTTTTACTCATCCTTTGAGCAAATTTAGATTGTTTCTGTTTAAAACCAGCAAGCAATGTTCAACAAGTTAGACAATTGTAATCATAAATCCCTGGAATAATCTGTGTTTAGTGAGCATAAAGTAGATGAGCTGGGAAAATTTGCTCTGCATCACTCTTTCAAAAAAGGAGTCAGACTCCTGTAAACAGATCTGTGTACATTTTTAGCACAGAGAGAAATTTTTGCTGGTTTAACTGCTTTCCCTGATATCTTTAAGTGCACTGATAGGAAACTGAGATTTTATGGACATATTTGATTGGCAAGGAATAGTTTGCTTGTTTGTTTTTTGGTGATTTTTGGAGCTCCCAGCTGGCTGGTGTTAGCAATGTGAGCAGCCTTTTATGCAAGCATCACTTGAACTATGCCAGTGTGTGAGAGTTTTTACTTGTTTCACAGAGATACTGAATGTATGTAATCAGAGCCTACCACTTCACTAGAGTTTGGTATCCCAGAATGGTTGCAGTGGGAAGAGACCTCTGGAGATCTTCTAGTTATGCTTGGGGTGACTCAGAGATGTGCTGCACACCTTAACATTCACCACAGTTTTTTCACTGCTGTACATAGATGCATGCTCAGCACAGGAAGAGGAGACTCAACTCTCATTGTGCATTGACAAGTAATTAACTCAAATGTTTTTGTGGACATGAAAGGCTAAAACAACCTTGCATATTGTCAGAGTACATGGGGACTTCATAGCTGAGGTCCTGCCTGTTTGCTCCGTTTTACTTTTTATCTGTTAGCAGAGGTCGTGTAGGAGCAGTCTCCAGAGCAATTTTGTGCAGATCCTTTGTGCCATACTGAGGTGTCTTCTCAGAAAATAGATTATTAGTTAGGGGATGGATGATATGTAATAACAGGCCTTTAGTCCTGTCTTTTGGTCCATAAGGTGACCTACTTTTGATAAAAATGAATGACAAAAGTGACTGATTTAAGCTGTGATTAACCAAGATATTTCAGGAAAGTGTGAAATATGCACTGGCTTAGCTTTTCTCACTTGCACTAATGAAAATTTCTGAGTGGGCTTCTGTATTGAAGTTGGCCACAAAATAAAGTTACTTAAGCGAGGGAATGAACTTTGTGTACTTAAAATACTGCAAGGGAAAAAAAAGGTTTACTAATGTGTGGGATGATGTGTACCTAAATAATAATAATAATAGTAGTAGTAGTAGTATTGTTATTATTTAAAAATCTAAACGTACTTTGCCAGTTATTGCTGGGTTTGGGACCTGGTAAGACTCTTGCATATCTTTTCCTCTGAGGATGTTTTAGACATGCCAGTTTTAAGTGCAGAGTATAAGGGTTTTTTCGTCTGTAACACACTAGGAGCAAATAGTAAGATCACTGATATATTGCACACTGCATTGTTTTTGAATATGTCTTCTCACTCTCAGTCAATCACCAACATGATTTCAGTCTATAGAATTGCCTTTCATATGGAATTGTGTCAATGTATCAAGAATTTTTCTCCGGGAAAACAGGGTAGTCTGGCATCACCCATCTTTCTTTATCACTACCACTTTACCACTTTCACTACCACAGGTATTGCTGTAACCATTATCACATTGATTAGGACTTAATTCCCTTTAATCAGCAGTGCTGTCTTAAACATGGCAGAAACAGCAGTTGTAGCTCATAACAGGGCTTAAAATGGGCCTTGTGTGTGGGTAAGAATTCCAGAATTTTTTTTTATAGCTTGTGGTCATTCAGCTGGATAAATGTGGAACTGCTTAAGCACCAAATGTTGTTTTGGTCCTTGTTAGCAAATGAAGTTCTGGGAAACAGAGGCTGTTTAAGTGAAATCACGAGTTCTATAGTTCAAAGATGGCAGAAGTTCATAGTGTGCAGATAGGAATGTGATTCTAATGCAGTGTTTATGGCTTTCATGGGAATTCCAGATTTAGACTCATATTTACAAATAATTCAATTTTTTGTGAGTACAGTGGTGATCTTTGACGACATGTAATGCAAACTATGCAATTCAACTCTAAAATGTCTCAGAGAACTTAGAGATAGGTGTTAGGATTTTGGACAGCCTCATACTTCAGCAGAAGAGTATTGCTTGTGTCTCTGTACCATGTAAATTTTATGCTTTTAGAAAATTGTATTGACTGGGCAGCTTAAGCTTGCTGCCTCTCAGGATTCTGAAATTCCAGTGTGCCAAAGGAGTCCTGAGGCAGTAGCTGCTTTGGAAGCTGATTTTTAAAAAGGCTGTGTTTGGAGGATAATATTATATGCTCCTCAAGCTGCCCTGCTCTGCTCTTTAGTTGGTGCTTCTCTAGGAGGTATTCTTCTCATGCTTTTGTTGTAATCTCTTTCTTCACAACATGAAAGAAAATCCTCTGTTTCATGTGTTCCAGGAGTTCCTTTCATCCATCAAAGTGATGTTCCTTATTTTGTGATGTAATTGCCTATAAGAGCTTGCTTTTGAGCTGTAAAACTAAGTATTGTTTTTGTTGGCAGGGTTATAATGTTTGCCCATTTACCAAATTGATAACAGTAATGAAGTAAATAACTGAAGGATTTCACCTGTTTTCTTCTCTCATTTTTCTGTTTCTCACAGGTTCATTGCTAAACCATGTGCCTTAGGCCTTAAAGTCCAAGCCAATGGACCACAGAAAGCTCAACCTAATGCTATCTTGGAGAAGGTTTTTACAGCTATTACAAAGGTAGTGTGTCTGACTAAAATATTTACCTTATGAAGTGGGATGTGGCACTGTAAACTATGTCTGAACAAAGGGTGGCTAACAGATAAACACAGTGCTGCAGTGCTGCATTTTGCACCTCAGTTCAGAAATTCAAATATTGAGGATGTCATTAATATGCCAGCTTGAGTGGTTGTCTGTCTGTTTGTGATGTCTCCTGTAAGTTTTCAATTTTAAAAAAATTGTCACAGAAACACCTTTTAGATGCCATATGCCACCTACGTATTTTTGCTTCTTATCTGTTTTTGCTTCTTATCTATTTTGTATCAATTTTTGCTAAATTGTTGGGGGTTTTAGTAAAAAAAAAAGGGCTCATTGTAAGCCAGTAATATTGATACTGAGTTTTCCATGAAACTTCAAAGCTCCTCCTTCTAGGGAAAGGCCTGTCTTACTGGTGTCCCAGCTAAAGGGGAACAACATAGAACAGTGGGAGACACTGACTGAAAAATGTTTTATTTACAGCTTGCATATCTTTATTGTACAAGATTCTCCCCCACAACCTACATATCTGTCTCTACATCTCTCACCATATGACATCTCAACCTGTTTGTTGATCTGTCCATGCTTTTCAAGCATAAATTTTTCTGCAGGAGCTTTCCATTCCCACCTTGGCTCCAGACTGCAGCTAGGCAGCAGTGTAAACTTCAGAGAGTAGTAAAGTCTTAAAGGGAAACATTGGGTTCAGTGTCACAGACAGTGAAATAGGCAGTGGATCTGTCTTGCTTGTGTGTCCTACACTATCCAGAGATCACCATGGCATTTGCTGTGACTTTTGTCCTGTTTTTAGGGAGGGAATTGCATGTACCTTGTTTCTGAACACTGCAGGATATACTCTCACACAGACTCAGCTGAAGGAAGAATGCTTAGGTTTTGTTAGTTGTGGGGTTGTTTATTTGTTTGTTTTTAATATTTCATCATAAAGTCTGGTAGTCTGACACAGGGCCTGAAATACCTGTGAGTGTGAAGAGCTCCAAACAAAAGTATCTGCTTTCCTGCAAGAATCTGTTAGCTGCTCTCAGAGAAACTGTCCAATTTAGTAGCTACGTGCCTTTTTTGAATCTTACATAGCAAGCCTGTGAATTGAGCAGTTCACTCTAGTCAAACTCCCAAGAGCTGCATCAAACATTTCATTTTTCTAAGGTTACAGAAATTGCTTTTCTTAACCTTCGATTGAAAAACTAGTAGATACTGTGGTTGACTAAAAAACTTTATTGAAATGGATGGGAATACTTCAACCTTCTCTTGTCTCATCCTTTCATTTCCCTCTCTTTCCTGTGTTTTCTTGGAGGCTGACAGACAAAACTTCAGCCTAACAGAAATTTTGCTGGTTTGTGTCTTGCAACAATTAAAAATTTAAAGCTCTTTGTTATAAGAGCTCTTGTACTTCAATATACATAACTTGTTTGCAGAAATAAAGCTAAAGTTCCAGAAAACAGATTGTGTATTTTTCTGTTTATTTAAAAAAAAACTGTGTGATCAGGAGAAATATATAAGTAGTATGTATGTGTCACTGTACATATCAAATTGTTGTATGATTGGAGCTTTGTCCTGTACTGCTCTTCAAATTAAGGACAGATTCATTTTCTTTTGCCTTACCTCTGCTCTGGTTTGCATTTTCTGCTTTGGAGAATATTTGTGTGTATTTAGTTTTACAGAAAACAATTCTGTCTCCCTGTTGTCAAGGTAATGTTCCTTTTGAAGTTGTCACTTTGTTTAACGACCTCATTTTTGAACATTATCATGCAGAAACATGGGACTTATCTTCTTCGTGTGTCAATCAAACCATCTTCCCTAGTGCAATAGTCGATAGGACAAAGATCCTGATGTAGGAGACTGGAACAGGTATCAGTATGTGGCAGGCAGTGGGGTGTTTGTAAGAGCCACTGCTCCAGAAAGGCATGGCATTTTATGGCTGCTAAACTTCACTTCCAAGTTTCAAGCAAGTTTCAATCCCATTGTCTCTTTAAAGTTTTTTATCAGTAATGGACCTGCATGTCATGTTACAGCATCTGTACTTCTAGATTAGTAATGATGGGAATCTGCCAATAGAGATTTCTGTGAACATATTTCTGTGTATCCATGTGCCTGACAGACAGCCTTGGTAAGAAGCAAGAGTCAATTACAGTGGTTCTGAATTTAAAGTGTTAATGCAGTTGAGCTAGAAAATAATTTTTGTGCTTCTCTGTTTTGTAGCATCCGGATGAGAAGAGGCTGGAAGGCCTCTCCAAGCAGCTGGACTGGGATGTACGCAGCATTCAACGTTGGTTTCGACAAAGGCGCAACCAGGAAAAGCCCAGCACCCTTAGGAAATTCTGTGAGAGCATGTAAGGATGCATGTTCTCTTCTTGAGTCTTGTTGAGCCTGTGTTCTCATCAGTTTGCCCCTTTCTTTTTCACAGGTACTTTTGCAGACAGTTAGAAAATTATACAAATTGGTAGAATATAACTAATGAGAAACATAATCTTCTTTCTCCTGAAGGAGTCAGATTGTACTTTTCGGGTATTTTCAGTGGTCAAAAGCTTCCAGTGACAGCTTTGTTTGGAGGGAGCCATTGGCATTTCTGCTATATATGTGTATTTATTACTAATGATAAAATGTGTCCAAAAAGGAGCAAGATGGCCTAAATCATAGGTTGATACTTAAGGTTCTATCTGTTCATGGTTTGCAGGAGGTGCAGTGGGAGCTGCTTCTCCATTTCCACATGTATGTAGTGCTGAGAGAATGTAGTGTTATCCAACTAATTGTGTGTGCCTTGCCCTGGGAGCATTTCCAGTGTGCCACCAGCTGACCTGACACATCTTGGACAAAGTTGTTGGCACATAGACTGCTAGTGGGAACCCAGGGTTACCCTTTATCCCCTCAGTATGGATTCAGTTAAAGTGTTGTTTAGTTAAATCTGTCCATCAGAACACTAAGTGAGGTACTTCAGAAAGTTTTGACCAAGGAAATCCTTTGGTATTAGTTCTATAGCCTTTTCATAGCTGTTGAGTTAATGGGGTGGCTTTTCAGAGGTATAGTGACTGTGTGACAGGTGCTTTGAAGCTCTGAGCTACCTGAAGTATGTGTTCCCACTGCAGTCATGGGAAGAAAAGCACTCCAGTCTTCAGTAATTCAGGTGCCAGTGGAGAGTTTCGACAGAGCCAAGTGTGCCCTTATCTCATAAGCAAGAACAGAGCAAGCAAAATAGCAGTGATCTCTGCCTACACCTTCATACTGCTGAGCTGCTGTTGTCCCTCCAGAGAAGGCTTCAGTTTGGCTGGGAACAGCACTAATTGAATGGTGCTTGGGAAGAAAAATGAAAGAACCCACAGCAAATGTGGATCTGCTTAAAAAGAACTCCAACTCTTTTTACATGGAGACAATTGAATTTACTGCTAGACAAAGTGTTCCTTGGGCCCAAAGTTGCTTTTCCATGATGAAAGGGAAGAGGAGCTATGCCAGAAAGGCTGTAGGCCATTTTTGACTGCCTTATGTTTCTTGCAAATGAATAGCTTGGGCACTATCTAAGGTAGAGTAACTTCAATGTGACAAAAGCTGAGAGTGAAATTTAATGATAAACACACTTGCCTGAGATGAATGATGCCAAAGTTCCAGCCCCAAACACACTCTGCCAGTAACTTCATTACTAGATTGTTATTGTCACAGATTTCTCACTTTCTCCAACCCTTCCCTTGTTTTCAAGCAATTACAATTCTGGTCATGAGCAGAGTGCAGAGAAACTCCAAAACCTACACTACTCACTGCTTCTTGAGGGGGAAGGGGTGTTTGGTGTTATTTTTGTTTTGTGTTTGTTTGTTTTTGTGGGGGTTTTATGGTTTTGTTTTGTGTGGGTTTTTTGTTTGTTTTGTTGTGTTTTGTTGTTTGTTTGGTTTTGGGGTTTTTGTTTGTGTTTGTTTTGGGGGGGTATTTTTTGTTTATTTTGTTGGTTTTTTTTCAAAATTGAATAATTCTTTTGCTGTCAGTCTTTGTCAGATATTCAGGCCATGTGCAGATGATGGTTATATGAAGAAAAAGGCAGTAATGAAATCTCCTGTTTATAGACACTGTTTGTGTCACAGCATTATCGTGAAGATAAATTACTTTTTCAGGAACCTTAACCAGTATTCATGCCATAGAGTTTTGTCTGTCAATCTGAAAGAGAAGGTGTAATTTGATTATTGGAGCCATAGAAACCCTAATCATGAGATGTCAGTGGTATTACATAACTGCTTAAGCTTTCAGGTGTTATGGTGATAAGTATTTATATGAAATAGATAATTTCACTAGGTGGTGATTAATGTATATAATCACCAGGTGGTGATTAATGATCCAGTCAGAAAGTAATAAATGCAGCACTGAGTATTATTTTACTAGCAAGTCAGTCCTCGTATCCCAAGGATTTGGTGGTTCTAGCATGAAACCTGGAGTTAAAGTTACCGTTTGTAGTCGCTAGGAAGGGTGCCCACCTAGCATAACCTCAGATTGCAAAGCTCAGGCACTTAGCCTACTGTATTAGCTGCAGGGGATAGTCTGTCCATAGCTTTTCTTTCTGTTTTGTGAATTTAGACTATTTGCACTCTTTTCTTCAACTTGAAAGATCCAAGATGCATAAAGGAGGCAAAAAAGTGGTCAACTGGGTGTGCAAAATGGACTTGTCTATTTCCATGTATTTCTGTTGGGTTTTTATTATTCTTTTCTCTCCGTTCCTATGGCACAGCCTAACATCAAGAACATTACTTTGCTTATTGCTGCACAGAATATAGGATCCAATAATCTCTTTCTTAGTTAATGTTTGATGTGTCAGAAAGCCAATGCAGCAGTGATTCCCAAAGCACTTCCAGTGTCTTCCCAGTTTCAGTGTGTTGTTTCTGCTCATACTACCAGTGTGTAGGCATGTCTGGTTTTCTCAAAGAAAGAGACAGCATTCTGTCCTCTCCCCTTGTCGTCTGTCTCAAAGAGAGAGAACCTGTGATGCTGTAAGTTCCTAGCCTGGGATTTTGGAATGTCATCAGGCCGATGACTTGTCTGTCCTACAGCTACGTACATTTAAGCAAGCTGTTTATTAGAGACATTTATATGGTTTCTAAGGAGTGTCTGGAAGAAGCTTATGGCCAAGAGAGATGTTTTGAGTTTATGCAACATTCTGCGTGTGAAAACATGGAAATCTGCAGACTGAAGAGCCAAAGATCTATTTTTACCCCTCCTTTATTCTCTAGAAGAAGCTTGGATACTAAATTGTCTGTATGTAGGGTGTCTTTTAGTTTTGATGTAGGGGAGAGAAGAGCCTCTGTCTCATACCCTAGCTAGACATTCTTTTTCTTAAGGAATTGAGATTTTGTTTATGCACATTGCTTTGGAGGAAGATTTTATCTATCTATGACTGTATGTGTGTGTGTGTACATATATGTGTTTAGGTATAGAGAAATACTGATTGGGGTTTTTTTGCTTGTTACACACATTTGTGTGTAACACAGAAATTTTATTGGCTGTTTGCAACTCCTTGGGCATACTGCTTTTCTCACTAGCAGAGTAATTCTCTCCTGCAAAGTTTTACTGGAAAAATAACTGTGCAAGGGAAAGAAATGAAGACAGCTGTTTGGTTGTTGAAATTCTGAACTGTGCTGATGCACATGATAAAAAAAAAAATGTGTGAAAGAATTTATCAGTCTGTGCTTTGTGTTGAGCAGTAAAGCATTAGAAAATAAATAGGCTTTTAGCTCTGAGTATTTAATAGCATCAGGCTCTCCTAAGCCAGCTTCTAACACACTTCTGATCTGAGCAAAAATTTGTGGTAGATGGTACTTTGGGTCCATTTAATTCTGATTTGGCAACTGCTCCAGTGCTACATGGAGTGAAGGACTAACCAGTGTTTCATGACCAGAAAAGCAAAGGGGGATGGGTCTGTGAAGACACTCAAAATGCTCTGCAGCAAGTGTGGTAGTTTCTCTTCAGTGGCCACAGAACTGCACTATCTCCCTTGTTTTCCTTTGCTGTTTTCCATGGAATGTGAACTGCTGTTACTTGGGCAATCAGATATTTGGTATTGTGTTGATAAGTGGATTATGACATGAGGGGCGAGTAGGCTCAGGTGTTGGCAGAGTCAGATTTGTGAGGCAGCTTGTGGATCAAGGACATAGCTGTTGAATGAAATGTGAAAGGAGTTGGGGTCTGTGAAATTGTTCCAGAACAGGGAAGATGTGATTTTGCTGGGTGCAAGAAGTGTTTATTATGGCTTCAGGTATTAGGGGAGTTGAGAAAGGAGACTCTTAATTGCTAGCAAGTGGTAATTGAAGTGCAGAGTAACAAAGATGATCTGTCAATTTTTATCTATACTAAGCATGTAAAATATTGCAGTTTTACAATAGAACTGTGAGAGCTGCATTTAGACTCTGTAGTTCATACATTCAAGGACCTATTTGTAATAGTAAAATACTGGATCTGGGTCTGCTTTTTTTGCCCTCCTATCCTGCTGCACTGAAAAGCTGAATCATCTGGAGAAGATGGAAGTAGACTTCTTGCAACTCCATGGTATGCTGCTCAAAAGGCTGCAGTTAGCTCAGGGCTCATCATATGATGCAGACCCCAGCATTGGGCAAGATTGGCAGCCATGGTATGCTGCTCAAAAGGCTGCAGTTAGCTCAGGGCTCATATGATGCAGACCCCAGCACTGGGCAAGATTGGCAACTTCCCTCATGATTCCTCTCCTACTGTGTCTGCCATACCCACATATGAATCTATGGTGGTCTATGATCACCATTCTGTCTTTCTAAGCTGGGCCTCAGGACTTTTCACTGCCCAAACATGGTATTAGGGGAAAATTACAACATTGGTTGAGTGTCAGGAGTTGCCAGCCCTCTTTCCCTGCTGTTCTGCTGTGCCATGTCCTCATAATATGCTCACTGTGTTTTAATATTTGAGTGCTTTAAGCACGTAATATTTTGCATCTTATGAAATTTCCTCTTCCCTCAAATTGAATTACTTAAAAGTCTGAATTCCCTGCCCTTACTGCCTTCTGTGACACAGTTTTTAACACAGTTAATAAATTTAAATTAACTCATGTGTTCATCCTGCAGACACCATCACTTAACATTATCACTGTACATTAAGCAAGGTTATAATTAACTAGGTTTCCATTCTCTTGTGGGTTGTATGGGCTCACCATTATCTTATATTATGGAAATTAAATAATTCCTCCCTAAGTTTTAGTTAATGTGAACACAAATCCAAAACTACAGTCACAATATAACAATTTAAGCAACTGAAGGAAAATTGAAAAGGCTGCAGTAGCTACTGCTTTCTTGTGTTCTATGCCCCTTAAACTGTCTAGTTCCTGATTGTGGCAGAGACAAGCTGCCACCTTCAGTCAGCCTCAGCTTTAAATGAAGTTGGCAAACACTGGAGACAAGTGCCTTGAAACACTGAAGAGTTAAGTGGCAGTAAGATGTTATTTTATACACAGCAATGAATGAATTTTATTTTATGCACTGCAAATCCTTACTTCTCTCTTCTGCTTTGTATTTATGTTGTTACACAGTTTTGTTTCCTATCTGATTGCCTTTCATTTTATAGATACATGGACTGTGCCTTTTCACAGAGACACAGAGTTAAGAGGAGAATTAGCTTTCACATTGTTTAGCATTTTTCACTTACATATAACTAGACATACTACTACACTGGTTTTTGTGTGTTAGTGAGTTGTCTGCCAATGGAAGGGGGCTTGCAGTGGCCTGTAGCTGAATTTATGTAGTGGTGGTGGTCTGTGTGAGAACATGTACGTGATGCTGATGGAGATGAGAAACTTGCTAGTTCATCTAATGCTTTTTGGGATGATGGTAGGTAATGTAGCTACAGGCATGTGGTAACTTAGTGTTTGATCCAGCTTCTGTCTTCTACTTTGGTGTCTCAGCATAGACCTGCTCTGACAGCACACAGAGCCCAGGCTGCAGTGGGGACCTTTCTGGTTACTTCATCTTTGTGCTCCTGTTTTGCATTATATTAAATATATATTAAATCTATATTAAATCTATGAACTCGTTACATTTTACATATCAGTGTGGCAGGTCCTTCTGCTTGTATTGACTGGTGACCAGGATTTGCTCATACAGGCATGTTTATTTTTCAATTCCCTCAAGTTCAAGAAACTAGCAGATTAAAAAAAGGTATATGTGATTTAAATTCTTCACTGATTTTTTCAGAGGATTCAAGTAGTGCATCAGCTCATGTAGTTGTGGTTACTAGCAGGGTAAATCTTCTAAGATCAGGCCCTGAAACAGCCTGAAATTGTGGCTATCAGACAGGAAATATTTAGTATAAGGTGCTGCACAAAGTGTGCTTTGAAATTCTTAATGCTATCCCTTATGGTTAGTTATTTAAATACTTTAATGAATATATTTTGGTTAGATGGTTCTTCCTGGTAAATTTGGGTTTCTGTCTTCTTTAGTTTCATTGCTGCTGCTCTGATAAAAACACTTCTGCAAGAAAAATAGTGCAAAAATTTCCTGTCCCTGTTTCTTTATACAGTGCTTGGAATACTGAGGGAAAATAAATCTTTAAAAATGAAAAATGGACTAAAAAAAGCCTTCACTGTCATGAGCAACTTATAGAGGTTTTTCTGAAGTTTTCAGTGATCCAACAAGCAATGAATGGGAGACAGGGAAAGGGAAGGAACGTAAATGACAAAGTAAATACACTTTAGCATGTAAAAGGGAAAACAAAATTGACAAGATGAGGTTTCAATACTCTGCTAAAAACATTGCTTGTCCTCCAATCTTAGCTGTGCTAGCCCTGCAACTCCCACTTGGAAGTTGGGGAGGTTTAACTTCTGAAATGGAAATACCGAATGTGACAAAGCAGGCCCTCCCTGGCAGACTGATCTCTCCCGTGTAATCAGAGGGTGTGTGGTTGCTGGGCACAACCTTGGGAGGTGCTGCATGGATCGAGCACAGCTGGCAGCTTCCTCGGGAAATGGGGAAACAGCGCTGACACCTAGCCTGCCTCCACAAAGATCATACTCCTGAGGGTTCAGCATCTGCTTTAGCAGGCTAAAAACCACTCTGGGGCACACTTAATGCTACAGGAAAGTAACATTCAGCATGGGAGCAAAAGAAAACAGGTAATGCAAGTTGGTCTAAGAAGGCACCTGACACAAAGGTACCTTATGCATACAAATGTTGGCCATCGTGGCTAGGACAGTATTGCTAGGTGAAATTCAAATGCAGTCTGGAAGATTCAAGTTTTCATTCCTCTGGAGCTGTAAAGGAGTGGGACAGTGAGCAGCTGTTGTGTCTGCAAGCAGGCAACTTGTGAGATCGCTGTGAGAATGGAGAGTAGAGGTCCCTGCAAGAAAGGCTTTTCAGTTGGTTTCTCTTTCCAAGACTCATCAGCTGTTTGCATTGAGCATCACTGATGAGAAAACAGGTCTGCTGGTCAGACCACAAGGGACAGTGCATGGCAGTGACATCTGGTTTTTCTGTGTGTGCTTCCCATGAACTTTCCAGATAGTATCTCTTTGTAGGGCAGGATTTGGCAAGGATCATAGATCTCTGAGGTCTTATCAGTCCTTTATTTTATGTAGCCCTCAAAGTACTCAGAAGAGAACAGTTGCATAATCATTGAACAGAAACTACATAACCTAGAATGAGTTATCAAAACACCTTTTGTATTATACATATTTTCTGGCCTAATTATATAAACACACTTTATTATTTATAAAACTGCATCACTTCAAAATTTAGTACTGTGTTTCCTTTCCTCTTTTCTGCACTACTAAATTTTGCTCTTAAGACTTTCAGAGCGGCATTTTGAGCATACAGATTTAGGACAGGACTGGTCTCAAGTGGCACTGTAATACTTAATATTAAATAACTGATTCAAACTGCAACCAAGAGGAAAATCAGATGACAGTCAAGTCTTAATCCAGAAGATTAAGAGGAGAGCCAATACAGTGTTCTCAATTTATCACACCTGCTGTTTTGCACATCTTAGTGAGTTGTGCATAACTGCCTTCTTCCTGATATAACATCTGCTTAACCACAGTGCAGGAACATTTACCATTTGCATGGTCCTGGCTGACTCAACAGCAATACTGTGCCAAAAGAGGCAAGAAGATTTTATTCATTCATTTATTTACCTATGTATTATTTTTAATGAACATTTTTTGTATCTGCTTGCATCTGTCAGGCTTTGTGGAAATGCAGCAAATGGTCATTACAGAAATCTGGGAAGGCAGGGAATTGGAACAGTGGAGCTACTTCCATCAACCATGCAGTCATACTTGCAGCTTTGTATGAGACGAGGTATCAGCACTGAAGATAAGGAAAGATTTAGTGGAGTCTACTGTTTGACCTCCTATTTATTGGATGGATTAAGCATTATTTTTCAGTGCTCTGTCTTGTATTTTTACATGATTTGTTGCCTAAAAAATAGTATCTCTAGGGAAATTTTTTGTTCATTTAGGGGAGAAGGGTTACTGTTTGTTGTGATTAGTTTTGGTTTTAACTTAAAGTTGGAGTAATAGGTAGGTAGACAATGTCACAAATATTAATAAGTTGATCCAGAAGTTCAGAGTCTGTTTTTTTTAGGTTTATCCTATAAATATTTGTCTTTAGAGGTAGTCATCTAGAAGAAATGTATACCTCTGGCTATATCAGAAGCAACATTAATTGGATTAAGTCTTCTTGAGTGAATTGAAAAGTTGGAGGCTGTCATACTGTAGTTGGGGGGGCAGAAAAATGCAAATTGAGGATAAAACAGACTGCTTTAAGTCACAGTGAGCATGTGTGGAACTTAATGATGCTTCCCATTTAAAAGAAATAAACATTGAATACTGCTTAAACTCAGCCTCGGAAATGCTCCTTTGAGCACTTTCACAGTGAATAAACTTTTCACAACCAAAGGAAACCTTTGCAGCAAAAAGTAGTTTTCAGTCTCAACTAATGATTCCATAGCCCAGCGACATGTTTGTGCAGTCCATTCAGTGTGGGGATTAAAATGGAGAACAAGCTATGTGATGGTACTTCAAGCCTTCTCATCTCCAGAGCCAAGACCTGCAACTGTGGTGTTTGCATGAAGCTCAGTGTGACTTTCAGTCCAAAGCCTGAGCCCAGAGGTCTGTCCACCACTGCCAGAAGGTGAGCAGTAGATGATGGAGAACAGCAAATCTTACATTTTACTGGAATCTTACATTTATACATGGAATTATATTTCCATGGAAAAACTTCAGGCATGTGCAGTTTCTCTGAAAATAGTTTTCAGAGCCAGAGAGCCAGTTTCTTCAAATGCAGGCAATGTGGTGAGCCTATGACTAGTTGCTAAATAACAATGAGGTTTTTTTTAATGTTAACTGTTTTGAAGTGTGACATTCTTACGTTGCTGTTAGTGGCCCTGTCTGTAGCAAAGCAATGGCAAAGGCATCTCTGTAAATAACAGCTACAATTCTGCAAGCATAATGACTTTTATGTTTTTAACATTCTGCATTTACTATGTTTGATGTTTTGTTGTTAGCAGTTGGATAGCCTTGGATCCTTGCACACCATTGCTGAGCAGCACACACTGGTTTGGCATCAGAGCCATGAGCACTGTGCACTGCGAGGTGGGTGCTGCAAAGTTCTCAGGAGTGCCACGTCCACAGCCTGGCCACTGTCTTCGTGCAAAAGAAGTGGAAAAAAGGGAAAATTGCAGGAGCAGAGAGGCCTTGTGCCTCTTCACCCGTGCCCTAGGGAGAAGTGTCCATTTTTTGTAGGGAGGCACCCATGCTGAGCTCACTCAGCTGGGCAGCAGGTCCATAGGGAGGATGGCATCTTCCTCACAGAGCATGAACCCCATGTGGTGAGCTCTGCAAAAAGTATGGAGTAGGGGGGTGCTCTGCTTGACCACTGATTGATCCTGGGTTTTTTGGTTTTGTTTTGTTTTGGGTTTTTTTTTTTTTGTTAGCTGAAGTTTAATTTCATATCTCAGTGCAAAAATTCAGAACAAAATTTGAAGGACAAAATTTCATCAGTGTGATGAAGGGAACCTGTCAAGACATATGCATGAAATTGGTGAAGTGCTTGCTCAAGTGGGCACTTCAAATAGTTTTTGTTGAATTGAGCATACCATGCCTTGTATCAGGTTAGATGGTGGAGGCTCTCCAACTTTTCCATCTTTTTAGATGATGTTCTGTGTCATGCTGAAGCATCTTTAAAATTTCATTAGCAGCTCAAAGTTAAAGGGGTTGAGACTGTGCTGTGGACTGGGAATGCATTCAAATGCAGAAAAGAGCAGTCAGATCTGCTGCTGCACCTTTGAGGGACTCTACAGCATTCTTTTTAATGGTACATTAGAAAAGAATTTATTTTTGGCAGAGTCACTTTTTAGCTTGACTTTTTTGCTGCAGTGTGTCACATTCATGTTTGAAGCACTGGCCCGGTAAGCAACAGCACAACCCAAAGAATTTTATGGAAGGTCCATAAGTCCATTTGATCTCCCTTATTCCGAGTTTCAGCAGACCAGATGTAAGCCTGGTTCAGTTTGTAAGTCTTTTAGTGGAGGACTAAAGTGAGCTCATAAACCTTATTGTGAGCAGACAGATCGGGTCTTTCAGAGCTCTTGTGCCTTGAGTGCTTTCATCTAGGTTTGCTGGATTTAAACTAACTTCAGTCTTTCAAGCAGCACACTTTGTAAATGGGTAATTCAAATTTTGTCTCTATACAACTGACCAAAGGAATGCTTGAAGTCTGAGGGAGAGAGTAAATTCTCACAAAACAGAGAAGCTTCAGTTGTTTTCATCTTTCAGTTAAGCATGAATTGAAGTGGCAGTTGCCCACGATGGAGTGCTTCACCCCGTGGCCTCCTCTGTATGTCTTTAATAGGGCAGAGAATTTTGCTGGAGGGAAAGGGGAATGAGAGATATTTTAATATGCATCTTTCCTTGCTTTTCCTAGTCTCTTGGGCTCTGCTACTGCTGCCTTAGAAGAAATTGCTTTCCCTGTTGGAGGCAACCAGCTGTGACCAAACAACAGCAGTATCCAGTGACATGTGGACACTCAGCATGAGCTGCTGATGCTTAAGGAGGACCTTAAGCAGGATATAGAAAGGGTACTAGGAGGTTTTATACCACTGGCTAGGCATCTTCCCTTTCCTGGATTCTGTAACTGTTCAGACTGTGCTTAGGCTAGGGGCACTTTCCAACATTAAATTTGGGACTATTACCTAGGACAAATTCAAGACAGCACTTCATCAACTACCACTTTGTGAATTCAGTTGGAATAAAACTCAATAACAACATACTAAGAAAGATATTCTTCTCTTCTACAATGTTCTGTGCAGACAGAAAAAACATTTTGCCCAAGTTCCCAAAAGGCAGAGATGTTTTGGACACTGGGCTATACTGTGAATAGGTGTGATTACTGCTTATAACATTTTCCTTTTATTTGCATTTCCTCATCAGTGGGCTTCAGTGAGACCCAAATAGAGGCATAAAGAAGTATGTACTGTAGATTGAAATCCATCATTCGTATTAGAATACTTGTTGCAAGAGAATTGATTTGAGAGTTCACCTTTGGAGGAATCTTGCTTGGATATATCTGCACTGTATGGAAGGTATTTCTCACATGCATTCTGTCCTTGTCTGTATGATTTTGAGTGAATAATGCAGCTTCATAACCTAGTTCCTGTACCTTTTCTCCCTGTCTTTAAACCCAAATTATTGAGTATGCATTCATCTAGTTTACCTTGGTTTGTGGATGTTGTACTGTTAAGTGCAGCAATAAACCATCTACAAGTACTGGTAAAACAATGTGGGAAACTCCTTGGACCTTCTTGTATGGGATTGAGATTCCTTTTGGGGTATTGAGCTGGGAGAATTGCCCTTTAAAGTCTGCAGAAAAAGCAGCTAGCTGACAGCTACAGAGCAATGAAAGTCTTTTGTTGATCTGCTACCACCAGAGTTAGCTGGTAAATGGTGATAAACATGCCAGGGGCCAATTCCAACTTTGCTTTGCTTCAAATTTTTGTTTATTGGAGTTTGACCAAGCCGGAAGTTTGTAGAATAGCTTTTGTGTTTGTTGTTCAGCAGGAATAAGCTTTTTTTTCTATCAATACTTTTCTTTTCTTTAAGAAGTTAGTACTTTGACCTGCTTGGTCTATCATTCAGTTCTTAGCCTTTCATCTTCTGGTGCTAAATCCAAGTCCACTTGCTTGGTAAATTCGGGAAGAAGAACATATCATCTTATTGTGTGCATCTATCACCTTTGTAGCAGTTGAACAGTTGAAACAAACTGACTGTTTTCAGCAGGCTCAAATAATACCCAATGGCTCTTGTCTCTGAGGGTTTTCTGATGCTCCAGAAACTCTCCTCCAGGGCAATCCATGGCTTTAACACAAACGTATAGCAGTGTCAGTGCTTTGGGAGGTGGTGGAGACTTAGATGGGAATATCGGTGTTTCTTAATTTCCCTGTTTTGGGAAAGGGTCTTTTTATTTTTTGAGGGGTGGTAGCTGCAGGAAATTCTGCAATCAGAGTTTTCCAAATGTCCATGCAGACTGGAAAATCCCTGATACCTACCAGCTAAACTCAGCTATTAGCATATTTCAAATACATCAAACTGCCTTTGAACTCCTCTGTGCAATATTGCATCTCCCAACAGCAAGCTAGAAAAGCCCTTGAGCATGTTATGAATTTTGCTTGGAGAAATGTGAAAGGTGATAAGACCCTTTGCAAAGAATTTATCATAGTTGCTCACATTTAGGAGTGAAAGAAGGGCACTGAAAGTGCTCATCAGTGAATAGGGTAGGCAGGGTTTTCCTCCTAATATTTTCAGTGACAGCCTTCAAACTTTTCACTAGATGATATATGTGACTGTGAAATTGAATGGCAAGTTTACTGGCTGTAGGACTGGCCTAACGAGAAACTTTCCACCCAAATAAATCCTTCCTTCATAATACTATCCTTTCTTTGTCTTTCATCTGCATGATTTGAAGGTTTCTGCCACAACTAACTTCTTGCTTCCAAGTACTCTATTTTCACAGTATCTTGAAAGTGCCAGCATGAAAACGGTGTGCCATGTTATTTCAGTGGCCAAACCCTTGAAGGGTTTACTGTTTCTCTCATATCAGTTTAATAAATTAATTTCTTCCATGCTATGGAGACCACAATGTAAAATAGAGTTTTTGTTCAACTGAAGTATCACACTTTAAATCTCATTGATGTTCTTACACTCTCCTCAAATTGTCAGAGGGTTATTTATGTATGACACAACTGTCTTTCTAAATACTTGTAAAAGTAGCTTTGAAGAGAAAGGTTTGGATTAACCTTTGGCATAGGAACGTTTTCAGTTTTGTAACCATTCCAGTAACATTTGAAAGCACTCCAGTGCCAATTAACTGGAAGCTAATAGTTTTGCCAGTGGAGAGAAAGTTGTAAGTGCTGTAAAATATGTCATTGAAGATGATTCACGTTGCAGCATTGCTTCACACTAAGGTAGCTAAATCTCATCCTGCTATAAACATTATGATTATTACTTCTCTGGTGTTTATATTAAGCATGTGTGTGTAATCAGTCCAACCCTTGGGGAAAAAAAACCCCAAGGAATTCCTCTTAAGAATTTATACTGCACAAGGTTATGATTTTACTTCCTCAGACTTCCAGTAGCTCTTTCATAAGTAAGTAATGGGTCCAAAAGATAGGAAGTTACTGTGTCTTCTTTTCTTGAAGACTGGAGAAAGACAGAGGAGACAATAATTTTTTTATTAAATCTCCTGGTGGTTTCTTTTATTTACCATAGCATCCCATTCTTAACTTCTACTTTGCCTTAATCTAAAAAGAAAACCAGAAGCTCAGCAATTATTCTGAGTGGATTTGGGAAAATGTAGATCATTTTTATCAAGGGATACATGGGAAGTGGATGTAAATTATGGATAAATATCTGTATCCAGCATATCTGTCTGACGCAAATGCACTCCCTAAAACCAGATGTGGAGTGCTGGAATCTGTCAAGTGAATTTCCAGCTCATTGTGAATGACACTTTTTACTAAAGAGTCTGTTTGACATTCAGTACTCCCAAGTCACCTGTTGAAGTCTTAATAAAATTTCTTATTATCTTTTTCCTGGTGTCTAATAAGAGATGAACTTTCCTGCAACAGATGGTTAAATTGTCCTCTCTCCTCCATTGTCCTGCTGGTTTTCATTAAACTTTTAAAAACTTAATATCCTCGAAAATGTGTGAAGAATTTTTTTCCTGTTTAGATAAAATTAGCAAGTATTTTCAGAGAGCTAATGAGAAGCCAGGAAAAGCAGACAAATGAGCACGATGCTTGATAACAGAAGTTGTAGAAAACCAGACCAAAATTTTGCTTCAACTTCTGTTAATGTAACCAGGGTGTGCTGGTTTGGTGGTGAAATAAGAAATCATGTGTTGATTCTGTAAAATATGTAAACCTGATATTTTAGAGTTAATCTCTTGTACCTTTTGCAGGTGGAGATTTACATTTTACCTTTATATATTTACCTATGGAGTACGGTTCCTGAAAAAGGTAGGCACTTATTATTATGCTTTCATGACATATCATAGAATTGAAATCTTGTACAGGTATAATATAAAGCCCAGGCATAAAGTCTATGTTCATGAGGAGTGAAAATGAATTTGCATTCATAAAATGCTTTGCTACTAGCATTGGTAAGGAATATAAGTTCTTATCAATATCTAATGGGATTTTAAAAGAAAAAAAGGCATAGCAGCATGCCTATTTCACTTGATTACTTTTCATTATAGGTATTAAACTGGCAGTAAGTCTTACCAAAGTATTAATGTCAATTTCACCATCATCCTTGCTTAAATGCCTCTGGCAGAGGTTATTTTTTATTAGCAAACAAAATGCATTAGTGTTTTAGAAAAAAATACATTTTTTGCCTATTCTTTGTCTAATGTACTGTGGAAGGAGGTTTCTGTGGAGTTTCTCATCAATGCTGTGTTTCACCTGGTTTAAAAAAATAAGGGTATTGAAAGCTTCTAAGCACTCTGACATAGGTCTGTTAACCCTGCAGTAGAGAGCAGTATGGATTTTGGTGCAAACTGTTTTTACAGTGTGACTAGTTCTCAGAGCTCCTGAAAGTTGGGCCATATTTCTGTAATTCTAGGAGGTGAAATTAGGGGAATGGTGTACTTAGTGTGTTCACGTAATCTTTGTTTTGGTCAAAAATTTGACACAAGAAAATGTATCCTGATTGTCATTGGTGCTTTGTAAGTAAAAATAGGTTTATTAATCTTTTTTATGTCTGTAGTTCTTGAGGCTGTCTCAGGTGCAAGGCAGCTTGGTGTGAGCAGGAATAACGATGTGCCTGTGCAGGGAGGGCACATCAGTGGTGTTCTCAGCTATTTAGCAGTAGTCAGCCCCAGGGGAAGTGTGGGCCAGAGCAGCATGCAGTTACATTCTCCCTCTGTCTCCTTGAGCACTTACATTTTATGTGTACTTCATCCATTCACATGCTGTGTGGTGGTCACTTGATCCCATAGCACTGTGTGTTTCAGAGCATGCCCTGCAGTGAGGTGGCTAATGCACTGAGGGGATGAAATAGGTTATCATAATCAGGATTTGAACTCACCTGTGTCATTTCTGATACTTTATGAGAAGAGGGAATCAGTGTAATTGTAGGTTAAGTGTTCAAGTTGTCCACCTTCTACCTCAAATACTATTTTCAAGAGCAGATTTGGTAATGAGTGTTCTTCTGTGTGAGGAAATGGACCAAGGTACCAACTTTGAAAGAAAATATGAAGCTTTCTGTGTTACTAGCTGCCAGCTCCAGTCTTCATTGTTTTCTAGATCAGGTTTAAATTATTTGTGTCTGCCGAGTGCCCACATAATCATTTAATGTGAAGCATTCACCTTTCCATCTAATCCTCATTGCCTCCACTCTTGGTAAGATGGCAAATGCTAGATGTGACCATCCCCATCTTAATTTTGAAGACTTCTGAATGAGGTGTTTTAGCACTGAAGGACTGAAGCCAGCATTCACTACAACATTCTTAGTGTCTTTATAAATCACTAATATTTGAAGCATAAAAGATAAGCAACCAATTATATTTCCACTTTGATCATGTATATGCAAGTTCTTTCTTTTCTGAATGAAACTGAGATTTTTCAGCTCTACCATTTGTTTCATTTGCATGTCTATAAAACACTTCTTTGCAGAGTACCACACCAGTAGTCATGCCAACAAAACATTAAGTTCCAGTGAGTTGCAGTGGCATTAAACTGACTGCTTTGCTTATCATTAACACAGGAATGAGATAATGTTTTTGTTTTTCTCAGTAATATTTGTAGTTAAATAAATGGTGGCTTTGCTAATTAAGAGTTAATGGTCTGATCATGCTCCAATTAAATGGAAAAAATATCATTATCTTTGGTGATAAAGAAACAGAGCAAAGAGTTCAGGATTGGCTTGTTTCTTGCTTGCTCATCCTTGGTGCTGAGCAGTGACTGTATAATGTTGTAAGATCTTTACAGGCATACGGAAGCAAAGCTTCCAGGTGGCATATATAGACTTTTCACATTTAATTTCCTTCCTTTAATTGCCCATGAGAATTACAAACTCACAGAAGAGAATGAATTTTCTGCGAGTCTTCTGAAGTCTATACTGAGACTTGGAAACCTGAAGTTGCATGTAGGTATTCTACTGGGAAAAGAATCATCTGCCTGCATAAACAAATCCTGCTATTTTTCAAATTCAGTGTTGAAGTAAGGCAGATGATATGAGTATGCTGTGGCTATATTTAAAAAATGCTGGGTGCAACAAGCTTCTGTGTATATGCAGCTGATGGAGTGTCCTTCCTAATGAGTCATCCCCTACAGAAGAACTGAGAACTGTCTGGTGGGTAGTTACAATTTCTAGTGGTACATCTAGAGGGAAAGCCATGTTGAAGTGTAAATTTGACTCCAAAAGCCTACCAAAGGGACATAAATGTATGGAAGGCAAATAAAAAATAGCAGGGTGGTATGAAGGAAAAAATCCCTTCATACAGGTAGATCTCCAGTTCTTCTGTTACGAAAGTTCCCCTTTCTTGAAACTGTAGGATGTTTCAAATTGAGAAATTGAAGTGCTTATCCTCATGTGTACACTAACCACTGAGCCAGTGAGCTTCTGTGTGACAGCAGGAGATGTTCTGTTAATGGCCCACAGTTTCTGTGTGCACATTGAGAGGAACTGGCTTCGTGCTTTTTGTGAGAGAGAATATGGGATTTTGTTGCTCAGCTGAGTTGGCTGACTCTTTGCCTCTTTTTGGAATGAAATAGCAGCAGTGATACATGCACATGTTACAGTCCAGAGAGAGTAGTGTAGAACTTGTAAATGCCATTTCAGATTGCTTGTACTCCAGAATTTTAGAGCCTGAAGTCAGACCACCTTCATTTGAAATACAAAAAAAGACCTTGCCAATAAACTGGTGGCTGGTTATTGACATTGTTTCTGTATTACAGTTCACCTGCTATCGAGATTGTTGAACATAAATGAAGAAAATAATGATTGTTATGCAGAGCCACTTCATAAAATTAAATTGCTATATTCAAAATGTCTGGCGCTCTAGACAGTTTACAGTCTTTGTAGCAGTAGGACAGACTTGGTTTTGTCGTAAAAGTTCCTCAGCTGTTGAAAAGCTATTTGCAGAACACATTGCATATTACATTATTTGGAGCTGAAAAAAATTACCTGCATCAGAATATTCAGTATTCCATTTGTTGTTTCCATCTTCTGTTACCCTATCTGCTGGATCTACTTTTTCATGGAACTAATGCTGCTGCATATTTTGTGGAACAGAACAATAAGAAAAATGCAGCATCTTGGAAAAATTCATACCATTGTTTGGATTATGTGTGATCATCTGATTCATAGAATAAGGCTCCTTAAAGCAGGCTGATTTTTTTTCTGGTTTTAGCGCTGAGATACCAAAGCACGAGTTTGGAAAATACCTACCCCCTTGGTTTAATTCAGAACTGACTCTAGAAAACAGCACTGTGGCAAAAGCTGGGAAGCTGGGGTTTTACCTCCAGAGCTCTTGGTGTCTCTTTCACTCTTGAATCAATTGAAGCAGGCATTCTGCTGGGCACTTTTTCTGCTCTAGTCTGCATCTGCTGTGATGTTTCCTTCCCACGTTCTTCCCGAAAGGTTGTATATTATTGTTACTGAAGCCTTGTAATTCCTTTTGTTCAGTGAGCTTGTTTGCCCAATGCTGGATAAATATTCTCATTTAAATGAAGAATGCCAGAGGCCACTGTGGAGCCCTTTTAACACAACGCTGATATTTGATATTTTACTGTGCTATTAGCAGAGGGATAATGTGATACATAGGCCACTAAGGAAGGAAATGAAGCCCGCATTTGGTAGATTGTGCTTGCTTTAAAATTGATTTGGATTCTCTGGAGGGTTTGATTGTCTTTTTTATTTTTTACTTGTAATACCAATTGCTGAGTTTCTGTAAGTGATGGAAATTTTTAAGCTGAAATCATTTTGGATGTTAAAATTGAATTATAATCTTATTCCTTTCCATGAAAGCAGGACTGAACATTAGGTGATAAATAAAACAATTTATAATTCACTGAGTGAGCAAGAAGGAATACCCATGCTCTGGAGTATTTTGAAGAATGCCATTGTGAGAAAGGGGAAATGCCATATTAATTTTTAAATAAACATCACAAATGGAAAAGGTTTCCAGGAAGACCATAGTTAGATGCCATCTCATGGAAAAGGAATTTGTTTCAGATTTATCTTCAGAAGGGCATAAAAATTGTTGAGAGCATTTAGGAAAGATTAATAGAGTGTTTTGGATGCTTGAGATATAAATCATGAGTCATGCTGTGAGAAAGATCAAAGCTACTGGAGAAACTTAGTTTTAAATGACTGCAGCACCTCAGTGTACATCAACAAGGAGAATGAATGCATTTTGGACAATGAGGCTTTGTAAGAGAAGGCAAGTCAGCATAGGAAGTAATTCATTGTGTAAGCTGTTGCAAGTTAAGATAATAACTGGATCAGGCAAAAGAGGACAAAGCTAAGCAAGCTGGCAGAATTTATTTGTGGCTGAAAGGAAACTGAAGGGTTTTGAAAGAAAAAGCAAAAGGAGAATATCAATGGTATCCTAATTCAGTAATAGGATGGCAACAGGACTTTCAAATGTATACAATGGGGACAAATTTTACATAATCATGGGAAGAAGAAGCAACACACTAATTCAAAAAATGCATCTAGAATTGAATTTCACTTTATCTGTTTTGAATCCAGCTGGGGGTATTTAATAACATCAGAGTAGTAAGTAAATGCTATGTAATCATCAAATTGGCAAGTTAAGCTGGTACTGAGCCATATACAGCATCTCTGCTGCTTGTGCATTATGCTGTTGTTTGGGGCAGTGAGGAGGGGCTGCCACACCTCGTGTCTCCCTCTGGACTGGTGGCTAATTTTGCCTTCATTTCCTTGGCAGCCCAGCTTTCTGAAAGACTGAAATTATTTCAGGGCCATATCATACAAATGGCACATATAGAAGAAGTACTTCGTAAAATGTTATATTTGGGCAATTTTATGATGAAAATAGTTTTAATTCATCTATAAACTAAGGTGGCTCACTCATACCTGTAGTAAAGTATTAGCTCAGTATTAACTCTATTGCCATGAGCTTTTCATTCATCTATAAACTAAGGTGGCTCACTCATACCTGTAGTAAAGTATTAGCTCAGCACTCTATTGCCATGAGCTTTTCACGTTTCTCTATTCAAATTAATGAAGCAGTCCTGTTTTTCACAGTTAATTAAACCTGAGCAAAGAGTACGTGTTTGGATGTAGGAACAGGTTATTGCTAATGTAACTGAAGCTTGCATTGCCCTTGTTCAGTTGAACTCACTGCTGAGGGAATGACTTGGAGAAGGGTAACTGTATTCTCAATTAAATTAATAAATCCTGTAGAATATGTATGTACAGTAAAACCTGTAGAATATGTATTTTTATACCATAACTGCTTTATTTTATCTTTCAGCAGTAGAGGCAAAAATCTTGGCAAAAAATAAATACATCATTGATGATCTTTTGGGTTTTTTCCTGTTATATTCCCTCCCAGTGCTAACCTGTCACACCTCTCAGAGCTTTATAATTTCTTCTGCCTACTGATGCTCTTGGCTACTGGCTATTGAACAGCAGCCAGGTTAGCATGGGGAAGTACTGCTGTAAATTTGAGACTAATTCAGAGTTTTGCTTCTATTTTTTAACTGCTGTTACCTCCCAGGTAACTTAAGGAGTTTCAACAGGGATTTTTGGCCCGTCCCCAGGAATTGTAGGCTCAAGATGAGGAAGAGGAAATTCTTTTCCCTTGCCCAGTTACTTTAGGTTTTTGGCGGTGGCACAAATTCACTATTTATGGTTTTATACTAAAACTTAATACAAATTTGCAATTTATGAAACAAAATCTTATGATAGTTCCCCTGTTCTCATCCCTACCAGCCAGCCTTATTGTTAGTTGTTTTAATAGATCAGTTGCAGAAAACTGCAACTTATGTCAGAATCGATCCATCAGCAGATGACAAATGGAAACATCAGAAGACTTGTGTCTTTGCACTTCCTCAGCAGGAGGGGAAGGTGAAAAACAGAGGGAAAATGAATATAACATTTTATGTAAGTTTAGACATTTTGGGAAATTATTTTGGCTGTCTTCATTTGCCTTAGAGAAGGAAATGTTGTTATGGTCACTGACTCAGAACTGAGCAGGAAAAAATTCCTTGCAAACTGTGTTTTTATATTTAAATTAATTAACATTTCCCCCTTCTGTCTTTCTGTTAGAGGAAAGCACAATATAAGCGAGATTCTTTCAGTGGGATTTTTTTCATTTAGTACTTAGTACTTGTGGCGTTATTACATAGACCAAGAAATGTGATTCTTGGGGTGCTGTCTGCAAGGCCAGGAGTTGGACTTGATGATCCTGATGGGTTCCTTCCAACTCAGCATATTCTGTGATTCTAAGTATTTCAGTTGTAATGAAACAACGCAGTGGTTGCAGGAGTGGAAGGGGAAGAAGCTCCTTCAGTGTGTCCTTACTCACTGTTGCTTAGGGTTCTGCCTCGTTTTAGAGACCAGGGTGCTTAGAGGTGGGTTCTTGTCTAGTGACCACACACTGTGCTGGCTTTTGGCCTGCCTGTTCCAGCACCCTGTCTGAAGGAGTTCTGCTCTCTCATTCATCACATGGGACTTGGTGGTGTCTGTGTTGAGAAGCAGTCAGCTCCTTCTGCCAGGGCTTTAGTGGCAGTGCTTGAGAGCGAGGAGTTCACTAGTCAAAGGTCTTCTTCACCACCTGCCCATAATGGCACTGTGTGATTCAAATACATTCTTGCCTCTCCAGGACCCTGTAAACTAGAGAATATTGGCCCTGTGAACTAGAAAAAAACTGTATTTCCTATTAAAAATTCTGTAGTTGCAGTAACTTCCTAATTTTCAGACTATCAGGGATGACCCTGAGACCTTGCTACAAGGTGCCTATTTGAAAGTACAGCAAACACATCAGTTGGGGCTTTTGTTTGGCTTTTCCCTATACAGTGTGCTTCCAGTAGGCAGTGTAGGTTCATAAATACCACAATCTTAAACATCTGGGTTTAGGTATGACATTTTATTTGATGTTTACCTTGGTATGGAGTTGTTCTTATTATTAAAATTTTACTCTGGCTCTCTTCATGTACTGCATGCAATGGTGGAACATATTATATGTCAGTGAAGCAAGCCACAGTGAATCCTGCAAAGGAAGACAGCTGCCTGAGGATTTCCAAAACTCAGCATGAGGAGTACAATGAATCTGGTAAACACTTGCCATCAACACATGCTATTGGAAGGCAGTGGCTGGCAGAATCAGCTGGCAGAGCAGCCACAAATAGGAACATAATTACAAAAAGTAGATATGTAATGATGAGTTTAATTATTAACCACTTTCCTGTATGCCTTTGAGTAACCATAGCATCAGAGCACTGGAAGCCCTGGAGCTTTGTTGAAGCTGCATGCTGTAGGAAGATTAGGAGTAGTCTGAAATAATGCTACTCTGCAATGATCAATAAGGGTTGAAGAGCCCTATTTTATTTTTTTAATTATTTGCTCTTGGGATTTTTCCTGGTCTCTTAAAGGTTTGATTTTATGCAGGTCTCCCTCCTAGCAAGGTAAGGTTTCCCAAGTGTGAATTTCAGTACTCCCTCATAACAAACTAATTCCAGGCATGCAGTTGTGTGTTGTCTTTTTAAATAAAGTAACTCCATAAATATCCTCTTAGATGCAAATGCTAGGCTAATTGATGTGGTCTGGCATTGTGATCAAAAATAGAAGGCAGCTGTAAAGCTAATGTACAGCTGCTTTGCTTCATCAAAGGGTTATCAGGCATCTGCAGTGCACGGGTGAATGTGTCCACTACTTTCTATGCACAGTTCTTACAGTGTAGATTGAGGAACTACAAAATACACTGAATAGTGTTTCTGAGAACTTAGCCTAGCTCCTGTAATATTTATGTAGACATCCAGGGGCTCTAAAATGTCATAGCATCCCTGGCCACTCAGCTTACTCATGACCAAGCAGTCCTTGAAAATGTTGCCATTACACATGAAGGCAAAAGTTTTTAGAAGTTTTGTTTACTACAAAGCAACCAGCAGAGCAAGTGTCAGAAGAAAAGGTACACAAAAGAGCAAATATTTTGATAGTTGAGCTTGGTAAGGGGACTGGTGGCTTTCTGGGGAAGGAGGGAGAGGAGATGCTGAAGTCACCAAATTCTCTGTCTGGAGTGTTTTTCAATTATGTTCAGTGCATTGCCTTAATATTAGGACCCTTCCATATTCTAATTATCAGTTCATTTTGCCAGCTTCATTTTCCTCATAAGCTGTAAGTTGAAAGTAAACTTTTATCAACATGAGACATAAGCTCCAGATCTGTGTACAGAATATTTTTAAAGAGAAAAGTGGATGTGTGCGTGGAGCTTACTCTGCCTTTCCAAATATCATTTTATATAATACATTAAAACTTATTTTTTCTAAAACCTTTTTTTGAACACACATATATTTGCATTTGAATGTCAAATGCATCTTGCAGTGATTGTTATTAATCTTGGCCTTTAGAAGTTCTTCCATATTTTATGGTTTACCATTAGAAGAAGTATAATTTTTAATTATGTTTGGAAGTCAACAGTGCAGATTACTGAGAGGAAACACTGAGCACTCTCCATTGCAGAAGCATTTTTTCCCCTAAAGCCTTTTTTCTACAGACACAAAGCACTGAACTCTAGAGGGAAAAAAAACCCCTGTTCTGCAGAAACTTAAAACAGCTTGCTTAGTCACAATATATGAAAAAAGAACCTCAGGAGGTTCATTGACAATGTGTCATATTGTCTTCACTTCTGTAGTTAGCTGTGCCAAGAAATACGAACAACTGCTTGGATCTGTGAAAGATTTATGGAAATTATGAAAATTTATCTATTCCTGGTGTGAGAAGCAACTGCATTCTAAACCAAATTAACAGTCACTGGAAGGAAGAACTTGCACAAATTGATGCAAAAGAGTAGCCGTGGATTTTGTTGTTTTGCTGAGTTCTCTTTGTTCCCAGCATGGTGTTTGATCAGAGCTTGGTGGTTTTGTGGCTAGAGGGAAGCCTGCATAATTTTGATGTGTAGGTGACTTGCAGTGGTGCTTGCAGAGTGTCAGTTTATTGCACACCTCAGCCTGTGCTGAGGCATCGTTGCCTGCTAAGGTTGTGCCCTCAGAGCCTGTTGTGCATGGCCAGTAGAGACTGGAAACTGCCTGTGGTTTTGAAATCAGTGAAACTTTAGTGTGAGAAATTCTTTAGTAGCAAAACAAATACAACAGTAGCAAGGAATGTTGCTATATTCAGGGAAGTTTTTCAGAGGATAGTAGGAAAAAGCACACATCTTTAGGAAATCAGTGAGTTTCTGAGACATCATAAGGCAGACTTAGTGGAAGATGGTAGAAACTTTGAAAAGCTGACTCAGTTCTGGTTGTTGCTTTATGAATTTTCTGAAAATCAAGGACAATGAGGAAGAGTTTTATTTTCTTTCTGCTGGAGAGTAAGAAGCTGAAAATTATTTATACTTGTGAACAAAAAGAGGTCACTTTCTGTAACTTGTAAAACTGTGGCTTGTTTTACAACAATTAATACCAACGAGTTTTTCTGTAGTTAAGAAGAATAAGAATGTATTTTTTGTACATTATATGCAGAAGCAAATATTTTCATGGATATATATGCTCCTTAAGAGTGAAAAACTGCAGTAGTGTACAGTTATGCTGACCTTCACTGAGCCAAGATAGGGAAGGAAGCCCAGGATCATTGTGGAATTTGTATCTAAGAGACTAACTTATTAAGAAATCCATGTTTACCATACATGGATGGAGTAATTTTAATAGTAGAACATACAGCAGCTGGCAGAGGAGAGTAAGAAAGGATGCTTTTTGTATTGCCAAGTAATCTAACTTTATTTCTAATGTCAGCAGCCATCCAGCACACCATACAGGTGTTGCAGGGAAAAAAAAAGAAATCAAGCATTTCAATTTACCTCTAAGCAAGTGCTGATTCATCCAAGTGATGTCCAAAAGGAATTTTTATTAATACATTGTAAAAGAAAAAAGTTGCTATAAACCCTAGCCATAATGGGGGAAAAATAAGCATTGAGGTACTATTTAATTTAAACAAGTAGAAATGCACAAAAACAAAACCAAACCTAACCTAACAAAAAAGAACTACTACTCAACAACCCAAAAAAATGTTAATTATGAATAATTGTCCTTCTCCTAATGTTATGAAAGGTGCTGTTGACTAAAAGGCTATCAGTTTCAGTTCCTGAATAATGAAAAATCTGTGAAAAATGTTAAATGTTACTGTCTTTCACAGTTAACAGAAAGCTGGTCGTCTCCTCTGCTGTTGCAGTTGCACTCTTGGGTAGATGAGGTGTAAGGCTGGGGATGCACCAAGGCAGGGGACTGCCCGGGGCAGCAGGAGCTGCTGTTCTGCCTGCACTGGGACAGGGCAGCTGCTGCTGGGGAGGGGAGTTTGGCTGTGTCTGCCCTGTACACAGGTATCAGTGAAGGTTTGCTGCTGGGCTAGGAGCAAATTGCACTCAGCATTTTGGGGCTAAGTGAGCGCTGATCAGGAGGAAATCTGCCGGCCTTACTTTGTACCGCTTGTTTCTGTGAAGAGCAAAGCAAGGACCTGCTGTAACTTGATGAATGTAGGTATGAATGCCATGAGACATCTCTGGCATCTTTCCCTATATCAGCCCCCAAAAAAATGAGATCAGTAGAGGTTTGCTGAAAGTATATGTTATCTTGACTGTAATTAATAGTGCTAATTTCCATTCCACTTAATATTGCTTGTAACAAATGATACAAAATTGTATTCAAATGCATTAACCAAGCCAGATAAAAATCTTGGCAGAGTAGTGAACATATACACAGTGAATGCTCTGTATTTTGCTGGTTTTGCTCTACAGGTTCAAAAGCTCTCTAATTTGAAAAGCAACTTAAAATATTTTTTTTGGACTAAGGATGTCTTATTTGATTTGAAATGTGTTTTGAACTAAATTGACTCTAGTGGGGATTCTGTCTTGATGTTCCTGGATTTTTACATTCTGGATTCTGGTAAAAACAGCAGCCAGATTTCTTTATTTGATGGAAAAATCAGAACATTTTTCTTACTTACCAAAAAATTTTGGAAGAACCCCTTTGGGAGCTACACCATGACCTCATAGGCATGACTAAATCAGGTGCATAGCAGCTCTTTTGTGATAAAGGGGAAGTTTTTTATTGTACTGCTTATTTTTCCTCCTTCATTTACTATCATAACTGACCTTTCACATATACTAAATACTAGCTGCATTTTGAGCAAGACCTGGAGATTTTAATTTCTTAGTGCTTTCTGAAAGCTAGGGGCCAATTAGATGCTTTCTCTAGAGATAAGTGAATGAGACAATGGATACAAAACAACCCAAGGCTTCTGGTTAAGCATGCAAACATGAGATAATTTTGGAAGGCTTTTTTTGGGTTTTTTTTTCCCCAAAATCCTTAGTCATTCCCTTGTCTCAAGAGAAGTTTTATTTCTGAAAGAATTATTTAAAATTACTCTATTTAATCACAGAGTTGGAGAGAGATTTGATGGAGTTTTTAACAGATATTCCTGTAAGGAAATTATGGTGATTTGTTCCTTAATACTGTAAATCTCAACAGATTGAACAGCTGTTTACATCCTCTGTCACTGCTACTGCATTCATTTCACACTGCACCTAAGTGTGGTAGAACTTCAGTTCCCATCTGGACTCCTTTATGGTCTGTAAGGCAGGGTGTCAGCATTGTAGGGCTGGTGCTCTGTGCCTAGCATAATTGGTACTGAAGTTTCTAGAATTCTGTTTCCAGCTTAAGGGGGGACCTTTTGTTATCAAGATCTTTGCATTTCCTCTCTTCCCCAATCCCCTTGTGTCCGTCCCTTCCTCAGACATCATATACCAAGAATAGGAAGTAAAATGAAATTGGGTATTCAGCAGGCAGCAAAAACAGAAGCATGCTTTTATGTTCATCAAAAAAGGTTTTGTTGTGGAGCCAAGTCACTGACCTTTTCTTCTCATCCAATGGCACTTTCAGGCAGAGCTGTGCTCTGCTTCACAGTGAACTTGCCTCTTATGAGGAAGTTTGCAGACATATCCAAGGAGCACACACAGGACTCACTTGAGCCCTGGAATGTCGGTCTTAGGTCCCTTATGATTAATCCACCTTTCTCTGATGGGTCTAGGTCTCACACTGCAGACTGTGTGAGCTTTTTTTAGATTGTTGCTTCCTACTGAAGCCCCTACGCAGTATTCCACAGTTGTGAGGTTCACAGAGGACTAAATAAGGTGCTTCTTGGTCCAGATGTAGCTGTGGTTTACATTTAGGTGCTGAGTGCAGTCTAGGGCTGTGCTCATTGTGGAGGTCAGAGAGAAAGGTTGTGCTTAACCAAGCTCTTCCTCCACCTCTTCCCTAAAACCCTCCGGGACAAGCATAACCAAAGTGCCCTGCTGCTAAAGCTATTAAGAGCAATTCAGAGATGCCAAGGCAAGTCAAGGAGAAGGGAGACTGAGGAGGCAAGAAGGGTAAGAAGGTGCTGCAGGAGCCCTGCTATTTTAAGTGCTCTTGCCCACAGAGGATCCATTAGGTTTCCAAACAGCAACTCAGAAGAATTTTGTCTGAGATGGCAGCATGGCTTTCTGAGCCTTATGTGGCTCAGAAGGGGCATGTATTCTGCTGTATTGGTCTTTGAGGCTTAATGCATACATTACATTATTTGTCAGTTGTGATACCCTGTAAGGCTTTGTGGTTATAGGTTCATCAAGAAAGGCCTAATTTATTTAGCAATCAGCATTTTAATTGCTTATAAACCTTTGTATCTGTAGCTCCTGCAGCAAGCATCTCTATGAAGAAGACTTAAGATGTCATAATATTTGAAAGACAAAAATATGCTTTTTTTGCTAGGACCTGTAATTTAGGCAGCAAAATAATTGGGTAGGAAGCATCTCTTATCTTTTGATGAGTATGATATGAAAGACAGTTACAGCTTTTCAAACCTGGCTAAAACTATGAATTATCCTAGAATATTTGTGTGGATCTAATATAGGCAACTGTCAGACAGAAATATTTTAGATTCTTTATATTGTCTTGCAGAGATACTGTGGCTGTTTCCAAATACTTTTTTTTTAAATTTTTTTTATTGCATGAAATGAGGGGAACTTTTATAGCACAGTAAATATTGTGGAGACATTCAAATGAATTAATTGATTAATTGGTTCCCTGAAGAAGTTATATCTAATGGAGGGAAGGATAAGTTTGGATGGACTTTAAGCATTCTTACAGCATCCTTGAGAGAGACATATCAGAAACTCCAGGAGGTCAGTTACTTCAAATGTTGGCATACCTTTCAGGCTACTGTAAGAACTATTCTTTGTCATTTCAGGAGCACTGGGGGTATTGGTGTGAAAATTTTATTTTGTCTTCTTTTTCATTAAAGGGCATATTCAAAAATTCTTCCTACCTAGCCTGATTCTCAGCCTGAGGGCTTTAACATTCTGCCTAGTGTCGGTTTTCTTGCTTTGACGCTCACCCATTGTATTTTGGATGAGTTTGATATGGTTTGCCTGAGCTGAGCTGCTCCACCTGATGGTGAAAACAAGAACATGCCTCCTCTAGGCAGTGAGGATTTATTTGAAAAGCTGTGATCTAGGGGAAGCATTTAATGCTGTAAGTGTAAGCTGTGTGCTGCCTTATTCCAGGAGACTTACTAATGATGCTCTGTTCCCTTTGTACTCGAATGTAGAGTAGGTAAGGCTATGTAAAGATGAAGGATGGATCCTATATGGAAGAATGCCTATATATAATGGCACATGCAAGGAATTTTCTTTGAAATATTTAAGCTGGATGAGGTCAAAATTTCCTGTGGTATTAAGAATATAGTGTGAGATCTGACCATCCTAACACGAGCTGGTTACTTTTAGTCTGCACTCTTGCAAAAGTGAGGTCATGGGGTACCAACAAAAAAAGACAAATTGCTCTAATTCGTGTTGTGAAACTGAGAAGTCTCCTTGTGGTCTATTTGGTTTTCATAACCTCTATCAAAAAATGTGAATTCTAAGCTGTTCTTATATTTTTTGTTCTTTGTTAGTATTAAATATATACACTTATATATACACATATATACACGTAGCACAAAGTGGTCTGTACTGACCTTTGTTTTGCTTTTTCTTCCTTTCAGACACCTTGGCTCTGGAATACCAGGCAGTGCTGGAGTGGGTATCCATATCAGGTAAAAGTTACAGTGTTGTCTAAAACCAAGCATGACACTTCTGCAGAGCTCTGGTTTTATTATGGTGGAGCTTTGTGCCAGTGTGTTTGTGTGAATGGCTACTCAGCATTTCAAAATGTTGCTAGATTCTTCCCATCTTGCTTGAGTTCAAGATGGGAAAGATGAACATAGCTGTCACACCTGAATTCCATACATTAAATTCCAAAAGCTCCAGAGAAGAGTCTGCAGTTTAAGGAATTCAACCTAGGGTATATATAGCTATGTATATACCCTAGATGTCTAGGATATATGTATTTTTTTTTCTTCTTCTTCTTCTTCTTCCCTAAGAGTAGGGAAGGGGAAAAAAAAAGCAATTGCCCAACTGGAAAGTGTGAATAAGAGTATTGTCCCAAAGACACATGAATCCCTGTGACAGTCAACAGCCCTTGAACAGAGACTGAACAGAACTGTGTTTGGATGCTGCTGTTCTTGAAGGTTGTGTCTCTGTTGGAAATAGATGAGTGGAGACAGTTCAGCAGAAGTCTTGATCTGAGAAATGTTGAGGGAATTAAGTCATGTAGCCTCAGAAGAAATAATGGCTTAAATTCTACCCAGAGCCAGGAGGGTGAACTGAACAACATTAGGGAAGCAGCAGCAGAAATTGAATTGGGGAAGTGCTGAAACTTAGTCCCTGAGAAACTTCAGGTACACTTGTTTCTTAGATTGATGTAGCTACAGTTGCTGGTGCCTCTCAGCCCTGTTTCCTACTTTTTTTGTGTTATTACATGCAAGAAGACGTTGGCTGAAAACAAAAGACTATGAAGCTTACTGATTGAAGAATATACATTTACCAGACTTACCAGATGAACAAGGTCATTTAGAAAGTTGGTTACAGCTTTTAGAACGTGGGAGCTAAAATTACTATATCTAATATCATTCTGGTAGTGGTGAGGAGCCGACATAAAGCAAATTTTCAAATTAAAGTCATTATGAAAATCATTGTCTCAAAAAAAAAAAAATCTACTGGGTGCTAATCAGGGCTAAGTACTGGGTTTTCAGTTTGTTCTGTTATTTTTTCCACAGCTACATAAAATTTCTAATCGTTTGTTTGCTAAAACTCCTTTTTAAATTACTTAACAACGCACTGCAGAAATCTAGCTGGACTTCAGTGTAGACATAGTCAAATGGATCATTTGGGTGATGACACAGCCATAAGCACAGGTTAACCTATTGAGGTTAAGTCTATGGAGAACTGGAACCTAACATTTGAACTAAGTTAAACACACTATTGATCCAAGAAGGAATCTGTGACATCTTTAGAATTGCCCTACACTATCACCATGTATGGCTTTAGAAATACTAATGCTGTTGTTAATAAAGCAGCTGAAATTTTACTTGAAATTTTCCCCAGTGAGTTCCCTTGCAATAATGGGTATAATAGTTGCAGTTCATTGCAAGCTCTTATTTTCTTTCCTTTTTTTAATAACACATCATTAAAAGTCTGTTGGCAGTGCCTCTGACTCAGAAAAGAGTTATATTGGCCCAAGAGATGGCTTTAAAGGATGGGTTTTGAGTTACATATTTTTCATAAAACATAAGCATATGTCTGTATTAAATTAACACCCATAGCACATTCCCTGGGAATCCAAGGACTGGCTTTCAGCTGCAAAGAATTTGTCTGCAAAAGGGAATGGGAATAAAAGGTGCAACTGAAATACCTCTTGCCAATGGAAACAGCTCATACCCTGCTTGGGTGCGTAGCTGTGCCAGTGCAAGGTGCTCTAGAGATGATTTATCTAATCCCTTGGGAGATGCCCTCAGGAGGTTCTCCTTTGCCAGTGTCCCTGTCTATCGCTGCCATGGAAGGTGTGACTATCATGGGGGCACATTTGCATGGAAATTAGAGCAGCTCCTAGGAGTGGCTCTCTTAGCTGAGGGTGGAAGTGTTTATGTACACTACCAGTTACCTTCTTTGAAGTTACCCCAAGTTGGGTTTGGTTGTGAATTTCTTTTATTTCTTTTACTTTGAAACAACTCTGTAACCACATTGTCTATCAGACAAGATGCTTGGAAAAATTTGTTTTATTTTCTTCTTTCCAAATGTTAATATGTCCCCAGAAAATGGTTAAATTTTTCAAAAGTAGGCATTTCTATTATAAAGAGCCCTGCTCAAAGCCCACATTTTCATAATGAAAAATGAGATTATATACTAGCATTAATTTTTTTCTAGTCTACTCTAGCATTGGTTTTTTGCTATGCTTTACATCCACATTTATAATCCACTGATATACAGCAAGATGTTTCAAGTAAACTTTCAAAATAGACTTAGGAATACTCAGAATTTAGTTTGTTCTGGGTTCCAAATGGACAATGTCATAATTTTTGGTATTACAGTATTGTCAGGGCTAAAACATTAGAAGAGAATATGTTAGGGAGCTTTATTTTTCCAGAGCCATCAGAGTTTGAAAGAGGCAACCATCATCATTTTTTTCACATAGGATGTTTCTGTATAATTCAATAATCCTGTCATTAAGCATGTTTCCTATAGAGCACAGCTGCCTGTAATGTCAGTTAGACTCTCTTAACCTTTTCTCATCTCCATCTTTCAGCCCCTGATGCCTGACCTTCATTACTACTACATCGTTGAATTGTCATTCTACTGGTCCTTAATGTTTTCTCAATTCATTGACGTCAAAAGAAAGGTAAGAACAAGAGACTAAAAACACAGAGAGCTTTAAGCTTTAATATATAATTTTCTTTACTTGAGGAATAGCTGTATCACAGGTGCGGTGAACTGGAAATGCAGTTCTTTCTAGTGTTCAACTCTTGCAGATATTCATCACTGTGATTGTCTTGCTCTGCTCCTTGTTGCTGTAAAGTGAGATTTTTCTGCACATGGAAAGAAGAGCCTGGAGAAAATATTGAAGGGCAAATAGCAGAAGCCAAAATAACCTTCTGCTATCATGCAGTGACTTGAATGGAATTGAACAGGTAGTATCTGGTAGATGTACTGCTTCTTCTAAGAGTTAAACAATGAAAGACCAAGAAAAGGGCAAGACGGCCTCATAAATTCACAGTATCACTTTGTGAGATAGGATCTATGAGGGCTTTCAGATTTTTCTACAAATGGACAGCAAAAACTTTAAAGCAAAAATTTTAAAAAGTGATGTTATATTTAATTGTTACCCTTCCAGTCATGTAGCTGAGCATTGCTATTAGAGTGTTGTTAATGAAAAAAACCAAGACTGTATCCAAATAGAAGTATTTTCCAGAATTAGTTGCAACCTGTTCCATATTCCGAGTTCTCTCCTCCAAGATGAATCCTAGTCCATAGCAGAACAAGCAGCACAACAGTTACTCTGTAATAACTGTCCATTGAGCTATTCTTGCAGGGGCTTTAATGTTTCAGAATTAAATTTTTTAAACATTTGTAAGGATTTTATAATATCTTTATGTGCTTCCTTCAGCTGTCATTTAAATAAATTATTGTAGGCTATGCTAATGAAAAAATTCCTGTTTATTAGAATTTTGTCTGGAGCATAACTCTGAAAAGAGTAAACGGAGGATGCATTATGACCTGAATAAACTTACCTGTCACTTAGAGCCAGAGTATATTTCTGGGAGTCCTGTGCCAGAGCTACCTATATAGAAACACACTCCTCTATTTGGATTTACAGATTATGCCAGAAGTAGAAATCTCAAGAAAGCATCCACAAAATTTAAATCCATATTGGAGGATAAATTGTAAGTAAAACAACCAATTTAGGATGAATACATATAAGTCCCCTGCTTGCATTGTCTGTAGATGCTAAACATTCTGTTAGCCATGAGCTTAAAATGAGTATAAATTCCCTGTTTCACAAACAGATAGAAACAATGCTTAAGGGAGCTGTATGATAGTGGAGATGAATTTAAATCAAGAGTAATATTGACTAAACTGTTACGCTGCAGGGCCCAAGTCTGTTTCTAGTTATATATAAATGACTTGTACCTGTTATCATAAAAACCTTAGGGCAACCAGCTGTGGAAATAGGATGGGACATGGAGGTGGGGAAGTGAATTGCTAAGAGCCTATTGACACCCCAGCCACAGCTCCTGCACCCAGAGCACCAGATCCAAGCAGTGTCCCGAGCACCAGCTCTGTCTGAGAATGTGCAGTGTCCAGCAGAGAGCAGGAGCACATCTGCAGTGCAACGATAGCAAGTCCAAAGCCTTTCATTATCAGCACCCAGCAGGGAGCACTGGAGATGCCGTATGCATAAATGACCTCTTAGATCACTCACCCGTTTGCACTGTGGAGACAGCTCTTTTTGTAGTGTAAGCAGAATTGATAAGGAGGAAGATCAGATTGGAGAAATGCAGCTGTGTCCTGGTGTCACACAGTAAAACTGTTTGGAGTGCAAGCTGCCAAGGAAACCCACTGAGCTGAAAAACGTTAGGACTAGAGACTTACAATAGTTGGCAAAAAGGAGTGCAAGCTTGACAGAGACACCAGTTATTGCAACACCATAGTAGTTCTCTTTTAAAAGAAGCCTGAGTTTAAAAAAATGTGGAAGCCTTGTAATGCACTCTGTTTGCAATGTGTGGAATGGTGCCCATATGAAATAGGGATCTGTTTAACAGGAAGCAGGAAATTTGTCAGCTAATATCAGATACTATTGTAATATTTCACAGTTGGCTTATATGGAGCAGATTAACAGTTCTCAACCTAAGTAAGCTGTTGATGTTTTCATGTTACAGTGAAAGGAATATTTTTATCTAAATCTTGGTTATCGTTTTAGATACTTCAAATTCAGCAGCAGTAAATGTGTTGTATTCTGGGATGGTCAGAAGTGTCCAGGCAGTATTGTGCACTGCAGGAATTCAGCCAAGTGGGTTTTTTTATGTAGCTGAGTTTGTCTGAAGGAGAGGTGCAGTGTGTCCTTGCTGGAAGCAGCAGCCCTCAGCACTGGCCTTACTCCAGAACTGGTCTTTTATTTACTGTAGATCAAGAGAAATGTACTTACTGTTTTTCATCTCCATTTTATTCTTCTCTGATAGTAAACTGTGTATAACTAAAGTCTAATAGGTACCATCTTCAGAGCATAGTATTAATTAATGTCTTTAAAAAGTGTCACAAAGAGGAAAGAAGCAATCCCAATAACAAAGCAGTCTTATTTCTATCATTGCTACTTTTTTCCAATCGTTTTCTGTAGGTCAGTCCAGCACTTCTGTTTCAGAGGTGTCAAAGTCAAGTAACTTTCTTTTTAAAGAAACAGTATTACAGGCATTCCCCAGACAGCATTTCTTTAAGAAGAGTCATGCAAAAATGCAGAAGACTGCTGCCCAAGAACATTAGGATTTCTTAAGAATAATCCATATTGTCAGGAATGCCTTGAAGAATATCCAAGAGGGACTAGAAATCTGGTATTTGTAGAACATGAATGTGTCAGCTGTGAAAATAGAGGAGATCATCTGCTTGACTTTTTGCCCCATTAGGACTGCCTATGTGCTAGCATAATTGCATTTGGAAGGAAAATTAAGAACAGTGCCATAGTGCCTGCAGGTGAAGGAGGTAAAGAGCTATGCTGCAGTATGGCCATAGGGCAATAATAGTAGCTTACTTGTAATCCCATGGAATAAGGTAGGTGCTGTGCTGGTTTATTATTGTGAAGTGGTGAAATGATCTTCGTGTGTGTTTGTAGTTCCTGAAATGACTGAGATGCCATACCCTTGTTTTCTCTTAGGACACGCAGAAAGGGAAACAGCCTTTAATTGTCTTTTTCTTCTGTCTGCTTGAAGAAAATGGATTTAGAGCAATGGCTTGATATGACTGCTAAATGTATTTTATTGTGTTCCATGCTTCTGGGGGCCAGATAACCTGGCTGGGAAATGTTTGGTACATGCTAAAGTGGCTTATGAGTCTCTGCTTTTCTTATCTTTTCTCCCTTTCCCTGCCCTCCTAACCTTCCTCAGCTTTGTGTTGGAGGTACTGGCAGTACCTACTGAGGAGTAGGAAATAGGATCTTGTAGCACCTGATAGCATTAAACATAAGTGATAGGCTGGGAGCAGGTCCTGTCCCTCTTCAGTTAGTGAGACTGCTCAAGCTGCAGGTTTTTCCATGGACTGCAGGTGTACATTGCAGGGAAGGCATGTGCTGGGGCTGAGAGGCAGGGGCACTGCACGACCTTAAAACCAGTGGTGCCTGCTACATTCCCAAAGAGAGCTGTGGGAGCACTGTGCAGGTTCTCAGTACTGAACAGACAGTGCAGTCGGGGGCTGGAGTTGCTGCTTTTCCAGAGCTGCCCCTGTGTTAATTTGAGCTTGTGGCCCTTTCCATAGGGCCTCCTGCCCAACACAGGTATCTTCAATTCCTTTGCAAACCAGGTGCTGCCCCTCTAAAGGCACAGTTTTGGTTTTCTCTGTTGTGGCCCACTTAG
This sequence comes from Passer montanus, assembly GCF_014805655.1. Taxonomy (NCBI): domain Eukaryota; kingdom Metazoa; phylum Chordata; class Aves; order Passeriformes; family Passeridae; genus Passer; species Passer montanus. The sequence continues at coordinate 9,705,181 of NW_024356504.1, read as the reverse complement.
CTGAAGACTACCACAGCTCAGGACTGGCCAACAAAAGCTATCAGAAAGCCAAATTCCAGCTCCCAATACACTTGGTGAGCAGGCTGCCTGAAGGAGCTGCTCCTTTTGACTGCCTGGATTTCTCTCCTTTCTGACAGCTCTGCACAAGAGCCGCTAGATCTGCTGGGAGCTGTGCTACAGATTTTACATCTGGTGCATAGAGAAACTTCCCAGTTAAATGTTGCCTGTGATCTTATCTCAAGGGTTTTAATATCACTTCCTTAAAGTTGTGCAGATAGTTCAGCAAATGGCAACAAGACTTATTTTTTACTAATTTAGTGCCTTGCTGAGAAGAGTCTCGTTAGGTCCTGTTCTCTCATTAATCAGTCTGGGAGCCTAGTCCAGACAGGCAGGTTGTTCCCTCTGCTTTATCTGCCCTGTGGCAAGTATCTGGGAATGTGATGTTACTTCTGGGAATGCCTCCACTCCCAAATTTTTCAATAGTAACAGTTACTTTATGGCCAAATAACAGAGTTACTGGTGTGGAGACCAGCTAGCCTGCATCATTTGGGAGGCAGTGGATTAGAACCAATTAGGAGGAGATGCTCCAGCTCATTTGAAGACTTTCCTGACCCTGTAACAGTGTGAAGACAAAGCAACTTGATTAAAAACAAACAAATAAAAGCCTGGATCTGGGATTCTCCCAGTTGTTCTTGGCAGGTGTCTGCTGTCCTAGTGCACTATTGCCTTCCTTTGTAGCTGTTTTCTCTCTTCTGAATGGTGCATTATTTGGCACTTGGTTATGCATATTGTTATAATCATATGTTACTTGATGCATAAAAAGTATGGTGGAATTTGATTTGCATGTACATATGCCTTTTCAAAGTAACTTCAACTGCAAATGTTTATTTTATTTGGTTAAATTACTATGAACTGAGAAGTGTGGCCATTGCTTAGCTTTCAATAATATTTTTGCATTGGTTAACAATGATTATTTTATTCAGCCTAAATGAAATATAGAGAAGGGTGTATAATACACTTATATAAGTAGATATTTTTATAATTTAAATATAATGCTGGATTTAAGAAACAACCCTCCAATTTTGTATATGAGTACAGAATATCAGTGTTTGCCTCATTGAATTTTTGGTTTTTGTGTCTTTTCCTTGCTTCTGCTTCTCTAGGACTTTGGAATCATGTTTACACATCACATTGTAACAGTCACCCTGATTACCTTCTCATACGTAACGAATTTGACACGAGTGGGAACCTTGATCTTATGTCTCCATGATGCAGCTGATATTGTCCTAGAGGTGAGATCATTCATATGTCATCATTCATATGTTTGCCATGCAGAACAAGTGTTTCCTAAGGCAGTTCAAGATGGTAATGGTGATTAATATATTCTATTTCCTTGCTTAAATCTTGCACTTGTAGCAGCGCATATTTCTGATTTCTGGTTTCTCCTTTGATATGTTGCTTGTACAGAGCAGAGATTGTAGTGCATTGCATGCCAGGGAGGGTTACATGCAGATTCTAAATACAGCATGGGAAAATCAAAAGCTGAAGCTGCAGAGTCTGGAAAGTGGTGCAAGTGAGTCACGTGGTTTTTAACCCCTGTGACATGGTGTGTGGAGCAATGACCCTGTCTCTGAAAGAATCAAGGTGTCATGGTGTGTTTCTGCTCTGCTTTACTGGGCAGAGGGTGTTGGACCATTAGTGGCTTATTTGGGCATGGCCAGTGTGAGCTGACCTCTGACTTGCCAGGTTCCCGTGCCTCAGGCTCCCAGTACCTGCAGTTGTATTTGGAGAAGAAGGGATGATTGAAATTCTTTTAAGTCAAGTTGGTCTGAACTTCCATAGGGCAACGTAGAGATGTTGTCATCCTTTATCTGCATCAGTTGCTAGAGAGCTGTGGGTCATGCTAGAATTTGGCTGTCTCTGAACTCTCCTCCAAAGTTAATAACTATTTTGTCTGAAATTATTTTTATTCAAGTACCTGCAAGGATACCTATTATGCAAGAATATAGACTTACTGCATGAGTCACCTATTGCAAAATCAAGATCCTGCCATTCTGATTCAGTGGTGCTTTAAATATGGTTTTATTTTTTAATCTTTTTTTATCTAGAAGGCACATGACTGCCTGAGATAGAAAGCAAAAGAGAATATGGAGTTTTCATGATAAAAAGAATCACATCTTTGCAAGTTTATTTTTCTATTTTAGCAATGTGTATAGCTAGCTGTGACTTCACCTAAACGTTCTTCATTCCTCTTTTCTCACCACTAGAAAGAAGTACTTAAAGATGTTTATTCTGGATCAGACCAGTGTCTGTGGAACTATAAAAACACTAGAGAGCAGCTGTACTAGGCTAGCTAAAACTTTACCCTCTGTTCATTTACTAAGATGAAGAGAAATTGCTGGTATTCCCACCAGAGTTGCAAACTGCAAATTGCTCAGATATGCTTCCTCATGAGGCACATATATACGTGGTCTTTCTAGTCAGTTCTTTCAGTCTGGTTTAACTGGAAATTCTGCTAGGGCAGTGAGTCACAACACTGGTGCCATATGAGAGGAGATGGACTCATGCATACTGCTGACATTACTGAGGGGAAAGGCAGTGCAGAGGAAGAAAACTATCAAACTGCAAAAGAAGTTGATTAAATAGCTTGCCATGATGGGTCAGTTGTGCACCTGACTTGTGTTACCTATTACATATTTGTAAAAATGAAAAGCTCTTTCTGGAGGGCACTAGACTCTTTCCATCTACCATTTCATAATGAAGCATATCCACTGGAAAGCTGGAAAGCGCCATTTTTTGTTATTCTTGTTACAAAATGTAGTGTGCCTTGGTGATAATACTGGAGGTGAGATTTTTTTCACAGGTATTAAGGTGTCTGGACATTTGGAAGAGCCATAGTAGGATTTTCAGGAATTTGAAATGCTGTGTTCCTTAGTTGTAGTAATGTTTTTTTTTAATTCAGAAAATTGTGTTCTATTGTCTTAGGTGGCCAAATTCTATCCAAGAACAGCATATTGTAGTTTTTTGTAGTCTTTCTTTATCACTATAATTTGTAGTCTTTCTTTATCACTGTAATTTGTAGAATTATTGTAATTTGTTATTTGAGAACCAATGTCCCAATAGCTCTACTGTTTTTGAGAAATGACTTGATGCTACTACAAGTTGCTATAGTAATATCAGCTTCATGCACTATGAAACCAGATTTTTAGACTGCCACCATAGAAATACAGCCAGAATTCTTGGACTGAATTTTTTATCATCTGAAAAGCAAGGAAGTTAGTAATGCTTCTGCTTTGTATGTTGGCCCCAAAGTGTTCTCTTTTCCTTTAAACTAGGCTGTGAGTACGAACCGCTAGGAAATTTGTATGTGTCCTCTAGAAAACTGAGCTGATTCAGAAGGGTTATGTTTTCTTCACAGCAGTGGTGGCTTTGGTGGCTCATGTTCTGGGTGCTTCCTAACTTGGTTTCTTTAGTGAGGAATAATCTTCATGTTCAGGTTTTTAGTGGGAACATTGCAGAAATTGGGTAACAGGCAAAAGTGCACGTTTTGTTTTGGCATCCAGATTATCTGTTTCTCTGGTTTGAATTCTGCATTCAGAATCGTATTCTGTATGCATAGTTGTAGTAATTTTGCTCCCTCTTAGTACTCTGGAAAGCCTGCACAAGTATCTTCTGGGGTGCTGGGAGCTGGATGCAGGTCCCCTCAGAAAAGAGCTTTGAAAGGGTTCCCAGTGGCTTAAGTGGACACAAAAGAGTTCCCAGTGACTTAACTGGACTCTGTGGATACACTTAGCAGAAAACGTGAAGACTGACCCTGTCTCAAAGCAGATGTTGTTTTAAAATAATTAACTGCTTGCACACATTGACACTCAGGGAGCAGAACAGACATCTTTAAACAAGCTTCCTTCCCTAAATACCATTTTCTTCAGGGAGAAAAGGGTAAAGAAACTTCTGGGAAGATCAGTGCTTTAATTAGCAGTTTCAGAGAAGAGTAATGAATTAGTGAGCCCTTCCCTGGGAAAGAGTCAGCAGATTGCATGAAGACAAGTGAGAAAAGCATGTAAATATACGCATAAGACAACAAGTTAGAAAGCAGAAGCTAAAAAGAGAGCCTTGGGTAAATACTTGAAGGGGAGGGGGTATAATCTTTGAGGTGGAGACTGTTCTGTATAGGCAGAAAAGGAAGAAGAGATGCTTCAGAAAAATGTAGTATATGGGGTGTACTGGAGGAATTGAGACAAAGTTTATGTATAGCAGCTACTAGAAGGTCAAAAAGCATGGGGCACATGGAAGGTAGATGGATGCTGAAAATACCAGTGGAGCATACTGGAAAGCTGAGAGATAAGCAGGTAAAGAGGTTGGTGACAAAGACACCATAAACATACTGGGGTTCAATAAAAGGTTTAGAAAGAGTTTTGCAAATCTGAAATCATAGAATCTCAAAAATGAAATTGAGTGGGAAATAAAGAAATTAAATACATACTCTAGTTTTATGTAGTTTGGTTTGTTTTTTTTTTCTAAAGAAGATATTTTCCAGCTGGTTGGTGGAGAGGAGTTCCAAGATCACTGTGAGGTGGCCCAGTGAAAATGTTAGGGATTTCATAAAAAATTGATTTCTTCTTTTTCTTACAGCTTATACACAGTACAATAGAATTCAGTTGTCCTCATGGAAGTAAAAAGACATATTTTTCTTTTGCAGGCTGCCAAAATGGCAAACTATTGCAAGTGTCAAAAACTGAGTGATCTTCTGTTCCTTACATTTGCCGTTGTCTTCATTGTCAGTAGGCTTGGCATATATCCCTTATGGTGAGTAAGGACATTGTTTTCCTCAAGCTCTAGGCACCAAACAAGCTTGGAAATAACTATATTATAATTGAAAACTATTCACTGCCGTTACTCTGTTTCCCAAAGCACCAGGGAGAGTTTCAGACGGAACCAGGTGCTGAAATAGCCTATTTGCTAGAGTGCCATTGTGTTTACTGTGTGCTAGATGAGAAACATCTGGACCTTCTGCTGGTTTTAAGCTAGAAGTGGGTTGGAGACAGCATAGATTCAGACTAGCAGGTGTTGGCAGAAAGGAGAGGAAAATTAAAATATTAGTCACCAAAAAACCCAACCAGCAGCTAAGCTTGAAGCTAGAATGTTCTCAATAGCTTTTAATGCATGCTTCATGAACACTTTCATCTTAAAGAAAAGCACAGTGGAGTAAGTGAAGTCTGACCTGCTGAAATTGGTGTAAGGATGTTATTGCCATGCAGATTGCAATACTGCAGGCTACTCCTTTTCCACCTCTCCTTTGAATTGGGTTCCTGGGGCAGCTGTGTAACACTTATGTCTAGAAGGTAGTTACACAGCTCTTACTGTAATCTCACACCTTCCCAGACAGTCAGCTGCTTGCATGTGCTCACATTCTTGTAGGTACACAGACACGCGTGCACACAGTCTGAGCGTAGATGTTTGGTTCTTTAGCTGGGATCTTCTGCATCCAGGGGGCAGATGGCTAATTAGGAAACACATGGATATACTTCATTGTAAAAATGCCTTAAAGTTTTTCTGCAACCTGTGCACTATATATGAAGAGGGCTGAGAGAAGGTGTTGGCATTGGCTCTTTTCTATTCTCAATCCTTTCTTATAAACAGGACTGGCACAGATATCTGTATTTCTAGGGAAGTAAGAGAGGTCTTTCATTGCATCAGAAGATAACAGTGACAGTTTTGTTTTTGGGAAGCAGCAATAATGACAGAAATTGTACCCTTTGTAGTGTTTATTTAGATTACCACCAAGCTCCTTATTCAGATATGCAGAGGATTTACAGATGCCAATGTCAACCTCCCTGCTACAGTTTCCTTTGCAAACCTCACTAATGGTATCTCTTTGAGGTTTTGTTAAAGCAAACAGGGTAAGACCAAGATGCCCTTAGGGAGCTGTGTCATCAGCTCTGCTTAACCCTACAATGTGGAAGTCTCATTTAACATTTTATGACTCTAGATATTGTCATAATGCCTGGTTCCTACTGTGTTGTGAGTTGGTGAAGAAACATGACAAAACATGAAAATGGATAGACACACAAACTCCATGTTTAGAAACATGTTATTATTACTTGTTATTTTCTTCAAGGAGCATTTTTTTCTTTCTTAAACAGTTTTGCTTTCCTTCCTCAGTCCTTTCTTGAATCCAACTGGACCATTCTCTGAATTTCTCTAAATTAAATAAGCTGGTTTTTCTACTTCCATGATCTCAGATAGGAAAAATGTTGGCATTCCTGCTCATAGGATTTCACCTGACCCTTGCTTTCTGTTTTATATTGAGAAATGGAGGGAGGACCCAATTTCACCAGTGCATTTCTGCCACTGGAGACTGCAGTATATGACTGTGCTTAAGGGAAGGCTTAGTCAGATGAGGGCTGGAGGGCTGGATGGGTTTGCAAAGGGGAACTCATACTTGGCCAACCTGATAACCTGCTATGATGAAATTACTGGCTTGTAATTACATAATTACTGGATTATTGGGCAGAGTGCACCCTCAGCAAGTTTGCATGTTCCAGCGAGTAAGGAATGGCTGATAACCCCAGGGTTGTGCTGCCATCCAAAGGGAAGGAACCTCAACAGGCTGGAGATACAGCAAACAGGAACCTCAGATGTTTAGCAAAAGCAGTGCAGAGCCCTGCACCAGTATTTTCTGGGGGCTGACCACAAGGAAACAGCCTTACACCAGAGGAACTGGGGGTTCCCGTGGACACCAAGGTGAACATGAGCCAGTTCTGTGCCCTGGTGCTAACGAAAGCTGGTGGAACTCTGGGCTGCCTTAGGAGGGGTGTGGGCAGAGGCTGGGAAAGGTGACCCTTCCTTTCTACCAAACCTGCTGAGGCCACATGCAGAGCACTGTGTCCAGTTCTGGCCTCCCCAGTATCAGAGAGGCACAAAGCTACTGGAGACAGTCCAGCACGCAGTCACTGAGATTCATTAGGGGACTGGAGCACCTCTCACATGAGGAAAGGTTGAGACAGGCAGAGTGGTTTAGCACAGAAAAGAGAACGTTTAAAATGGGTATTATCAGTGTAGAAATACATGAAGGGAGAGTGTAAGGAAGTCTGAGCCAGGGATTGTCCACTGACAGGAATGCAGCAGCTGACAGTGTGCTGTGTGCTCCCTGTCACAACCAGAGTGGTTGCCCTGGTCATCCCTCTGCCTTTATGCTTTAACCCCAGCTGCCAACAAAGCCCCACAAAGCTGCTCACTCACTCCCACCAGTGAGATGGGGAGAGAATCAGGAGGGTAGAAGTGAGAGAACTCATGAGCTGAGATAAAAACAGTTCAATAGGTTAAGGCAAGAGCTGTGCACACAAGCAAAGCCAAACAAAGCTTTCATCCCCCACTTCCTGTGGGCTGGCAGGTGTTCAGCCATCTCCAGGACAGCAGGGCTCTATTTGTAATGGTGACCTGGGAAATGTAAACACCAACACTCTAAATGTGATCCCCTTCCTCCTTCTTCCCCCAGGTTTGTATGCTATGCATGACACCATATAGTGTGGGATATCCCTGGAGGCAGCTGTCCCAGCTGTGTGTCCTTCTAACTCCTTCTGCACCTCCATTCTCCTCACTGAGGGCTGTGTGAGGAGCAGAAAATGCTTTTGCTCTCTGTGAGCACTACTCGACAATAACAGAAACATCCTGAAATTACTGACAGTGTTTCCAGCACAAATCCAGAATATAGCCCTATACTACCTACCATGAAGAAAACAAAGTCTGTGGAAGCCCAAACCAGTGTATCCCTCAATCAATGAAAAATACATTTATTTATTTGAATACGCAGATAGTTTAGTGTGGTATAAAAAAAATTCTTTGATTTTTGACCCTTTTATTGCCAACCAAAGCCTTGATGTATGTCAATCCATCTATGGGCCATTTACTTAAGAGTTGGACTCGATCCTTGTGGGTCCCTTCCAACTCAGAATATTCTGTGCATATCTATCCCTTAGATAAAGCCAAAGGCAGTTTCATTGTTCTCAGCTCTACTGTAAGCAATGCATGTGGGAGTCAGAGTTGGCAGGGATGAGCCATGGCATACATGAGCTTCTGTCTCCCAAATCCTTTTCCTCTATGAAACAGCAATTCTAAATCTTCAGCTCTATTAGTTTGCATGTCAGCAAAGATGACTCACTGGAGTGGCAGCAGGCCAGGAAGTATAGTTTTGCTCTCCTTTGCTGAAAATTCAAAATAGCGAAATTTGGTGCCTGATTAATATTACATAAATATGCAAATTTTTCTAGCATAAAGGCTGAGAGGTATAAAATCAGTGTGCATGTAATGTAAAAGCAAGGCTGTAATTTATAAGAAAACTTCCCCCGCGCAGGAAGGTGAATGCCCGAGACGGGCTGGCAGAGACGTCACTTCCGAAGCGCTGGTGTGCTGCCCCTTTGCACAAGTGCCATTTCATAAAGGTGCAGAAAGGTGCTCATAACGAATTCAGAATGTATCAAATGCTGTTGTTTGAAGGGTGTTTAACAGCAGGGCTAAGACAAAAGAAACTGGCAATTAGGTATATATTTAGCAGTCTTTCTGCAGGCATCTGGAGTTCATTTCAGCAATAATTCAAAAACCCCAGGATGCTTTCTGCCTCCTGCTGCTAAGTGAATGTAGGAGTAAAGCTGCTATTTTCACTGACAAGACATTTTGCTTGTGAAATTCTCCCACTTGCACATAATCACTGTTCTAGCAAATTACAGCATAGAACACAACTCTCCATGAGTCAGGGGGAACACGTTGCCTTCTCAGGTGAACCAGGATTGTAGAGAGAATGAAAGCAATCTCAATTAAAAATTAATATAAATTATACAAGCCCTTGGCTAGTCTAATCAGGCTGGGTAAAACAGTTACTTCAAGCTCTCAGGGAAGCTGGGCTTATATTTGTTTACTAGGGTAAGGCACCAAGCCAGTAAAGTTAAGGCTCTTTCAAATTGCTCTGACTAGTTACCAGCATGCAGTTTTCTGGAGTTTTTCACTTCTTTTGATTACACAAGTAATCAAACCCTAACCCAGGCAGTAAAAGCAGCCTTGGGCTAAGGCTGGTTCCAAGGAAAAAGCTGTGGAGGATGCCATGTTGTGGCAGTTTTTTGTTCCCCTTGGCATGCCTTTTGCAGCTGTGGTGTGCCTGGAGCTGTGTATTCACACCGTAATTTGATTACACAGACAAGGAGAGAAGCAAACAGGTCGCATTCACATAACCTGTGGGGTCTCAGCATGCACATATTACATGCATGCACTGAGAAATGTAACAGTGCCTTAACAGTGCAGATTCAAGTCAAAGCCTGATTGAAGCAGGTTATAAAGAGCTGAGGTCATGTTCTGCATATGCTGTGACACAAGTTCTCATATGGGCAAATTTGGTATAACCCAGGTAGTCCTTATTATGCCCTTCCGTTCTTGCTCTCTTCATAGACTGTCCATATCCAGAGTATTGTATCACATTAAAAGCTGTGAAGATGGACTTTGATTAGTTGGTGTAGTCTTGTTTCATACCAGTAGGTGCATCTTAGCTGGATCTTCTGTTTGCGAGTCTGTTTGGAAATATTCTGGGTAAAAAAAAATATATAAAAAAAAATTCTTACTCTTAAAATTCAAAGCTGTTTCAGGTGTATGTCTTCTCATCAACTGCAGTGTGTGGCTTCTAAATGAGATTTTGGTGCCAATGTACCTTATATGAGTATGGGTCAGCCAGTCCTCAGAAGAACAACTTTCTTCCTTGCTATTCTTTCATTTTTAAAGCTTGCTCATGACAGTACACACAGTCTGGTTCATGGCTGATATGTAATTGCCTGTACATGGCAATGAGTATCTGCATGAACGAGACAAGCCTGGCGTGATTCTTCATGAGTTACAATTAACTTCTGCTCACCATGGTGAGCTGTAATGAACCCTAGTTACTTATTACCAGACCTACAGACAGCCCTGTCCTTAATGCACTCACTGTGTTTCCAGACAGTGATGCAGTATTGCCAATGTGCACTGTTCTCTTTCATTTATCCTGGAATCAGCTTCTCTCTGAGCAATAGGGCAGTGCAGAACCCCTATAAGAAGCAGCTGCTACAAAGATTTGCTGACCTTTTTTCCTTGTTTTGTTCTTTAGCTGATATTGGCTGGGTTTGCACAGCTCTTAACAAGCAGTGAAGTTGAATTGTTGTCTTTCATGCTGGTTTTCTTTCCTGGCACGTTTTCTCCTGACTGGCCCTTGGAGTACGTGCGTTGTGTGGGAGGACAGCATGTGGACCCCAGCAGAGTCACTCTGCCTCACTCCTCTGAACATACTGGTAAAACAGAAAGCTCCAATCTAGCCTTTAAAGCACCCTACAGTGCCAAAGCAATATGTAGGCAGTGGGTAAAGCAAGAGTCCTGGTCAGGTACTTCACGTAGTAAGAATTCAGGTAGCTAGATGAATCCCAGCTGCCCAGACCTTGTCTGCACTCTGAATGAACACAATTTGCTTTTACTTACTCTTGTTGGATTGTAAACCTTTCTAGCCTAACTAGGATAATAAAATAACTTTTTTGTTAAGATGATCTCTTCTGACACTGTATCAAGCTTCTTTTGCTCAGAATATTGTCTAAATCAGAGCATAATCATAATCACATGTTGCTTGTGGGTAGCAGATACTGAAAGAATAAATTATAATTTTGATACTTGATTCCTGATGCTATTCATACTGTCATTGAGTGGATGCTGTAGAACTAGCAAAAATTATCTGATGTGCTTACATTTCAGTCTGTTTATAAGGCAACTTATAATCAATCAGTTTATCAAGAGCATTTAATAACAAGGTTTTGGCAAACTAACAATAGTATATTCAAAGAATTCATAGACTTCAATTTATGGATTAAAAAGAAGGTTTAATTAACTAAGGCTCTATAAATTTACTCATAACTCTTGTCCTAGCTCTTTAGCAGAGTGTATATAGTGTTGTCATCCCATCTGCTTCTGACAGAACATTTTCAGATATTATCTTTTCTAATGCCTAGTTATTTTATTTCCTCAAATTTTTACAGCATTTGTAAACTCAGGCCTCTGGAGTTTTACAAGAAGCAAGGATGAAATCTTTGGAGTACCAGGTTAATACTGCTCCAGCTATTTACAGGGAAGCTATAAGAAATGGAAAGGTTAGAGGTGTCATTCACCATTATGGGCTTGCAATGTAAATAACAAAAAGCAGCATTTGCTCAGTGTTGCCGTTTTAAAATTTTCATGTGATCACAGCAGGAAGAAATTATATGAAAAAATATTTCATCAGACTTCCAAAGCCATTCTTATCCTCATTTTTAGTTTCTACAGATGGTAATCTGTGGTTATAAGAATGCTTTCTGTTGTCAAGGATAGCATATTCAGTCAATATTCTTACTTCTTTTATTAAGAAAAATGTCCTGTCTAAAACCTGTGCACCAATTGGAAACAGAACAGATACCTGTGCAGTGGCACTTCTCCTGCTCAGAATTATTCTGCCAAGCATAAATGTGTCAGGGCAAGGGAAGCAGCATGGTTGTTTTTGTTTTTCTTGTGGCCAGACATCTTAGCCACTTTTAAATCAACTCAGGTAAGTAGTTTGAACTTGTGCAAACGTTCTGCCTCTTCTCAGCCCCTTTTCTCTTAGAGATATCTTCAGCACCAGGGTTTGCTATTACTGGCACATATTTTGTGGTGCTACAGAGTCAATACAAAAGCAGAACAACACTACTGCAAGCTTCTGACTTATGTGGGATGTAAAAATCATAGCTCTGCAAAAGCAGGAGAGTAAGTTAACTTACCAGCTTGAAATAGTAAATGACTTTTGAACACTATGATCAACAGCCGTGATGGAGCTGGCATATCATTCATGTTCAGCTAGGAGAGGGTCATTGTGGCTGAGCACCCTGGGAAAAACCCAGTGCCCGTGTAAATGAGCACATTCTATAGCTTTCATTGCTGTTGCATAATAGCAGAGTTTGACCCATAATATCTCTGAAAGTATAAATAATTATTAAGAAAATTGGATTAAACTGAAAACTGTTTAGGGATGATTTCACAGACATTGATGTTGCACATAGTTAAGCACAACTGCACTTATTTTCAGCCAACAGAAAGGGGCAGGAGGATGGCTTTTTTATATTCTGATACTCTCTTCTGCAAAGATTGGAAACTATAGTTTACAACAAATGTTTTTCCTCTTTGGAGAAAAACATGCAGTCCAGGAAAATGGATCTTGATACATGTTCTCTGTTGCTCATATACAAGTCTTATATGTGCTTGAAGATTTTCAGATTTGGAAGTGTCATTCTTAGTATAACTTAGTATATAGTTCTTCAGTGCTTGTGAGTTATTATCATAGGCCTTTACACAAGCATTCTGCCATAACACACTACTGATACAACATCTTGCTGAGTATAAGTACATTCTGCTAGGAATCTTGAGTTCACTCCATATCCTGATGTCTATGAAGGACTCTTCTGAGGTTTGAGTTTGGATTGTGAGAGTGCCTAGGACCTTGTGTCTTTGTTTTTTCTGTCCACAAGAGTGTAAATACTACTATTCATACCAGTGGCTGCAAAATCAGCTAATGGGCAGTAACTGCTGATGAGAAGGAATTGAGTGAAAAGCACAGCTGAAACCAGGACAGTGACGGCTTGATCAGGTCTCTACTACAGTACATCAAATATGAATAAATTCCTGCCTGCTCCATCATTTTAGTTAAGTAATTGGAAATCCTATTGATCTGCACACAGGACTTAACACAGTTTCAGAGGCAGGGCTGTAATTTCTGCAAAGACATATTGTTTCTGATTAGAATTAGGACAGGAGCCACCCATCTCCACAGCAGCTGGGCAGGTGTTGGTACCATGTCAGGAGATCCTCTGATGCAGGGCTGCTGTGGTGAGCAGAATGCCACGTGGTGGTGACCTCACTGATAAAATTGAAGTGTGTGGATTTAATGTTGCTCTGAATACTGACTCAATAGTTTATATTCTTTCTGTCACTGCATTTTGCAGAGATCTTTCATCAGCTCTCTAAAAGAAGGAGGGTAATGAGCATCACCAACCAAACAATCTGATGAAACAGTCTGAGATGCTGTTGAAAGATGATCTCTCTCTCTCTCCCCCAGTCCTTTCCCTGCTTCATTGCTTCTGTGTGGGTGACTGGTTCATCTGACTGTTCTCTGTTCACAGTGGGTCTCTGCTACTTCTCATGTATTTGCCATGCACTGATACTCTGGAGGGCTGGAAATGTAAGAGACAGCAGGATCTGAAAAGGGAAACAAGCTTGTTCTCCCACTCAGCAAGAACCAAGAAGCAGAACAGTGATGTAGACACAGCAGCTGGCCAAGCTGAAACTCAGATGAAAAACTTGGCAGTATAGCCTTTATGTACTGGATTTGCTATAATTAAATATTTAACTGCACTGCAGCTTGAGGACTCTGGTACATGGAGTGCTGTAAACCAAAGTTTCCTGAATTTGATGACTGTTTTGTGTATGATTCCATACACTTCTCAGGTAAAAAGTTGTTTAACTCATTTGAAGTTTCATGCAGAAACATCTGTGTGTAAGGTCTGTTATGTAGCACTGTCATTAAAAGTAATTAGGACAGCCTGGGATATGCAGTCCTATTAGATTCAATCAAGGTCTAAATCCTAGAGGTGAATCTTGACCACTGATGAAAGGTATCTGATTTATCATCTTGTGGTTGATCAACACGTGCACACACATGTACTCTCACACTCCACTGCTCTTAATTTATCTGTGTGATATTTTTTCTACCTAACAGTTTTATGGCATCTGTTAAGGAAGTAGTCCACAGTGTTTTATAAACACACTAATTATTCTCACAGCATCTTTATGTGGCCAACAAGATGTGCCAGTACTTTGTGCCCATCTTTAACAAAAAAAGAACTGTGTAAAGAAATCTGAAAATTTCTTAGATCATATAAGTTAATATAACAGCTAAATCCATAATTTAGAACTCCTGACTCTTTATTCTCTGGTCATAGTCACTTTTTACCAAATATAATGAAGAAAAAACTGCTGTGTTTTGGTGGCAGAAGAAAGTGCAATTGTTTGGTTTTTTAAAGGAAAAATTTTAAAAAGGGGCAGAAATACTGAAGTGTTGCTGGTAGGACTACTGTTGAGTTACTTGCACTAAATGGGATAATTAATGTAACTACATAATTACATAAATGTAATTATGTATTTTCTTGGTAATGTATGCAGTATTGAAAGGTGTCCCAATACAGGTGTTTTGGTGCAGTAGAGTATTGTTGTCTGTTATACACATAATGGGGATAAAGGCATTTATTCTGAATTATTTAGACAAGCTGGTATAGTATTGTGCTGTCCTTGGTCATATCTGAGTCTTCCATCTATTGTGCTGTGTTAACAAGGTGACTTTAATTCAGCATGTTGCAGCAGAATATGTTGGGCAGTGGACAGTGCTGCAGAAGGGAAGGCAGCTTGCAGTAGCACTAATTTCAGCTGCACAGTTTCTGCTCCCATTGGATGATAATAGTGCCCATCATCCAGCTGTGCATCATTCTGCAGTTTATCATTAATTTCTTGCTTGTCTGGAAGAATACCTACTCCTTTCACATGATCCTCCTTTTCACCTCTTTTCATTTCTCTCAGGATCCTTTCAGAAGCAAACACAGAACATTTTTGTCAGTTCTCAGACAATATAGATAAGGATTTTACTCTTCCATGCACTCCTCTCTTTCTTTAACTCCCTTAATCTACAGGTTTTCCTTTCATCCTTGGTGCAAGACAAGGGATCAACTTGCCAGGAATTAGTAGCTGATACCCAAGAGCCTGGATTTGGGCCCACTGAGTTGTGGGAGGGGATTGTAATGTTAATGAGTTAGTGTGGATCTGTTACCTCTAGTGTCCCAAGTACTGCTTCGCTGGCTAGATAAAGAGCTAGTGACTAGAGGAAAAACCTGTGTTACTGTTGGTGTGTTGCGGGTGTAGTTGTTGAAAATGTGTCCATTTTATTCTGAGTGTTTAATTAGAGTGGTAGTACAGTAACGACAGGATTATCTCTCCCAGTGGCTCAGATATTGTGGCAGGGTTCCTGAAAAAATACCACAGATTTCTGTAAGAGTAGATTGGATCTTAAGTGGTGAATTTATTTTTATTTGCTTTCATCAGCCATACTGCTTAATTCAAGATGCTAAACTGAGTGCTTCACACAGCCAGGTGCACAACCCTCCTTGGGATGCATTTAATGAGGGAAGAATACCTTCCATGAAATTGTGTCATGTTCTCCAGCTAGCAAAACCTTCCAGGGGCTCAGAAAAAAAAAAAAAACAGTCCAGAAATTATTTTCAAAAGCAGAAACTAACATTTAGTTTCAAATTGCAAAGATCTGAGAAATGCTGACAAAAGTTTTCAGAAAGGTAGAGCACTTGCAGCTTGAAAAATAATTTTCCCTTGTGAGATCAAGTCCAGCTGCTTCAAGTCAGATACCGAAGAATCAAAGTTTTCACCATTCATTATGAAAAGCTGGGATTTAATCACTGGAGAGCTTTGAAAAGTCCCAGCGAGTGTGTTTACAGATATAAGTGCTTTTCTGAGTATTTGAATCTAAGATTTATTTGCATATACATCTTATAGGCACTTTCTCCTCATGTAATCTATTTTCGTGCTGCTATTTCCAGTCCCCATTATTTATGTAGTTGATTAAAATGTTTCCATTGAATACTTGAAGCAGTGAATTTGATGGAAAATGGTCTAACCTCTTTCTTCCTCAGTCTCTACAAGTAGAATTTCTCCTTATATTCTGACTCATAACCTTTTGAATTTTTCCCCATTTCAGAATTTAATATGAAATTATTTATTTATTTTGAGAGTTTATTTGCTTACTTCTATTTTTTCTGTAGTTTTCTGTTTTTCACTCAGCTTCTGCTCTGTAGGTGCTTAGACATAGCCTTAGCTCCACGTGAAAACCTAGCCTGCACATCAGACCACTGAGCCCTCTTAGCATTGCTGGGCAATTAATGAGATCCTTTTTGCAGCTTTAATAGAAAATTCCAGTCCTGTCCTTAGTTTGCCAGACATAACAGATTAGAAAGAAGTCTTCTTTTTCATTGAGGCTTATTTCCCTATCAAATACACAATATATGAATCATTTGCACAGGAGACTGTTTTTGATACCAAAAGCGCTCTTTTTGGCCTCGCTTTCTTCCTGACTTCTGCAAGAGCAGACTAACTCATCTCTAGTGCTGCTTTTTACATGACTTCTGTGGAAGTGCCCAGAGATTAATTTGGTCCAGTAAATAAAATATAAACAGAAACCTGCAGAAGCTTCATTTACAGTTCTGTGGCATTTACAGTTTTAGACATAGAGGCAGTTGAGTGTAAACAATGGTAACTTTATACACAGGAGTTGTTGATTTCAAGTTTGAATTTGATATAATGGTTAGAACTGCAGTAAGCACTGGTGAAGTTGAACAGTGCTGACTCCACGTCTGTTTTGATATGATGAGTGTCCCCTTGAACTGTAAAGTGGGGTGTTACTGTGACAAATATAGCTATCCCTGGCAGAACAGATTGCACAAAGCTGAGACTGAAGAGTTCTACCTGACAGAAGCAATAAAATGATGGAATTTTTGCAAACTGGAAAACATTTTCTGCTGTTCACACCATAAACACAAGACTGTGTAAAAACACAGCTGTATAGGAAGGTTATAAAAATTCAGCTTCTGTAAGAAGGCAAAAATGAAAAGGTAGAGGTACTATGAAATACCCCTGCAGTATTAAGTCCAGTGTATCAGAAATCACTGGTTGATTTTTGATCAATGGAGTTGCACACATTGGGCATGTATCATTACCACTAAACGTTCTATTCCGGATTTGTTGTCTGTACATATTTCACACTAGCACTACTTAAACTGGTTTTACGTTGCTGGAAAGGGCTGTGGCAAATGTTGTTTGTGTAAAAGCTGAGGTCGGTATGCACGAGTTCTCGGGAGCTGTGCGGGGTCCCGGGGCGCGGTGCTGGGCGGGCTGAACGCGCCATCTAGTGACCAGCGGGGATGGTGGGTGTGAAACAGGAGCAGTGGGGTTTTTCATGAATTCCTGCATCAGCAGGGAAAGTGGATGAAGTTTGACAGATCTTTATATTGCCTTATTTTTCTCCCCCTAATTAACAGACGTTCCTAAATCATTATTTGTTTTTTTAAATGTCATTGTTTCTATTGACTGTTCTCCACTCTGCTCTCAGGCTGTTTGCTAAGATAGGTTGAAATCACCTGCTGTGGCAGAGCATTTGAACAGAAAGTTAGTGCTTTATTCACAAAGCTTCAGAATTCATTGTAACATCAGTTTACTGCCTGCATCTGAAATGCTGATTCTCAAAAATTTGTTTCAAATGTGTAGAACTGCCTGAATTTCTTAGAGTCATTGAATGATTCGGATTGCAAGGGATCTTTAAATGTGATTTAGCCCAATCCTCCTGCAGTGAGCAGGGACATCATCTAGATCAGGTTGCTCAGAGCCCTGTCCAACCTGACCTTCAATGTTTGCAGGGGTGGGGAGTCTACAGCCTCTCTGAGCAACCTATTCCAGTGTTTTACCAGTCTCATTGTAAACATCCTCATCTTTAAATCTAGTCTAAATCTACCCTCTTTTAGCTTAAAACCATTAGCCATTGTTTTATCTCAACAGGCCCTACTAAAAAGTTTGTCCCCATGTTTTTATAAGCCCCCTTTAAGTACCAAAAGGCTGCTATAAGGTCTCCCCTCACGGTCCCATTGCCCCTGTCCTGGATGTAACTGCCCAAGCCTCACTCTTGGTTGTACTTAAGTGGTGTGCAAATCAGATTTGGTGCAGAACAATGGCTAATATGGGGGCCACTAATTTTTTTTATCAATCAGGGAAGGAGTTATTTGAGTCAACCAACACCTGCTAGCTGTATAGATGAAGAGAAGAAATGCACACTGAAGACCTTTGTTTTCTGTATGCAATGTTTACAAATCGAGTTAAATATTGAAAGCAACATTTTGATGTTGTTTCTCTCTGGAGACACCTGTGTGATTCAGTCCAAGTCACTATTATTTTGAAAATCAACTGTCCATGTGGATCCCATCTAATGAAGTGCTTGTCATTTTGATTTAAAAATAACTTCTTTAAGATTGTTGGCTTAAGGAAAGCGTTATTATTTTTCTATCCCTTTTTTTTTCTAGGATATTAAATACGACGTTGTTTGAACTGTATGAAGCTCTGGGCAATTTTCCTGCCTTGTGGGTCTTCAATGTGCTGCTTATGGTTCTTCAAATTCTGCACTGTTTTTGGTCTTACCTAATCATAAAGGCAGCCTACAAAGCTATTTCAAAGGGCAAGGTAAGACAGCACTGTTCTCTTTCATGATTTTAAGTTTTCCATTATCAATAGAGGTCACTTTTTGTTTGGGTTTGGTTTTTTTTTCTAATCCGTAACATGCTACTAAAGACACATCTTGTTTTAGATCTTCTTTCCTTTCCTGGAAACTTTTTCCCACTCCTAATGATTGTCAGATAAGTTAATATACTCTGTATAGTGATTGTCTTTATATGTGCTTCTGCACTTCCTTTTTACAATGTAGTACACTGAACTAAACTACATTAGGGAAATCAGGTTAAAGAAACCCAACAAGTAAACTGCTTTCTTGAGGCTGCCAGTTCTGTTTTTCTTCTTTACAGTAGTTGTTAGCAAAATGTTCATCTCACAGCTGGAAGTGAAATGAAGCAATAATAATACAAAATGAAATTCTGCTGTGTTTGCTAGTGGCAAAATTACTGATCACAGCCTCTTCTGGGTTTTGGTATTAACGAGGTATTGCAAAGAGCTCTGTATTCTCTTTCTAGTATTCCCAGAGCAAGAGTGTTTGGGCTAGAGTTCAGTGTCTTGCTGCCAGTGGTACATTTGACAGGAAGATGTCACTCCCAGAAATATATTACAGTTGCTGTGCAGACACAGGGCTTATGTGCAGATGGTAGAACTAATCCTTACAGATCATGTAAAGTCATGATACTTTGCCCTTAAAGAGCAGAGCACATTGATGTGACTGACCCCAAAGTGAATGGGATTGTTCTCCAGAAAATTGCTATCTATGAATGTACTGGAGAGCTGAGCCGTGCACTGGCAGAGCCCAGAATGTGCCACTCCATCTGTGACAGACAGTGCATTCACGAGCTCTATTTTGCCTGGAAGGCATGCTTTAGTCTGCTCTGCTTTTAGAAATTATTAGCCTCAGCTGTTCTGTCTGAATTATACCAGTGCCTTCAAAGACTGCTTCCTCCTCTCTTACTCTGCTTGTTTATCCTTTCCCTTGTGCTGTGCTGGAAGGCTGGGAAGTGGAACCCCTTGCACGTAAGTTTCTTTAAATTTACTATGCAAAAGATTTATTCTGACAACACTGGTGTTTGTGGTTTGGTTCTTTTAGTTTGTGGTTTCTACTTGGTATTTATCCATTGTTTGTATTTATATATATAAGTAAAGACTATCTTAAAAGGCTATTTTTTACTTCTTGGCTATGCGTCACCTAAAACCATTCAAACCCACTTCTATCTATAGTATCTGAGTGCTATTATGCTTTACCTTTTTTACATACAGAGGTAGATAGATAGATATGGGGCATACAGTTGAACTGTGATTCCTGTTTTAGAGACTGAAGTGGACTATGTCCACATTTACAAGTGCCATTCTCACCACTTGTCTGAAGTCAGAGACCAGAGCTACCTGATGTGGTGAGTTTTATTTCAAGCAGTACTTGTGTCTCCTCCTGCGAGCACACAACACTGTTCCTTGGAGCCATGTGGTCTCCAGTGAGTTGGGAAGCAAGGGGCAGGAAGTTGGGTTGAACATTTTGTACTACCAGGTCAAAGAGCAGCACTCCAAATGAAGGACAGGAAATATAGGTGTAGTTAGTAGGAGGGCAGAGGGACTGAGCCTAGGTTGAATTTGAGAGCTTGGATTGTTGTTTACTTCGGTCTGTGCAAAACCCTTTGCCTTGAGCACTTGGCCATAGTACCTTCAGTGCACCAGTGCTGAGTTCTCACCCTGCCTTTGCACGTGGCATATGTATGTGCAGACATCTGTGTTTGAAGCGAGTGCACGCAGGCAAAGGCGGAGAAATTGCAGCCAAAGCTGAAATTGCCTTCAAAACTCAAATTGAAAAAATGTGTGAATTCTCTGATTCTCCTGAACCAAAGAGCTGTTTCCTTACAGTCACCTGCTGCCTACTTCTTTTCCACATTCTACAGGTAGCAAAGGATTCCCGAAGTGACGTTGAGTCAAGCTCAGATGAGGAAGAAACAGTACCTCGCTCAAAGGCCCCGCACAGCACTGTCGCCACCAATGGGACCAGCGGTGCCAATGGGACAAATGGGTATCTTACTGGTGCCACTTCCTCAGAGGAGCATTAATCCTTCAGTTCAATCATGAGACACGAACAGAATGAACTGTTTGCTACTGGAAGTAAATTATAAGTTGTGAATGCAGTTTATTCATGTATTTCAGCACCAGAAAAAATTAGGAGTATCAAAGCATTCTGATAGCGCACTGCCATATTTCCTGTTTGTGAATGAAGACAGCACACCATTCTGTATACGTAGGCATGCTGTATGTGTATGTAACTGACACAATGGGAGCAGTATTTTCACTTGTACTGTCTGAAATATTATTTATTTTTTATTCTTTTGGGAACTTCTGGACAAAAGGGAATATCCATTCTCAAACTTTGCGTCTTGGATTCTCGGTAATGGAGAGCATCATGCTCAGATCTCTTCTGTCCATCCCTGTTGGTTTTGCTGAATCTGCTATAAGTAATAGTTGCTTGATTTGTTACTTACAGTAAGATAGA
Organism: Passer montanus; assembly: GCF_014805655.1. Classification (NCBI taxonomy): domain Eukaryota; kingdom Metazoa; phylum Chordata; class Aves; order Passeriformes; family Passeridae; genus Passer; species Passer montanus. The sequence continues at coordinate 9,684,333 of NW_024356504.1, read as the reverse complement.
ACATAGCTTTATAGATTTTAGATCTGCTTCAGATATTTTTGCTATCTTTGTGTTTTAAAGTACTGGTTTTGAAATCGTCTATCAAATCACAGTTACTGTTCTTCCAACATAATTTGGGGGGAAAAAAAGTGGTAATTGTGGGATGTTATTTTATCATAATTTAAAATTCCAATTTGGTGGTTAATTGCATTAGAAGTAGACTTGATTTGTTGTGCAAATACCCAAAAGCGTTGTTGTCAGCACTTTGGATAAATTCGTTATTATGGTTTTTTTTGGCCTTTCAATTTTTGACCTCTACAGATTTTAGCTTTTTGCAGAGATTCCATATAAAAAGGTGTTTCTTCAAATGCACCATTCTGAATCCAGACTTAACTCCTGAAATTGTTCTTGTACGTTCACCTGATTGACAGCAGGGATGTAATGGAAAAAACAGCAGATGAAAAGTTCATTTCTTCCTCCGACTCAGCTCAGTCTAGGTATTGTTCTCAAAATTATTGCCACTTCCTTGGCAGGGAGAAGAGAGAGAAGGCAGAATGTCATACATTACTAAAATTAGTTTCTTTTACAGTGTGAGAACTTGAGCAAAATTCACTTAGCATAATTCACAGCAACCTTTGGATGCTCAGCAGTATTTCATCACCTCTACAAATAAAGTTAGGGGGTGTTTGTAAAATAATTGTGCATTCCTTTTTCATTCAAGATTTACAAATAGTGTCCCAAGGAAGACATAATAACACCTTAAGTAAACATCTTTTTAAAAATTATATACATACTTCTTCCAGTCTCTAGATGAAAGTTTGATGTAGGATACTAAGGATCATACAGCTCTTGCAGGACACTCTTCTGTGATTTTGTGATTTGTGACAGCAGTGCCAAAAGTAGGCAGGGTTCTTGGGTAACAGACTCTATGCAACCTACTGTTCAACAGTATTGTGTGTGCACACAGAACCAATCTGCTTATAGACCAAAGACTTACACACACACACACACACACACATATATGTATAAAAGTTAAAAAAATAAAGGAAGGAAAAAAACCAGGGGAAAAAATCTCAAACGTGTCTTCTATATACAAAGGGATTGAAGTGCTGTGTTCAGCTGGAAACCTGAGCCACGAGGTCATTTCTGATTCCTTCCACCTATGCAAATAGTAAAATATAGATGATTTCTGATGCCATAAAACATGTTTAAAGACTCTGTTTTATATAGACTTCATTGAAGAAAGTTGTGTTGTCACTTCTTTCTTTTGAAAACTGAGATTTGTCCTATTCTACTGGTCCCTCTTGAAAACTTCTAAAACTTTTATTATCCATAGAAACTCCTGTGTGTTAGGAAAAAGGAGGTGTGATAAAAGCAAGGTTGGAATGGCATGAATGGAAATAGTACCTCAACTTAGTAAAGAATAAAGGTAAGAAAACTCAGAAATTGTAAATCACAAAAGGTCTGTCAGTTCTGCTACAGAGCATCTTTTGAAAAAGCCAGATAAACTTGTAATCCAGCAGCTGCATAGCTTATATGTCCATGAATATAACTGAGGGAGCAAAGGAGCCTTACTTAAATCTCCTTCTCCCCAAAAAGTTTCTCTGCCTCTGATTTTTTTCATCTGTCTTCTGTGCATTTGATTTAATACAGTTTGATTCAGGGTTATACATATGAAAATATGCTGATTGCAATAGAAAGTATCCTATCCATGATGTTTGCAGCTGTTTAGTAATTACTGTAAAGATTATTCCAAGATTTTAAAATAAAACCATCCTGGGATCAATTAAATTAAGATTATAATTTGTGAAATCTGACCTGCTAAAATGGTAATGGAGAATATCAGTTTAAACACACCTCTTTCATGGTGTTGGTTACTGCCTCCACTGAACCATTCCCTTCTGAAAAGTTGGTTACAAAAATGGCATTCTGGCAAAATATTTTGTCTCTCATGAGAACAGAATGTTGCTCTGAACTGTCAACATGCACAACATAGACCACACTGCAGTGTTGGTGATACCAGGGCATAGAGCAGTCCCCAACAACGATCCCTGTGCCAGAGGCCTTTAGTCCCTGTTGGTCCTCTTCAGCAATGCTCTGTAATGTTCGTTCAGATGTAGAGTCAAGGCTACAGCCCTTGAGATTATTTACCATCACTACGTATGCTGTTAGGGTATCACAGAATCTTAGATTGTTAAGGGTTAGAGGGGACCTTGAAGATCATTTAGTCCCAGCCCCCCTGCCATGAGCAGGGACACTTCATACTAGACCAGGTTGCTCAAGACCTTATAAAACCTGGCCTTGAACAGTGCCAGGGTTGGGGCATCCATAGCTTCCCTAGGCATTTTGTTCAGTATTTTACCACCCCTGAAGTAAAGAATTTCTTTCTAATAACTAACCTAAACTTTTCTCCTTTTTGCTCCAATCCTCTTATCAACTTCATGACTCTTTTCTGAATGTGCTTCAGCAGTTCTGTGTCTTTCTTATATTGGGGGCCCCAGAACTGGCTGCAGTACTCTGGGTGGAGTCCCACGAGAGCAGAGGGACAGAATCCTCTCCCCTGCCCTGCTGCCCACACTCCTCTGGATGGCTGCCAGGATACATTTGGCTTTGTGGGCTGCGAGTGCACACTGATGGCTCACGCTGAGTTTTTCACCAGTCATCACCCCAAGTCTCTCCACAAGGTCGCTCTCAATCAATTCTTCACGCAGCCTGTAAGAGTGCCTGGGATTGCCACAACCCAGGAGTAGGACTTTGTACTTGGCTTGCTTGAACTTCCTGTGGTTTCCATTGGCCTCCCTCTCAAGCCTGCCAAGGTCCCTTGATCCCCACTGTTAAATGGTGCATCTGGGATTGAAAGCCTTCCCTTGAGGTTTAAACTCAGTTGCATCTGTGATGTGCTAAAGTATGTACGCAGTTACCTCGGTTCAGGATGTAATTGTACCCAATTACATACTTATCCCCTATAATCCTGGCTTTTTGGAGTCAGTTCTTAGCAGTCTAGGATAAACTTCATACAGATATGTCTGGAAAGGAAGTAAGAGATTCAAATGACACATTTGGGGGAATAGGGTAAGAGGAAGCCTTAAGAAATGCACTAACCTTGCTAAACAATGACTGATCTTGCAAGGTAGAGGTTTATTATAAAAATCAGGAATTCACATTTTTTTTCTGTCTCTAGTGGGAAGGAACAAGTGATTTAGTGATGAGACATGGCAGTGTGCTTTCATTCATTGTTTCAACTAACAGGTACGAAAAGTTTGGCTTCATTTTCCACTCTGAAGAGAAAATGCCATGCAATTATTTTCTTTTTCATTTGAATTTGATTGCTTTTCTGATTAAGAGCTTTGCAAAGTACATTTGGAGGTCATCGAGTATTTAGAGGTTGATTGCACGTGTTTTAGAAGATTTGACTGAAATTATTCGCATGGTTCGTGGTACATGTGAGACCTTAAAAAGTTCCTTATATTCACACCTTTTGTAGAATTGTAATTTAGTAATTCTAGAAATGAGAGTTTGTACTCTATAACCTCTCTGTCTTTGAGCTATATGCTCCTTGTTTATAGTACAGTACATGACACAGTGGTTGAGATGTCAAAGTAGAAAAATGAGGAAATTAGAGTTTCTTAGTAAATAGTAAGAATTTGTCTTCTCTCCTTGACAGCCCAGATTACAGTAAAATAAGATTCAGGTTACCCTTTATGTGGTGTTTCCCATATTGGCATATTTTGTATCAAAAGAAAAATATATGGTGGGTTGGTGGTTTTGTTTGCTTGTTTTTCATAAAGAACAACATTGCAGAAAATGGTAAAAATACCTGATCAAACAACAAGGGTGGACATTGGAGTCTTTTGGGTCTTGGTCAATGTTAAGTAGTGCTAGTTTTAAAATACCAAAGTGCCCCATGCTGTTTCCTTCTTGCCCTTTTGTAGTTTTTTCTATCTGTTATTTATTTAATAAATTCCAGCAGAATGGGTACAGGTGTCACAGCTTCAGATCTCCTGCCTCAGCCTGTGACCATTCTGTGACTATGTGATTGCCAATGCCAAATGCTTTTTCTGAGACCAAGTACATGCACTAAAGCTTTGCTTACAGTGGAGTGATTCTTGTCTTAAATCTGTATCTGATTCAGGTGAAAATCATTTCCTGGTTCTGACCAGGACATGAGGGTGAGAGCCGTGACCCTGCAGCACACGCCACTGCTGATCACTGCTGCTCGATTGAGGCACTCCGTGTTTTACACTGACTGCTCTAGTGGGAAGCCTAATGCCCATTTCATTCATTTTCCCATTACCACAGCCTTCTGTATCTCAGAGAAATATGGGCTACCATTGGTTTTATACAGCTGATGCTTTGGTATTTTCTTAATCTCTTTGCTACAACTCATTTTTGTATGTCTCCTATTGTCTATTTCCTGTGACATTTGTGGGGAGAGGAGTATTAAATACTTTTTACCCTTCCTGTAATGTAGACCCTCTTAGGCCTAACTTCAGTGTTCTGCAAACTCCAGTTGCCTTTAAACCATGAAGCAAAACCAATTTGTATTACTTGTTTTGACTGGGTTTGATTTGGAACAGAGACCTAATGGAAACTTCAGTAAGACAACGTTACTCTTTTTTTCCCTTTTCTTTTAAAAAGCTCTAGTGGAAGTTTGGAAAGGTGGTGTACATGTACAGCCTTTACACTGTAAAGATTTCTGATTGTAGTTGCAATGAAAACACAGTGTTTGAGTGTGTCTCTACAGACTTCTCAATCTTTGAAATTGTCTTCAATTAAAAACTGGAGGAAATACCATGAAAGGATGTTTTGGAATCATATGTCAATGATCACATGTGTCAGACAAAAGGCAAAAAATACTGTCTTACATTACTTAAAATGTGTGCAACAAAACACATTTTCTGGCTTCTGCTGAGCTTCAGCTTTTTGCTGTTCTGGGGTTTACTTTACACAAGCCCTCACACCATACTGTGCATGTTGACTGCTGCAAGTCAGGGTGAGGCAGATGACACATTTTCACCTGTGTTTTCATGACACTCCTGTGCTTGAGCAACTCTTTCAGAAATGTGGTGATGTGTAGGAACTCCACTGTTCTGGATACAGTGATGCACTAGCTAGGAGTCCTTTCATGTATAGCTATTGTGTGGAACTTTGGGAGTTATTTTGTCTTTTATTTGACTGGGTTTGGGGTTTTTTCTAATACGGAAAATAATTATTCCTCATAAAATCTCTGGAACCAAGAGTATTGTGGGCTATTTTAATTTGGAGACAGTTTCATAATAAACATAAGTATTAGAAATGTAGATTTTGTTTTGTTATTTTTTTATGAGATGCAGACAATGTTTTCCATTGTTTTAGCTCAAAGATTGTTACCCACTCCAACACTCTTTCAACAGATCCAAGTATGTCTTTGCTGTGTTCATCACTGCAGTACTTTATGTTATTTCTTGTATGAAACTGTAACAGGAAGTGTTGGTAGATCAAGTTCTCTTGGTACAAACTAAAATATTGTCATTATCAAAAAAGGATATTTTTCTGGGATTTAAAATTAAAAATTTTGCATGGTAATAACTTCTGAATGTCCAGCTGAGCCCACTTTGGAAAAGCTGTCTTTTTCAGTCTAGGTGAGCAGAGTTTCTTTAGAAATACACATTCAGAAGCTTTCTTTTAGGAGAAACTGTCACTCAGCAAAGCACCACCTACTAGCCTCTTGTGTAAGTGAGAGATCACTTCGACCTATTCCTCACTTAGCCAAAAGGTTAATATGTGCAGTCTTCTCTTATAAGCCTGGATTCCTTTAAGGTAATTGCAATTGCCATCACTATGAAGTGTAGCATGCTTCTATAATCAAAATTTGGTGTTCCAACAGAGCTGGTGTTCTAACAGACCTGTTTCTCTGCCCAACCAGTTATTCCAGCTGAAGCTGTGGTGTAGAAGATAATGGATAATGAAGAATTGAGCCCATGATCCAGTAGCTAGTGCAAGTCAGTCAAAGAGCATGTTTCCATGTAGAGAGTTATCCATCAGTCACAAAACAGGTGAGTCAGTAGCAATTTGCATTGTTCAACATGCTTTGACTGAAGAGGAAGAAAATCACACTGAAGCTAATTGTATCTCATTTCAATTAATCATTTCAGTGCTTAACTACTTATATATATCTATGAAAATGTCATATGAAAACCACCACACACTTGCATGACTAAACATTATTTTTAGCTTCTGTCAGTCTCCCCAACAACTTTTGAATGTGTTGCTCAATTAGTCCAAATTTGAAAAGAAGATTGTGTGGCAGTTATCCCTGTCCTTATAATGTACTTAAAGTCAGCAGTCAGGTACAGAGGAGAAGCACAGATCAGTGTACTGGATGAAGAGTAGGCAGGATGCAACTGGTGTCCTGCAGCTTTAGCAGCAGCAAAGCAGGAGCCAAACTGGCATAACTCAGGAGTGCTTCTATGGCTCCGATCCTTAGACTGCAAAGAGCTGAATATCACAGTGAAGAGAATGGCACTGTTCAAGGACAAACCCACAGATCTGTAAGAATTTCTTACAGATCTGTAAGAAATCAGGCTTTATTGCCTCTGCTTCTACTGCAACAACTTATTTATAAGCTCAAGACTCCAAAGGGCTCTTCTGTGTGTAGAGCTGTCAGAGTAATTAGGGATAATATGGATAAAAAGAATGGAGTGTCACTGTCTGGCAGTCAGAGCCATTCCTCCCAGCCCTTCAGGCATACAATCCTGTTTTAGCAGTAATGCCTCATATCACTGAATTGCAACTATTGCTTTCAAAAACGTAAGACTAATACCACAGTCATTTAGTATTGCTTATTCACATAATTAAAATACGTACTCTTACTCTGCCTGTGGGACTGATTTATGCATGCTTATCTTTGTTACCTAAAGTTTCACAAGCCATTTTAAAAGTTATAAATTCCAAGTGAGTTCACAGCAATGTTATGGTATTACAATGACAAAACTAATTTAGATAATTTCAAAGTACTGAATAAATTCAGTTTATTGACACATTTGAGAAGACAGTATGGCACAAGCACAGCATACTTCCATGTCTTTTTTTATTTTCACAAGTGTAGCCAATACCTGTTTGTTTTTCAAAATATAGCTAACAACATCCAAGAGTAACCACCTCCACTCTTGTTTGAATAGGTGTGTAAAAAAACTGTTCTGTTAGCCAGGAGTGTCACGGTAATTTGATTTATTTTCAAATCTGACCTCCAGCTAACACACAAACGATAGTGATTAAATACATTTAATACATATGCTATTAACATTTAATATTACTTTGTCTTCCCAGCAGTCTTTAAATTCATTGTGTATTTCCAGTATCTCATAAATTCAGCTTTTCCCCAGATTTTTACAACATGAGATAAATTTGATGCGGTGCTGAGCACCAGTACATCCGCAGTTTACTGTATAGTCAGCATTAGTTCATAGCCCATGCATTTCAGACTTGACCCTTGGTGGCTAAGTGTGGGTCAGCACTTTGAAAGGGAAAGCAATGTTCAGCATTGTGCAAATTGATTTATTCAAAAAGCCTTTACTGACCTTCATTAAAATCTATGTCTGCCTTAAGATCCTGCTAATAAATGGAGCACCAGCATTAGCTGATTGTGTGTCACAGCCCTAAGCTGCATATTGCTTTTGAGCTCAAGAGCTTTCCCATCTGCTCTTTGGGACATTTCAGTCTGTATCTGTCTGCTAACCAGCATATCAGCTTCTCAATAGCTGTACCTGTTGGGTCAGTCTGTTCTGTTATCCTAGTTGTCTTTACTATTATTTGTTCTCACTTTATTGTGAAGCTTCATAACAAATAGAAAATAGAAATAAAAAATTCCAAATCATCACAGATCCAGGTGTGTGGCATTCTATAAGTACTAACTGTACATTTAAAACAAAGGTTTTAAAATGTCAAGACAGATCTTCCACTAGAATGAGGCTGTTTCATAGAAGTCACAGGCCAGTTTTACTCATATTTTAGAATAAGAAGCACATCTATTGTGTACACTTTCTTAGCTTAAACCCACTTTTGGAATACCTGGCTCTCTTTTAGTGGAAGTAAGATCTCTGTCTGATTTGCTCTGGCAAATATAAGTAGGCACATTATTCTAGCTCCAGAAGGAGTTGTAAAGGTTTTTATTGCACACAATAAATATTCCCAATTTCTTGCTTTAGACATATGCACAGGACATTTATAACCAGGCACATCATATTCTCTAGCATATCATTTCTAAGAATGCATATTCCAATAAAGTAGTTGTCACATATTTTATGTTCTGTGCATAGCAATCTTGAAAATTCATTCTGTCACTGTCTACTTATGCCTGGGATTAACAAGAAAAGAAAATGGCTCTAAGTTTGAACATCTGTCTTCCTTTCTCCAGGCATTTCAGTTTCTTTCTCCTGTGAACATGATCAAATCACAAATGTTACAGAGGGTGCCTGAGCAATACGTACACCCTTCATGATTAAACAGCTCCATTGGAAATCATGGAAAGGAGGAGGTTGTGTTCTGCCTGTCTTTCTGCTTTCATACTACAGCTGTAAACTATTTGGTTGAGCTTGCTGAAGTTTCCTTTCAGAGCAGCACAGAGGTGCTTGGCACAGACAGCACGTAGGGCAAGGCTATGTTTCAAAATGAGTAGTCATTCTGAATGTGAGCAATGCCATTAGAGAGAAGCTGGAAGGGACAGGCTTCACCTGTGGAAGGGCTTCTGTACAAGGGAGAGACGCCAACAGCAGCCATAATGCCTCAGAGAGATGACACAAGTGGGAAGTGCACTGCTGGCTCAATAAATTTTTTTAACCCCCTGGCTAGTCTACTGACATCCATAAAAATGCCTACAGCATTCTCTTAATGGTAGAAGCAATTAGTTGAAAGAAATACCTGCAACTTAAATCCTGTTAATTTGACTGAAAAGGAAGCAAATCCACTAATGAACAATGAGACCCCTGAAGTCAGGCTCCCATCACTCGCCTCTTTGGACCATTGCCAGTTACAGAATTCTCAGAGAGGACACAGGGTTTGTCCTGAGAGACGACACAAAGCAGAAACTGAGGATTTGTTTTATTTGAGATGTCATTATAGTAATGCTTAGTAATTCTCTGCTGCTACTCAGTTCCAAAAGTGCAGTGTAATCAGTTGGCACCTTTTACTGTTCTTTGTGTATAACTGGCTGTAACACAAGGGAAAAAAAAATCAATAGGACACACCAAGGAAAATGATGCACTACTTAGAAAGCAGCAAATTGTGCCCCATAGGGAAGAAGAAATGGAAGATTATTTCTTTTACTTTTTTTGTTAAGTTTTGATCCTAGAAGACGAGGGTGCAGTCTGTGGTATATCCATCAAGCTATATGGTTAAGTTCAGACAAACTAAATTATTTAAAATACAGTTCACATGTGACTGGGAAATATTCCCAACTGTACTAAGAATATCTGATCAGATAAGATCTGATGACCAGATTTAAACATGCCTAAATGACTAGGTCATAATATTAGTTTTTGATTCACTACAATTTCTAGGACTGAACTTAAGTCAACACCTTATATGAACTGCAGCAAATTGTGCCCCATAGGGAAGAAGAAATGGAAGATTATTTCTTTTACTTTTTTTAAGTTTTGATCCTAGAAGACAAGGGTGCAGTCTGTGGTATATCCATCAAGCTATATGGTTAAGTTCAGACAAACTAAATTATTTAAAATACAGTTCACATGTGACTGGGAAATATTCCCAACTGTACTAAGAATATCTGATCAGATAAGATCTGATGACCAGATTTAAACATGCCTAAATGACTAGGTCATAATATTAGTTTTTGATTCACTACAATTTCTAGGACTGAACTTAAGTCAACACCTTATATGAACTGTGGTATATTATCAAATTAAGCCTTTCCTTTCTTGTTGCAATAGTCCTTTTAAATATTCTTTAAAAAAACACTTTACAAAATAGAAAAAGAATATTTTCAATCAAAGCTGAGCATTGTGGTAGTAATAGTCTTCTTGATAAGATGCAAAATACTTACATTATTTATCTGTCACCACTATATTTCATACTTGAATACATTATACTTCAGGCTTTGCCACGTCAAAAGATTTCCAATGACAAAGTTTAACAGACCAGAAGAAAAGCATGAATAGAAATGCTAACACTGTAGATACAAATTAGGGTAAAAATCAAGACAATGACCTATGACACAAGTAACTGAAGTAAGTGCTAGGCTTCAGCACACGTTATTTTTTTAATAGGTTTCAGGTCTATTTCAACTACACAGAAACTTGAAAGAGACATCAATGCTTTTGGAAAAGATAAACAAACTACAGAAGGTACTTCATTTTTATTATCTCCCCAGGGCAGCTAAATACAAACCATTACATCATTAATGCATGTAATCAAAGCTTACCTGTCCAGAGACATTCAGTTAAGGCTGCAGTTACAGATACTGTTGTTCAAAGAATGATCCAAAATGTATCCAGATAACAGTAGACTAAAATACTGCTTTCATTATCTTTATTTAGAAATTAGGAGTCAGACATGGATAAATACACCATTTCAGCAACAGGAAGGGAGTAAGGATGCTCTACAGCCAGAAGGAGAGGTACAAACCAGTTTCATGCAGACTGTTTGTATGATAAAGCAGTGAAAGCTTTTCTGATGTTGGCAACAAATGCAGAAAAATTGTTAGTTTCTCTCAGTTTGAGCTGTAACTCTGCAATACAGTCCAGAGGAGGAGTACAGGAAGTCACTAAAATGACACAAATTTGCAAAAGATTAGACTATTATTAAAATAATAAATCAATACCAGTGTTTTCCTGCACCTATGAAATACTAATGTAGTTTGTTATCTTTTTATGTTTTTGCTCCCACCTGCATTATTTTTGAGAAGCCTCATTTTCTTTCAGCAAAGAGAAAGCCTCTAAGAACATAACAGGTTTTTAGCTTTACTGACCTCCCACTCAGTGCTGTGCTCCTGCCTGAGTTGTTACAGTAATTTCCAGCAATCCATAGCCTGCTCAAAAACTGAAACACATTCCTAAACTATTTTGTTGCTCTGTAGGCAAGCAGATTGTAAACTGAGGTAGCCCAGCATGTGATATACTTTTAACTTCAATAGTTTAGATCTGAATTAGTAAAACCAGAAATCAGTTCAGTTCATACCTAGAGCCATGGCAGAGCCCCAGTAGCATCTGTCTAGAAGCTATCCAGCACTCAAATTCCATAACTGAAGTAAGATCCATGCAGCCAAAGCAGCTTTGAGATTCAAAAGGCTGTGCCCTTACAGAAGGGGAATGCTGGATTTCAAGTTTTATTCTTTCACCTGTGTCACCCCCTTTCTGCCCTCTAGGCTCTTGGAACAAGTTGAAATATGCCTGTCAGCATACACACCCACTTTAGCAGTAACAAACTACAAATGAAGCATGCTCATCTCTGTATATGGTCCTTCTCTTGCTTTGCTTGATACAAAGTAAACAGCACCTCCACAAATGGAGGGCAGTGAACATTAGCAGTGGTATTTTCATGTAAGTTAACAAGAAAAACATAATTAAAGCAACATTATTGCCATTGCAAGATTTTTCATTTGGCAATTGGAAGATAAAAGATTACAATTAAACTGCACTTTACTCCTCTCCTTTTTTCAAACACAAGTGTCAGATTCAGTCCTCTTACTTAAGTATTCAAAATTCACGTACCTTCATAGTCCCCTTGTTCATTTATGGAAATGGTACACGTGTATGGCTTATCAGGATCTTTGTGGTCAATGTGTCTGAATATAAACTGTAATTGCTCGTCTAAAATAAACACAAACAGAAGTAATTAACACCATTAACCTCTGCTGAAGAGTCACAATGATGACTAAAATGATGACTATGATGACTAAACTAAACAATGATGACTAAAAATCACAATACAAAGTTAGTTTCAATTCATATTCTTAGAACACTGACAGATTAAGGAACACTGGCCTCTTTGCAAGACAAATGCATTTTAGCATATTTTGCCATTTGAGGGACAAATGTAGTAGCTGGGCTAAGCCAATGATCAAGTGTGTAAGCTGTGTGCTCTTCACTGCACAACCCAACATGAAGCACATTGCATCAGTGCACAGAGACTATGGAAACTACAGAAACCTACCTGGAATTCTGCGCATCTCCAGTGCAAGATGCTCTTTAAACAGTGTTTTAATCTTGCTCACTTGTTCCATTTTCTCCTTGGCAGCTTTATTTTTAGAAGCTTTTACTAGAATTTAAAAGTCCATCGTAAGTATCAAAGGCAAAACAAGCACATAAAAAACCATCTAGAACAGCAGAAAAGCCACAAAGAGCAAGTGTTAAAAACAACCCCTCCTTCAATTAAGAAAATTTACTTATTATCCTTTTCTTACTTACTTTCCATTTTCTTCATCAACTCTTCTTTAAGCTCTTGGATGCTGTCAGTCAAGTTCTTCTGCTGCTCTTGTTCTTGATTTAGCTTTGATTTTATTTCTGTCAACTCCTCTTCCTTTTCTGCTACATATTTGCTCTGCTGGAGAATCTCTGAAAGGAGGCAAGAAAATATGAACATATACAGTTGATTAAGTATGTCCCTGCTATATAAAACCTAAGTAGTTTGAAATTATTTATATTAATAAAACACAGTGGAACGCATGCTACCACAGCTTCAGAGAGAAGTCAGCTTAATTCTATCAAGAGCATTAAAGTGAAAGTTATTCTTGAGAGAAGCTACAAAGAAGCTGCTGTATCAGAAGCTCTGATACATTAAAGCACCAGAACAGCTATGGAGCAGCTCTGACACTTTAATGAGATGAAATTTGTTTCTGGTGCCAGTACTATATACATCTTCAGAGCATGAAGATGATGGCTCCTGCCCACAGATAATGACAGAAAGACAAGAATGGAAACACTGACTGATAGGAGAGTTGCAATTATTTTTACCTGGTATTCTGAAGTTTGCAAAATTCAGCCAAGTTAATCCTAGACTGATGAGCTGACACTATTCTCTCACTAATAGGGAAAAGACATAACTTCACAATACTTAGCTTTACTAAGCAATTTAATGTATTTTCGTACGGCAATCAGAAAAGTCTGATACTCTATTGTTTTAAATACTTATGCTCTATGCAGAAAACTTATATTTTTGCATCATCAAGGAAGTTTTTCATCAAATTGCCTTTGACTTGAAATTTACATCGTAGATTTATATTGTAACCAACCCTTTATGTTTGGGTTTAATTCTGTGTTCATTCTGATGTTATTACACACCTTTTTAAATGTGAAGTTAAACATACTATTTAGCTGTATTAAGTTAATTTTATAAAGGTTGGACATAATAAATAACTGTACCATTGTTATACTCGTGAATTTTGTCAATCATCACATCCTCTTCTTTCAGCTTCTTGGACCATTTCTCTGTAAGGGAAAGTTACTTCAGTTATTTGAAGAAGTTTGATGAGAACTTGCGAAAAGCAGAGTTAACAGAAGCACAGAACCTTTGTACCTGAAAGAGCTTCTAAAGTCTCCTTGCACAAATCTCTCAGCGCTGACGTCTGATTGTTCTGTTCAGTGCCATAACTGATTTTAAACTGGATCCAAAACTCTTTCATATCTCGTTCAAAGAGCGCTACTTCATCTTCCGCCTGTGCGTTTCCCATAGCGCCGTACCAAACCTGGCGGGAACGGCGGCGGCCTCAGCCCACGGGAGGCAGTGGCAGCGGGGCGCAAACGCTCACGGTTGCTTTTACGGCCCCGCCTTCTCGTTCAAACCTCTTCGCGCCAGTTGTCGCCACCGGCTCAGCGGGAGCCGCGTGTCCCTCGCAGCTCTCCCAGCGCTCGGTCCCCCGCCAGGGCGGTTCCCCGCCGCCCCTCACGGCCGCCCGCCCGCCCCGCAGCAAGCGCGCCGCTGATTGGCTGAGCCCGCCCGCCCGCCGGGCCGTTGCTGCGGTAACGAGCGCGAGGCGCGGCCGGCGTGAGGGGCGCGGCCGCCATGGTGGGGGCGGCAGCCGGAGCTGCCCTTCCCCTCGGGATTGCGCCTTGGGATGCCTCGTCCGGGTCCGCCGGTGGCCTGGCGGTGCGGCTGCCTGCCGGGCCGGTGGGGGAAGCAGCCCGTTCAGGGCTGAGCAAACAGCGCCGCTCACTTACGCTCCTCTGAAGGCACGGCTTGTTCCCAGTGTCTGGTTTACACTCATGGAACACACTTGCGGTAACCGGTCTTAAATTTTGTGAGTTTCCGAGTTGCTTTTTAATTCGCCCGGCTTGAGTTCTCTCATGAGTGTGGATGAAGTGCGTTCTGACAGGAGAATGACCTGTAGGGGTAATTGCAGTACTTTTTGGTACGAACAAAACCAGAATACAGTAGCCCTGCCTGTACCCAGTCAAACATTTGCCATAAACGTCTGTCAAAGTGAGTTTGCTCTTTATGACAGTGTGACAGGTTTTTCTCCAGTTGTTTATATTCCCTTTTAGCTCTTGATAAGCGCTAGTTTGTGATCCAAGGTCGCAGCCTTCGGTTTATTATGAAAGCTACTTTAAAAATTTTCGTTACCATAGCTAATGAATTTCTCCTAATTTTAGTTTATGTGAGTGCTATTTAGATAATCCCAGAATAATGTATATTTAGCATGGCTTTGAGGATTGCTGTCTAAAAGTACTAATTACTGTCTTCCACCTGTGCAGTGCTTAATGATGTCTGAGCTGGGACCACCAACTATTAGTTCCATTACTCTTGTACAAACTTCCTGGATAAACACTTTTACCCCACTGTATTCCTGCCTTGTTTGACTTGGACACACTGTTCTCCAGATTGCACAGTTTCAGCATTGTTCCTAAAGCTAACAGACCCCTGTTTCTTACCTGCCTCACACTTAAATGAAGTTGGGCTGGTCCAAGGATGATTACCTAGCCATGTATGAATTTGGGCACTATGGGCTTATACCTTATGGCTTTTTTTATTTAGGAACATTTCTTGCCTAGCCAAGTGCATGCTGTTAATCTAAAGTTTCGGTGTTGCTCCTGACATTATTAGCCTTTATTACTTGAGCTCATAACGTTCAATTAAATTAATTTTCAATTTCAATCAACTTTAAATACACAATTTTCCCAGGCCCTGGAGTTTGGTAAATACAAGTTAAACTAGTCTAAACAAGTCCTATTTTCTAATCCATAATCTTTTGGTGGGCTCTACAGCTGGTGTCTTCTGAATCCTTTTGTTAACACAGATAATGGGTTCACCCCACGGTAACTGGCACTAGCTCAAAAATGTTAGGTATCTTCTTCATCAGTGAAGTTCTTCTAGACTCATTAGTCCTATTCCTTTGTTGTACACTTTCACCCACCAAAGACTAAATGCCTGTGGCATTTACTGGCAGAATCCATACCTTCATTGATCTCTTTTCCAGTTCATTTTGAGGCTTTGAGAGACGTGAACTATACTATAACCTATCTTCAACCTTTCCCACTACTGTCCACCATGAGTTTACCAAGTGTGTGTTTCAGGGAAGCACACTTATTTTGGCAAGTCCTAATTTTCAGTTCAAACTGATGGTTTTTTGCCAGCTACAAACAGGAATGTGGCCTCATGGCCCAAACTAGTGCAGGTCAGGTGCTTCTGGGTCTGATTCAAGAGGCTCCATAGAAAGAAATGCTGGCAGCCACCATAACTCTAGCCCAGACAATTTTTTTGAAATATTGCTTTCTAAATGTCTGGCCTAGCAAGCCATGGAGTAGTTGTGGATGGAAAAAAGTTTCAACAGTGATTTACCCTATTTTTAACACTGTGAGCTTAGCTGGAGACCATTAATTATGGTATTTCTGCATTTTCCAGCTCTTCATGGGTGTCCTTTTAACCCCAGGCTACTTGGTTAACTCAAGGTTCCAAGGGGCACAGCAGCAGCTGCAGGTGACAGTTCCCTGCAGTCAAACTGAAGGGCAGAATGTTGCCAACAAAAATCTGCTGCTTTATTTTATTGGTAACAGAAAGTCCATCCTGGGCAGTTCAGTGCTGGGTTAAGAGGCAGCTGAAAAGTCCAGCTCAGCTGGTTGGAGAGCTACTGCAGCTTATGAGGATATTCTGAAGGAGCACAAAATTGACAAGCTGGTACTAATAAACTGGCTCAGCTACTTCTTGTGGCAGGTTTCTGACTCCCTGGGCTATGGTTGGCATTGGGCTAGTTTTAACAATGAGAGCAGGCTGGTTTCAGGGGTTGGAGAATGACAGTAAGACAGGAATCTTATTGGAAAGGGAATTGAAAAATGGTTTGGAGATTGTTGCACTAATGGATCCAGTTCCACTTCTGCCTTCATGGAACTTGAAGGAATTTTATCTTCTTTAGGTTGCTTCTAATTTCTAAATGGTAGTTCTTCATACTTAAAATAAGTAAAATTCCTTATATGTAACTGTCATAGGCATGCCAGAATTGTATTCCATGCATTGTTTGTATAATTTATACTGGTGCACTTATAAACACAATGTAATGTAATTACATTACTAATTTGCATTACTAATGTAAACAAATATTAAGCTCTGGCAGGTCTGATTATTGTTATAGTGCACAGATTAGGTTTTTTGGCTTTGTGTGCTTGCATAGTTAACTTTGTAGCAAAGAGTAATGACTGTACTAACTAGGAAAGGTCAGATTAAGGTGACAGAATGAAGTGAAGGAGACTGGGTCATATTAACTAGTGCTAAACCTCTATTGGTCAGCCCAGCCCTAAAAAAGCCTGGGTCCAATGAGGAATGCTTGAGGACATGGGATTTGAAAGTAAAAACTGGGAGAGAGAGAGCGCAGAAGCGTCTTGAAATATTCTTGTCTTTCTAATTCAAAAATTAAGTTGTATCTTTTCAGTGTTCCACTTGGAAAACATTCACACCTGAGAAAATACCTGTCAGCTGTTGTATACAGTGTCTGCTGGTGAATTTAGCAAATTGCTTGTTAATCCTTGTAACTGGTCCAGTGTCAATGGAAATACTGGTGTGGAAATTCATGTTATTGTTCAATTAACTAAGCATAATGTACCAGAAAGTCAGGCCCATTACACAGGCCTCCATTAACAGTGTTTCAAAAAATGTTTGCTTTGGTGGTTTTTCCATGCCTTGCAAACATTTACTTAAAAGCATCTGTTGACTGTTATGTAATACTTGCTCTAATATGTAGGTGCAAGGCAGCTGTAAACATTTTATCCTCCCTTCAGTGGATCATCAGCATGACTCTTGCTTTTACATTTTATGTGTGTATATATATACACACACACGTGTATATGAAGTCTTTGGTTTTGTGTGTCTTGGAAAACACAGTAAATCAAGAAATTATCAATAAATTTTAAAATATATGAACAGATAGCATTTGAAAGGCGTTTGCTTTGAACTAAGAACTAATTTATGTGAAGGCCAAACCTTGGCTCTCTAATATCAAAACAAGATTTAAAATCTTGATTGCCTCCACTTTCTGACCATTTTGTATAGATCATTGGGTTTCCCTGCAATTCCCCATACTAAAATACAGCAAGGAGTTTTATTTCATGTATTATTTCGAGTGACTTTGAAGCACTAGGGGGATTACAGAAGCTTTTTGCAGTGCTTTGCATAGAGGAATGATGGAAGAGGGAACTCTATTGAGGAATGTTTCTCCTTTGTCAAACAAGGTATTAAATATAGTATTTCAAGTGATGTTTCACCATCTTTTTTGGTTATTACTGCTTGGAAGGTCTTTAGTGTCTCAGACTTTTATTGGTTGTGTAATATGACAGGCAGGACAAGCGATTACTAACATGTCAGTTTTTGATTTCCTCTTGGATGGAGCAGGATCATGGCTCATTCCAGGCACAGTGAGAACTGCCTCTCCCACAGAAACACACTTACCTCTTCCAAAACCTCCATTGTGTCTGTTTTGTAGATTGTGGATTTGGTGAGGTTTTTTAAACATCCTTTATAAACATGACTCCTCTGGTATCTCTAAGGTGAGGATTTAGGAGCTTCTGAAAGATTCAGAAAGAATGTAGGAGAAAATGAAAGCTTTTTCTCTTGCTGTTACTCTTTATTGTGTCTGAGGTGCTTATCTTTCTTTATCTAAGCATAAGAATCAGCAGCAAAATCCTGAAAGTTAATATCAAGAGGTCTTCAGCATTTACACTAAAAGAGGTTACTTTACTGAAACATTGCAAAGACATATCTTCAAACATTAAATTTACAACGTTTCTGGAGAGCCAAAGTGTGCCTGAGGGGCTCTGTCTGAAAAAGAGTTCAGCCTGAGCAGATGCATCACTGTCCTAGTGCATAGATAATATGGGTGGGTAGTTTTGAATTTATAAATAAAGCAAACATGCAAAAAGCTATTGCGATTATTGCAATGCTTCTGCACATCCTGTGTCAGAGACAATTTTTTTGATACCACTGACTAACAGTGGTGCCATTAAAGAGGGACTGTAAAATGAACTATTTTATTACTTGGTAGACTCTCCTGAGGACATGAAGTGTATCTTGATGGAAACTTTTGTACTGCAAAATATTTTTTCCTAATAGAACAATAAAAATAACCTCATTGTAATTGTTGCTCTTTTAACCAAGTACCAGAAGTCAGATGTCTGTTATTCAGCTGCCGACTGACTTGGCATTTGCACTCATGTTTGAAGCTAACTGTTCTTGCTAAACTAGATTGGAAAACAGAGGAAGACCTCAGATTTTCTACATTTCTGCATACTAAACCCAGACATGTCTAAAAGAGTGATTTTTTTAAATTGTTATAGTAAGTCTTTTTTATCTGTAAAGGCAAGATACTTTTGCAGTAAAAAAAAATGTAGCAAAGGAGCAATTTTTTTAGCAATAAGGTACAAAGAGTTATTAGAGAGAGATTTCTAAACAAGTATGGTCTGGGGAGGTATTGGGAGAGAGCAAATTAATTCATTGATATCTATGACAGTTGCCTTGCTGCACACTCTGAAAAACAGTAAAGGTATACAACTTAGCAAGAAACAAACATCCTCAAATATTTTCAGCTAAAAAATCTAAGAAATATATTTTTAAAAATATCCTGCAATTTTGAATCTGGAAGAGTTTCCCTTGAAATCAGACAACACTAATTAATGTGAATAATTCAGTCAATATATAGAAAAATATTGTAGATATTCAGAAGCAGCACATTGAAACTTTTAACTTTAAGGTTTTCTATATGCCTTAATGCAATTGGTAGCAATAAACATATAGGATTTCAATCTGCTAAAAAATTCTAAAACCAGACTATTATTAGCTAAAGTAAATGGGAGTAGTTAAGGTAAATATGAGATTGTGTCATGAAGAGAAATCTTCTTTGTCCATTTAATTGTCATGCCTTATTTGTTGAACCTACTTAATGTTTCCATGTGACTTCCCTGACCACACATCATGAAGCCCTGTAAGCCATTAAGCCCCTCTTCAGCAAAAACAGTTAAGTGGTTCATGTCTTTGTCTCCACAGCCTGTGCAGTTTAGCTTGAAGCGCATGGGAAGAGTATTAGGGAAGTGTGCAGTCCATATATAGAGCTGCTTTTGTTTTCTGACTCACACTGTTTCAGGTACACAGATAATAATTTCATATAAGATATGAATACATCAGAATATTAGAGCCTGATAAAGAGCTTGAAGTTTTCCTCTGATGATATCAGAGGTTGGTATCATCAGGCTTTTAGTATCCATTTAATCTCCTGTAGGAAAAGTTATTTTCATGAAGCCACCTCAAATGAACATAATATTCTACACTACAGTTACTACTACTAATATTGATAAATCTGATATGCTAATATATTGCCTGCTGTAATCTTTTAAACTCCTGCTGTGTGGCAGAATCTGTTTGCTCTTGGCTGTTGGCTCTGGAGAACTGCTGTGCTTCACTTGGGAATGGTTCAGGGAAATACTCCTGGTGATGTGTTCCCAGCCTTGCTCTGGTTTGTGCAGCAGGTCTCATTCCTGCCACGCTGAGCAGCAAGAAGGGGGGGCTGCAGCTCCTTCTGGCAGGGGGGCACAGGACTGGCATCACGTAAGTAATGCCCAAGAATGGTGGTACTGAAGGATGGCTCGGAGACTGAGCATCATCTGCATTGGGCCCTGGATTGACAGGCCTCTTGTGGGAAGGAAACAATTGTTTTTCAATATTTTAATAATATTGTTGCTTTAAAAATAAATCTAGAGCGCAACAGCGTGGTTGATATATGGATGCTCATTGCATTTTCCCTGACTGAAAAAATGTGTTGTGCAAAGTATTAGTTACAGCCAAGTTCTGTTTCAAAGTGAAATGTACAGCTTCAATGACAGTTCTGTGAAGATCAGTAATTTGTGTATTCTTTCTATCCTTTATACAGGCAACACTTAATGAAGTACACACATTAGTAAGATGTCCATCTTGCTGAGAAATGAACTGTGAAAAAGTTTAAGTAAACATGTGCCAGCTGTTCCTACAAGGAATTGCACGAGTCACACATTTTGTTTCCACAAAACTTTCCCCACAATTTGCTGCTGCTCAGCATATACTTCACTTAGCTTCCTACAATTAAAATTTGCAAACAAAAAAGCTTTCCAGTGCTAAGAGACTCATATGCTTTTCCAGAGATTTGGAGCCACGTGTTTCAGGAATGACTGGGTACACCACGCCAATATAATATAAAGGCAATGTCAATCACCTTCTCTCACTTTTTAATAGCTCCCCTCCGTGATTCTCATTCTCTGTCTCTAGAAACTTAAGATTAAAGGAACTTTGCTATATTTCAAGTACAGTTTAATCCACTAACATGGATCTCCTTCACAGCAATGGAGTGCTTATCATTCAGCATTTACAGAGAGACTACAGGGCTTACCAGGATTTTCTTAATTTTATGTCACATGTTGGTGATCCTCGGAATATATTTTCAATTTATTTTCCTCTTTGGTTTCAGCTCAACCAAGTGGTTGGTACTAAAATGATATGGGTGGCTGTCATTGGTGACTGGTTCAACCTCATATTTAAATGGTAAGAAGTTGGATTTGTTTTAAAATTTGGAATTTTTAATAATAGTTACTATATGTATTTTAAGTTTAGAAAACTTTCTGTGAATAATGTACTAGTAGATTTTCCTTGGTAATTATAAATTAGTAATTCACAAGGAAGATATTTAAGATATGTTTGAAATAATATTGTAATAAGATGAGAAGAACCTGTAGAACTGTTATAGAACAGCTTTCAAATGTAGCTCTTCATATTCTTTGTATGATTATTTATCATGCTCTGCCGAGGCCTTCTTATATAAAAATATTTTCATTTAATTTCTTCTTTTCTCTCTCTCTTTCTTTTTTTCTTTTTGGGTGGGGGTCAGGATTTTATTTGGCCATCGCCCTTACTGGTGGGTGCAAGAAACAATGATCTATCCTAATCAGTCAAGCCCATGCCTTGAACAGTTTCCTATAACATGTGAAACAGGACCAGGTAAGAAATGTTGGAGATTTCCTTGGTTGGTCCGTTTGATAGTGATAGCGGCTTCAAGGGGGAGAGTGAGACTTAGGAAGGTCTTATATGATGCAGAAATCTCAGAGCTCATGTATAAAATGACAAGACTCTTGTATGACAAGAGTATTTCCATCATTGCCTTTAAAAGATGCAAGGGAGGGGGGCTGGCTTTAAAAATAACTACTACTACTAAAATGAACTGGCGTATTGGAAAGAAATTTTCACAAAACTTGTGAAATACATTGTTTAATGTGTTCCAAGACAGAGCCCAGGGCTATTGAGTTTGAGGTCTTGTTTGCTGTTGCAACAAATATTCAAACCCCATAAACTAAGTAGATGGTTCAGTGTAAATAACAATAGTCAGAGCAATCAATTACATAATTTATCACAAGTGGAAAGGAACCAGAACCAGACACTGCCACTGAATGTGTGTGGGAGTATGTGTACAAATATATGGGGAAAAAATATTTTTGAAATGCACCTTTTCAATATATTTTCACTTTTTATGTCTCATTATCTTCTCTGTGGAAATCAAATGCAATACTAATGAAGGTAAATGAACTTGTGCAACCCTATGTGCAATAAGATGAACTTGCATTGAGCTAAGTGAATTTAGTTTAATTTGTTGTGCAAGAAAATACTGACTGTGGAAATGATGTGCTTTGCATCTTGTTGATGCCACTGAAAGCTTTTAAGCAGTTTGCATGGCTGTATTTTGTTAACAGTACCCTGCATTGCATCCCATTGTAATTGTGAACAAGAAGCTTAAGCCCTTCTATGAGGCAGGGTTTAATAATGCCTTTATGTCTGCAGTGTCTTTCAAGTTACTTCATTTGGGACCTAACACAAGGTATTGAAGTCCTTCAGACCTTATCAAAAGCCTTCAGAACTGAGCCCATTCAGTGCCATGTAGATCCGAGCCCTGGCTCAGGAGACAGTCAGTGTGCTTCATTTTGATTCATTGAACCAGAAGGTGTTTCTTCTTGTTACTGTCTTTCTGAAAGGTCATTCCTATTTCTGTCCAGTGGGTACAACTGTCATATTGATTCCTTCTTTGCACTTACAATGACCACATTTTTTCCCACCTCAAGACTTACTCTGGACCATTAAGACTGTCACTGATCTGTTTCTCATTAGCGAGAGGAGGCACAGTCAGTGCAGGTGCTACATGCATCATGGTATGAGCTTACATGGTACTTCACACACTTTTAAAATAGCAATTTATATTAAAAGATTAGAGAAGCAGCCACAGAGAAAAGCAGATCCAAATACTGCTAGGATAGACTGAACCCCAAACTCCATGTCTCAGCAAAAGGGAAAGCTGAAGGAACTGTTCATATGACTACATGGCAAACAGTTTAGGACCTGAATTTGCTTTGTACTTCTGGAATTAACTGAACTAAAACCCAGCAGCTATTTGTTTTCTGATATTTGTAAAACTTTAAGAACATAAACCTTAAGGTGGAATTTATGTTGTTTTGATTAGATAATTTGCAATAAGCTATGAAATATTATTCCTTGATGGCATTTTCCTAGATGACAGAAAAGAGAAGCTCTTCCACTGATGACATACAATGTTACTGTTTCCTTATCGGTGACATTTGTTCCATTATGAGGTTTAGGAGTGCACATCTGATAGGAAATTAACAAAAGAGCTGGTAGAGTGACTCTAAATGTACTGCCAAGCAGAACAGAAAAATTTAATGCAGGGAGTCAGAAATCATTGTGCTTGTCCTGCCCAGACATTTCTGCTTTGCTACTTCACTGAAATATTCTTTTACTCTACACACTACTAGATAGTGCTGGCTCATAACACATTCTTGAGCCAAAATGATTTCTTCTGATAGTGAAATAACCCTGTTCCTTCTCTTTTGTCTCCACAGAAAGCCAAGATGTAAAGGTCCAAGATTTACAGATTCCAATGATCTAATTTTTTCTTTCCCTATTTTGATTTGCTGAATGTAAATCTGGTGAACATGAGAAAGGAAGTGACAGAGTAATTTTAGGAATCACTTCCCTTGCATCATGCCAGCATACCTTGTTTTATGGTGATTTTCACAGTTGTAGGAATTTCTCAGTGGTTTCATATTGCTTCCAGTAAAATAAAAATTTTACTTTTAAAATTAAAACAAAGTACACATATATTGTTATAGCCTGGACTAAAAAGAAATCACTGTTGTTATCTATATGAGAGAGTGTTCCTTGTCATAGACTGCTGTAGGTAGACTACAATGTGCTGTACCTGTGGGTACAGCAATTAGAGCATCATATCATGTACCAGTTTCTTTGACAATCTGCTTTTAATCTGGTTGATATTTTGCAGCACGTTAAAATTTATAAAATGAATCAAAGTAAAGCATAAAGACACATTTTTCCATGCTTCAGATGCATTTCTAAAATTATTATAAAACTACTCAAAATGTTAATTACCTGCATTGTAATATTGCTAATGAGACACAGCTTACAATTGTTAACACCATGGTAATTGCAAAAGCAGATAAAAAGCAGCTTGGAAGTGCTATCTAAAGTTATACTGGTCCTTTGGTTTAGATTGTTACAAAGAGCTAAATTTCTGTGGGTCCTGTTAATTATGGAGAGGCTCATTCAAAACTTTTCTTATGTGATCCTCATACATAATTTCTACATTCCATGCTACAGCTCTAAGACAGCCCTAGGTGCTTTTCAAATTTTTTTAATCCAAGTAATGGGAAAAGAATATGTTTTCCTTCCAAGATTCCAACTCACACCAATATAAAATGAGTAAGCTATTACCTTTTTTATTTCAGAAAAGTATTATGGATTCCCTATAGATGAACCTTCTGAACAATTCATACAGCAAAAATTAACTTCTAAGAAGCAGTTTACATTCTTTCAGCCTTTGTTAGCCATTTCCCTTCTAAATTATTAGGTGCCTGAGTAACTGCCAGTAGACATTTTCTGTATGACAGATATCACAGTCTTCATGCTTGAGTTGAATATTTCCTTTTTGTTTTTACTAGGAAGCCCATCTGGACATGCCATGGGATCATCCTGCGTTTGGTACGTAATGGTCACAGCAGCACTTAGCTACACAGTTAGATGGAAAGATAAATCAGCTGTTACCCTTCACAGGTCAGTGTCTTTCCAGTATTCCAACTCATTATTTTCAGATAGTTCTTTAAATATATGCTATGTTTTTAGCGGACTTAATTTAAACAAATATTCACAGTTTGGTCTATTTTGTGAAAAACCAACAACCCTTTATTATGACCTACTTCAGCTGAAGAAAAAGTATATTAAAAGGATTTATCTGTTTGTATAGTCTGGTATTTATTTACAGACATTGCATACAATTACAGACATTGCATACAATATCTGAATCAGCCCTAAATCTTCAGTGCTGGAAATTTTAAATTCTCTAGTTGTCACTATGTATTGGGGTTTTTTTGGATTAGTACATAAATTTACTGCTTTGATGGTTATTCTTCGCCCATTTTAAAGCAAGTGCACATAATGTTGACAAAATTTGCTGTAATGTGTTGCTCAGCTCTGTGGGAAAGTCCTGCAATTGCTTTGGTGGCTGTTCTTTCTAAGGCTCCAAGGTTGTTTTCACACTGTGTGAATTTTGTCATGAAATAATTGAGTTTTGCATATAGCTATGACTTCATGATGAGATACATGTTTATGGTATTAGTCCTAATTTAATATGCCATTGATTACTTTTATCACTTAAACCACAGAGGTTTCTTGGACCTGAAACTCCTGAGATCTGTTCCTGTAACCGCTCATGATAATGTTTTTGTACTGACTTCTAGTTTTTAATCATCTGATTCTAAACTACTCTGTTTAGTAAACCTCTGCTGGTAAAAGCATGAGCCTTACATGATGGATCTTGAGGAAAATAAGTAGATGAAATATCTTGTCTTAATTTTTAAGCATCTTCCTTTTCCTTCTTAGACTGACATGGTCATTCCTCTGGAGTGTTTTTTGGATTATCCAGATCAGTGTGTGCATCTCAAGAGTATTCATAGCAACACATTTCCCTCATCAAGTTGTTCTTGGAGTATTTGCTGGTAATGCTGCTATTTTTTCTTTCCCTTTTAACCCATATGCTTTTTTTTTTTTTTAATATGAGAGAAGACAAGAGATTTTTACTAGTTGGACTTGTCTTGCAACCCCAGTAGTGCTGTCCACTCTCTGGAAAATCAGGGATTTGATAATAGTCCGAAGGTAAAATTTGTGAGGTAGAATGTACCTGCTGCCTATGTAATTCACAGTGAAGGGAGTGAGCCCTTGTCCACCTGACAACTGATGCTGACTGTATTGTGTCCACGCTGCTCTAGACTAGCTCTGACTGCTTTGTACTGGCTGCATCTGGTCTTTAACTGTGCTGCCTGTGTGGAAGAGATCAGAGAGGAAGATGCTTCTACATGACTCTGACCTTTCCTCTCAGGAGGAAGTTGTTTGGGTCACTTCAAATGGTGTCCAGGTGCAAAATAGCATGTGTGCAATGTGGACAAACACAGAGACCTGGGGCAAAATGGAAAAAAATGTAAATAGCAGGACAAACTCCCCTGGGTGATTTAAGATGCTGCAGTACATTTTTCAGAGTTACTTAAGCATATTATAATTTGGCATTCAGGAAGTCCAAACTATGAGCAGTACCTCGGTATCTATCTGATTTTAAGGAGGGTGACCAGTGCATTGAGTAGGGGCTTCCTGCTCATGTTCTCTTTCATGGATGCAATGTAGCCTGGGGTGCCCTGGCTAACAGCTTTCCCTCTTCACAACCAGGTAAAATGAGTACAAGAGAAGATAAGTGTGTTCAGTGTCTTTTCCTTCAACACTCAAAGCCTGTGTGGGAACTGGTGTTGAATCCTGCATTGCTGGAGCGAGTCTTTTAGTGAGGGACTCTTTTGGAAAAGGAATGTTCCAGTTTACATCTAATGTTTGATAGGTTGTCATCTGGGAGATGCAGTCAGGCCTTAAGGTATGCCTCATATCAAAACCATGTAGTACTTGGTTTTTTTGGTTTTGGGTTGGTTTTTTTTTCCCCATAGTGGCAGTTTTGAGTGGTAGGAAAGGTTTTGTAATGTGCTAAATTGTGTGTGTATATGTGTAAGTATAAATATATATATATAGACACACACATAGATATTTATTACACAGATATATTCTTCTATCTTCAAAAGTCAAATTCTACAGGGACACTGTAGAAAACGCTTCTTCAAAGTACAAGTGTGTGGTTCCCTGTAACACTGAGTTTCTAATCCACAGGCATTCTTGTGGCAGAAGCATTTGAGCACACCCCTGCTATTCAGACTGCAAGCTTGAGAATGTACATCAAGACAAACTTGTTTCTTTTCATCTTTGCCCTTGGCTTTTATCTATCCCTCAAGCTTCTTGATATTGACTTGCTATGGTCTGTTCCAAAGGCCAAGAAGTGGTGTGCCAACCCAGACTGGATAAACATTGATACAACTCCTTTTGCTGGATTGGTGAGGAATTTAGGTGCACTCTTTGGTTTAGGTCTTGGAATTAATTCTGAAATGTTCATCACGAGCTGCAAAGGTAAAAATAGCTGCAGGATAAGTTTCCGCATATTGTGTATAGCTGCTTCTTTAGCTGCCCTGCAGCTGTATAATTTTGTTAAGATACCTACTCATACTGAGTATTTGTTCTACATTCTCTCTTTTTGTAAGAGCGCAGCTATGCCTCTGACTGTAGTTGCCTTGGTTCCATACTGTGTCCACTCGTTAATGAGGACAACTGAAAAGAAACTTAATTAGGTAAAGTTTCAAAGTGCTTAGCAATGTGGGGATGGATGTGAACTGTTCGAGAACCCTCTGCAAAGGCAGTTTTGCTAGTTCATTTAAACCGAGGGGATGCCAGTGCATCTTTGATGTACTCCTGGTAAGTAACCAGTACATCCAAAATCAGTACACTGAAGCAGCTGAGAAATATTAGTTGCCTGATTTTATTCCTAGAAATATTGCAAGCGCACTGCAGTATGGGTAGAAATGGCCCAATATCTGGGTCATAAGGAAGTTTTAAAGTATAACCAACCATCTTTACTTAGCTATATGGTGGTCTTTTAGTTCTGTCCATCTCTAGCTAGATAATGCTTCAAGCATGAGTTGTACATAGTGATACTCAGTATTTAATTTTTTTGTAAATAGATACTGTGTGTTATACTGCTACTGCTATGGTGTGACAGTATCACGCCACCTACTGTTCAGCTGTCCCCAGGCACCGTGAAAAAGGCCAGCATAGTCATAAACAAGGCTTTAGATTTAATTTATTGAGCTTCCTGAGCAAACCAACTTCTGATTAAGTCAGATGAGAAAAAAAAAAAGTTTCTTTCCATTGGACTCTGTAGAATATATTTTTTGCATTACTGTGTAATTTTTGTCATTTTTACTTTTTCAAAGTGGTCACATAAATCATGAATTATACAGATCACAGCTTCGATAGGGAAAATCCTTAAATATGGTGTAAAAAATCTTTGGTTTCTGTACATCTACACAGAGCAACAAATGAAAAAAGTTGTCAATAATGAAATTATCTCAGTATATGACTTGAAGAATGTTGTTCGTGCTCCTGTATTGCAAAGGTAATTCTCTGCTAATTCTCTCAATCAACAGTCACAAGCCTGAATCACTGTTAGCAGTTGTGTAAATCATGAAAATATGGTTGCAGACTGTCACTTCAAGTTTCTATACTTTGTTTAACTAAGGACACAAGTAACTAATATGTTGAATATATGTCTGCTATATAAAATGGATTTTCTAGAGGAGTACTTTCCATTTTATTCATTATTGGCATCTATTGTTGTATATTTCCTTTCAGAGCACAGTCTTTAAGTAGTATTTTGCTGATACCATTCCATAAAGCTCTCTCTTTATGTGTGTGTATATATATATGTGTGTGTGTGTGTATATATATATATATATATATAGCCTTAGTATGTCTGGCTATAATATGAGTAATGAGGGCTGCATATATATGATCTGAAAGCAATGAGGCTTAGAAGATGTAAACATGATATTGCTTCTAGACTTCCAATTAGGTAGGAGATAATTGAAAGAATTTTATTTAATTGGGTAACAAGGTGAATAGTTTGGTGTTGGCCTTTGGGAATGAACAAGATACAAATTACAGAAGCAAATCTGAAACAGGCATCTTTAATTAAGAGCCTAGTAAGACTACCATGACTTAAGAGAAGTAGTCATCTGTTTTTAAGTCTGAGGAGTATTCTGCTTTGTGTATCTCCTATCTTCTCTAATGGTTTTCTGAACTTTTTCCCACAGCAGCTGACCTGAAGCCACTCTTTTCTATAATTGTGACTCCTTAAGCAAAATCACTAAGTTCATGGGACTAGTCGCAAACAGGGAAGAACAAAGACAGCTATGACAAAGATTTCAGCTGTGTTCAAGTTGCTGTGTGCTTTGTTATTCCCTATCAGTGAGATGACCTACAGAGGCATTGCAGAGCAGCAGGTTAATTGAGTTGTGGGTCTGTTCCTAGCTCCTCCTAGCCAGCAACAGGGGATTCTTCATGCACAGCTGTCCAAGGTTCTCACAGTAGCATTTGCATTTAGTGGCAATTTGAAGCTGGGAGTTATGGGCAGAGATCACATTTCTAGGCTTCTAATCACGTGAGAGTCTCTGTTTCCCAACACTGACAAAGAATCTTGGTGCTTCTGTTGGGGTAGACACCACCATAAGTGTAGAATGACAACTGGCATTCTGCAGTATTCTTCTAAGCTCTGTAAAGACATGTGGGCTCTCAGTCACTTTCTTGGAGTGTCCTGTTAGTTCATTCTTTAACTTCAGTGCTTCAGGGAAAAGGCCATAGAACATTTTCCTCTCTGAACCACCTCTTAATTTTTCTTCAGTTATTAAAATGTTACTAAATCAAAGAATGGTGATGTTAATATGAATAATATCAAATGAATCAATTTAGTGTAATTTTGCTAGTAACTTCAGAAATTAACTGACTGATAATGCAATGGCTACAGGACACTTTCTGAGCAGCTGAGTGTGTTGTGGTATGAAGATTTGTGTAAGTGCTTGAAGAATCTCCAAAGAGGACTCCCAAACCTTCCAACAGGGTTAGCATTTTCCAGACTGGTGGAATAGAAGAGTGTCAAGATAATCATGATATTTTGATAGAATTAGAATTGAAAATCAGGAGCCAGGCATGTAGTTGTTGCAGTGAAATAAACCTGCATGTCCCTTACTCAGGCTTCAGTAAATTGATTGCAGTCGAAAATTACAGTCCAGACCTTATCTAAATAGATTGCGTGACCTTACTAAGAGCTCAAATTGTTAAACATTTAAGCTGTAATTTCACCAGGCCTTTGCAGCCATATTTAAATTGTTAATATTGGGAACAGATACAGCACATATACGCTTGCAGGATGAGCTAGCAACTCAGCTTAGTTTGGGCCACAAACCTTTTGAATTAAGGTTTTCTTATGTAATAGAGTGGAAAGTGTAAGACTGATCCCCTTGCTCCCACTAGTAGGATCCTAGGAGAAATTTAACCTTTTATTCTTGATTTAGAGATGCCAAATAATTCCTGACTTAGAAATGCCCGTAATAACATTGGGAAAATGCTATTCCAAAAGTACTTCCACCTCTCTGCAGAAAGATTCTCATGAGGCAGGAGTTATATGAAGTGAAGCTGTCCCCTGCTTCCCATATAAACTAGCTGACAAGTTGTCATTACATTCAGTTCACAACACTCTTGCTACTATGCAGCTATTTCTTTTCATCCTCCTCATTCCCTGTTTAGCCTTCCTGGTGGAGGGATTCTGGGCCCACACACACTCCTACCCAGAGGAATCTAGTTGGAGCAGACCAGTTACTCAGGTGCTATCCCAAAACAGTATCATAGTTATATCTGCCTAGAGGAATCGGGTGTTGGAAAATGCAGCTGCTGTGGACCATACACAGAGGCATACAGCAGGAGACACCAGCTACTGTCAAGACTAATAACCCAGGTCTGGCTTGAAAGATGTAAGCAAATGACTTTGGAATGGTTTGGGAATATTGCCACCAAGACCCAGGGCTGGGACATTTTACCAGTGAGGCGGCTGCAGCAGCAAGACCAGTCCAGCTCTGCACTGAGCATTCTATCAAGTCTTGCTGCTCATGCCCACACACCATGTAGTGCCACCTGCAATCCAGTCCCTTTTCCCAGGTACCAGAGGTTTTTCAACAGCACGCAGGAACAAAGTGGCAGGACATGGCATCCAATACACAGTGAGTGCATTTTGTTGGAGAAGCACGCTTCCCAAAATTTAGCCCTCCATGTTTCCCAGCTGCCTGGAAAGAAGGTAATGTTACACTGAAGAGCAGCAGCACAATCACCCAGCTTGGGCTGTGGCCCTGTGCTCCTGCAGGGAGACAGCCTGCTCCTGTGCAGCCTTCTCAGCAGTGCTGTCCTGAACAGCAAACCTTTGTCACAGACATGATACTTGCTGGCTGCTGCAAGATACTCATGTGCTTAGCTGAAGGGTAATAGAAGAAATGCTAGAGTACAAGAGCCAGTAAAAAAATACAATTTATTGGTTTAATTTGGGTCACAAAGGTATTGCCCTTTAGGAAAAAGAATTACGAAATAAGTTTACATAGTCATGGTAATTTTTAGTGAAGAGTCATTCTTTTTCTGTGTCCTTAAATAATAATATTAATTAAATATCATATACATCTGTCTGGCAGGTTATTGATAGTCACTCTGTCAATAGTTTCCTGAGCCATCAAACTACTTATTGCTCTGAAATGTAAAAAGGCTAAAAAGATTAAAGCAAATAATGCATCTTTTTCTTTTACTTTTCAGTTAAGGTTTAAAATACAGACTTCCTTAGAGAAATAGCCATTTCAGTGCTGGCTGTGTGATTTCAATAGGGTATGTGGCAGTGATTCTGTTAATGGAGTCATATAAAAGTTGAAATTGGGTTTTGCTGCCTGGAATTAAGGGATGTAGCCTAATAACCTTTTTACCTTTACAGCTCTATTTACATACTGCTACTGTTGCAGCATTTTATAAGAAGTGGTGTGACTTCTTATAAAGTAAGTGGAAACCTGCCTGCCCACCTGCCCACCCAGCCCAGATGCAGATTTTAGGACATGGAGAATAACTTTTCCAGTTAATACTCTGCTGCACACAGTTTAAAATCAATATTTAAATATTGAAACTGTAACCTATACTTTCCTTCTATCTGCTTTTCTCCAAGATCCTAGTCACTACAGGAAAGAGTCCTGTTGTGCTGCAGACAATAACCAATAATATATTTCAGTGAAACTTATGGTAGGTGTTACAATAAACTGTGACAGATACAAGGTTCTCCCAAAGAAGCTCCTTCCTGACCTCCCTCATTTCTGAATATATTGCTGCTCTGTTTATCAACTGTATTTAATACAAAGAACTAATTATGGCTATTTTTTCCACCTTCACTCATGACTGTGTTACCTTCTGAAAAAAAGAACATATCCATCACCATTTCAGTAGAAGAGGTTTAAATAACTGATGATTAACTGTAGAATTTTACATTAATTTAACCAAGGCATTTATTCCTATTCAAAAATCTTATTGACAGCTGATTAGAATGATCAGTATTAGCTGGAGAGTGGTAGGCTAGGAAATGATCCTCACCAGCTTCTGTTCCTTACCTTGCTTGCTTTCCTTACTTTTGTGGAGCTGCCTTTTTGTAAGTACTGACTGGTTTGTTAAAGGGGCACAGCTGTGTCAGTGCTGCAGGTGCATGCAGGGGAAGCCCAGCCTCCCCCACCAGCACAACTGACGTGTGTGGTACAATGGGTGAAAGAGTGGGGCTTCTGCATGCACAGGAAATGCCTCTGCTGTGACCAGCTGCAGACCAAACGTTAGGAAACTTTTGATCCCTTCAGATGTACAGCATCATTTGAGGGGTTTTCACTCATTCAGCTTACCTAAAGAAAGGGCAGTTTCCTGAATACCAGAGTCTTCCTTGTTTGCTAGTTGAGGCATCAGTCTGACTGCAGGTAGTGGCAACTCCCCAGATCACCAGGAAAGATCTTACCCAGTTTCAGGCTTTTTTTCCCTTATCAATGGGCTAAGATACTTCCTAAATTCATCAGCCTGTGCTTAGTGCCTTGCATGTGCTGGCCAAGTGTGCTTGATGCAGACAGCTACATACATTCAGGGTTCCACAGATCTCACTGTATTGTATAGCACTCACTCTGTAGCACAATGGAGCACCAACATACACATCCTTACCACAAAGCATTTGCTTACAGAAATCTTTCAAATTCAGAATCACAGTAATTCAGCTAATTGGAGCTCCAGTAGTAACAAGCTTCCAGTAGGCTCCTTCCATGGCCATCAGTTCATCGTGAGTGCCCCTTTCAATGATGAGTCCTTGAGACATCACAGCAATGATGTCAGCGTTCTGGATGGTGGACAAGCGGTGGGCGATGACGATGCAGGTGCGCCCTTCCCTGGCTTTATCCAGTGCTGCCTGCACAGTCTAAAGGCAACAGACAAAGTGTCAGAATAAAAATGTGCAAACACAACAGGGCTCAGAGCTGGAGGAACCCAGTTGCTTCAGATTAATTAACCATACTGTGCAACACTTGTAAAAGGGACAGTGAGACTAAATCAGAGGTTCTGCTATTGATGTGCTTAGCTGGGTCATGAACTCTGTTTACCAGTAGTACAAACAAGGGACATCTAAACAGAGGTAGAAATTAAGGAAGGCCTTTACTCTGCTGCCATGCTAAATGTCAACTGAATGCTTTGAAATCCAGGCAATTCAGACATTTTTGAAGTGCTGCCTCTCATAGATAGTTTAAGAGCACTTGGGGCTGGCTGCTTTTTCTTACAGCTGTATCTAAGTGCAGGCACTTTTGGAAAGATCATTAAATGTGAAAGTGCTGAATTCACAATGTGGAATAATGTGCAATCATGCAGCAGAATATGTTGGCATATCTATATAACACAAAAGGTATTGTATGTTGTGGACCATTGTGTTAACTTTCCCTTTATTATCACTGTGCATTTACCTTTTCACTTTCCGTGTCTAAGGCAGATGTAGCTTCATCCAGTAATAAAATTTTAGGGTCTCGTATGATGGCCCTTGCTATGGCAATGCGCTGCTTTTGCCCACGAGACAGCTGGGATCCCTGAGCCCCAACATTAGTTTCATATTTCTGAAAAATATACAAAAGGAGTATTTTATTCAGGTGTAATTTAACACACCAGTACACAGCTAGAGGAGGAGCAGGAGAGGCAAGAAAGTCAACCACTGCTGACCAGCTGCAGAACCTGGGGAATGCAGAAATAACATACAGCAGCAAACATATTTGGGGTGAGGTTTCCAAGCTCTGCTTTGTCTGCACATGGCCCTGAGGCAAAGGCAGTACAATGATGAGCCTGGAAGGAAAACGTGATAGCAAAATGTTGGCTGATTTGTCTGAGGCAAAAAGAATTCTCCCTGCCCTAGATTTGGGAGAAGAGACTGAAAGTGATTTAAGGCCTTTCTAGAAAAGTGCTTTGTTTGGGTGTCTAAATTGTATCCATACCTTATATGTTCTTTTAATATTATTTCAGTGCATTTAAATACTTCTCAAGTGTACATAAGCAGCAAGCTTCAAATATTTTTGTCTAAGTATCATTCCTACTCACAAGGCAAATCTCCCACAGCTGGGAACAGGATTTATGTATTTACCTACTGTGTAAGAATTCAGTAGTAACTCACACCCAGACTTTAAGGAACACAACAAATGGTCACAGCACCCTCTTCCTCCTACTGTCACAGCTGTAAAAGGACATAAAAGGTGCATGCATGTAGCAACTTCAGCTGGTTTCAGAGCAACTCCTGCAATGAACACTGAGCAGCCAAGGCCTCACAGGTACTTACATTAGGCAGAGACATGACAAAATCATGCAGTTGAGCCTTCTGGGCTGCTTCTATGACTTTTTCCATCGTTGCTTCTTTTGTGTTACTGCCATATTTGATATTATCAGCAATGCTGCAGTCAAATAGCACAGGCTCCTGTGACACTATTCCGATTTTTGATCTAAGAAACTGCACGTTTACGTTCTTTGAGTCATGTCCATCTATTAACTATGAGGAAATGGAAGAAAACTTGAAACATCATTACAAAACAACAGCTTGCAACACCCAAATTTCATAGCAAAACTAAATGATTTAACCATATCATTAAAACACAAACACAACTGATTTAAAGTGATTGGTTGAATTACTTGTCTCTGACTCCTTTGTTTATGATGTGTGTTTTGTGGTATGGCTTTCATCCATATCACAAAATACAGTAGACCATTTGCTCAACAGAAGTCCTAGTGAACTATTAATTGCTTAAAGTTAGGCACATGCTTTATTTGCCTTCCTGACATAGTGATCACCACACACATTTTTCCCAAGATAAATCAATATAGATGGGTAAGTATTTACATTAGGAAAACATATAAAAGCTTTCTTAGCTATCAGTAATTGAATAACTGGAAGTTAAATCTAGGCAAGTTCCTGGCTCTTTGTTGCTCCATTCAGACTTGATTTTGCTTGTGCTCTCACAATTAAAGCATATATTTGTATGTTTCATACAGGAGCTACCAAGGCAAATGCCTATGGCCTACCTAATGCATAAGAGTGCACCTGAGACATGTAGTTCTCTTATCTTGTCTGAAT
Source organism: Passer montanus (assembly GCF_014805655.1). Lineage (NCBI taxonomy): Eukaryota > Metazoa > Chordata > Aves > Passeriformes > Passeridae > Passer > Passer montanus. The sequence goes on along the minus strand of NW_024356504.1, from coordinate 9,649,226 downwards.
ATATCTGATATAATACTTGGGAACTGTCCAAATAGTCCACATCTGTCCTTTCGAGAAGGAGAGGAAGCCTCAAAGTGCACATGTATGAGCCACCACTGCGAGGCTGGACAGTAGGACCCAGGCAGAAGGCCCTTGGAGTACTGCTGAAAACCAGAGCACAAAACCCATATTTTCTTTGCTTACCACACTTCCTTTCTCAGGGTCATAGAAACGCTCCAGAAGTTGGACACTGGTGCTCTTACCACAGCCACTACTTCCAACAAATGCCAAAGTCTGTCCAGGTTTAACAGATATAGAGAGTCCTTTCAGGACCTGAATATCAGGCCGAGAAGGGTATGTGAATTTACAGTTAAGAAAGTCAATGCTTCCCTTGAAATCATCCTGGTGGAAAAAAAAGGAGAAAGATGTTATAGTGAGCTCGAGCTCAGCTCTGAATTGTAAGTACAAGACAACTCTACCTCAGACCCATTCTTGCATCTTTTGCTTAAAAATTGACATTTGTACTTATGAAATTATCTCAGGAAAAGGGAAAAAACCATACTGGAGTAGCTGTCCTAGAGGTGAAGCTGTTAGTCATAACACTGTTTCTCTCCTTATGCTTCCCTGCGTGGCACTGGTCAGAGGCATAAATTGGAAATGGCATTGCCTTGCCAATGTGCATATTTTTCATTTTAATATAGACACTGTGTATAAAATAAATAATTTCAATTTTCTGGGTCTGACTTTCCAATTCACAAGAAACTAAGCATTTTCATTTTGTCTGACTCAATAATTCTTTGTCTCCTTATGAACACCCCCCGCCAGTTTGATGTGAATGGAAAAACCTCCATTATAATCAGCAATAGTAAGGTTTGCCATGAACTGTAAAGCAGGAAATAAAGAGCTTGCTGTTCTGTGAGTCATCCAAATCAGTTCCATTCCAATTTACAGGAGCTTTTCACTGACAAATTCCTAATGGCTGACTTTATATTACTCTTTATGTCTAGTACAGAGCTTGCTTCCAAAACAGCAAAGACAAATAAAAATTTTACAATCAGCATAACCTTCTTGCAAAGCATTGATTCTCATTGACTCCTAAATCACTAGTGCAACATCCATGCCTGTAGTGAGCTGACTGACATCACAAATTACGCATCTCCACTCTTACCCATTTTTCCCCTTGTTCACTGTAAACACTGATTTTAGGAAGCCGATCAATCAGTTGAAAAAAGCGTGCAGCAGATGTTTTGGCTTTGGCATAGTTTGGGGTGTAGGAAGAAGCTCTTCCCAAAGCAGTTCCACTGGTGACAATTGCAGAGATCACCCTGTGGGGAAAGGGGAAAAGTTCATTCTTGGAAAGCCATCAGGAAACTGAACACCACATTGAGTCCAGAACCTTTAGAGACCTGTCTGTGGCTCTGAGCAGGCTCTCACCTGAACACAAAGCTGTAATGGAGTCCTTCATTCTCAACAAGAAATCCCCCATATCGGTAAGAGACGGAGTTGGCAATGAACACAATGCTCTGGGCAAAGCCAAAGCAGAGTCCATACACGTGTGCTTTTTTGATTGCACCTCTGTAGGGCATATCCAGGTGCTTCTCAAAATTGTCAATAAACATTTTCTCTTTTCCTATCCCAGCTACTGTTCTGATGTTAGAGAGAGCTTCACTGGCAATCTGGAAGAGAGGAAAAAAAATTGGGTAAAAGCTCCTAATTTTTACTTTGAAATGTAGAGTGTGGTCTCACAAGTGCATGATTCTTTCATGAACTCAGTACACTGATGCAATATATAAATTCTTTCAGACATGATACAGACTGGCCCAAACATCAGACAGCCTAAAGAGAACTTTTCCTACAAGAATTTCTTATTCATTTCCTCAAGAGCAATGCTCTGCCTGTTCCACTGGAGCTGTTACTGTGAGCACTTTTAGGGAATCAGGCACGTGCTCTCACTTGTGACTTATTTCACATAATGTGAATAAATGTGACATCCACAAAAGGAAAAATTGTTTTAGGAACTTCTTTTGTTGCATGGAAATATTAATTAAATATGTTTATTTAAATTATTTTGTGTCACTTTTAGCAATAGTCAAAGAAAGAGTTAAAAGGGATAGCATCCCCAACTTCCATTTCATAAATTGAATCCACTTGAATTTAATAAGTTTCCCCACCTGCTCACCCTCCCTCCCTTTCATGTCCGAAAGGCTGGTGAGGTGGAACATACGAATCTTCAGTGACACAATTTCTAAGATTTTTACCTTGTACATAGGTAAAGAGTAAGCAAATGCTTGCCTATGCACATAGAAAAATGCAACACAGGAAATTATGATATAATCACCACAGAAACTTGTGTGGAACTTTTATTAGTTGTAGGCTTCATATTGTAATTTATTGCCAGTCAGAATTTCAGTATATATCCCAAGAAAAGAGTACCACAATTTCATCTACAGAAGTAAATTGATGGCTTGTTTGGTCCTAATTTCACCATTTTAATTTCAAGTAATTTTACTAAGAAATTGTTTTAAAATGCTGTCGTTTGCTTGGACTTTGATAGTAGATTCATAATGTAACACATTGCTTTGGGAGGGAAGTGTGGTATTGTAGCTTATGAATGTTTTCAGCATGTAGGAAAAGATCTGAATGTAGACAATCAAAAATCCAGTTTCAGGGTGGTTTTTTTCTGACCAAAATTGAGAGTCAATGCCTTGCATTATCATTCAATGTGAAGGAACAGATAATAGGTATTTTGAATTGAATTGTGCAGACTTTTTCCATGTTTAGCATGGCTCATGAGCAATTACTTTGGAAGAATTCAGTGTTTCTAGCATTTGGGTGTAGTACTGGCAAATAAATTAGAAAATAACACCAGACACAATCAATCATCACCAAAACTGCTGAAGCATTGTTTTAAATATGATTTCATCATAGCCTCTGGGTTGTTCTATTGAGTAAGAGCTGTTGCCTTGACTCATTAGTGAAGTTACTCTCCTTGTCAAGAAGTATTTTGATTTAAGACTTTTGTAAATAATTATTTTGGGTGTGGGCAATTGGTCAGGTCCTAATTCTTAAGGTGGGAAGGGCTATGAGCTTAATTCTTAAGCTGGTGTGACCCACCAAAGGAACAACTGTCCTCTCTAAAATCCACGTACTGATTTGAGGTTCAGTGCCAGATTCTCAGGTGCAAGCATTTCTAGGTGAACAACTATCACTGCTTTCTGAGGACAGCTTAATCACAGGTCATCAGCAAATGGGAGTTTAAATAAAACCCAACAAAGGTGAACCAGACTGCCGAGAGATCTGTGTCTACCACTTCAGTAACTTTTGCAAGGTCAGTCACATACCATGCAGCAAGTGCTTTTGCAGTTAGGGAGTTCCCATTGCAGTTTCAATGGTTTAACAAGCTGAAATATTGCAACTTATTCACAAAGCATTGCCAGTTTCATGACATTTGAATTACTGATGGTCCCCTTTCATCTAACAGTGACTGCAAATATAAATTAGTCTTTAAACAGCATTACCCGTCCAGTAGCTTCCAGTGCTTTCTTGTCCTGCGAGGCAAATCCTGTCAGCATTTTAGCCTGCACAGCTCCAGATAAAGCCAAAAATGGCAGGAAACACATTATTACCAAACTCAGTTTCCAGCTGAAATAGAAGGCAATGACCATGGCCACCCCAATGTTAGTAAGGGAATTGACAATCATTCCTATCTGCGATCCAGTTGCCTTTGAAGAAAAGAAACAGACATCATTGATGTATACTTCAAAAACAAATTAAATAAATCTTCCTATAAAACTTTAGAAAGCTGTAAATTAAAATAACATAAGACACTAACAGTTGGACTGCACTGGAATTTAGCCAGTCTGGATATACTGTTTCCAGTTAATCCGATCAAGAGCAGGACTGCAAATGTCCAATACTTCTTTGATTTCTTCCAATTTTTCCATTGAGAACTTAGAAGATTGTTTCTACTGTTTGTGAGAAATATAATGTAATTATTGAAATCTGTTGCCTTGGTTCCCTGGAGAATCACTCATCTGAATACATTGTTTAGCCTCTACATTTATCCATGTCGATATAAATAATCAACAGGACCATTTTATAGCTTAGCTATTAACAACAAACCCTCAGCAGTGCTAAAATCAGTAAGTAACATAACTGAAAAGGGATGAAGCAAAGTTGTATTTCTGCCTATCCCTTTATTAAGAAAAAAAGTTAAATACAGCTCTGACATCATCTTTATTGAATACATTTGTCTGCTCCTTATGTACTTCAATAATGCTATTCTTTCTGATAGACTTATTTACTCAAAAGTAATTTTCTTTCATAGCAGTAAACAGCACTCTAAATAGGAACTATATTGCTATGTATTAGAATAAAAATGTACATTTAATATCCTTCATAATTTTCAGTCAAACTCATTTGCTGGGTATGAACTTGGCAGCACAAAATGCTCATCATTTCCTCTCTGACCCGCAGCAAGGTCTGTGTCAGGCCGTGAAAGGTGCAGGGTACTGTTGCACAGGTAGCTCTGGTCTCCCTCACCCCCTGCAAGCTGTGGGTTGGATGGCTGTGCCTCACTCTTGTGCTTTAGAGATGTCCCTTAGGACATCAAATGGTTCAGTCAGAGTTTTACAAGTTTATTTATTTCAATTAAAAGATACCCTGTGAGGTTTGCAGCAGTTTTCCCTGATTCTGTAGAAATTGCTACTGACACGGCTTTTGGAAACCTCTTCTCTAAACCCCCCGTTAACTTACAATCTTCAGTCAAGCTGAAACATGGCAATATTTGCCACAAAAGAAATCTGTACGTCTCCTTCCTTGTTTCTAGAAAATTGCTTGCATTGCAGCCCAGCAAAATGGCATCTGACTTCTACCTAAGGATCTGTTCAGATAGGGGACATCTATAACTCAGCATGATTTAACCCTCAGCCACTAAGGAACACAATGCATGCAGCTAGTGTCTCACTTTCCCAAACACTGAAACTGGCTGCAGGATTCCCAGCTGGACCACCAGCCAGCACTGCAGAAGTGGATTGTCAGTTTAGATCAAAATTGCCACAACATGCACAATACCATGCTGAACACTGGAAAACACAGTTATTAATGACTGTCACTAACATATTATTTTGACATGTTTTTGAAATAAACACTTTAACATTGTGGCAAAAAGCTAATTCTTCTCCAGAAAAAAAAAAATCAAACTTCTGCACTGGGTGTTCCTTCCCATTCCATTGCTGGTTGATATTTTATTGATTTCTGTGTTCTTTTTTTGTACTTTCAGGGTATACCATATACTATTATTGGTTCCATGGTGGCAGAAATAGTTTAATTGGCTTACCAAGAACTGATCTACACTGATCTGGCTGGTTGCATGGTAGCTAATTTCTGTGACAACATGCCAAAATAGGCCTTCAATCAGTGTCTATAGCAAAATGATTCATAAGGTGCCAGGTCTTACCCCTTGGACCTGTGAGGCATCTGTTGCAAGCCTGGTAGTCAAAGCACCAGGGCTGTTCTTCCGGTCATCAAACCAACCAATGTCTTGCCCAAGCATAGCCTGGAAACCAATTTTCCTTAACCGTCTTGTAAGCAGCTCACCAGCCTTGGCAAAGGTGTATCCCTGGGGTACATGAGAATAAAAAGACTGTACAGAAAGAGACCACCGAGAAAGGGTGCAAAACCAAAAATATATATGGCTAAATTGGACTGTTACCTGGAGAAACTGTGTGAAAAATGAAAGAACTCCGACTAAGACAAAGAGCACACAGACACCATTGATCTGGTTTTTTTGTTTTCCTTCATCAAGAATGGAGAAGGTCTTTGAAAAGAAATAAACAGAAAGGTTAGTTTTGCTGTGTGTGACATATGTATTTGATTCCCAATTGCCAAGTGCAGAAACCCATTCTGCAACCAAAGCCAGAACACAGAGTTCTCCCTCACTCCCTGCAAAGGTCCGATTCCTTATTTTTCCTAAGATGACCCTGTATTAAAACATAAAGGGATTTACTCCTGTTAACCAACGAGTTCAGTATGCTTGGTGTCTGCACACACTACTCCTATTTGTGGCCTACCCCTGGTTATAATTAACTACTCACCCCCCACTGTAAATAATGATAGCCAGAGCATAGCAATGTAATAAACAGCATAGCAACAAAGCAACAACAGTAAAATCTGTCCTGTAAAATCAAACTATCCCAATTCTGCAGCTATCCTAACATGGTCAGTTATGTTTTTAATCTGTGCTCTTTATTAAAAAGGTAAAAAAACCACTGATCATGGCAAAATGCAGCATGGACAATAGCAGCAGGTTTATACAAAAGATTTGTTGCTGAGGTGTCCATATTCAGATCATATAAGTCTCAACAGTTGCAGTGTGGACTCTCATCTAGAGCCATGGACTCCATGCCCAGTAGGAGTAATAGCACACCTTTCAGCTGAGTTTCACTGGAAAGGATCCATACTCTGAGACAATTCCACAGGGAAAACCAAAGCATAAGTAAAAGAAACTACTGAAAACCTTGTTCAAAAGGTACATACACAGTATTATCTAGCTCTTCACTGACTTTTTGGGACCTATTTCTGAAGACCTTCAGGGCAGACATAGCTAAATTTATCCTTTCACTTCATAGCTGTGGGGATTTTTCCCTCACTTCCCCAGCATATTTGTCCCAGAGTACAAGCCCACGTGTCTGACACAACAACATTGCAGATATTTGGGCAGATCTGAAAGCACATGTATATTCCATCTGCCTGACTGCTTTGGCATCAGACAGAAATATTTTAAATTTATGAATAATACAACACAGATATTGGACTTCCGTCATGTTCATAATGGCTTGCTTTTTCTTGCAGCCTCTCTTCTTTGACAGACTGAGGCCTTCAAAAGTGGAAGTTCATCCTTGGCAATGAAGGTTAGTATCGTTAGCCCTAGACCTCCCAAGGTCTAGAATACTCCTCTCCAAAGGAATCAAAGGTAAGATTCACTGTGGAATGTGTACAGCAGTGTCTCACCTGCTGTCTAGTGAAAGCCACAGTCCTTGACATGAGGTCTGGACACTCAAAATGTGTTTGGAGGTGGCACACCTATGCCTAAAGGCATTGGGCAGAAATGTTAAGTGGATCAACAAGGACTGGAACATCCTTTTTTCTCCTGCTCATGGGATCTTACTTAAATGCAAAACTGGAAGTAAATGTGATTCAAAGTTCTAAGCAACTTCCCAGTGAGGAATGTCTAAACCAAAACAATACTTGCAAAAAAACAAACAACAAAAGGTCAATCTCTTTTTTTGATAGATTGCTGGCACTGCTCTTAGAATCCTTTTCTACCAGGAGCTCAAATGCTGGGTCTTTCATTCACTCATTCATCCATTTGCTTTTTCCTGCCTGTAAGGTTTTTGACCTCCAACATCTGTCTACCTTTTAGGGCATATATTTTTGCACCCATGTGTACCTACCATGACCTATGCAAGTGAGTGGGAAGCACAAGTTTTATCCTACATCAGATGGGTACCAAAACCACAAAAAACCCATGGCATTCCCATTTTGTTCTCAGTGAATGTGTTGTTTACTTAAAAAGATACAGCTTGAACAGATGGGATTTCTCTAGCCTAATTCTTGAAAATTCAGGACACTTTCCTAGGCACCAGTTAGAGCAGTGCTGAATATCTTCAGGCAGCCCTGCAGTTTCCCACCAACTTGGCATTTCCCCAGAAAGCTTTTACACAAAAGGGGACACATCCTTTTTTCTATCACCACAAGTTTTTGAAGAAATAAACACTCATGGCTGAACTTGACAAGTTTCAAGAGAGGTGGTGGCAGTGGATCTTGACAATATTGTATCTTTTAGTGACTGTTAAAGTTTAAAGCACATTCCTACTTCCTGCTTCCAAACCTATTGATGCAAGCCTACTCTTTGCTGGTGGCTGTGAACCAAGATAAAATTACCTACTTCTCCCTAGGCATCCTGCAGGAAGCAGGCAGCAAAAAGGTGCTTGAAATATGTAATCAAAAAAACTGAAGTATTTTTTAGATCTGATCCAAAGCTTTCTCAAAGGCTTTCCAAGTCTCTATAATAAAATTCTGCAGAAAATGACCTTTGCATGTATCTCTCTCCACTGTACCTGCATGTGAGGTATTTTTTGTCTCATCTAAAATAAAATGTATGCAAGTATAGAAACCCATTTCCAACAATTCCTGGAAAATGAACAAAAGAGATAATGAAGAACACATGACAAATGCTGATAAGCTTCCCCTTCAAAGAGCTCTAATGATAGTTTGATGACAGTGATATTTATATCTCTACTGAATAATTGTTTACAGGCAAGAAGGTTAACCCCATTTTCATTATGAGATCTAAAGATTTGCCAAAACATGTCAAGTTGTGCATTATATATTCACTCTCCTCTGTTTCTGAGCTAAAATACACTTTAAAATGTTACCATAACATACCCCAAGAATCTGACTGAATAACAAAGCATAGAGTGGACTGACAGCTCCATTCACAGCTGCTGCCAGAGATCCAAGCAGCAGGTATGGCCATTCAGAGGCATTGTATTTCAAAATTCTGGTAAATGGTACAGGCTTGGCATCTTCCTCCACAACAGATTCCTAAAAAAAAAAAAAGGTTGCATTTCCAAAGTGAATGCATTCCATCAGTGATGCCCTACCTTTGACAGTGAGATAAAATAGTTAGCCAAGTTTGTTAAACTAGTGGCCCAAACAGCTGCTCTAGCTTTGGACAGGAGGGGCAGAGACAGCTGCTGTCTGGAGCTCTTTTGTGGACCTAATAAGTCAAGTTTACTTAAAAACTTAAAGTAAACACTTAAATAAACAACAAACTTTACCATCCCTGGGGAAAAAGAGAGATATTCGTATCTTTTGCAGCCCTAATTGTTCCAGCTGCAGAGGTTATTTACAATCAGTTTGAGCTTTTCTGCCACTGAAACTCAGGCCATTCCCTTTCAGCTGTCTCCAGACAAGGTGTGATGAAATATTCAGTGCCAAAACTTAAATTCCCTCCCCACAAGCAGCTTTTTCTGTCGCTCATTCAATCTCTTAAATACCATTTTAAAGTATTGTGAGTGACCACACTGATCAGACTGCATCAAATTAACAGTATGTGATATCATTAAAACAAAAGAGATTTCAGAGTGATAGCTGGATTCAGGCTTTTTACATGGTAATTATTCCTCCCTTCTGTGAAACATCCTCAGACTATATGCTGAATTTCCATAATTATGCCCAGTAAGGGCAGAATATTCATCATCAAATTATAACTTATCCTTCAGTTTGATTTGTGCAGAATTTTTGTAACACTTAGTGAGCTCAGCCCTGCTCATCTCCCTCGATTCGTATGACTAGAAACAGTCAGACAAAAAACACACTGTGTAAACCTATCTTTTGGAAATATGCAGGGACGAGTGGGTGGAAACATCTTATATTTTCTCTTTTTTCTGAGCTGGTGCCAGAGTGATAGCACTCAAGCCCTCTATTTATTCACAGAATAGGCTTGGCAATAGCAAGAAGGGTAACTTCTATCTGCTGCTCTCTGTACTGAACAACTGCGGCCATGCAAATTGATGCAGGGAGCTTCATAGGAAACCCAGTGTGCACATTCCTACATATTCTGTTTAATTTTAAGGCATGCTGGCCTTTATTTTCTATGCCAATTGAATGAGGATAATGAAGCAAAAGGATTTTGAGTTAGCTTCCAGTGAGGGTGTCTCTCTGCTCAAGTCTCCAGATGATTTTCAGATGAAAGTGAATTTGTTCTTTACTGAACAGGAAACAGTGCCATTTGTATTACTGAGTGCCCATTAATTATATTTCACAGACTGAGCAGTTTGCTTTGTGTCATTTAATTCAGCTTTTAGGAATGTATGTTTTTCAACTAAATCTACAACATATATAAATTTACCAACAGGTAGAGAGCAAATAGCAAAGTTTCTCTGCTAGAAATTTTATATGGATCAATAATCAAAACAGCCATCAAAATGCAGCCTAGAGTTTACAGAGAGATAAGAATTGAAGCTGTGATTTTGTTTAAGGAGAGAAAAGGATCAAGCCAAGATGTACCTGCCAAGAACTCTTAAGCTACAAGCACGTAGGTACAGGTGAGCATTAATGAGTAATATAACCTATTCAGTTGAAAAATTCATGCAAACTATTGGACCTGACCTTTTTTGCTTTTCCATCATCTTCTCCATAAGAAGGCGTAAGATAGGTAGACTCTGCAGAATCTCCTCCAATAGACAGTGGAGGGTCAGGGATCACATTGGAGAGCTGGGATCTTGAGCGCTGCCGAAGTGAAGCTCTGCAGAGAGAACAGAAATGGCCTGCTCTTACAGCTTAGTAAAAACAATAATTGCTTGCAAAGCAGGTACAGTTGTCATGTCAATTAAATCAAAATGCATTGAAGCAATTCATAGGAATCCCACAGACATTTTCTTTCTTGAATATGTTCTCTCAGCTTCTTGGGAAGAAAATATCTCACCAATCGGGAAAATTCTTTTCAAAATCATATTCCACTCACACCACTCAGACATTGTCTTAGATGACAATGTACTGTGTATTTGTTAAGTAAAACTGTGGTGTGTCCTACTACATTTTCACAAGTTATTAAGATACCAAGTCAAATCACTGTTACCACTACCAGTAATTCAGTCTAGTACAACAGGAAACTGAAACAAAGCACCTCTCTCTCTGACAAAACATAACTGTAATGTAAGAGATGTATTCATTTGCACATGCCTGACATAGGCTTGCCTGGAAGAAATAGTAAGTGTCTAGCTACAAGAAAGTCTGGCTGTAAAATACTTTAACTTTCATCAAGTAGGGGCCATAATAGAAATATGCTTGTGGATTGCACTGATTTCTCAAATAACTGCACAAGTAATTTTTCAAACGACTGGACAGAAAGTGCATTAGATATTACAACTAAGGCTGTATGTTAGTAATATCAAAACCAGAACATTAACAGAGTAGATCAAAATTGGAGAGAATGTGCTATGGATAGAAAAGACCAAAATAAACAGCCTTGCTGTTTATCCATGAATTTCAATCAGTAACATTACTCAAGCTATTTCTTTGCAAGAGAACTCTCAGTAAACTGCTTGCAGCCCTTCGACCCTCTTTTACCCAACACACAGAAAAGTTAGTTATTAGGATTTTGGAATAGTGGGATGAAGCAGAAACATTGAGAGTAGTCTGGAAACATTGTGGTTTACAACCATTTTTAAGACTCACCGCAAACTGGCCTGATAGCTTCCCCTGGTGAATGACTGGACATTCTCAAGATTTGGCTCAACCACATTATTCTCTGCTGCTGCAAAATACAGTATATAAAGCTTTGAAGTTAGTGCCAGAATTGAAGACAACCTAAATACACTGTGGTTGTGCAAAAAAGTGCATATCCTCCAAGTTATAAATGGAATACTCCGTAGAAGGAAAGACGTGTAATATAACTGTGCTATTCAACCTACATGTTTCACAAGTTTTATATTTGTATTTGACATAATGAAGTTAAGTGAATATTAGCCCAATGACCATCTCACTTCAGATGTGACTACTAAAGCATTTTTACCTATTTTAACTCTGCAATTGCTCACTTATTTCAAGATAATAATATCCAATGCATGTTTCACAAAAATACAACAGATCATCTATTGAACCTTAATTTCCAGAAGCTTTGATTTAAATCTGCCTCTAGCAAAACAAATAGGATAACTTCAGCATAGTCTGTAATGTGCCTGAATTCCAAACACAGCAGAACTGGACTTTTGGCACTCAGTGGAGTTATAAAATGATGGATACTTCAGGTCAGAACTAACATTCCAGGGCAGACTTGTATTAGGAAGGTCTTTCAGTGCATATGCAGCAAAACCACTTTGGCCAGGGCTATCAGTGTATTGCTTCTATGAATGATAAAATTCAGCCATAAAAGCAGAACAAAAAAAACCAACAGTTACTAGCCCTTATAAAAAAGAAAAAAAAAAGAAAAAAAAAGAAAATCTGCATTCTGTGGGATTTCACATTATTTTTCATAAAAGAAAACAAAATGCTTACTTTGTGTTTCTTCTCTATTAGGTGCTTCTCCTTTGCTTTGTAAGGTCACCAACATGAAATAAACCCCTTTCCTCTGCAAGAGTTCCTCGTGAGTTCCTCTCTCTACAGCCCTGCCGTGCTCAAACCCGACGATGACGTCGGCGGCTTTGATGGCTGACAGGCGGTGAGCGATGGAGATCGCTGTGCGGCCGAGGCGAGCCTGAGGGAGACAACAACAGCCCCACTCCCAGCACAGCACACTGAAATGCTGCCAATGAGCTCTGCAACCTAAAGGCTCGTCAAATTAACTGGAGTCCTTCTAGTGGGTTCAGCCCACTTCGACTTTAGCTCCATCCACAGCCCACAGAGAAGCATCTGCTTTTGGGCAAAAGGAGCTATAGGTTTCTGTTGATGTCCCAAGGTAAGTAAAAATTATTCTCAGTCCATAATGCTACGGTTCTACTTGTACCTATAAAACAGTTAAGACATGTGTCTGACTGATTTGTTGCAGTTTAGGAGCACCCTCTGCAGAGTGCATCATAAATAACTTCTGCCCTTTCGAGTCTGATTTTTGCTATACTGTAGCAAACCTTATGAAGTGCTTCTTGGACAATTGCTTCACTTTCATTATCCAGTGCTGATGTAGCCATATCCAGGAGCAGGATTTTGGGGTTTCGCACCAAAGCTCGAGCAATAGCTATCCTCTGTTTTTGACCTCCACTCATCTGGCTTCCACCCTCTCCAACATGAGTGTCAAATTTCTGTGTGAAGGAAAAAAAATTGAAGAGATAAGAAAAAAGCCTGTTAAGATCCTGATGAAGGTATTGGTAAGAGGTTTGGTAAGAGTTTTCAGATTTGTCCTTGGAGTAGACTTTAAACAAAAACATTGTAGTGTAGCAGATTCAAAGAGCAACAGGTGAAATAACTTTCTTCATAATGTACAAGATCATTTTGCCTGAATCAGGTTTTCAACCCCACGCCAAAAGTATGCACTGGCCAAAAAGGTGAGATGTTCTGGTTCAGCTTGAAACAGCTATATCAGCAGAAGCTGAAATGGAGAGGAATCACTCACCCTCTCCATCAGATGACTCACAAGCAAACTTTTCCTGGCCTTGTCTGTTGATGACCTGTAACTCATGAACACTGTGTCTGTGATTCATGGATACCACGCTCTGGCAGCAGTGGGTTCAGGTAAAGAATTAACATACAAAGCCTGACATATTGAGAGACAGGATCATTATATTCACTTAGAGCTAAATCTTTTTTATTCCTCCATTTCTATGAAATAAATAGGGGCCTTTGAACAGCCTTTCAGTGAATAGTTTCCTGGAAGCCTTGAAATGCACAGATGAAGGATAAAGACCAGACAATGTACTAATACTAGTTAATGGTACTTGAATCATGTCAATAACATTCACTGTTGTAACGTGTCATTTTCAGAAGCTACTTGGCAAAACAATATTCTACAAAAGTAGAGAGCTTGGGTAGTAACCCAGTTTAGGCTTTGTAAGGAGGAATTATTGAAGCTCTGTCATCATCAGGGAAGAAACTGGAGAAGGAACCTCCAGCTGGCTTACAGAGCTTGTACAAGGAGGTGAGGTTGTGAGTATCAGTACGGATGGGTGAAGTAACAAATGCTAGCTGGTGAGAGGCTGAGCTCTACATTGCTTTTGGCCTGAACAGAAACATCTCCAAAACATGAAAAATACAAATTTTAAACCATGCTATGATTATTACCATGACATTGAATGTTGTGTAAATGATTCCTGAGGAACTAATACTCAGGGTTGTATTTTGTGGTGGGGAGTTTGCTTCTATAACATCATGGCATACATGTAGTAAGACCTAAATAACGGTAGTCAGAGGAAAGGTTGTTTCCTCCTGTCTGTATTAATCTTCTGTCTGTCCACTTGAGCATAAATTGCTGCAGGCTAGAAGGGACAAAAGGACAAAAATATTCTTTTTTGCTTACCAAATTCTTCCAAACACCTTCCAAGGCAGAGCATACCTGTGGTAAGTCCATGATGAAATTGTAAGCATTGGCCTGTTTGGCTGCTGTGATTATGTCTTCCATGGTAGCCTCGTCCCGCCCGTAGCGAATGTTCTCTGCAATCGTGGTGGCAAAGAGCACTGGCTCTTGTTCAACTATGCCAATCTGTGAGCGCAGCCACTGGATATTCAGGGAACGAATGTCATGGCCATCCAGGGTAATCTACAATTAGAACATGGACACAAAATCAGGAAAAAAATCAGGGACATTATGCCCTCCACTTCAGAGACAAAGAAAGATACAGTGGAAGTGAAGGGCCTGTGATGCAGTGTTTCCATAACCAGCATAAAAATCAGCTTTCAGATACAGAAGGTGGCAAAGCAGTGGTAGTAGTGTTGGCTCTTGGAGTTGTGCTCTTTGATTTCCTTTCCCATTTCTGCTTGGCATCAGAAATAAAACCAGGTGAAAAGTAATCATGAAAGTGATGATTATGTTATTTACAATAATTTGTTTCTTTGTTTTTTATATATTCAAATACAGGTCAACATGTATGTGATTATGTGTTCCTATTTGATATAGGAACACATAAATGGAAGGAGATTTTCAACAGCTATAATTCATATTCTTAGCCAAGCCATTACTGAGTGGTAATTGCATATACTGAAGTGATATTATGGATTAATGTTTAAATGTTCAATACGGTGTTTTCCAGAAAACATTTGTCACTCCTGAATTATCATTTCTATAGGTATTGTTTTTTCACAGATTTAGCACTGAATTTTTATTTTCTCCTAACAGTTTGCTCTTTCACTTAATTGTTTTTATAAGACTATTAAGCACAGTTTTATAAAAGAAATGTGCAAGAAGATATTTCACTAATTTAAAAAATAATTGGCAAAAAAATAAGAAGAAGGAATAAATGAAAAGGAAATTTGTACTCTTCCTTCCCACCTTGGAGAAGAAACCATGCCATTCTTTCAGTTTCTGGGGCCAGAGAAACACATTCTAGGCTGAGACACTCACCATGCCATCAGTGGGGTCATAGAAACGCTGGATGAGCTGTATTGCTGTACTTTTCCCAGCTCCACTAGCTCCAACAAAAGCTGTTGTCTCTCCTGCTTTAATCACCATATTAAGGTTATCCAAAATCTGGATAGGAAAAAAAAAGAAAATAAACAGAATCTATTTTCATTCTCCCACAGTCATACATCCAAGTGAGTATATTCTGTACCTTAAAGTAAAGATTCCAAGCAATTTTACAAAATTCAGAAAAAGTATTGTGAAGAAGACGATAAAGCAAACCACATATGTTTACACTGTTTGAAGACTTTGTAGATGCAGAGCACTCATTTCTGCAACAGGTAGGCAGATTTTGACCTTTAATTGTTCCTGTTGTTCATCATTAAGAACTAGTCAAGTTAATACACTAGAGGAGTTATTAAATTATATTCCCTTTAAAGAACACTGTGTGTGTATTGTGAATGTATGATACAGCAAAAATATTAAGAATGTAACCATGAAAACATGTGCTTCCATATTTAGAAGTAATAGCACTAACATGCTTGTCCAATAACATGCTTTTCCAAGGAGAATTTGTCAATTCAAACACAGGAGTAGAGAAATAGAGGGATATACAGCCTACACTCCTGTTGCTTTCCTAGCCTTTTAATGGGTCACATGGTGCATCCCCAGGGCAATGGAAGAGTTTTATAAATCTCCTTGCACCATTCAGTTAATTACTTTGTGTGCTATCTCCCACACATTGATACAAGGGCATCACTGATTGCAAGAGAAGCTGTACACAGGTGAATTTGCCCAGAATTACTGGGAGTTTATGTTCAGCAGCAAGGAATATGCAAATGTGGCAATGGATATGTCAGAATGGTAAAATAAGCCAAACAGTAAGCAGAAGAACACTTTAATGGAAGAATTATTCAGTCTACTTTTAAGCAAAGAGTCTGGGCTTCTGGAAGACAATCTCTATGGAAAATCTAGAAACTGATGGCAGAACCAGGATATTTTTCTTGTTTACAATAATTGTGTTCACAGGATGGGCGATGAATAATTACCTTTATGTCTGGTCTGGATGGATAATTGAATGTTACGTTATGAAATTCAATTTCCCCTCGTACTTTATCCAGCTTGTAGCCATCTTCTGACATGCAGTCAATGGTGGGTTTCTAGGATGAAATTTATTGGGTTATTTATTTGCTGTGAAACAGTCAGCAGTGATGCAGTAGATAAATACAATACCATACAAAGCCATGGCACTTCTGTTTGAACAGCACTTGGCTGCATGGAGCCAGCTGCAGGCTCTGCCCCAGGGATAGCAGGCAAGGGACATGGAATTGAGGGCCAGAGTGATGGGGGAGTTGCCACTGGTGCATAGCACAGACAAGAAGGATGCACCCTCTTCTCACTGTAGGCTTACTGTAAATACCACAGCCAACCACTCAGGCAGTTTTTGCTGGAACTGAGTAGCTGACTGACAGAGGCATTTTGGCTAAGCTAATTTAGCCAGCTCCTCAGGGATAAAATGGCACTACCTCACTCAAAAACATCCTCCCACAGCACTGAACAACCAATTCATTGCTGAAAATCTTCAGGCCTTGCCACTTGGCAATTAAAACATCTATCCTTGTGCACCCAGTTCTAAGAGCTGAAATACTGAAGTTTTCCTAGGAAGTGCTTTAGGTCTCCCATACTTTTGGCCAGGTCTTGGGTATTGTGGACTGCTAGACATGAGGAAAGAACTAAGAGAAATTTGAGGAATTACAAAGAAATAAAATTTTCTAAGGATAGATTTCTGAAGCATGGAATACAAACAGTAAATTAAAACTATAGCAATGAATATTTGATAACTGAAATGTGCATGCATTTTTAATATAGCCTAACAGATTGAAAGGAAGGTTAAAATGAGAAAGGTGTATGTTCTAAGATGTTAAAAACAGCTACAAGACTGGTTCAACTTTAGGAATATAACTTACTTAAATTCTGATACTAATCTATGAAGAAGTTTCACTGATCCTGCAAATGGGAATCTCAACAGGACTAGCTTTAATGCCAGGGCAGAGCTGTGCTTGTACTGTCTAATCACAAATCTACAAATGTGGCAAGCAGATGGATCTAATTTTGTCACCCTTTCTCTAGATAGATGAAATGTGACGTTGGTTTGCTTTTTTCCCCTAAGGTTATTTGACTCAGCCTTATCCCAATATTGTGATTAATCGTTCCTGTTAAAACTCTTTATGATTTTACATTTTTTCTCAGAAAACCACATCCCTAATTCATCTCTATTTTCAGTTCATTTTAGAGCTTTAGCTTATGAAGTGTATATGTTTTTTCATTATTACAGAAGTTTGAAGGGTTACTAAAAACTGTTAGCATTACCATAGCCTTATGTGCTCTGTAGAAGACAAGCAGCATTTTAATGTGTTTGCACAGCTTTCAGGACAACAAAGCTTGTCAGTGAACAGAGATAATACACACTTTAAGAAATCAACATTACATTTCCAACCACTAAATTTATAAAGCTATATTTATAAAGGTATCAAGAAAGGAATCAATAAATTTCAGTGGCATCTCAGGGTCTCTCATACAATTATTTCAAGTATCTGTTTAGATAATATTGTGATTAACATTTATGACAGCTGCATGACCAGTGCCTGTCCCATTTTTGCTCAGGGTAGCTCTGGGACAGGTGACTTCACCGCTAATGCCAACAAAGACACAGCTTTTGATGCCATCTGGAGGCTGGGAGCTATGGGTAGTTGCTACAAGTTTGGTTGCAGAGTGGCTATTACTGCCTGCCAGTACACCTTCCACGGGCCAGCACTGATAAGTAATTGCCTGTAAGGAGAAATGGGAACAAGGAACAGTAGCAGCTGAGGTAAAGCTTCAGAATTCAGAATCAGGCCACTTAAGAAATCTTGCCTGCCAGTACACCTTCCACGGGCCAGCACTGATAAGTAATTGCCTGGAAGGAGAAATGGGAACAAGGAACAGCAGCAGCTGAGGTAAAGCTTCAGATTCAGAACCAGGCCACTTAAGAAATCCGTTCAATGCATTCTCTGAGCCCATGTGCATCTCACTGGACTTTTCTATTGCACAGTCAATTTTTCTTTAATCAGATTCCTTTTTCCTCATTTACACTGCAGATAAAACTAGTACCACTTCAGGCTTATTTCATTTTTTTTGCACTGCAAAGTAACACAGCTTAGAAATGCATTACTTACTTTATCTATTGTCTCAAAAATGTTTGTTGCAGCCCCACGACCAGTGGCAAAGGCTTCCAGACAGGGAGATGCCTGGCCAAGATTTAATGCTCCTATTAAAACACCGAAGAAAACCTGAAGAAGTGGAAAAAGAAGTTAACAAAATATGACATCACATTTTTATTATAGCTTACAGCTTAGACAACCAAACCCAACTATAATAGCTTTATGACTTCTCATGCATCTGCTGAACTGAAGTGATTCACTACGTGAGCATTGTTAGCCAACAAGAAAGCAAATAAATGCATTTCAGAAGGTATTTTTGCTGTCTTTCACAGCTCTGCTTGAGGCTGAACTCATATTTATCTTTGCCTAAAAAAGTATGCATCTAGGTATTTACTGAGATGCCAGTGATGTATTTTTAAGCCATCTGAGTTTGACTGGGTGCCTTTTCCTTGTAACAAGGTCTTGAACAGGAATTGGTGGGATGTAGATTATTTCAGGGATGCCTTTTGCCAGTAAGGAAAAATAGAAAGGAGCTTAAAACACTGTATTACAATCTTTGTATATTGCAGCTCCTGTCTCATCCAATACTCACAAAGCTTACTTTTGAAGGAAGTACCTGCTATAGAGAATATTTTTTCTCTGTCTTACAAAGAAATTAACTGTAAGGGTTGCTACCAACATTAGATAAGCCACTTTTTGAGGTGAAATTATTCTATCAGTGTGGGTGGACAGTTTCTACAGGTAGCACATACCCAGTGGGCTCACAGTTTTAAGTCCTTTTCTAAGAACCAAAATGAAGAGTTACTCACTAATGACCCCCTTCTGAAAGCCCATGGACCCCCTTTTTGCCTAAGCCTAGGACAGCATGAGAGAAAATGAACAGCAGCTGCTCTTCCTGGGAAGACTGACAGACAATAAAGGCAGCTGGATACAGTATTGAATGTCAGAGGACCCTGAGTCCAAGAATTCAGCCTTGGTGTGTGGCCTTGCAATCAGAAGCAAGTGAAGCTGTAGCACATCAACTAAAATACACAAGTGTTTGTTCAAAATTTCCCAGGAGTTGCCAATACTTCATTTCTATGAAAGGTTTTTATGAAGGTTCTTAAATATAGACAGGAACTAAGACTGCAAATGCTGGCAGGGGCTTCAAAGCACAGAACACTGGAAGGTGGTGAACATAAAGAAGGTAGAGGCTTATCTAGCACTTGTATACCACATAGATGCAAATTATTTCATTGTCTGTTTCTGCATTGTATTGTAAGTACAGCTTATTCTCCTCAGTGCTACCATGTAGGGTGTGCTTTTGAACAGTTTTTGACAGTTTTTTTTCCTAGAATTTGCTCTGTTTTACTTCTCCTTAGTATTTCAATTACAGAGGTGTTTTGGCAGAACAGTTTATAAGGGTTGGACAATATGGAGTTCTATGCCTGTCAGTGTCCCTCATGAACATGAAGGAGCATGTTCTGTACACCTGGCAGAAGAAGAAGGGAAGGCAATACTTAGTACATCTCAATGCAGTATGGGAGGTGTATGACTTTTTGAGTGAGCAGGAAAAGCATATTTCAATGGTTTGTATCTAGAAATTCCCCCTCCTCCCCCCTGCCAAACTAGGAGTGTATGGTAGGAAACATGAAGTAGAAGAAAATGACTGGAAGCTCTGAGGAAGGGCATAAGGGAGGCTCTCTCCATTGACAGCTACAGTTTTTCAGCTACAGGGTAGCCCCCCACTGTTTGCCATTTGTCATTTGGAAGCACTGGACTATAGTTACTGTGAGCAAGGCAAAGAAATTGCTCATTTTGTTTTTCACAGCACTACCTCGTATCAACTATGGGTATTGAGAACAGGTGCAAATGTTTTCCTCCTTGAACAGAATGACTCAGGTTTACAATGTTCTCAGAGTAATTTGCAAAATTCCATTTAGCAGGAAGCTTTGCACTGTGTACAGCAGGTGGTTGGGAACTCTCATGGTGTGCAACAGGCAGAGAAGGAGCAAAAGTAGATGTCTCATCAGAATACCCAGAACTTACTAAGGTTCAGGAAAAGTTCTTCAAAGTTTGGACTGGAGTCTGCCATTTGGGCAGTCCTGGCTTAAGCAACTAGCCAAAATACCTGTAGATGTTGGCTTTGTTGCATTGAGGCCAAAAGTGCCTAAAGCACCTACTATGCAGAAGTGACTGCATGAGTGCCAATCAGGTCAATGTAGTTTTTGTACACGCTGCAGCAGCCACAGCCAGGTGTGTTTTGATCTGCATACATGTTTACATGGCCTTTGTAAAAACAAAACAACAGGAAATAGTTTCTCAAAGGAACTCAAAACTGTTCATGAGAAATTAGATGTGACAAGACTTTCTTTAGTTAGGTGTCTCTTTACCTCAGCATTTTTCATCATAAAATTCTTCAGAAAAGCCCACATCCCAGAAGCCCCATGCTGACCCACAAAATGGAAAAGCTAGTTTCAGGCCTCTGACAATTGTGTGGGCTGTCAAATGAAGGCATTATTCTGATAACCATAGGTAATATTCAAAATACTTAAAATAAACATAGAGGGTTTTTTAATCTTATGCAGTTGTGTCATACATATAGTGAGTAATGATTTTTAAAAGACATAAATAATTTTTGTTACCATGGAGCCACCAGATACCAGAACAGATATGTGTTCCAGAATTATTATTTTAAAGAAAAGTCCAGAAAGGTTGCATCAAGCTAAAATGAGTACCTGCAGAAGAGTGCCAGGTGAATATTCTTCTTCCTCAAGGACAAGTTTAGAGCCATACCAAAAGGCTAATGCATAACTTAGAAAAATTATAAACCACATGTAACCACTGAATAATCCCATTATCATTCCTTTTCGAATTCCCCAGTGCTGAGCAAATACCAAGTTTTTGTCGTATCTGTAGAAAGAGAGAAAAATAAGAGGGAATTAAATAAATTTGACAGAAATTTCAAAATGAGCAAAGATCATATGAGGCACCTTTGATGACTCAGCAGAATGTCCACATATAGGGTCGATACAGAATCACTCTGAGGTGGAGAGCACTGCTGAAACCAGAAATGCTCCCAGATCATTAAATCCTTGTATGTTCTCATGTGATAAGCACAAGAAAAGCCACACTCATTGCAGATACCTCATCATGGGATGTGGAGTTTTAGCAGATTAACACAGGATTTGAGAATCTGGCCAACACTCCAGAACACATCCTACAGCCATATTATATTTTCATAGAATTTAAGAGAAATTTGCAGAAGAAAAACCTGATGTTTTTCTAATGAAAAATGATGTCATGATTAAATGCCATCATGAGGATGTCCTGATGGAACTAATTCTCCTACTTAGCTTGAAAATACTCAAAGTTTTCAGAAATGCTGCAAAAGTGATATATCAGACAGCGTTTAGGGGAAAAATTGACAGAATGTTCCTACAAGTAAGCATGAAATGAAGATAGTATTGCTGGTGCTTTATTTTACTGACAGACTGAATTATAAAACTAATTCTGCATACATTACTTGAAACTTAAATTTCTGAAACATACATGCATGTAAGTTTCAAAGCTACTAGATAGTCATAGTTGTAGAATATAGAGATTAATTGTTATGAATCTGATGTGCATTACAGCATTACATCGCTTCAGGAAAAAGAAATCAGAGACCTTAGAGTTTGCTCAAACAAACCTTTCAACTTCTTTCTTCTCCCCACCAAAAGCAGCCACTGTTCTGATGGATGAGAGCACTTCATCAGCCACAGCTCCAGCTTTTGCATAAGCCTTTAATTCCCGGCCTGTTAGTTTTGCCACAGCCTACAAAAGCATAAGCAGTGCTGGTTACACCTGAATGTCAGGTACAGAAAAGTACAGAGATGAGCAATGCTGGCTATCATCCTGTGCTGGCTGCTCTGCACTGGGTCACCTCCTGCACTCCAAGCAGGCTTTTATTAGGCATGCTGCACACTTGAAGACTTAGGCCTTCTAGTGCCAGGAAATACACCTTTGTAGCATATGTTTTGCAACAGCTCTGCTCCAAGTAGCTGGAAAGAGCAGCTGACAACTCCTGTTTTCCCTGCCTCCCTCCCTCTCTGCTCTAACTAGGCTGAAGCAGATTGCATTCTGAGGGTTTGTGCACTGTGGGAGGAAGGGGGAGCTTAAGCACCAGGAGCAGCCCGTTAACCACCGTGGCAGATCCCAACTTCAGGAAGAAGAGGTAACTGTAGTGGTGGGGGAGGATAAAAACAGATGTTGCCACCACTGTGTTTTGTTTCATGGGCTGATAGCAAACAGGTCCCTACACAGCAACCAAGAGCACACTGGATACCAAAAGCTTGCTTAGACTCAAAAAAATGCTAAAATTAGTGGAAGAAAATGTAGTAATTCTACACAGAGATACCACATTGACCTGGAAATGAGATATCATTAGAAAGTGTAATGTGTCAGTCTTTCCTTTCTCTTTCCAAATACCCTACCCCTTGCATCTATTAGTCCTTTTTGAAGATAGGAAAGCAGGCCAGATTGACTTTGGGTCTATTTTCTTCTTGGTGTAAAACAAAGACTTGGGCTGAAAAGGCTCATAATGAGGAAAAACTTAAAAGTAGCTGTGTGACTGGAAAGAGATGGGTAAAGTAAGAATGGATAGGGAGAATAAGGTGGGAATAAGGGAGAATAAGGTGGAACAAAGAAGGAAAAACATTTTGGGTTTTATTTCATTCCCTGCCAAACTTCTGCTCTCCCACTTCACATGAGTCATTCATATCAGCTACTTGCAGTCATCACAAGGTGCTAAAGGAGAGCTGGAGAGCAAGAAATTAGTCAAAGTTATAGCAAAATGATAGCAAGCTGTTACTGGTGTGAAAGAAATGAGATTCCAGAGGACTGAACCCAACACGAATGAAGAGGACGAGCAGGAATTACCCAGCCCTGCTGAGTGTGGGAGAGGAGATGAGAGGGCAGAGGATCCTGCAGTTTCCCTTTTCACTGTCCTTTGTGCAGTGACAGGAAGTTCATAGGAAGTGGATGGAGAAGCAGGACAGAACAACTGGAGAAGGTGCAGCAGCTTCTGGGAGAAGGGACTGTTTGAGGTAAGTTTGAGTAGTTGTTTTCAACCATTTTATGTCTCTGAAACTTAGCACCCATAAAAGTCACTCATTTACATAGAGCAACCAAGTCCTGTATCTTGTAGCCATCTAAAGCAGGTGTGTAGTTTGAGAAAGGTAAAGGCCCGCTTCTGACCTCAGCATTAATACCCATCCACAGGACCCACAAGGAGGTAAGCTTACATTCATTCCCCTCTTAGAAGCAGAATTTATTATTCTGGGAACCAGAAAAAACAAAGTGAAAGCAAAACCCACCTCCCCTCTCCCACACTCCTCCCTCCATCCATCCCCTCTCCCTCAGTGCTACCGGGACCATAATCTGTCTCTCTTGACTTTAAAGGGGTGTAAATCAGCTTCACCAATCCTCACAGTTTTCTGGCCAGATCTTTCCTGTTCATTATTGCTCAATGTGAACCTTTCACAATTCACTTACCAAGCCATAGAGAGCTGCTCCAACCCCAAGCAGAGGGCTGACTGCAATGATAACCAAGGTCAGTTTCCAGCCACTGACAAATCCCAGCAGGAACCCACCTACAAAGGTGGTTATGCGCTGGATGAAGATTGCTACTTGATCAGCAATAGCCTCATTAATTTTGTTAACATCACTGGAAAACAACAGCAACAAAAATCAACAGAAGAGTGGTGAGCATAACTTTTGTTTGTGTTGCAGGTCTCTTGGCCACATTTGGGTTAGTTGCTTTTCATTGGAGAGGGCCCATCCTCATCCCTATTCTTTCACCATTACCCCATATAAAGACCCTGGAGTACAATGAGAAAACCTGATGCCTTTGCAATGGAGAAGCCTTTTAGGCATGAATACTGCAGAGAATATACTATCCTTTCTCAGGAAATGTTCTGGCAGCAGGCTGATACACTAGCTGGCTCTTACTACTGTGCCCCAGCTGATTCAGGAAGTGTGCACTGGCAGCCAAATTAGAGATCACTCTGGAAGGACTGGGCATAAAAGGAGAAGAGAGGAGAGGACAAACTGGAAAAAAAAAAAAACCAAAACCCTTCTAAGCCACCCACACACCCACACATTTGCTGTCAGACAAGGCATGAAATGGAAATAATTGTGGTTCAACAGTTATGGTACTGAGTACAAAGATGGGAGAGCTAATCAGTCTGGTTGCTGCTCCCACAAACATAGCTTTATTTCTACTAAAGGTGTTTGTCACATGCCTGATTATTGGCATTCTGCAGTGTTTGGAAGGAATTGCAAAATGTTTTCTGTAGCATATGGGTTTCTTAGATTACTTACTCCGAAATTCGGGTGTTCAGTTCTCCTACAGATGTACAGTCAAACCAGCCTATATCCATTCGCATTATTTTCCTGAAATAAGCTTTCCTGATTTTCTGTATCTGACGAGCTGCAGACATAACCCAAAAGCAGATCTGGGAAAAGCAAAAATAGCTGATAATTGCAGTAAAAAGTCTTTCTACTCCCAACAAATCAGAAAAAACAATTTGGCTAGAATGGGAAAGGCTATTGATAAAATTACTATTCAGGTAAAATACATTCTGGCTACATAGACATGATAGCTGTTTTGATCTTTAAATAGTCCAACAATTTTGTATAGCCTCTGGATCAGGCATTTGTCTCAGCTCTGATAAGATGGGAGGAGAGGCAAGTGAAGTTCCTGATGCTGTTACATGAATGCCATATGGACAACATTTTTCCATCTACAAATGTAAGTAATACAGGGATGGCAGCCAACCTACCTCTGCAAAATTCTTGGATAGTTTTCAGGAAGGAGATTGAAAAGTAATTTTTGCGATTATAAAAAGCTTCAAAAGGCATGAGCCCTTCAGCAAACTATGCAGGGATCATCCAAGCTTTTGACTCACTTCAGTCATAAGCCTGAACAATTACTACAGAATATGTAGGGTATAATTCTTCTCCAACATTAGTTTTACACTAGTAGTGCTCTGTAATATCTCTGTAACAGAAATAGGGCTCAACACAGTTGAGATGCCTACTGGGAATCTGCATGCCCTTCAGCTGTTATTTTTGGAGGGCATGTGGATTCCATAGTTGCCACACTTGATCAAGTATTGCTTGTGGTGTGGGTAAAATGCATCCTTTTACAAAGGTATGCATGTGCAAATCCAAGGAGCTCTCAGATTGCCAGAGCTAACATATTTCAGCAATGGAATGAGAATTGAAAGCATCTGTTCTGCTCAAATAAGTAGCTAAGCAGTTAAAACCAACACAATAATTATAAACTTAATTATTTAGTGATTTAAACTTTGAAATCAAAATGGAAAACAAAACTGACTTGGAGGTATCCTAACACAAGTATGGCACAACCAATTCCTGCATAGTATCCTGCAAACTTGGTCATTTCATATTCAATGTCCAGCAGCCTGAAAAAGGAAAAAAAAAAAGTGAGTAATACTTTTTTAAGTTTCTCACAGGTTTCTAATCTGATTCTCAAGTTAGATTCAGGTGGAAGTCAGCTTGTTTTGCTAACAGAGGCATTGTCTCCCAATACTGAGGCTATTGCTAGTGGCTGGTTTCCTTGTTCTGGCTGTTGCACAGGGGTTGGGAGCTGGCAGCTACCAAAAAAAGCTCCCCCATCCCACAGCACCCCTGTAGTCTCCAGGAAATGCCCGCAGCCTGCCTGCTCCAAAACAGCACAGGTGAGAGGGTGCTTCAGAGAAGAGCTGCCCACCAAGTTTTCATTAGATGTTGAATGTGCTTGCTTTGTGCCATTATAGCAACTAGTAACATTCAGATTTCAACTGCATTTTATAGGGAGAAGTGAGGGGTGCTAAAGTCAAATAAAATATTACTTTGTACCATAAACTTGCTAATCTAAAAGGATAACGTGTTCTGGTACACAAGTAGTAGTGATAATTACTCCTTGTATGAGTAAAGGGCACTGAATTGCTGCTTTTGCATTTAATCTACTTTGAAATAGGTTGTTATAGGTTATGCATTTAGATAACTTTTAAAAAAACATCCTGCAGAACAGCAAATTTTACTTAATTTACCCAAAATTTTGTACCCTGAAATTTTAAGCCACAAGCGAACATCTGCACCTGACTAGCTCTCTGACAAAAAACAAGCATGGAAACAATTTAGGTTGTTAACCTAAGTTATCTGACGCCAATATCCACAATAATTTTACATAATAATTAGGATCGTGGAGCAGATCCTCCTAGAAACCGTGCCAAGGCACATGATAAATGAGGTGACTGGTGACAGGCAATGTGACTTCACTAAGGGCAACTCATGCTGGACAAATTTGGTGTCATTCTATATCAGAATTACAGCACTGATGGATGAGAGAAGAGTGACTAACATAATCTACTAACTGGATTTGTGCAAAGCATTTGATACTATCCTGCATGACATCCTTGTCTCTAAACTGGAGAGACGTGGATGGTTGCACTCGGTGGATAAGGAATTGACTGGATGGTTGCACTCAAAGAGTTGCAGTCAAGGGCTCAATGTCCAAGTAGACACCAGTAGCCGATGATGTTTCTCAAGGGTTGGTACTGGGACCAGTGCTGTTTCACATCTTTGTCAATGACAAAGTGGACAGGGGGTTTGAATGCACCCTCAGCAGGTTTGCTGATGACACCAAGCTGTGTGGTGCAGTTGACACGCTGGAGAGAAGGGATGCCATCCAGAGGGATTTTGATAGGCTTGAGAGCTGGGACTGTGTGAACCTCATGAAATTCAACAAGGCCAAGTGCAAGGTCCTGCACCTGAGTTGGAGCAATCCCAAGCACAAACACAGGCTGGGTGAAGAATGGATTGTGAGCAGCCTTGGGGAGACAGCTGGGGATGTTGGTAGACAAAGTTTAACGTGACTTAGCAATGTGTGCTCTCAGCCTAGAAAGCCAACCATGTCCTGGGCTGCATCCAGAGCAGTGTGGCCAGCAGATCAAGGAAGGGGACTTTGCCTCTCTACTCTGCTCTGGTGACACCTGGAGAGATGCATCCAGCTCTGGGGGTCCCAACATAAGCTCCAGGAAATGCCCGCAGCCTGCCTGCTCCAAAACAGCACAGGTGAGAGGGTGCTTCAGAGAAGAGCTGCCCACCAAGTTTTCATTAGATGTTGAATGTGCTTGCTTTGTGCCATTATAGCAACTAGTAACATTCAGATTTCAACTGCATTTTATAGGGAGAAGTGAGGGGTGCTAAAGTCAAATAAAATATTACTTTGTACCATAAACTTGCTAATCTAAAAGGATAACGTGTTCTGGTACACAAGTAGTAGTGATAATTACTCCTTGTATGAGTAAAGGGCACTGAATTGCTGCTTTTGCATTTAATCTACTTTGAAATAGGTTGTTATAGGTTATGCATTTAGATAACTTTTAAAAAAACATCCTGCAGAACAGCAAATTTTACTTAATTTACCCAAAATTTTGTACCCTGAAATTTTAAGCCACAAGCGAACATCTGCACCTGACTAGCTCTCTGACAAAAAACAAGCATGGAAACAATTTAGGTTGTTAACCTAAGTTATCTGACGCCAATATCCACAATAATTTTACATAATAATTAGGATCGTGGAGCAGATCCTCCTAGAAACCGTGCCAAGGCACATGATAAATGAGGTGACTGGTGACAGGCAATGTGACTTCACTAAGGGCAACTCATGCTGGACAAATTTGGTGTCATTCTATATCAGAATTACAGCACTGATGGATGAGAGAAGAGTGACTAACATAATCTACTAACTGGATTTGTGCAAAGCATTTGATACTATCCTGCATGACATCCTTGTCTCTAAACTGGAGAGACGTGGATGGTTGCACTCGGTGGATAAGGAATTGACTGGATGGTTGCACTCAAAGAGTTGCAGTCAAGGGCTCAATGTCCAAGTAGACACCAGTAGCCGATGATGTTTCTCAAGGGTTGGTACTGGGACCAGTGCTGTTTCACATCTTTGTCAATGACAAAGTGGACAGGGGGTTTGAATGCACCCTCAGCAGGTTTGCTGATGACACCAAGCTGTGTGGTGCAGTTGACACGCTGGAGAGAAGGGATGCCATCCAGAGGGATTTTGATAGGCTTGAGAGCTGGGACTGTGTGAACCTCATGAAATTCAACAAGGCCAAGTGCAAGGTCCTGCACCTGAGTTGGAGCAATCCCAAGCACAAACACAGGCTGGGTGAAGAATGGATTGTGAGCAGCCTTGGGGAGACAGCTGGGGATGTTGGTAGACAAAGTTTAACGTGACTTAGCAATGTGTGCTCTCAGCCTAGAAAGCCAACCATGTCCTGGGCTGCATCCAGAGCAGTGTGGCCAGCAGATCAAGGAAGGGGACTTTGCCTCTCTACTCTGCTCTGGTGACACCTGGAGAGATGCATCCAGCTCTGGGGGTCCCAACATAAGGAGAACATGGACCTGCTGGAGCAAGTCCATGAAGGGCATGAAGATGATGAGTGGGCTGGAGCAGGCTGAGAGAGTTGGGCTTATTCAGCTGGAGAAGAGAAAGCTGTGGGGAGACCTTAGAGCACCTTCCAGTACACTAAGGGAGTCTACAAGAAAGCAGGAGAGAGACGTTTTACCAGGGCATGGAGGGGAAATGGCTTTAAACTGTAAAAGAGCAGCTTTAGGTTATAAAGAAATTCTTCACTGTGAGGATGGTGAGACACTAATACAGGTTACCCAGAGAAGTTGTGGATTCTTGATCCATGGAATTGTTTAAGGACAGTCTGAATAAGGCTTTGAACAACCTCATCTAGTGGAAAGTGTCCCTGTCCATAGCAAGGGGATTGAAACTAGGGGATGATCTGTAATATCCCTTCTAACTAAACTATTCTATGGTTCTGTGAATGTGTTCTGCTTGGTCTGTAGTTGCTGCTTCAGAGGTACAGAGGTCAGTAGTAAATCCGGTATTCTATCTGCCAGCCCATCTCCAAAGGCTGGTTTGGATGGCCTGGAGCAAAATAATTTGTCCCTAGTCACCTACATCTAAGAATATGAATACCTTCCCATGTGCCCTGAATTTCAGAGACCTTTAGACAAGTAACTTTTAATTCCAATTAAGTATGTAATGAAATGTCACTCAGAGATTAGAAAACTTTTGTAATGATGCATCAAGAAATGATTCTTAGGAAAGGTTACAGGTTCATATTTGGTCTTTACAGATATCTGTATCTGAATGAATTGTCTAGACTACATTTATTATATTTAATGGAAAGAAACAGCCAGTCTTATGCGGCAGTTCTTTTGACCTGCCTCAGACATCCCCCATAAGCTAAGATGAATTGCATTCTAGACATGCTCATTTCTCTCAGTGACAAAAGTTTAGCTAACTTGCTCAGAAGTCAGCAGGAACCTACAGGTAGCTAAGTCCTGGCCAGAATGACCGTAAGTCATTACTACCTACAGTGTAATCACCAAAAATAGATTAATGAACTCAGATATGTAACATATATATCTGTTATCTGAACAATCAGAATTGAAAAATATCCTTGCTGACAGCTGTAACTGAAAGACCAAGATCCCAGCCGACCTTCTGTCCCTCCAGATAATATCACCAGCTCAGAAACAGGACTGTGTAACAAGAACCATGCCTCTTTTCTACTTTATGAACAGAAAATATAACATTTAGAGGCTGAACAGGACCTTCAATAGCAATGCATTCTCTGACAAGCTATGATAACAATGGGATATGAAAACAATGATAACAGCCATACTTACCCACATCTTATTGTGGCATTCTTTTCATTCTGATGAATAGTACCATTAATCCACACTATGGTGTTATTTACACATGTCTTGTTTGGGTCTTTAAGCTCTTGCATTTCAATGTCATATTCAATAAATGTGTCTGCCATTGCACCAAACACAAGCAACACAGCTGGTTGGGCTACTCCATGAACAATAGCACACAAACTACCAGCAACCATCATTAAAATCTCCATAGATGATGAAAATCGAAACTAAAGAGGGAAGAAAAAAATATGATCTCTGCTGAGAGCGAGTCTTCATACTGGTTGTGTAACAAAAAATCATTAATTAGGTGGATCACATTAAAAAATTCTCTTTAAATTTCATAATTATCTTCAGTATAGAAAGAAGACAAATCTCTCTGTCCAATCTAATCTAATTACATCTGTGATTACAGCCTTATAAATTATTACAAGCTTCCTTTTAACATGTGAATGAATGTATTATCAGATAACATTAATAACTCAATATCATTCCGCATTACCATCATTCCAGAAACCAGGTAAGAGATTAAGAGTAGTAACTGTAATTCATATCTACATTCTGCCTTGCAGACTTCCAGTGGAGAGAGTGGGAGGGGAGGAAAAAGCCTTAGGGCATTATGTAGAGCCTCTGAATATAGTTAGCCAATTTCTCAAAAGTCTGCGGTGCTGTGGTAGGAAACCAACTAAACATCTCAGAGCAAGTTTTCATAGCTAAAATTCTAAAATGCTTTGGCTGAGCCAGGCAGTTGTGGATTGGCTCTTAATCTGAGAGAAATGTGTAGAAAAGAGTTTTCACACAGGTTGCTTGGTAAAGGTACAGTGATTTGAGTTGCCTTTGTAATGACTGTATGAAATCTGATTCTCAGGGTGAAGTCAGGTGCAAATATATAGATTAAAGTGTCCATACAGAATATCAGTATCAAATACTATACATTTTAAAATAGGTGTGTCAAGAGGAATCGTAGCCTGCTGAAGAACCTATCCAGGTTCTGTAGGTGCTATATTGTGTCCTAGAGAAGAAAGGGTGGGAATTTACAGCATATAGGGAAAGGCCATTAGGGCAAAGAAAATATAAAAGAAAAACCAGTTAACACAAAAAGAAAAAAAAAAAAAAAAAAAAAAAAAAAAAAAAAAAAAAAACCAAAAATAACAGTCAGAGAAAACTGTAACTCCACCACTGTTTTACAAACCTTGCTCATAAGAAGCCCAGGAATTCATTGATTAAAAAAAAGCACACAGAAAATGCACAGACATGTGATATCTGATCTCTCAGCACATCTGAAGCAAACATACTGTATTTACCAACTGCACTTCAGGAGTTAAATATCTGTGCAAAAGAAGCTACAGAATTCAAACCTGTCTGCTTGCCCTGTGTGGGGACAGACTGTTCTCTCCACCCAACCAGGAGCTGAGATGCTTAGCCTGGTACATTGCAAGGGATGTTACTGCACTAGCCTGCTGCTACAGTCAGGACATCCTCGTTTGGTCACATTACAGACTGACTGGGCTGTGTGCAGAACAGGAGTAGTAAGATCTCTTAGCTGCATGCTGCTCAGTTGGATACCTCTTGACTATATTTATTTTAAAATTTAGATGAACCCAATGGAATTACATCAAAGGCTAGATGTAGCTCATACCATATGGTATTGTGCATCCACAAGTTCCCATTGCAACCAAGTCTTCTAAAACCCATGAACAATTATGAGGGAGCTCAATTATCTGCCAAATATTACACAGAAAATTTTTGGCAGAAATAAGAACGAACCAAGGTCACCTTAATCCCTGCTATGCAACTTACCTC
The DNA here is from genome assembly GCF_014805655.1 of Passer montanus. Lineage (NCBI taxonomy): Eukaryota > Metazoa > Chordata > Aves > Passeriformes > Passeridae > Passer > Passer montanus. The sequence continues at coordinate 9,617,429 of NW_024356504.1, read as the reverse complement.
ATTTCCATATATGTACCTGTAGCTTAAATATGATATGTTTAATAGACATTTTTGACACCAAACTGACAAGATGACAAGGGGTTCTGGTGAATTCCCACTGAATTTTATTGGTAGGATTTCAGGCCAAAAGATTTAATCCTTAAGAGTTCAGCTAAGTCACTGCTATACCCCAAAACAACCTTATTGGTTATTGTCACTTATTCTGCAACACAATACACATCAAATATTTATAGACATTGCTTTCATTACCAGCTGAAAGAAGCCAACATGAACACTGTTTTCTTTCTTCTTTGATGACCTTCAACAACAGAAAACATAAAATTATGAACTTGTATTTTAATACTTATTTTGTTTTATATGCTAAGTATAAAGAATTAAACTTAACTCACTTTTTACTTTTCTTCTCTATAAAAGGTTCTTCATATGCATAGAAATTTCTGGCAAAAAGGATAAGATTTTACATTATTACTTTTACTCTCTTGGTTGCTCTGAAATTACATTTTACTTGAGATATTTTGCCCAGAATTTTAAGAGACAAGCTGTTTCTTTTAGATTTCTTTGGAACCAGTGATTTGATGGTTCTTTGAAATTTTAGACAGAAACTAGAATGGAGGTTACTTTAAAATTCTCTAAAGGTTTATACTTTGTTTCATAAGCAGCTCCTCAACACACTGTTCCTATAATGTGGATTGTGAGTTCTTTGAGGTCAGCTAAAGAAAAACCTACTGGCCAAATTGTTGGTTAATCCTTCCTTTAAGACAGAGAAATTTCCTGTTCCCATAGCAAGGAATCATCATCAGCTGTGTACATTCAGTGATGAATGAGTAGGTATCTTCTGTTTGTGGGGGTTGTTTTGGTTTGGTTTTTAAGGAAGTAAACTATTCAAGCCATATTTGTCACAAAGTGTTTTCAGAAGCCAGATGCCAGAAAGCCTAAAGGAAGCTTTCCTTCAGGTATGTATGGATCACATGCGTGTTAGATGTGAAAGTCCAACATGGGTTTCAAGGTGGAAAGATGTGGTAGACTTCTGACAGTGGGCTGGTGCTGTCTTAGATGGGCAACCTGACAATGGGAAGAATGAAGAGATACTCTGGTTTCCCTGTTCTAGAGGTAGCTCCCACACTGGGTAAACAGTGTCAGAAAGAGTTGGCTCAAATTATAGTATTGTTACTGTCCAGCCTGCTACAGAGTTGTCCAGAGGTCTAGGAAGGAAGGTGCTCTTAATTCCAATCAGACCTCTAATAATAGCTGAAGGTCAAATTCTCTAAATCATTCCAAATTTTAAGTATCTGGAATTCTACCCTGAAATCTTAGTATCTGAGACCTTTTGTTTTAAGATCTCACAGTTAAGTTTTGAGAAAAATTAATCAAGGCTGATTAAAATTCCTGAAAATGTGATTTCTCAAACTAAATACACTGAAGAAAGATAAATTTGAATATCAAAAACATTTTCAGAAGGAAGATCATATTCCTGGCATTTATGTTTTTAAAAGTTTCTAGGACTGCTTTGGTCTACCTGTTTCAGTTGTATCAAATAAGGAGGTTCAACCACTAGAGAACAGCTTTTTAAAATAAATAAATATTCCATCAATTTGAGCCGGTAACATTAACTTCTTTGAATATTCCTAGAAATATTGATTGCTCCAATCATGTGCATGACTTACTCTGATTTCTTGAAGCTGTTACCTGCGAGGGAAAATAAAAGCACAGTCTAGGTTAATGATTATTGTTAAAGTACATAACCTTATATAAACATGTGAAATATAAACTCTAGAACTCCATGGGACCTGATCATTCCTGAGTTATAAACATCTTATTCTCACTAATACATATAGCCAGGATGTGGTTTAAACTAAGAACATTATTGAGGACATTTGCCAAAAGTAATTTTCATTGCCAACTGTTTGCTAATATTCAACTAGTTGTCTTGGACACTGCCTCCTTAAGGATACTAAGCTAATGCTCACTCCATGCATGCTCCCTGAAAGGAGGAATGGTAGCTCTTCACTCTTGTCTTCACAACTTACCTGTGGAAGATGAGCACTTGTGATCTTGGAGGGTAGGATTAACTTTCCACACTGATGTCTGTTCTTGAGATATTGTCTAAGGAACCATAGCTTAGAGAAATGGAATCATACTACAAGATTTAAATAAGTTGTAGGACAATTCCTTAGTCCTCAGAAAAGGTCTGGATATAGACTCCTTTCAAAAGAGGTTGTGAAAGACATAATAAAGCACAGCTTGTGTTATCAGGGTCCCCAAAGAAGGGTCATCTGAAGGCCTGATGTAGAAAATATTTGTTGTACATCACTTGAGATGACAATGAATAAAGAGTTAGTTTTGGTTTTACTTTTATTAAACATTTATTTAACTTTTTTTTTATTTTTACATCACAATATGGATAATATAAGGCACTGAGCATGTGTACTTTGCTCAATTACAATGCATTTGCCAGTTCAACATTAAGTTCAGAACCATAGTTTGCATTTCAAGCACTGCCTTCCTTTCTTCACATCTAGAGACTCATCACTGAGCATGCACAGGGCTGTTTCACAGAGCAGTCACAGAGGAAGTTTGCATCACAATTCACAGAGGATACAAAAGTTGCTGAAACCACAAATTTTGCCTCTATAATATTTCTACCCAGGGAAGAAGGCTTTTCCATTACCTCCAGGGTTTTGCATTTCTCAGGAAAACAATGTTAGATGGAAACAGTCTGAGTTTGGGACTGAGAGAACACCTGAGGCATCTCCTTTTTAGGGTTAATAAGATAACTTTATTTGGCTTTAGTTAACAATTACTCTGATGGTTGTATTTTGCTCTCTTTTACTTTGGGATGGTAAAAAAATGTTATTTCAGTAAGGGCACATGTATCCCAAGAATCCCAGACATTTTCCAGGAAAGTTCTAATTTCTGAAACTGTTATTACAAAGGATCATTTGGTTAGAAAATCTTTCTTTTGTGAAGAAAGAATATATCTGGTTATTTGAAGTTTGACAGCAGGTAACAGTAGTGTTTTGAAACCATTTCTGGAGGATTCTTTAAGGTTTATCAGAAAAGTCAAGGTTTAGAGAAAGCTCCTCCTATAGGCTGGTAAAGCCTAGTGTTTTGCAAGAAATAAACAAAATGGCTAGTGGAAGGAAAATGGGAGAAACAAGAGCCAAGTGTAAAAGCTCTCTGAGTCATGAATTTAGAGAAGCAAAACAAGCACTCTCCAAATGTGAAAAATCCGTAATCTATGAATTTGAAAAGGGAAACAAGAGTGTACCAATGCTATTCAATAGTGCAAGAAATTGCAGGCCAGCTCCTGTGGGCCAGCAGTTTTTAGGCAAAGAATTTATAAGACAAAAATTTGGAATTATGTTAATTTGAAAGAAAAAAATAGATGAATAACAGTTCACACTGTGAGTACTGAAAAAGTAGAAAAAGAGGACATAGCATGATGTTCACAGAAGAGAAAAGAATGTAGGGAAGATAAAAGAATTTATTAACCCAAAAGGAAAAAAGCCATAGTTATCTTTGAATGCCCAAAAAATTCTGAAAGAGGAATTAAGGCATTTAAGAAAGAAATTTTACAATTTGGAAAAACAAAAACAAAAAAAAGCAGCAGACACTCAATGAAAAGATGAAAAATACTGGCAAGAATTTGAGTGTTTACTGTTAAAGTGAGAACACACAAGAAGGAAGTTCCATGAGGGTCAAGTGATGAAAAATTATACTCAAAAAGTTCCCAAATAAATCTGTCTCTTAACTACACATGTGTGGTGTTCAAGGGTTGATCCAGAGAGGGCTAATCCTAACTAATTTGCACAAAAGGTGGTTATTGAAGAAAACCCCACTGGAGATGAGATCAATCAGCAGAATCCCAGTGGGGTTTTAAAGCTTTATCTGCTTTGGGAATGGTGTTCTAGCAGTTTAACAGCCTGCTCCTTACATTAAGCAGAAAACAGGGCATATTTCCAAAAAAACCAAGAAACCAGAAGCAACCTGACTTGATAGCCCAAAAGAACAACCCAGCTGCCAAAAGAAAAATGGTCTTTTGCCAGTAGACAGCCTTTTGCCAAAATCTCATAACAAGTAAAGGCAACAAGTGTGTAAAAAACCAGGCAGACAAAGAACAACTCCTCAAACCAGCAAGATAAGTCTAAGCAACATGGGAGTTCAAAGTAAGTGTTTGGAAGAGATGAACAGTTTTCTGTCCCAGAAGTTGGCCAAATCCCATTAATCTGTATGGCAATTTAGCTTCCATTATGAACTATTGTTTTACTTTCCTTTGTACTTTATGATCTGTATAAATATTTAACATCCTCTATTTTTTATTGCTTTTCTCAGGTCTTACAAAGAGAACTCAAAATATTTAGCAGTTTCTCTTCATGTTTCTCCTTGACTCTTTTTGCATTTCAACTGACAAAGTGGAAAAATGCATATTGCAAAGGAAAAATGGAAAAAAAAGACAAGCTCTGATAAGAAGAGGGAATGCAGATCTTAGCATTAGCTAAGATCTTAGAATTAGCTCATACCTCTATTTTTTATTGCTTTTCTCAGGTCTTACAAAGAGAACTCAAAATATTTAGCTCATGAGAATTCTGCCGATTACACGTGTGACTACAAATATGAGTGTTTGCTGGAAGAAACTGTGTAAGACAGCACTTTTTACTTTTTTTCTTCAATAGAACCCTTTTACTTGTACAACAAAGTACTGAGTATAAAAACCTATGTAAATACCTTGAACTTGTTAATTTACCTGTTAACACTGTCCATAAGTAGGGATTGTTATATTTTTTACAGAAAAGTTTTGGGGACAGCATACTTATGACAGCAGGTACCATGTAATACTATTTATTTCACAGACTACTTGCTTGTATTCTGTACACTACTTCTTTTGCTTAGGCCACCCACCACCTATTTTCCATGCTTTATAACATAAGGAGGTGACTGAAGAATAAATTTCTTACATTTGCCATCCGAGTCAAAAGCATAATTATCCTCTCCCAGTCTCTTGATGCTACGCAGAACTACTGGGTCAGACATGATGATTATTGACTTCAATCAAAAGTCCTGAAAAGAGATGGGGTGTGGGGATAGGGAGAAGAAGAGTATCAGCTTACATTTGTCTGTGAACATGAAAACATTATGTTATACTCCCCTTTGCCCTCATGATCCCAGGACAACACCACTGATTACAGCACAAGTTGTAACAGGACAGATGTCATGGACTCAGTGAAACCACAGTGTAGAAAAACACCTTGGAGAGTGCCCAACCCACCCCTGCCAGGCCTCTGAGGCTTCAGTGCCTCCTGCCTCGAGTGCAAGCCACCCTGCAGGGCTTGGCAGCTCCTGGCAAACAGCCCTGTCCCCAGGCATGGCTCTGCTGAACTACTGCCTCTGCGAGGGTGGCATCTGGGAGGGTAGCTTAGAGTCTGAGACCATAACAGCACAGATCCTGCCTCAGTTACAAGGGAGCAGCAGGACCTGCCCCTGCCTTGTGCTGTCCCAACTGGCAACAGCTGGGAGAACCATGACAGGGGACAACTGGGGCTCAAAAAGGGGGAACAGTGAGAGCCCCAGGGCCACATTGACATCTGCATCATCACCACCCGCTGCACTCCCACAGCTCTTGGCTACCAGAGCTGCTCCCCTGGGTAGTCTTATTCCTGTAGTCACACCGACATGCTGAGCAGATATCATACATGAAAAGAAATAAGAAGACAAAGTTAATACCTTTTTGTTAAAGTTAATACCTTTTTGTGCTTTCGTGAGGAAAAATCTGCCAGGGAAGCCTGGCATCCGAGATGCACCCAGGAGGAAATGCTGCAGAAGTCATCCCCAGAGTATGCCCTTTCACAAGTAATGTTATCTCATCTACATCTTGCTTAATGTAATGTATGCCAAGGCATCGTTACTGCACCTTCTTCCAGTCTTTAAGTATCAACACTTACATGATTATACATCTGTATAAAACACTCACAACCTCTCATTTTAAGCATATTAAGCATTTAGATAACATAGTTCAGTTGTCCTTATTTCATTTTAACAAATGTTTATCAATTTGGTAATTGATAATTGTAATTGTAACTTTTTACTGAATTCTGATACAGTTTTAAGTAACAGGAAAAGTGAAAAAACCCCAATGATTGACAGACTTGACTGTCCCACATTTCTGAAGCATTTTTCCTGTTTTGTCAAAAGCTCAACACATCAATTATTGTCCTGTTCCATAGGCATCATTCATTAGTTTACTTAAAACCGTTTAGTACAGCAGATTAATGTGCTGTACTAGATTATTAAAATAACCTTCCTCAGGGTCTGAATGTTTAACGGGCATCACTTAGAACATCTTGAAAAATACTGTTGCTGATGTTGCAATTTAAAAACAGAGAAAATAGAAAGCAATAGATCTACCCATGTGTGTGCAGAATACAACCTAGTAGCAGAGAATAACTCAAACTGCACTCAAATGAAAAGCATCTTACTCTAGCCAGTTACAGTGAGTGCAGTTGTTGCATTTTTGAGAAACAAAAATCTTTGAGGAACTCAAAATCCAGATTTAAATAAGTAATATTGAAAAATGCTAACAAAGGAACACATAGTGTAAATGGAGTAACATTAGGATCTCATCCAAAGTCCTTTCAAATCTATTTGAAATCACCTTTTTATTCAGATCAGATCTTTATTTAACATAAATGGGAATGGAAGGGTTGAGGAAAAAGAAACAATTAAGACTGGTCCTGAAAGCACTATCCTTCATGTTTCTCTGAAGTTAGATTCCTCACATATTGGTGATAGAATTTATGCAGAAAGCATATATTGCTTCAAAACAGAACTTAAATGTCTTGTTCTTCAAATAGTCACATTAAAAAAAAATTAAAAACTGGGGAAAAAAATCCAAAACAAAACAAACAACACCAGCACTAACTGTGCATAGTGTGCACAGGAAATGCAGCATTTAGGTTAAATTGTCCCAAAAGAAAAAAATACAAATACCTTTCAGTTCAGGAAGTGTCATCAGTTAACTCTGAAATAATAAACGGGACAAATTTGTTACTCACCTGTGACTGTGAAAAATCATAGGATCATAAACAAATTGCAAGGACTCTGTTCAATTCGTCAGTGAAGCACTCAAGCATTTTCCAGCATATTTTGATTATTTTAACCCATTTGTCAGAACAGAACCTTTCAATTGGGCATTGGCTATTTGCACCTGGGTCAATGACCATGTGGTCACAATGTTTTCAGTTCATTGACATCTAATGGAGTGTTTAAATTTGACTAATGCAATCTCAAAACAAAGTCAGTGCACTTGGAAAACAATTATACATGAGGAGACCAGACAGTTTTCTGGAAAACAACTCACAGTTGAATGCACAGGAAGAATTATTATAGCATAATTTTATCAGCAACTTTATTTGGCAGACAATAATTGTGTACGCTCTTGTCCCCACCATACATGGCAAGATCAGCTGAATAACATGACAATTGGTTCAGAGATTAAGCTAAATTCAGATTAAAAACTTGCTCAAAAGCTTGGTTTTCTAACTAAGATTGCCTGTCTCCACATGGATTCTAACTTTTTTCCAATTTTTCCTTTGAAATGTAAGATTTTACAGCCTGGAAGCTTGTGCATAGTAGTGAATTCTCATTGGATACAAGCCCTCCATGGATTTTTCAATAAGGGACACTGATGAGGACAGTGCTATGACCTCAGACAATATCACCACATAGCTTAGAGGGAAATGGCAAACAGGGTTTAGTTCCTCTCTGAAATCAGTTCTCACTACAGAGGGTCCTGACTGATATGACAAGATAGAAAGACAATGTCTTAATCACAGTGACTGTCAGGTCTCTTCAAGTCTTCTGTGCTCTCACACTTCCTAAGATAAAGCCCCATGCCCAAAAGAGTGTCACAATTAAATGTAGACAAGCAGAAATCCAATTTTCCTCAGTAAGCATCATTACTGTGTTTACAATGACAACATAACTAAGTGCAAACCCAATGTCTCCTCCCACTATTTTACGAAAAGAAGTCTCCAGCTATACCTCTGTACGCAGCACAGATTTGAGAATAACACTATTGGAAGTAACATCACAGTGATAATGATTTAGTCCCCTACAGCACAGAGCCAGAGTAAAACAAACAGTTACTTGCAGTGCTGGGACAGTTACCTTCATGGTAGTGGAAAGGCTGGAAGAAAAATTATATGATGAGCCGAACCCTGCTTTATTTCAATCCCCACTGAGAGCTTCTTCAGGAGCAACATGACCAAAGGCAGTGCAACGCCTTTGGTTTTCAAGGTACTTTAGCAGAGTTCACACTGGTCCACTCTTGATGAGCCCTTTGTGTTTTTTGGGTTTTTTTCATATTTGGTTTGTGGCCTCTATAAAAAAACGCAGGTAGATTTTTACATTGCAAAGTTGGACGACTGCCAACAGACTGGACCTGTCAGTCTCCCTGGCAGGCTGGAGATAAAACAGACTGTGGAAAGCACTCTAAATGAAAGCCTTGTAATTACAGCACTCCTATTAATTTGATATAAAGTTCCACTCACTGATTAAAGCCCACAGAGATCGGTTTAAGTCCCGTGTTTGTAAACATGTCTGTTGTCATGGCAAAAACAGGCTTTCTCCTTCAGTCCAGCTAAACTGGCTTTTTTGTTTATTGGCCAGACTGCAGATCAAGCCAAAACTCTGTTGTTTTTATATTGATTTACAGATATACATTATAGCTGATGAAACACAGTCCTTCCTCCTTCTCTAGAGGGACTATTCTCAGAATGTCTCTGAGCCTGGGCCCCTGGGTTGCTGCCATGGCCCTGCACAAGCATTAGCAGACACATGGTGTAGCTCTCTGGCATGGCTAAAGTCTCAGGACAGGTAGGTGTGGGTGGGCAGGAGTGTCAGGAAAACAGGGATTCCTCTGTGCCAAGGAGGGCAGGTCTCTACACAGCCTCCAGAAGGAAGCCTGGTCCTGGCTCTGATGAGCAACAGCCAAGGACTGCCCAGACTGCATCACAGCTGCAGGCAAACAAATGCTTCAGCAAAGGTATATGGCAACTCCAAGCACAGTAAGGGATATTATAAAGAAAATGTTACTTTTAATAAGGTTTGCAAGAGAAGGAAAGCCAGCCTGTGTACTGGGTCTGTTCTGCTTGCATACATATGCCAAGAGAAAATTTTCCTCGACCTAAAGGAACTCAGAAATACTAAACTGGGAAGGCAGTTACCTAATCTGTTCTTCATACTTTCTTCACTACTGATGCTGCAGAGGAAGTAAAGCAATAAAAGCTAGCATCTCTCAATTGCAACTTTTACAACATGCTGGGTAACTTCCAGCCAGCACAAGAAGCTGCATTTCACCAGCATACATGCTTATGTAAAGCACAACGAGCAGCCATAGGGCTTGCAGCAAAAATGGATATCTTAAATCTGCCATGCCAGAGCAGAAAGCAGATGTATGAGCAGAAAATAAAAGCAGTGATCCTGTTCCTACTATTATGCTTAAAAACATAATAAGTGATTGCAATTTCATTTTTAATTAAGCTTAGCCAGAGCAGAATTTGGCCATAATAAGTGCAAATTCATTGCATCTTGCCCTGCAAGAGACGGATTGTCCACAAGCAATCTCTAAAATTTCTGTTCTTTATTTAAATCTTTTTTTAGTTGATTGCATTAGGCATTCTCTGTTTTCTGGGCCAAGAGTGCTCATAGAGAAATATAACTGAACTTTTTCTCTAAGCAGAATTCCATCCATCATCAATAATTACTTATAAATTCACTACTAAATCAATTGGAGTATAATCCCAGATATGCAGGCTCTTCCCAAGTGTATTTTGCAGTATTGATGTTTCCACACAGCCTGAGCTTCAGTTCAGCAGGTGAAGTGCTCCAACCTGCACCCTACTTCCTATGCTCAGGGACCACAGGCAAACTCCCACAGCCTAGTGGTGCAAATTTATTGCTTCAGAGGCAAAGAGGCAGTACTTGCTCCCTTCTTTTCTGAGACTTCAGCATTGACAACAAAAGGTTTTAGTAAAGTAAAGCTTTTCTGGGTAGCACTACTTCAGTATCCATAGTAATGGAAAAGGTTCTGGGTCCTGCTTACTTTGCTTGACTTCTTGTTGGCCTCAGTCTCACTCATATCACCAGTTCTCATTTCTGCTAAAGAAAAAAAAGGGAGGAGAGTATTCCTGAAAATATCATGCCACATTCACAGCTTATTTTACTTGACATTTGACAAACCTGTGTTTGTTAGAGGGATCTACCACATCTAGTTAGTGGTAGATAAATATTTGGGAATGTGCTCAAAAAGGCAGGGTTATCAATACATCATTGTCAGAACAGAAATGCAATTCCTGGAATCTTCATTGGGACTTTTTGCATTCACATGCTTATCTAGGTTTTGGCACAAGTGCTCAGCACCTCCCATGCTGTGTTACCCAGCTAGAAAACAAATTAAATAAATTCCACTTAACAAGTGTCATTTTGTTCTAAAATTTGAATACTTGTAATAAATGACTTCTAAGTTATCACTCATTATATCAAAAGCAAAAATTACATATGCGCTCTACTGAACAAATCTGAATGTAACTGTTTTGGAATACTCCTTGCAAAATATCTGAAAGCTGGAAAAATCCCATATGTCTGACCCAGCAAGATGAAAGACAAGATGCTGCTGCTGGTCCTGGTGCTAATTGATTTCAGCAGGAGAAGCACTGCAGGAGAGCTTGCAAAGGCCCAAGATCCTACTGGGTGGATCCTACTGGGTGGATCCTACTAAATTTGAGTTTTAAATTTGGTCTATTATGATGTGCCATAGTACCAATTATACTTATTGCTAAATTCCAATCTCCATTTGGGATTTCATCTCTTCATAAAATTGCTTATAACTTGACAAATTGCTTTTATTTGAACTATGTTTGTTTTCAGGCCAAAAGTGATTTTTTTCCCCCCTTGAAAAATTATGAATAAAGTCAGAACAGCAAAAGCATTCACTGAACTCTAAGAGCTGATACAAGCTGATTTATATTTTTTTCCCCCTCCCCCAAATTTCTGAGGGCTCAGAAATGTTTTCCAAATCATTTCCAAACTGAGATGCCTTTGCAACATGAAAAGTGCACCTAGAAATTTCTCACCACCACCCATCCAGAAAAAATACATACCATGAGCTACTGCACAATAATAACTTCTTTCTAAGCTTTCTCTTCTGAAGTGTTTTTTCTTAATTATCACAATTGTTACAAATATCTAGAGAACACAGCAAACTAATTCTGGGAACTACCATGGTGGCTTCTTGTAGCACAGACAAGGAGCAATTTGTGTGTCTAAAACATATACTGCCATTTTAGATACCAGAACACTTACACAGGACTGACTGATACCAGATGGGCCAGAAGAAACCCTACCACCAGCCAGAGGTCTTCCCTAAAGAAGGGATTTCCTAAGTTATAAATTGGCTCTACATACGTGCATTTAGGCAGGCAGGCAGTCAGACAAGTCAGATAACTGATGATGTAGTGCATTGAGAACTAGGAGCTGAATTACACTGTCAGCTACTCCACAAGCACATTCTCTCTCTGGGAAGTAGGTAAGATAGCTCACCCCGCTTTCATTTATGGATAACAAGCTGAAAGTTCACATGAATCATGAATAAACCTTGCAGTATTTGTGGGCTGAGTGCCATATAAAGACAGAAATAGAAGTGTTAATACAGCAAAAAATCCAACTGTATAAATATTAATAATGTCTAAAGCAATTAAATCATAGGGCTGCCTTCAGGAAAGATATGGAAGCTTTTGGAGTAAAGGTTTGTTGCATTCAGCCCAGAATGTTCAAAACAACATTATGAAATCCAGCAAAGATTACAAAAGAGAAAGTTATATGAAGCAAGATTCTCCCAGATATTAAAATGCAATATTAAGGAAAGGAGCACTTTCAAAAAGGTGAGGCAATGTCCAGACATTTTTGTCAAAAGAAGCAATACATTTCTCACTGAGAAAGCCTTGCAAAGTAGCATTATATCTCCTCATAATTCTGACTTTTTGGAAATACTGTCATATGAAAAGCTAATCTTAAATGCATCTGCACCACAATATGACTATCCACATATATTTGGTCTAGAAAGATTTATTCAAATCTCAGTTAAAGATTAATTATTCATGTTGGCATGTAGTTTAGAGTGAACTCCCAAACAGAAAAATTTTTATCTGCTGATGTATTCAATGTGCTCAATGTGTTTTTTCTGTCATTATTGTTTGCTTATTTATTTAGAAATCAAACAGAAATCAAGAAAGTCCCTTTCTTCTGCTAGCCCCAGTGAGGAACCAACCATTCAGGACCTGTCAAACAGACACTTGCCAAGCCTGTTGGAGCAGGGGCTGTTTGTCTTTTGATCCTTGGACTTTCTTGTTTCACACAGAGGCTTTTTAGAAAAGAAAGCTTTTTATCTTTTCTCCACCAAGATTACTCAGTTAAAAGGATTGATTAGGGAAACAAAGAAACTGTGAAATGACAGCACCTACTATGATCTTTATCTTTAGGAATTAAAGTTCGGTTGGTTGAATTCAGTCCCTGTCAGACCACAAGTATACCATCAGCTGCTGTGAGACACTATCACTGCAAACTTTAACATTTGTAAGAAAATATAAACAGGATTTGAGACAGGCCACACTAGTTGTAAATACATTATTTAAATTATAAATGCAGGAGAAAAATACAATTTGCCTAATGCATTACTTCTCACTGTATGGAGGACCAGATTGTGCTGACATTTACTCTCCTGGGACCAGACACCTCATTTTGTCAAATGCCAGCAAAAGAAGCCAGTGACTTCTGGAAAGAAGCAAACCACGGTGTGCTGTGCTATGAGTAGCAAAATCTGACCTGTTCACAAGGCTGTATGAGGCAGATGAGAACATATTTAGACATACATTTTTAAGGACTAGAAGGGACATTTCATGGGGGAAGACCCATAACATCCACAAGGTCAGAATGTCCTGGGGGATTGCATCCACAGAATATGGATTGGTTTACTTGTTAGAGTCAGCACAATGTGTGCTTCAACACCTTCACCTGTCAGCAGGAATAACTCCAGCTTCTTGCTTTTCCCTGGAGAACCAAATTTTCTTCCCCAATGTTATGGTTCAAGTATGGCAATTTTTCCTTTCTAAGAGTCAGAGATTTCATTACAAAATATACCTAAGGAATCAATAGGAAATCAGTCAAGGTCTGCTTTCTGCAGAGAAAAGCCTGTCTCATGCCACACTGACAGAAAACTATGAATAGAGCTCAGATTTTCCTTATGTGATTTCTTTTCCAGTAAGGTCCCCCACATGCTGTGTTCTGAGAGAGTTGGAGGATACTCTGTGAAGAAGGGAACTTATTGGGAAAATTCCCCATTTTAATGTTTTCTGAGATGCTAAGCAGGTTCTATTCAGCTTTCTGAAATTACTTTCTGCAGTTCAAAAGCAATTTACTGAGAAAAAAAAACCAGCAGTACAGAGAAACTCCTTTTATGTTTTTATCTCCTATTCTTGCATGGCAAAGGATTGCTACCCACAACAGCAGGATCCCTGACCTGACACTGATTGAGCAGTGTTTCCCTGCCACGGGCTTTGCATGCTGATGGAGTGCTGTTCTGTAATCATTCCAACCACACTGCAGAGCCTATCATTAGAATCATGCCAGACACGGCTCTGCAGGCACTTCTGGCAGGCTTGCCCCAGAGAGGAAATTTTTGCCAGCCACCTGTTGAGCCCCATGTCTCCAGCAAAATGCACGCACATCCCAACTGGCCCAAGGGTGCTGAAAGTACAGTAATGACCAATACGCAGCCTGTGGCACTCACAAGGCAAAAGAAGAATTTCCAGGCCCAAGCCAAAGGGAGCCAGGAGAGAAACGGGGGGGAAGAGCTGCCCACCACGGAGAGGATGAACTAACAACCCTGCAGTTCTTGTCAGGGACCAGCCAGACCACATGTCACCAGCCAGCCTGGGACAGGCTGCCATTACCATCATCCACTCAACTGTATGGGCAAGATCATTTCCAGCTCCCTCCTACCACTTCACTTGGTTTCCTCATTTTTCATTTCCTACTCATTCAGTTAGTTTCAAATCAATCTTCACAAGAAAGCTTATTCATTCATTTTGCTGTTGAAAATGGTCTTTGCCCAAGCCTCCTTGCTGACTGCAGCACCTGGCACCACAGAGCACTGCGAGATAAGAGATATGAGAAGCGAAAAGAAATTCTGCTGCCATGTTTATGCAGCAGTACTCAGAGCTGGATCAGAAGCGCCCACCAGATTCTGAGCCAAAGATTAAGCAAGCAAGACACCCAGCAATCACATGTTAGTATCTGTGCCCATTCAAGCTCTAGAGATTCTGTTTGTACAGTTTGTAGTATCTGAGCATTTATTTGAGAAACATTGAAATTGGTTTGTTCTTAGTATCAAAAAACTGTCCCTAGACTAGTAAAAATAATTTAATCCCTGACAGTTTTTATACATAAAGAGGTATTTTAAGAGATTAAGTCACAACAACAAAAACATTGTTCACATGCAAAAGAAAAGCTGGAAGTCTGAAGCAAGCTCTACTAAATCAACAGAAGGACTCCTGATTTCATGACAGAGCACAGATCAGTGCTTTCAGCTCAGTAGATTAGTTCTCCTTAATGAGCCTTGACAGTCTCCCAGGCTCTTTAAATCACTATATATAGACAGCAATGCTTATACAACATAGATAGGTGGGGCAGGCATAGAGCATAGCCAGAAGATTAATACCAAGTACATCCCTAAAATAGACAGATCACAGTACAAGTCATTAGCAATAGCAGGGAGAGGGGCCCTGCTGATGTGCTGATTAGAAAAGTACCACCAGACACAGAATTTATGAGATTTTTTTTTAAACCAACATGCAGGTCTTGGCACACAAGTTTATGAGTAATTTGGGCTGTTTCTATGTTCTGACACTGGAAATAACTGGTGCAGTCAACTCATGAGCATGTGGAGGTACAGACTGAGCTTGCAGATGTCTCCCCAGAATGTAAGTAGAACTTGCTTCTACTGTTATAGTGAGCAGTACCTATTATATGCATTTGCAGGATATCTAAGAGAGCTAAGCATTTGTTTTCTAGTGCACAGACAAGAGACTATGCAGTCCCTTCCTTTCTAGAGTAATTTTTTAAATTGTTGCTTATCTTTAGCACCTACAGGGTCTGAATAAAATGCAAACTCAGAAATGTTCTTCCCAACATGTGGAATCTTTCCCCACTTCAAGTTTCAAATATTGGGTTGGTGACCTAAGATTTTAAATGGTTTTGTTTTCCTGGGGCTTTTATGATGCTGCGGTAAAATTATGGAGTGGACCATACAAAGAAGATATAATCACAGGGTTTTCATCAGCTGAAAACTCACTGTACCAGACTACATTTATCTCCCTACAAAATGCTCTGTAGGAGAGTCTGGAGGTGTCTTTCTTTTCAGGTAACATATTAATAAAGATCCCAAATTATTTGTTGATCACCAAACCAAATTATCACCTATTTACACAGCATACCAAAAACCACTCCTTTTCCATGAAACAGAAGTGCAAAGCTCTGCATGTTCAACTAAGAGATCTGATGTTTTGTGCCTGCCAATTTGTTCAATTAATTAACTGAAAACTAGAGGTTTGTTGCTATGGAAGGGTGACTCTGGAGAGCTCTTGGATGATCTTTTAGTGGGCTGCCTGATATATCTAAACCTTCCATTGTGTGCTACGTGAGTGCTCATTCTGAAGAACCACAGTGCCTAAATTTCCCATTGGCAGTTCTTCCTCAGAATGCCTGGCAGGTTGTTGTACCCATTGCAGAGCACTGACTTCTGCACTCTTGCACTGCCTGCACAGTGAGGGGTGAAGCAATCCAAAGCACACACACCCTGCACATCACCCCAGCCTGAAATTCTGTGGCATAAGCAAACTGCCTGTGGGAGTAAATTAACACCCTCCTTTGATATGGTGTCTATGTGCTTCGTTTCCTTCAGTGCAGAGCAGCAGAGGGATGCTGTACTTTGCAGTCATCTAGGGATCTTAGAGGGCTCTCAATGCAGTCATGCTGCTTTTCTCTAAATTCAATTGCTTTTACAATGGCACATGTGTAGACACGAGCAGCCAAGTTCTATCACACAAGTTCTCAATTTGCCAGGCAAATATCAAAGTTTGATGGAAAACAGAATTTGCCTTTAATTATTTACTGGCTACATTATTAATCCAAATGCAATATTTATGAAGATACATCAATACTCTTGAAATATCATGCTGACATTTTCTCTGGAAATCCACTGTTTGCCACTCCATGCAGCTATTTCAAAATCAATACGATCTAGGAAGCCAAGTGGCTTTTTTTTTTGGCTTTTCTAGAACTTCACAATTATCAAACAATAGATATTTTGGATAACATTGTACATTCACAGAATTAGACGATTTTCTTGTAAAAGAGCTTTAACTGAGACTTTTTCTCTTGGTCCTGGCCCCAGATTCCTTCCAGTAATGACATCATCTAGCAGAATACATAAGGCAGAAGGCTCTACCAGAGCAAAACCTACCATGATACCGTGTTACTGCAGAAGCAGTGCTAGCACATGGCAAGAACCAGGCAGGTAGGAATTACAGACTTAGTAACACTGGCCCAGGGCTGACAGGGAAAAGAAGAGCAGTGGAGACTCCACAGTGCTGCCCTCTCAGCTGTCTTCCCTAGAGCCTTTTGTCTTACAGAGCTTCTGTGCCAATTATTGCTACATAAACAGAGCGGCTAGCACTAACCAGAGCAATCCCTGGTGTTTTCCTTACAGAAGCCAGGTTGGCATCCTGGCCAAATGCTCCAGGATTTATCTACAGGATACTGTTTCAAATTTAACTTGCTTTCCAGTAGTGCAAGCTCAACGCCCACTGCACAGCCAAGAAAGCACAGAAAGAAGATGTGATTTACAAGTCCGGATTTCAATTAGGTTAACTGTTTGCCCAAAACTTGAATTATTTTGTTTAATTTTGTATTGGGAAAAAAAGGAAACTTGAGTCCTAAAGTTATGTATATATATCACTGCATCAGCTTGCCAAACACCTTGCTGTGATTTAGTGGCACGGGGTTACCAGAGTCTGCTGACAGCAGCTCCTCTCTCTTTTTGTGTCTAGCACTGCTCCAAATTCTAAATGGGCAGTCAAAAGAAATGTCATTGCCTGGCACACCATTGCAAATGGACTGGGGGATCCATGAATAGCTGTTACAACATTCTGGTTTCACACTTTATTTTACATTACAAAAGCCTTCATTAGCCTGAGTACTTTCACATAGTTGTGGTGACAATTTCAGAGCACTCTCTGCGTCCTCTCAGAAAATAAATGTCACCAACACAGGGAAAAATTACAAAGATTATTTGAAAGTGCACACATTCAGGAGCACTGCAATCCTTGTCAAATTTAACAGGGACATTCACAGCAAGAAAGCCAAGTGTCTAATCAAGGTACCTGAGCTAGAGGGCTGATTACATCAACCTCAAAAGAACAGTGAGACGGGCCACTAAAATAAGCAGTGCAAACATCCCAAAAATTTGGGATTTCAGTTTTCTTCTCCTTCTACTGCAGTAGAAGAAAACTCTTACCTGTATATATTTGCTTAATGTTTTAAAATCAGAGATCGTGAGTCAATAGCTCAGAAGTTCATGTTGATGGCTACTAAGGCACTCAAATATCATTAAGTGGCAATGGATGTTGTCACTTGTTATTCTTTATTAGCTTTGTAACTGACTTAATTATTTAATGAGAGTTCAACATCCATTCACTATCAGATTCTGAGATTTCTTTCCATACGTACTTGGTGACATGACAGCAAAATTTAGGGTCAGAATAAATGCAAAACAGTTCATGAACTCAGTAGGAACAAGAACAACAGACAGGGTCTAGCAAACAGGCCCAATACATTGAGCTTCCATTAATATTCATGTCTTGAAATAGAAATAATGTTATACAGAAGACAGCCTTTAAAAATGTCACATTTTAAAGGTGAGATGTCTGCACAACTATATATATGTAGGTAACTAGAACCTAGGTGACTGCTTAGAACCTGTGAAAAAGTTCCTCTTAACAGGATGTCTGGAATGTGCTTATTGGATGTCCCATAAATATTGGCTTTAATGAATTAATTTTGTTTAGTTCTTGTAAAAACCAAAAACCAAAATACAAACAGAAAACTAGTAATCAGTTATCAAGGTTAGGAAACTTTGAGTTTCCTTAATACCTTTTTTTTTTTTTTTTTAAAGGCAGTATCTCCATGCATTTCCACATTTCTTTAAACAAACACACTTTCTATATAGTATGTTCTGCTGTGCTTTGTATTACTCCGAAACAGGCAAGAAGTGACAGAAGATTCAGGCACTGCCCCAAAGTGTATCTTGTCTAAAGGGCATAGAACAAATCACTCACTGTCACACAATACAAGTCACATAACAAATTAGTCATCAGATCCACCACTGCAGCTTACACTTCTCATGAGTTTTCTCGGGGTCACTGTGCTTCCGTGTTACAGATTAGAAAAGCAGCCTGGGTAGCATCATAAAAGTGGTCAAAGAGAATCATCGTTTTTCCCAGAGCAATTTCTCTCTCTGTTATCAGCATAAATAATGACCAATGTCCACAAAAAAACCTTTCAGAACTGATAAGGTCATTCCTTTCAGTCTGAAATGTCCTTAAAGGACAGAGCTGACTAGAAAGTCGGGTCAGCAAAGCTTGAAAGCAGTGAAAATCTATTGAAGAAAGATACAGAAGGTTTTGTCAAGGCGCACACCATTCATGGCTTCTGATCGCATTGTGCCAAAGCTCCTACTCCTGCTCTCCTCAGGGACCCAGTGGGTCTGGAAGGGCTGCAACCAGAAACAAAGCCCCTTACAGGAGTTGTGTCTCAGGAACTTGGGGGGTTGGCTGAGCACATTTGCTTCACTGCACTTCTACTTCATTAACTTATTTGCTTGTAGCTCTCACTTTCAGACTCATTGAACATAGCAGTTTTGGCTTCCATACTTTCTCTTATCATTTACTGGATCATCAGAGACAGATACAGAGTGAGAAACCTGGATGGAAAGCATATCTTTATAACAGGCTGTGACACGGGACTTGGAAACTCACTGGCTAAATGGCTCGACAAAAAGGGATTTTGTGTCATTGCTGCATGTGCCACAGAACAAGGAAGCCAAGAGCTACAGTGCTGCTCTTCACTCTCACTGAAGACAGTGAATCTGAACTTAGCAGACTCCAACAGCATTGCCAGGGCTGTGGTGTTTGTGACTGAACAGACAGCTGGAAAGGGTAAGTGACAAGGCAACTTCTCAGAAAGATGATTCAATATAACCAAATCTGGTCTAGCTAAAACTTGTGTTGCCTCTCTACTCACTGCAGAGGCATTTTTAATCTCACTGATGAAACACATTCAGTCCTCAGTTCTGTCATTTCTCAGTTCAAAGATATTCCTTCCAGCAATGCTGCCCATTGCTTTCACCAACAGGACACCTAAAAATCTATTTGCTCGGTCTGTTAAAACCAGATCATTCCCAGCTGTGTTTTTTAAACTCCTTCTGGTGCAGTTGAAGTATGTCAGAGGAAGGAAGTACTAACTGGTACCAGAAAATTTTCTTGACAATTCAGCCCACTCAATTAAAAATGGTTAATTCAGGGCCTCTGCAGTCCTCCTCTAGAAAAGAGTATATTTTTGCATGCCTGGATAAGTCTGACATTTGCATTGTGCTCCACAATTGCACTGACTATAACAGTTAAACACTTGCAATTTCAGCCAGTTTTGTTGGAGGCAGCTCTCACTACCCCTATCATGAGTACTCCTGTACAAGAAGAGGAGCTTACCCCTGGATACCTATGAGACTTCTGTGATGGGTTTGGCAAAGGCTAAAAAGATCTGCATGGTAAATATATTCAACTGTGGCAATACCCATTTATCAGCATTGGTAGCTCAGACTAAAGGCTAGCAAAGGGCATCACAGCACTACAAATACCAGTTGTTACACAGTTATACCAACTATTCAATAGGCTTATTAATAAATTAAGTACCTAAAACAGCAAAACATGTATCTTCTACCATAAGACTTTCTCCTCAAAGCTTGTAAAAGGCTTTTGGCCTTATCATGAGTATTCCAGACCACTGCTGAATGCAGAGATTGAGAGCAAGTTTAACAAAATTATTAACACTTACGCCCTCCAGCAGACTCTTGCTCCCAACTTGTAGAAAGCCACACGTTCTCAGCCAGGATAGCCACTGCTAATGCTTTCACCTCAGTGTGTAAGACTCTTTATGGAGGCTGAGTGCTGGACTTTCAGCCTCTCCCCTCAGGCACAGGCTGTCCTCAGCAAACTCTAGGAAACGTCACTATTTATCTAAAGTCCCTCGAGTAATTTATAAAGGTAGTAAAACAGTATTATCAATACACAGGGGTAAGCTAGTATCCTTAGAAGCATTGACTAATTCTACACATTTGGTTCAGACCTTTAGACCCCAAACCAGAACTATCAGTCTCTCCACTTCTATGCAGACTATTTGACTTTCACAAGAGTATGTGTATTAGGAGCCTACATACCTGAGTGGATCTGGATAAAGTGGCCCACATCTCCAAACAAAATAGTTTTCCTTTAACACTTTAGCCATGCTCTTCAGCAAATTCTAACAGGCGTACAAAATAGACCATCCAAGCAAACCCCAGATAACTGTATTAATCTCACTGAAGCTTTTGCAGACTGTGTGATTGGTTTCCAATGCACACATGATACTCCAGGGTAAGATATTGCCATATGCTGAAATAAATGGTTTTGCATTCCTCCTAGGGCTTTTTGGCTTGGTGAGCAATGCTGAAGGAACAGCACCTGTAGGACCCACCGACTGGCTGAGGATTGAAGACTTCCATTCGGTCCTGGATGTTAGCCTGCTGGGATTGATTGAAATCACACTCAAGCTTCTGCCACTTCTGAAAAAAGCAGAGGGAAGAGTTGTCAATCTAATTAATGCCAAAGGTCTCATGGCTTTTGTAGGGGGTGGCTACAGTCTGTCCAAATGGGGCATGGAAGCTTTCTCTGACACCTTACGGTGAGTAGCCAGAAACACATGCATGAATCCAAGAACAGATTCCAGACATGCTAAGGAAGGGTGACTGTATGTTTGCCCATTTTGATTCCTCTCTGGATATCTTGCCTAAAGGGGAAAAGGAAAATGGACTGGTCACTTTTATAAGATTTCAGTCTCCAGTACTATGGACAGACCCAGCAAGGAGGTGCACTTGGAAAATTTTCATGTACCAGACAAGTTGTTAGTGTGCAGATTGCAGGCGTGTGAATCCAGTGCATATCTGAAAGTAAATCACAGTAAATCAACAATATAGCCTGGTCAGACATCCATTTTCTTGGGCAAGTTATACTTGCCTGTATATTTTGCAGTAATTCTCCACACCAATCTGAGCTGGGTAATTCCAAACAGCAACCACACTAGCAAAGGTAATTGTAACTTCAGAAAATTAAGCTAAACACCCTTTGCTGAAACAGTTATGCTGCACTGCTTCTAGAAAGCCAAGGCCCAGCCCAGTGAGTCAAGTCTTCATGAGTCAGAACAACTAGGAAAGCTGGTTTCAAACCATTATGAGTACTAAAAGAAACCATATAACCCAAAGAAATAGAAACACATGGCTAATGTACATGTGGTCCATTTGTTTACACACTGTAGAACATGGCTTACTTGGTCTCTTGAGCTGCCCAGCAAGACAAAGTTGTCATTTTCACCCCAAAGGAGCTGCACTGCAACTTGAAATTACATAGAGGGAACTACATTACGAGGAAGCCCACTAACCTTTATTGCATTAACATCTAATTATTTAACCATAACCATTTAGCCATAGGCTAAAATTCTAATCCAATTGAAAATTGTTTTCACTTTTACATTTTCTCAGACACTTTAATAATCTGCTGGTGGTGTGAACTAAAATAATGCAACGGTATATTAAATTGTCTAAAGTTTTAGTGTGATAATACGTGACTAAGATGCACCTAGCTGTTACACCCTTTGCAAGAGTCCAACAGAGAATTGTGGATCTACTTGACACTGCTTTTTTTCTCTCAGTTGTCTGCTCTGCTTTTACAGAACAAGTACACTGCTATGAATCTAATTTGAACCTTTCAAAATAATTCTGATGAAGATAATCAAATTCTCAAATATTAATGTGACAGATTTTCAACTTACTTATGATTCATAGCTGTGCCGTTATTGGATGGTCATGGAGATTATTGGGTTTTTTTTCCTTCTAGGATAGAAATGCAGCATTTTGGAGTGAAAGTAAGCATTGTTGAGCATGGTTTCTTTAAGGCAGAAGAAGTTAATTCAGATATCATTGAGAAATACCTCTTCAAACTTTGGAACAGACTGACTCCTGAGATCAAGGGCTCCTATGGAGAAAAATACTTAGTTGAATGTAAGTAGAAAAAGGATTCCATGAAAGCTCAGGGGGGATATAATCAAAATATATAAATACCTGAATTGAAGCTGTAAAGACAACAGAGCCAAGCCCTTTTGAGTGTTGTCCAGGTGTAGGACTCAAGGCAAAGGGCACACACTGAAACAAAGGATGTTCCTGCAGAACATTTTGGTGTGAGGGTGACTGAAGAGTAGCACAGGTTACCCAGGGCAGCTGTGGAGTTCCCCTCTTTGGAGATATTCAAAACCATCTGGACATGTCCTGGGCAGCCTGGTCTAGGTGACCCATCTAAAGTAGTGGCGCTTGATGCCAGTGGTTCCTTTCAACTTCAGCCTATCTGTGATTCTGTGAACATTTACTAGACATCATTAATGATCATTAAGGACCCACCACTGACTGTTCTTTACTATCTGCATGTTAGATGAGGCCAGAGATATTAGTTCACACATGAGAGTGGTGAGATACGAGGTCATGCTACTTTTCCTTGTCTCTCAATACTTACAGGTAGGATGGCCAGTGGGAATGAGCTGCTATGGCCTTATGCTACACTTATTGTTTATTGGTATCTGAAAAGTTAGTGCAGTGTGACACAGAACATACCGTATGGAACATCAGCCTCCCAGTATGGGCCAGGGAGGTTTTTGCTTCTTGGACTTCTGGGTGTTTTGTAGCCTTTATTGTCTCTGCTTTGCTGTAGTTATACTGCTCTCAGCACTTGAGACAGTAGTTTAAAGCAAGCCTGAAGCTGTAGCCAAAGCTTTGGATGTAAAGAACATTTCTCGCAGAGATGTTGTATATAAATGCTTTCAGGAATATTTTTTTGTTTACAGATATAAAAGCCCAAAGATCATCAGTGAAAAGACTGTGTGACTATGATATTTCTAAAGTCATAAAATGCATGGAACATGCCCTGATAGCAAAGTACCCCAGGACACGATACAGAGCTGGATGGGATGCAAAGTTCTTCTGGCTGTTTCTCTCCTATGCCCCAAGCTGTCTGTCTGATATGCTGCTGCGCATTACATTTCCAGCTCCAGCAGAGAGCAGGAGACCAGTTCATGGAGTTCAAATGAATGTTTAGTATTAACACAGTATCAGTTGTGCAGAAATAAATATTTATCCTATCAAAACTAGATGTTCTCTTCTTTATCAGTTACTAGACTGCTAAAATTCTTTTCAGAAAACACTTTCTCCATCCCTCACTCCACCTTACCAGAAATTCTGAATTCACAGGTAGGCTTGTAAATCCAGCAAGTTTTTGAAGGCTGTTACTCAGAAATTATACCTCTATAAGACCTGCATTCATAAAATTTTCAGCTACAAAGCTAGTTAATACTATTCACACAAGACATGAAGTCAAATAATAATGAAGTACAGCTATTGCAGCATATTCCAGAAATTACAATTATAGCATCTGACCACTTGATTATTTAATTCTGCGGGAAAAAAACCACAAGCAATTTTACAGATATGCAGCTCTATGGAAAATCAAAACTTCACTGTTCTATGCAAACAGAGTATCAACATGCATACTTTAACTGTCTTCCTAATATTAGTATAGTTTATGGGGAAAATACAAAAACAATATGCATTTGTATTTCTTTCATCCTCAGTGTGTTTTTCAAGTTAAAATTTTTATTATTTCACTTATCAGATGAAATAGGTCATTAGTGTAGGCTATAGCAAATTCTTTCAGTTGTACAGAGCGTGTTCAGAATGGCAAAACATTAGCTGACGTTACTGTGCCTTTTGTACACTATTTCTGTCTCAAGCTGTTGGCCAGAGGCTCACAAATTGGTGCTCCTAGAGATATTAAAATTGAAGGGGTAAAGGTTTTATTTGCTGAAGTGCTGTGCTGGTGATTAATCATTAATGTGCAATTCAATTAAGCTTAAGAAAATACCATGTGCAGGTCAGAACTCCAAACATAAGAAAAGAAGTTTCATCACTATGTGTGAGAGGGCATGTGTGTGTGTTTGCAATGGGCAAAAAAATGACAGTATGTAAAAAGGGATAGTAACCTTCAAGTATTTCACTGAAGTTCTATTCTCTAGCAAATGGCTTCAAGAATAAATTTATTTTATTTCATCTCACAATAAATACCTGCAGAGAGAGAAATCTTTCTATCTGGCCTGGAAGCTCTCAAGAGAATGTATATGAAAAAGTTAATGGTAAAATTGATCAGCTCTATAGTTGCAGAATACAGACAGTTTTTGAAATCTCTAAAAATCAGCTTTCTTTGAAACAGAGTGTCCAAAATTTAAGAATTCAAGCAGGGACTGTCCTGATAAGAGAAAAAGAATACAAGTGAAAAATGAAGTCATGAGTATCATCTAAAACTTCTGTTGTACAAAGTACCAAAACCTAAATTTTACATAATCAGAAGGGTATTCAATAGCTATGCTACTGAGAGGAGGAGTCCCAGTTGAAGCTTAGGAATCCTTCACTTTAGCATCAGATATGCTAAACAACCAAACATACATACTTCCTAACTACAGAGTAACCCAGGGTTTTCTTCCGTATCTGAAAAGTTAAAATTATTACAGGGAAAAAACTAAAAACATTTCTGATACATGGCTCATATATTAGGAGTTTTCACCAACACTGGTTCCAAATCTTTCAGTTGACAAAAACTATTCCCAAAACTGACACTACTTTTTCTCATGGTATGCAACTGCAGGCAAGTCTTTTGGAAGGGTCAGCCCTGCCTTCCCCCTTTAAAACCTTGTGAATTCTTTCCTTAAGAACAGCACCTTGCATCTCAAAGAAATCCTTACAGATGTGCCTGCTGTGTTGCAGAACTCTAAGGAATTTTCTACATTAATGCACTCAGAAAAAAAACTCTTAAAAACACATAGTGTGCTTAGAGAAAAAAAAAATTACGTAGCATCAATTTTGACATCAGATATAAAAGGTAATTGAAATAAGGTTTTAATCACTTAAGTCCATACTACCTTGATTGCCAGTCTCTCAATATTAAGAGTTTCCTGTTTCAAGGTCCAGTTTATTGAATGTGTGTAATAGGGCAGCTTTCACACTTACAGAGATACCGTGTCAGTATCAAGACATCATCTTCCAGGAAGAACTTTAGACAGTTGTGTGAAGCAGTAAGCACTATTCTTATTTGACTTTATCTAAAGCATTGTTGTTTTCATCTCAGAGTGCACGGAAGTCTCCACAACTGAAAAAAGTACATAGAGCCTCGACACAAATTATAGAATAGGAATGTGATAAAATAATATGTTTATTAGACTTATTCAGCAGCATAATTTTCCAGTTGTCTTTTCTAATCAAAGTATGTTACAATGTAATTACAAGCATTCTAATTAGAAATAGCATATATTTTGAGAATTTGGATATAAAACAATCAAATAGCAAAAGTCTCAATCATTAAAAAGTTCAGGAAGCTTTTGTATGAGTAGCTAGCCAGGAATACTGAAGAACATGGTCCTGTAATCAGAGTTTTCTCAAATGGTTCATGTTGTGGAAACTATCTTGGCTAACTAATAGAAGAGCTAAAAAGATCAACAGTATATTCTGATGGAAGGTTAGAGGAAAAAACAGATAACTACAAAGACTGCATTAGTAGAAATTGTTTCCCTTTCTATCAATATCCACCTCAGGAAATAAATAGTCAATAAAATTAAATTTTCACATTTAAAAAAAAAACCTGAAGGATTTCTGAAATGAACCAATATCTTTCATATTTTGCTGTTTGGAAATAAGCTGTTACAGAAACCTAGCTACTTCATAGTACAAATTAGTTCCAGAGACTCCAGCCAAGAACAGAGGTATTCCATTGATGAGCAAGAGAAAAGCTCATTAAGTACTTGTGGCACTAAAATCTAAATATATCCAGTCTTCATAGGAACACTATTAATGGAATTGGGTTAATTGGAACCTAGAGGAAAAGTATGTGTCTTATAGATTGAGAGGAAATTACATCAGGCAATTAAAATATTGTAAGAACAACATTTTGCACAGGTAACTATTCAGCATAATAATGCTGTATTGACTCTTTCATCTTTTGTTCAACACAAGATAAAGAGATACCCATTTTTATATACAGTACTATATAAAATAGGTGGCAAAGATGCCCAGAGCACCAGTAGAATTTTTAAAAGGTGCTGTTATTAAAGTACACTCTAAAGATCCTGTAAATCAGTAATTCCTTTATTTGCCTTGTTTGGTTCTCTTTTTTTTTTTAGTTTTAAGCATTTATATAATTAATTTAGCCCTAAATATATGACCAATTCCATACAAATTTCTACTAGCAACATCACTGAACAAGATAATCTTAGAAAAATTTACAAATGTACAATATATTTATAACATTACTTTCAGACAGCTTCAGTGCAAAGATATACATATAGTACATCACGATAATTGTTCATAAAAATAGAAATTGGCATTTGTCAAAAAAACAAGGCATAGTTTCAACGTATGTCTCCAGCCACTGGCTAAGAGATGTATATATTTTTATAAAGCATTTGAATGTGAACCTTACTCTTCTGTTTATAAAAAATATATGTGCAAATGGATGTGTCTAATTTTCCCTAAATGAGTTACCTAGTTACACCACAGAGTCCTCTTTAACAAGGTTGGCGGTGTCTTTAAATGTGTCCTCTGTTGCTGTGTAAGCTAGTGGTTGTTCTCTCTTCAGAATAATCTTGGGAGGCAGTGAAGGAGAATGGGTAGGGACATTTTCTGTGTCCTGTTGCTGTTGCTGCTCCTTTTCCATCTGAAACAATAATCATAAAATAAAACCTTACATTTGAATGCACCATACATCCAATATTAGCTTTCAGAAACAGTAAATAAATACTTCTAAAGTTAAATGTCATGGTATAAATTATTGCTGCAACACCACCTGTAACAAAATGAAATGCTAATTTCACCTTAATAGTACAACTGAGTGAAAACAATACTAGAAGCTTACTCCATACACTGGAACTACTACTTCAATGCTTAACGTCAGGAGCAGCTGTGCCACCTGAGCTGAGCCTGCTCAACACCTCATTGTTGATGATATTTAGTAACCTCTGACAACCACTTCATTCCCTAACCTGGACTGGAATTTCTGTGCTGTTCCACATAGCAGCAGAATCTACCAATAATCTTTATCCTATGAAAGCAAGAACAAAGTCCATCAGTACATCAGCTGAAAAATAGAATTATATAATATAAACAATACCTCTGCATATATTGGGTTTTCAAAATTAGTGTTTTGTTTCTTTTTTCTCTTGAAGAAACTCCACTTTGATTCCTGAAACATAAAAATTATTAGAACTTCACACATTTTTCTCAAAACTTCTCTAGAAACTGTCATTACAATGTTGGATTTCACTTGCATTGACTGCTACCCCAGTGACTTCAGATGGATGTTCTTACATCACTATGTTGTAATTCTAAGCATGGAATACAAATTTCTCTTTTTGCTAGATTACCAAGTAATTTCACCTAAAGAAGTAGTCACAAAAGACTAGGCAACAAAAATTACTGAATTACTTCATAGAAGCCTATATTCCAGATAAGTACATCAAAAAGGAAAAAAAAAACTGTCTTGAAAACAACACAAGAGAAATTACTGAGAGACATGAAACTACAATAAGTTGACTGCATCTTCCCTAGCATTTCAATTTTTCTGATCTGGAGCAGAAAACAAACAAGACAGCCTTAGAGCACTTTTATTTCCTACCGGAGGTGCATCTGTACTCTGAGGGGTTTCCTTCGGGCTAGTAGATATCACAGAGGAATACACAGGATTTTCAAAATTTTCATTTTCCTCACTACCAGCCGCTGCTACCTGTAGGAGAAGATAGAAAATCAGCATTCTCCAAAGAAGAAAAGGTGGTCATAAGGGAAAATGAAAGGTGAAAGTCAAGCCAAAATTTATCTTACAAGTGTTGGCCGAATGACTGTAACTGCACCAGCTGTGCTGGCTCCACCATCTCTGGTTGTATACATTGGATTTTCAAACGTGATTGGTTGTTTCCCCGACTCCACTGCAAAGTTTTCATTCTGTGGAGGAAAAAACCCAACAACCGCAGTGGAATAAACACCTCCATACTCCTAGGAATTAATGTCTAGTCAAACTCTTCCTCTTGGGGAACAACACATGTTTATTTTCACATAGGCTTAGACAAAATCTTTATCCATTAAAATCACAACGTTAATTTACTTTTACTCCCTGACTTGGCAGCCTGGACTACTGATTGTTCCAATATTACTCCCTTTCCTAGACGAACAAAAACCCCAACACACATTTCAATACTTGACTCAAAGTATTTTATGATGAGGACTGATGACTTTCACAAATCATACCTTCAACAGGGAAGGGATATCAAGGAAAGAATAATACCCAAATAAATATTTTAATTTAGAGACTTCAAAAGTACATACAAATTAATAAGCAGTAACTGATATATAAAAGAATGGGATTCATTCGTTTTGTCCCAGCAAGGAGATTGCTGTATTTTTTGAGACAAAGCAGTGTGTCCCCTCAGTCATGTCAGATGAGTTACATCAGGTATGAGGATAATAAAGGAGGATAAAACCCCACCCAGATGCACTTGTCCTGCTCTTTGACACAGCCTCATGACAGAACCAGCAAGGAATAGCACAGGAATAGTACAGCAGCTAGTTCTTTAAACCTGTCTCATTTTTACAAAACTACTGCTTCATGCCCAATGGATTCATGCTTTTTGCTACCAGAATATGGCCTTTTTTAACACAGTAAACTCTTGCCAGCTCCCTCAAACTAGATTGACTAAGAATAGCCCCACAGAAAAATATCCAACATCTACTCATGCATATGTGATGCTAAAATTTTAGGAGGCACATCCCACAGTTCATCACTGCTGTACACCAAACCCTTGGAATTCTTTCCCAGTGCACATAATAATTTTTTTTTGTTTATACTCCGATTACATAGGGAGAACTAACGCCACATAAGTAGAGATAGTCTGGATCCAGACCTGTTATTAGCAATGTACAAACTCGAGCTTTGGTATGTCAGTATCAGGCCAGAAAATGCCAAGCACAGCCAAGTTCTTTTATGCATGAAAAAGATTTGGGCAATATACAAGGCTAAAGCTATTTTTCCAGTATTTACCAAAATGCTCATGTGGATGTTTTGTCACATAAGCTGCCTAATTTTAACAATGACTGTGTTTCTTCATCTAGGCAAAGGTCATATAGGAGCTTATCTTCTTTAGCTGTTTCATTTCATATCTATTCACCATCAGTTTAGGGAGTTTCCACCTTATACTTGGCAGCAAGTGCTTACTATTCAAACATATCCATGATCTGTTTCCTACAAGTAAAAGTCATTTGTACATTGTACTTCTTGTGGTAAACAGGAATAACACAGGGATCTGCTATTTCTCAGATGTGCATAACAAAACATGGATGAAGTAGAGTTACATTTTACAATGTCCCTATAACTGTTAAACGTGATTTGTTTAAACTTCATAAATTAAGAAATTTTCAAATCTATACCGCACCACACAAAATAGTGAATCCTGTGGTTAGGAGTGAGTTTTACCTCTGAATTCTCTAACATACTATCTGGTTTTGAAAACTATGCATTTTAAACTGTTCTATGGAACACAAAGGTCCTAAAAAATTCCCTGTTACAATGCTGTCATTTGTCTACTCATTCCCTTTATATCCCACGAACATAGTGAAAGACAAAAGAGGGTAATTGACTTAATTTCTGCTACATAAATCTTGGAAAAATGCACATTATTTTGAAGAACATGCTATATTTGTCCTTGCTTTCAAATTACGAAAAGCTATTTCAGGAAACTATCAATCATTGTTCACTTCTTTTTCTAGAACACATTTATCATCCCACTATCATTTTATAGATAAAAGGCTCCCTTCTATAAGCTACTAATTACATCACAAGAACAAAATTTTAAAAATTATTTGAGAACTAAACCTTACCATTTGCATTGCTCTGTCTATAGCAGAATCTCCCCCAAAGCCAGAGACTCCTATGTCCATGGTCACATCTGCTCCAGATCGGAAAGTTACCCCATTGCCATTTTCATTAGATTTTACAAGACTGCTTAAACTATAAAAAAACCCAAACAAACAGACAAAAATAAAAAGAAAGTAGAAGAGATTACACAGAAAGAGAGTTTATAATACAGGTTTTTTCACTTGCTCTCTTCTAGGCATAATTATCACTCTGAATTTTAGCAATCTAGCGTCAGAAGTTGTATTTCTTTATTAGTTTAATGAGTTTTTTAACCTGTTAGCCCACTCAGAATCATCTCAAATACCTTTGTGTGCTCCTGTAGACACCAAATGATGTCAATGAAATAAAATTTCACAAAATTTACCTACATTTTGAACACTCTTACTTCAATGCTGATTTAAAGACAAATGTATGGATCCACTCAATTATTCAAATTTATTGAAACTGCTTTTTAAAACATGCATCTGAAATTTGACAAAATACATCCACGAACACCTATACTGAAAATTTATGCATGAAAATCATGAAGATACCTACAAGACACTGTTTTCATACTAGTGAATGTTCAATCTGTGTATTTATGACAACCACAAGTGCTCTCTAGATATTTATGATTAATACTGGAAATGGTCTGAAAGCACACTGTTGGGCTAAAAAATAATAAGAGAAGTGAAAGATAGAAATCAGTAACCAAATACAGGATATTCTCACACAGAAATCCAAGTATATAACATTCCAGAGGCATCTAACTACAAATCTGCTCCATAGGTAACCTTTGGTTTCATTTTGTCAAATGTGCCTAACTTGAAGGAAGGCAGAAGTACTGGAATTGTATATCCAGTTATATGTCCTCACTGGATCTGGCTCATGCTAGACTTCTTTCCTACAACTGGTGCAATAGGTCACCAGTTGGCCCTGTAGGCATCAGCTGATTCAATTTTAAAAAGGCAGCTCTTAGCTATGATTCCTGTACATGGACAGGTCTCAAATCACAGGCAACAGCTAAGCCACAGCTTGAGTGAAGTCAGCTGTAAAGGTACGAGTTCTGAATTTAAAGAGGGATTGAGCAATGGCAGCACTAAGACATACTCATGGCAGAAATAAATGCAAATCAAGCCTCATAGACAAAAAACTGACATCTCGTTTCCATACAGTCTCGTAACTTATGCGGGAAGCATTGTTGAATAGTAAAGATCAAGTCAGAACATTAAATTTCAGCTTGTTCACAATGCAGGAAAAAAGCAGGAAACGGGGAATTTCAGCGAATAGCTTGGCAATCTCCTAAAACCTCTTTTTCCTTCAGAATTTACCTGCACAAAAATTTTGCCCCGGTTTAGGTACATAGACTCATGAATAAATTGGATTAGAATCACAGATTCATAGAATGGTTAGGGCTGGAAGGGACCTTAAATATCATATAGTTTTCAACCTCCCTGCCATTGGCAGGATCCTCTTCCACTAAACCAGGTTGCTCAGAGCTCCTTCCAACCCAGCCTTGAGCAATGCCAGAGATGAGGCATCCACAACTTCTCTGGGAAATCTGTTCTAGTGTCTCACCACTCTCACAAAGAATTAATTCTTAATATCTAATCTAAACTTACTCTCAGTTTGAATTAATTCCCCCCTTGTCCTGTCATTATATGCCCTTGTAAAAAGTCTCTTCTCATTTTGCTTGTTGACTCCTTTCACCTACTAGAAAATCACCCTCAGGTCACCCCTAAACCTTCTCTTTTCCAGGCTGAACAAACTCAATTCTCTCAGCCTTTCTATGCAGGAGAGTTGCTCTGTCCCTCTAATTATCTTGGTGGTCTTCATCTGGGCTCACTCAGTGTCACTAGTTCAGTGTAATCCTCCAGTGAGGAAGCAGTTTTAGCTTCACCCACATTACTGACTACAGCAATTTAATTACATTGATTTAAGAGCTATAACTGGGAAATTGGTGCAAGGACTATGAAGATGTGTTTTTAGGCATTTTAAAACACGTATCTAGCTTAAAGCTAAAAAAAAAATCAAAGCAACATATTCTGACATCTTTTCTAAAACAAATTAAATAATTTAAAATATATTTCCTTCATCCTCATCTTCCTTTGATTTAAAACATTTAATATTTTTGATGACATTTCACAAAGCTGTTTTTCACTCAACAGTATGACTGTCAGCAGTGTAGGCACTGTCTCAGGCATTGGAAACAAAAGTTCACTACACCATGCCATATTTTTAAGCAAATGAATAAAGCACTGCAGATGAGTACAGCCTTTCACTGTTAAAAGACCTCTTCAATTCATCTCAGGTCAAAGTTTCATAAAAAATGAAAACATTTAACTTTGGTCTTTTGCATCTTTTTGAACTGAATATGCAGCTTCAGATCTAGTAAACAGTCTTCTATATTGTCCATTATTTAAAAGCTGATTTAGAATGTCAGAGTTTTACAGTCATCCTTTGTTACACAATAATGATCAGCTATGGTATTGTCTGGAATGAAAAATTCACTGGAGTTTCTGCAGCACTGCAGTTCCCATATTCCACCAGAATGTGCACACAGCAAAAAAACCTGATTTTTCAGAAATATTTAGAAACAAATATACACTTCCAGTTCCTAGCATTCCTGCTCTGAAAGCCTTCAAAACATACCTTGGTAGTTTGGGAAGTGCTGGTAAAAGGGAGCCTGTTCGTCTGTAGTTAAAAAAGCCGCCAACCGCTAACACTCCGATTATTATGATTAGTATGACTGTCAGCAACACTGCTACTGCTGCTGTCAAAGACAGAAGAATAAGAAAACATTCAAGCAAGCATTGTTCAGTGCAAAAAAAGAGCCGAGAGAATTAAAAGCCTGACCCTGAACAGGTATCATGGTGAGGTATTACAAATTCTTTAGCTCAAATGTCAAGTGGAATATATTCTTGAAGCTTACTTGTTCCAGGAGGGACTCCTTTTGACAATCCTATTTCACAATAATTCCCAGTGTATCCATAAGAACATCTGTAAATGTAAGAAGGACAGCTGACTGAATGGCTTTTATTAAGTGTGGGATCTCAGCTTTATGATTATATTCTGAAATGTTTATCTGCAACCCAGAAATTTTAACTCCATGCTCAGTAATTACATATTGCACTGACTGTATGTAAATATAGTATGTCTCCTATACTCAGAGAACTAAAAGTGAAAATAAAAAGTGCTGAGTCAGAAGGTCTGGTTTCAGTGGAGCATTGGTGGCACCTGCTGGCTGTTCCAAGTTACATTTATTGAGAGTTACTTTTCTATTGTTATAATTTTGGGGTATAGCATTTTATTAGAATCTTCAGAGGTTTTCCTTTTTGGGTTTTTGGTTTTGGAGTTTGTTTGGGCTTTTTTTCCCCAAACTGATACATTTACATTACTTATTTGTCGATATTTTTATGCATGTATTTTTCCATAATTGTTATAAAAATGCTACTGCAGATGTATGACACCTTCTGAAGTGTTTCCAACAGATTTCAAAGAGTTTAATTGCTTCATGAGACTAAACCAGCACAGGCTGAGCCAGGACTACCCTAACAACATACAGACTTACTTGCATTTGGGAAGACTGCTTTCATCTATATAGCAAGTTCCACCGTTCATGCACCTGCAAGCTGGTGGCATTGTGGGAGGTGATTCAATAGCTGCAAAATTCAGAAGCCACATATGCATTATCAAGACATCCTCAACAAGCTAAATAATATCAATAATGCATTTTCTTTGTCTCTATAGATCTTGCATGTGCAAACTCACAGGCTGCTTTTCAGAATTTTCAGTTTTGATAGCACATGTGCTCGTTGCTCTTGTGTCTGTTTTTTTCTGCCAAATCATCTTAAATTAATTGAAGCAGAACCTCTTCTCAGAACCTAACAACTTAGTAGAGTGTAGGCACAGCCAGCTCAAGAGCTGTGTGTCTGCTCACTTTCTTTTTTTCATGCAATACAGCCCAACACTACACTTCAAACCTCTCCATTCAGAAAGCAGCAAAGCTTTCTCTCTTTGTCCAGACCCTTCCATTCTACCAGCAGGAAGTTGTACAGAGAAGACCAAACTGGAATGCAATTACTTATGAAGAAAAGCAATGGATGGAAATACACAGAGGAAGAGCATTATTCTAATGTTGAATCAAGTGGGGGAAAAAATCATACTAGTCTTCAGTAAGAGCTCTGGACATACTGTCAGAAAAGTGTACTTAACATAGGAAAACCCCTAGATCTGAGCCATTATTATAGGCTATAGATTGAGGATGGACATAAATCACAAAATTATCAGGCAGAGGAAGGAAGTGTTGCTACAATGTTTCTTACAGGTAAAACACCCTTCAAGTAAAGGGAGTACAAAAACCAGGAAAGGCAGAGGTTTTGCAGGCTGTTTCTCAGTAGCTGCAATAGGGCCAAATAAACTAAATATATGTACAAAAGCTATTCTTGGTCGCTGCACAAGCACAGTTTTCTTAATTCCCAAGCATTTTATATAAAGCAGTGTGAGTAAAGAATATCAAATTCAGTATCCCCTGAGCAATAGGCAGCAATTAACAAGTGCAATCAACACAGCTATGGATCCCTAATTTAAACACATATTGCATACATTCATTCACTACTACATATTACTATAACCTCTTTCTGCAGCTCAAATACATGGCAGTAGGAAAAATCATTAATAATTATAAAGAAAGTGTAACTTAGAGGTAAGGCAGTGTAAAAGTGATGACATTTTCTCTTTCAGTGCAACAAGAATATAATTCAGAGAAGATTAACCATAGGAAAGATGCCAGACATAATGTTACAAGTAATAAAACCTTAAAGATATGTTTCAAGGACAAGTACAAGGACATCTGGCTACCACCCACAACACTGTAAGCTAAGAATGCAGACTCTCAGCTACAGAGAAATAGAAATTCTTCAGAGGTAT
Organism: Passer montanus; assembly: GCF_014805655.1. Taxonomy (NCBI): domain Eukaryota; kingdom Metazoa; phylum Chordata; class Aves; order Passeriformes; family Passeridae; genus Passer; species Passer montanus. Next base: position 9,582,054 of record NW_024356504.1, on the reverse strand, counting down.
TTTCACTGTTCTCACTAAAGGCTGAGAAATTCTATTTGATTTGTGCTCCTAGAAGCACTGTGAGGGTTTTGCTGCAGTGCAACAAATGCATTGCAAGCATGAAATTCTGGTGCCTAAAAGACTTTCCAGAGTATAAATATCCAGAAGCTATTTCTGTCCACACTCTTTAGTTCTGTAAACTTTAAGTTTCTATGATACTGATTAAGTAAGAGCTTCTACAGAATTGTAAACAAAATTGTTAACAATAATTTGTCAGAAATTCTAAGTTCTAAAATCAAGGTATTCTTAAAAATATTTTGAAATTTCAAAAATATTTTTGGAATTTCAAAACAAAAATCAGAAAGTATGACCAGTTTTGTAGCTGGGTCGGCCCTGGATGGATTGACAGACCTATATCCATTTTACAAATGACATACAAAGACATTAAAGAAAATGTACAAGATGACCACAAATCAGTGATGACTGAGAATATGAAGCCAGATATTACATCAGTTAGCATATCTCTCCATAATTCTAATGCAGTAATGCATTTGTATTCCTAAAGAAAAGCTTCTGCTGCTTTCACTTCCAGTTTGACAAATTATTCTACCTGCATCACATTCCGTGCTGCTGCCTTCTAGGAACCGAGTCCCTTGAGGACATGAGCAGGTGTATCCTCCTGGTCTCAGCAAGCAGAGGTGGCTGCAGACATCTTTACAAGGATTAGGCACTGAAAAAGTGATAAAGTGATAAAGATTTGAAGAAGCAATGCAGCATATTCCTGAGGTAAGGCAGGGCAATTCCATAGACAGCTGTGTCAACACACCACATTTATACTAAAACCTTCTCTCTGCCTTTTCTTGCACCCTTACATTCTTAAGGGAGAGACAATGGCTGCTAAGAGCCCATATAGCACCAGAAACAAACCACTCCAAGTATTAAATGATCAGCACTTTGCCAGGATAAATATATATTACAACTGTTCTCATGAGGGAGGGGGAAAAGTAAAATGACAGGGTCATATTTCAGAGACTCGAAAGACCAGTGTAAGTGTTCCACTGTTGATTTCATTTTAGGTGTGCAGAAAATACTTGTCATTCTCTACTTAACTTTTAGGTTTTCAGAAACTAATGTTATCATTTACTTCTAGACACATTATCAAAAGTTTACTAAGCTCTTTGCAAACATCAATACCAGCTTCAATTTCATAGCAGGAAATGGCTCACTGGGATACTGATCACCCACCTGACTGATTGTATCTGTGCTGGTGATAGATGCGCACTTGGGTAAGCCATGGATTTACAGTCAGCACTTTCACTTTTTCTCCACTTCCAAATTTATCCTTCTTCCAGACTTCTCCTCGTTCTTTAGCTATCCAATATAAATGGCCTTCAAAGACATCAAGGCTGTATGGACTGCCTACTTCTCAAAGGAACCAAATAACAGACTGTCAGCAAGAAAATCTCCAGCAGAACAGACAAAACTGCTGTTCTTCAGCTTAAATACATGATTTATTGCTTTCATTTCAGGACACATGCAGTCATATATTTATATCCTCATGTGCCTGGCCTCTTTGTGTCTCAGTGCTCACACTGATTAATACTGATTAATAGTATACATAAAAAAGCAAGAACCCAGTTTTCCATATTATTTCCTATTTGGGTCACAAACTCCACCCTGGGAGTCCGGTTACCAGGTATCCCTGAGCCTTGTGTGCCACTGATCATTGTATAAAGGAGAAAACACTACTAAGACTTAATGTGGAATAGCTCCCAAATGTAGCCCCACTTATGAAGCCCAAGTGCTTGTTAGGACACATCTTGGTTACTATTAATTGCATAGTACATTCTTACCTCCATGTAGTACAATGGTTCTGTCTGTCCCATCAGGTCTCATGGATTCAATTATATTTTCTTTAGAATCACTCCAGTAGATCCTATCATTGTTCAAATAATCAATAGAAAGACCAGTTGGCCAGCCAAGGTCTTCAGAGACCAGAGTTTGTCTTTGTTGTCCATCCATCCAGGCACATTCAATCTTTGGCTGCCTTCCCCAGTCAGTCCAATACATAAGCCTGAAAAGACAGAATGAGAAATGGGTAAGGTTCAGAATTTGGTCACTGTGATTATCCTTTGGAGTTTCATGGAAAAGGTCAGTAATGGAAAAAAAAGCTGTTCAGCAACTTATGTTTTGCAGATGTGATTGGGAAGGCACAGAGAGTTCACTGAACAATAAATACCGAAAGAACACCCATCAGTCACAATAAAGCTGTAGCATCCATATCACTTCAGGAAGCTATGCTGCTGTACTGCAGCTGAGAGAAGCACATATCACAGTATCTCATGATCTACCGTTTAATCCAAGTTGCAGCAAGCCCAGCTATTGAATCTACAAGTGCATTTACATTGCTTTTCCCCATGGAGGAGGCTATGACTGTCCTGCTTGGAGCTGGTGAAAAGACATTCCCATCTATTTCCCTGTTTCAGTAGTAACAGAGAAATTTGGTGGGTACATAATAATGTAGAAAAGATATTTTTATTTGAACCATCTGGCCTTGTCACAGGCATCCATGTTAAATCTAATCCTAAAATGCTTTCCCATGCTCACAAATTTTTCAGTGTTAGTAAAAGGAAGTTCCAGAAAACATTTCCTTAGTCTTTCCTGAAAAATTTACCACTGTGGGGTTTTTTGGTTTCGAATAGCATTGAAAATAATTCTGGTAAGCCCTGCAATACTCACCCACGTTTTGGATTGACAGCAATAGCTGCTGGTTGATCCAGGTGAGAAAAAATAAGCCATTTTCTATACCGTCCATCTAATTTTGCCACCTCTATGCGATTAGTCCCTGCATCAGTCCAGTAAAGATGTCTGAATTGCACAAAACACAAAACATTCCAAAAGTAAATAGTTTACACTTGGAAGAGGAATAAAAAAATTAAGAAGAAACACTCTATCAAAATTGAAGAAAATTAATATAATGAACCTGCATTGATTACTGAACTTGTATAGAATACACAGACCCTAAATATAGGTAAGTTTAGCAAATGCATGTGATCTGTTGGCTCACTTCTTTTTTTCCTGTGAAAAAGTTTCTGCAGCTACCTCTGGTCCCTGTCAAATAATCTTCATTGAAGGGCTACTGAAAACATTCATTGTTACTTTTAAGCAGCAGAAGTGGCTAATAAGCATTTTAAAGACTGTTTTTCAGGAGATGATGAGGTTCATTACAAGTAAAAATTCATTTACCATGTAATTTATGCAGCAGTCTAAAGATATCCAGCTTATTAGTTCACAGCTCCTTTCTAGACTTTTGTCTTCTGACAGAGATACTAATGAATAAATTGTTCCCACATCAGATGAAAATGCTTTTAATCCTAATAAACAGGGTGCTCAGTCCACTCTTCCTTGAATTTTGTTTATCTTTATCATAATGCCTTTATAAATTTTTTGACCTTAGATAATAAACAGACTCATTATTATGCACTCACTAATCACACGGTGCCTTCTGCTTGAATAAATTATCTCCTAGCTGTCCTGGGAACATGAAAAAATAATTTCTGTAATTTCTATTTGGCAGATATGCAGCAAGACTAAGTGTCTCAAGCCATGTGTAGCATTTTATATAATGTGCAGATAATTAAATGTAGTTCTTTAAAATACATTTCAACATTGTTCTGAAATCAGTGCAGCACTATGTTTGAAGTGCTGGTTGCTCACCAAGATGAAGCTGAAGCCTCATCAGGATGTTTGTGATATATATTGTGGATGCTTGTTCTCGTGACCATATGAATTTGTCAACAGAATTCCGACACTCTTTTTTGCCTTCAGAGACATTTTGTTTTCTAGGTGCCTCCAGTTTATGAAGCAAACAGCAAAATAACCTGAGGGACAGCCCAGAAGCTAATATATCTATCTCTAAACTGCTGGAAGAAAAGATACAATTTTTCACTTTTTCTCATCATTTTGTATCCAAAATCCAGCAATACCATTCAGAAGGTTGACTAATCTCTATAACTTCTGTCCATTCAGCTTCCAACAGAATCCTGACTACATTTTATAGTGTACATATTCAAACATCAGGTTCCTCTCAACATTATATCACACGAGCTACAGCTATGCCTGTCCACCATATCCTTTAATAGTTATATCACAAGATGAAATGACACCATAAACATTAAACTCCCAAGAGTCAGGCCCAACTTTGTCCCAGATCTTCCCAGGTAGTAAACATAGGGAGTGATCCCATGATTTCTATTATTAAGTTCAAAAAATTACCATGTTTTAGGCTCAAAAAATCCACAGTCAGTAAAAGAGAAAAAGACCTCTGAAACAATTACAAAAACTTAACCATTTTCTGAGAAAATGCATTTATTCATCAAACTTCAGAGCTCCTTGTGTTTTGGGATTGCTCATACAGCACAGGGTTGGTAAGGAATGAGCAAAGATAAAAGATAAAATTCCATTGTGGGTTGGGGAGCTTTCCTTCCAACAGCAAAGAAAGCTTGTTCCCTGGAGCATACCCAAGTCATTGAAGAAGAATCCATCTGACATGAAGGAGCAGTATTATCACTTTACACAGTTGCACAGAATATGTGATGCAGTCAGCCACATGCACATCTATTAACCTGCTGTCTGGGCAAGGACAGCTTACTACATTGTTCTGAACCACCTTCAGGCTACACATATTCAGAGACGATTCATAAGGAAGAAAAAATTGGATTTTGCACAGCCTGATCAAACTTACAAACGGACACATTGAAGGTACAGCATTTTTCTAGCTTTTCAGTGTACTTACCTTCCAACCCAGTCAACAGCTAACCCATCAGGATTAACTATGTATTTGAGATTCAAGTCAACTTCCTTTGTTGGATTGTTCCTACTGCTGTCAAACGTGGGGAGATAAGCACGTTTGATGGCTCCAAACTCAGAGCCTTGTCCCAGAATGCTGAAGTACACAACACCTTAAAAAAAGATGAGAAACGTCTAGTTAATTACATATTTGTCAAAAATTCTAATTTTTCTGAGGCTCTCATGTGAAGTTACCAGCCTCATTTATTTATGAGTAAGGTTGCTTTAGTGTGTAAATTCTAAAGTCATCCATCATATGCAAGACACACATCCAAAGTCATCTTGAGCTAGATTATCAAGAAATATTTATCACATTTTTCAAGAGCAGAGGATCTTAGCTCTGAAACCTTTACACATGATTTTGAGAGTAACTTAGACTCTCATAACCCTAAGGAGAAAGTATGGCCCAGGACAATAGCACTGTGGAAATAGCAAAGAGAGGGAACTTGAGGAATAAGCGAACATATAAGTTAATACAGGGATCTATTGGTCATTCCTGCTTAGTATAAATTCTTGCAAGACTTGGACCAGGTTTGGGAACTGCAGAGACAAAAGGAAAAGGAAGGGGTTAATAACAATCTTCTACTGCAGCGTAATCCTAAAAAAACACAATTCTACACCTAAACTTACACTATAATGAAAGGAAAAACAGATCAAAATACAGCTAAACTAAATTAAAGCACTAAAAGAAACCACAATGATGCTGGAGAATGAGGAGAGGGGAGGGACACATTCAGTGGAGACATGGCCAGTTGATCTAATTTGATTTTGCTTTCCAGTGTAAATTAAACACCCATGCTGCAGAAATGCATCTTTTTAAACCAACCATTGCATGGCTGAGTGTTAGCATACTCACTCAGGCCTATCCCTTCGGGGTCCCAGTCATAATCCAGAGCTTGGATGCGCTCCTGGTTATCAATATAGTCAGAGTACTGTTCTGATGAGATATTGTACCTTCGAATCCGCACATTGTCTGGCAGCAGTAACAATGGAGGATTACCTGGGAAACAATCATGAATTTATTTTTATGTATTTCTCATTTTAGAAAAAACAGATTTTATGTATTTCTCATTTTAGAAAAAACAGAAAAAAGTCATTTCTGATTAAAACTAGTTGTATCGGTACAAGAAGTAGAGGAAATCTAGGGTCTCTTCAAAAACTTCAGAGCTATTCAAATTTCATGGCTTTCCAAAATTCATAAAAATTGAAATGCTTACCACTTATTATCCCTTTCACCACAGACCTTGCACAGACATAATTCCTTAAAAATTCTTAAACATTACATTGTTGGCATATCACCACATCTCAAAAACAGAATGCCACTACACACTACACAGTTCCACTTTCCCCCTCAAAGTACAGCAAGCAATTTTGAAAGTACAAATAAATTGCCAGTCACTTAAGCCATGATATGTCCAAGTTCTACCTTAAAGTTTGTGAATTCTAATGTCTCCATATTCCGATGAATGTTCTCCTGGCCACAGTTTAGTTTTGGGTTAGCCTGATAATATCCCATCAGGCCCTCATTTATGAGGGCTATGAGATTGTATGACAAAGCAGGGCAGAGTTCTATTCTATAGAAATAGAACTTAGGCACATTGTTACCAGCTACAATTAGATTATCTTCTATCACTTAGCCATCAACACACTTCCTGTGTCTAGATGCTTCCTGAACTAAGCCTGTGAAGAAGGGTATCAAAGAACTGGATTTCTGACTCAGGCACAAACAGGCAGGCAGGCAGGCAGGCAGAAACTGAAGTGTAAATGTCCTTTGCATTTCCATCCTAACATTCAGCAGTAAATATTTGCTGAACTAGGCCCCTGGACGGTAACCTGGAGACCTCATTTTCTTATAGTATTTTTCATATTACAAATAATTTTTAGGTTTCAAAACCTCCAGTAGCATGTAAATTTGGTCACAGGCATTCTATCCTGAAGATTTTACCATTTGACTAGGCATACCATTTTTCTATCATTTAGCTCTTAAAGCTGTTAAAGTGTAACTACTTTTCTAGATACAGTACTGCTTTTAGTTTTTATATAACACCACTCCATTGTCACTTTTTTCTATTATCTTCACCTCTTTATTTTTATTATTACTGATCTATTACTATTATTTTCTGAGTCAGATCTGCCTACTGAAGGACTGCCACACATGGTAGTCACTGCACTGAGGTATGATAAAAAGCCAATGACTGATCTGAAACATTGGCCAAAGTCCTTCTGTTTGTGTGTATCAGTCCATGAACAATGAACAGCAACCTGTCATCAAACTGCCTTTGATTTATGCCAGTTTAATGCAACTTTTTTCTGATGCATTATTTTGTTGAAGAATCTAAGCTTCGGGAACAGGCAACATTAATTTCCTTCTGATGATAATCACAGGACAACGGGTTTTTGTTTGCAGAAAATTTCAGGAGAAATGAAGGCAGGCACACAAATCAAGGTATCATTTCTAATGTTTACAATTGGAAGCAGAGATGAGCACTTTAATTCCTAATTATGGAATAGGTGGAATACACAGATAGTATTATCTTACAGAATAAAGTTTGGCTTTCATTGTCCTCTTATAAAAGAGAGGATTACATTCATTAAGTTGCTATATTGCACTTGCTCTTTACAGGTGGCAGTCAATCTTGCTGTCATTTAACATACCATCAGCTGCACACTGTTTCCCTTGTTGATCACCCACAGACCTGAAGCCATCTGCACAGAAACATTCATAGCTTCCTTTGGAATTCTTGCAGTCCTGGGTGCATGTTCCAAAGATCTCACACTCATTGATATCTAGACACAAGAAGAGAAAAGATTCCTAAAACTTGATTTATTTCTAGTTTAGTCTTTAGGAGTCTCAGGGGTGACCTCATCACTCTATACAATTCCCTGAAGGGAGACTGTAGTGAGGTGGGAGCTGATCTCTTTTGCGCTGCCAGCAGTGAGAGGAGCTGAGACGGGAAATTCAGATTAGATATTAGAAAAAAAACTTCCACTCAGGGTAGTCAGGCATCAGAGCAGGTTGCCCGGGGAGATGGTGGAGTCACCATCCCTGGAGGTGTCTCAGAGGCATCTGCATATGGTGCTGGGTGATGGTTTAGTGATTTAGGGGTTACAGTGGTGATGCTGGGTTGGTGGTTGGACTGGATATTCTTAAAGGCCTCATCCAACCTTGACAATTCTATGCTGGTCATCCTTACCCCATAAAATGGTAGGGTTGTGCTTTCCCCACATACTCTAAAAGATCAGTGACCTAATAAGTGACCTTAAAATCAGCATCTGTTATCAAACAGAACTCCTCATCACTCATCTGCTGTTTACCATGTCTTAACTACAGATTGCCAATAATTACTGCAATCCAGCTTAACAGGTTTATTTTCAGAGATGCATTTTTGATCATGTATTTTTGTGTTAAATCAGTAAGGCAAGGCAAAAGATGACTAAAATGAGACACAAGAGCAAAGCTTTCTTGAAATGCTGACAAGACACACAGTCCTCAGAAACTATATCAGCAGGCAGGAAAGGGAGGGGTGGCCTTGGATTTTGTTTAATAAAACTACACAAATTGTCCACAGAAGCTGGGAGAAACAAGCAGAAGGGTTCTCATGAAAACATACTGAAACACCAACTGGGAAAGTACTATTTCTCATGACCACAAACCATGGCCTTTGAGTAGACTCCTCACCACATTTTATCTGCATAAAATCCAGGGCAAAAATATGGCACAACACACCTTTACTGAGGTCTATTCAAGAACAGAACACAAGGAGAGTATAACCTGCAGTAAGTTTGTTTTCAATAAGAAAAACAAACCCATCAAATTTCTATCCCTCAGATTGCAAAGCTATAACAAAACCTACATGCTGTAAAACAAAAAGATATCTACAGGTACCAAAAGCTTAAAAGAAGTCTTAACTGTGGAGCCAATTTTTTGTTGAATGAGGCATACATGTTAGAAAACATAATTCAGCAGTGGAACATCTTAGGAAGCATCTGATAAATGTATAATAATCCTATTAGAATGTGAAAATGAGTGGTCACATTAGAATGATGAAGTGACAGGTCACTGAACACTTATTAGCAAAAAGACATTTATAAGATTAAAAATACCTTCACAGGAGTTGCGATTACTTTCACTGGCCTTGTACCCTGGCCTACAGGAACAGATAAAGCCTCCTTCATTCAGATTGGTACAGTTATGCTCACAGATATTTTCTGCACAAGTTCGCTCTGTTCCAGGATCTGAAAGAAAAAAAAAGAAAGAAAGCAAATCATACCATTATAACAAAAAAACTCGAAGTCACAAGGGGGAGGCATAATAATTTTGATCATTACTACAACTGAAAATAGTTTTCAGATAGATGAAGTTAGTTTCCTTTTTTTTTTTTTTCTAATTAAAATTAGAAGACAATAGTAACCACTGGTTAAGAGAGCTGTCAACTAGTGAAGAGAGTCAGGAAAAGAGCCATAACCATTAAAGCACAACTTCCTTAGCAGAAATTACATTCTAAATTACCACCAATCTGTAGCAACTGCAGAATTTAAGAGATTTTAATCTAATGTCTAACTTTGCCAACAGGGCTCATTCTTATCCAGTGCTTTCTTATCAGCTGAACAAGAAATATTCTTAATTGATATCATGCATAACACAGGTCTTACATTATTAATATCAGGAAACTAGAAAGAAGATGACATGTAGTTCATGCCAAACCTAATCTAAAGCTCCTGCAGTCAGTGCAGGTCATTGCACAGAATGCACTGCCCTTTAAAACATTCCTATAAAGGAAAAGCCAAGACAGGGATAATAGTCAGTCTGTAACAGATAATGAAAATTATACATGTCTGAAAGTACATATAGAATTCTATTGGTTCACATATACTCTATATATGCATAAAATACTTGAGTACAAATGCAAATGTGTTATATAAGCAGAAAAGATAAATAGTATGCTTATTGGAAGATCATGAGGAAAAGATACAGATGTATGTAAAAACTTTACATTAAGCTGATTATCTCCTTTTTACATACACATTCCAATGCTGATTAAATTAAGTTTAAACAGCTCAATTTCATATACATGTAGAAGCATAAATTCATTACACACATACACACACAAATATTCCATTTTCATTATAGCAGGTATTTGATGTTGGAAAGGCTCCGAATGTCACCATCTGATCTGTATTCACATTTATCCCCAAAGAGCCAAATGCAGACATCAGGAGGTGTCTGTTTCACACTGCTTCATTGCCTTTTTATACGTCTATATTTTCATCAAGTCATTGCATTGGGCTATATTACCTAAAGACCATTGGGATGGTAATTGAAACAGAGAAATCAGCTGCTTCAAAATGGACTACACTATAGGCTTCCAAGTTATTTGTGTTTTGGAAGTCTGCTGGATTGCAAATCACCAGTGTAGCATTGGGCACACTTTCACTTGATGCCATCACGCCTGACAACGTGAAATTACAAGTGGATGCTCATATTACCACTCCATCTATACACTGACATAAAAAATTAGGGTTTTGTTTTGTTTTTTTCTGAGATTCATGGAATACCTCTCAAAGTTCAAATCAAAGCTTTTACATTTAAAATGATGCTAGTAAATATATAATAAATAGTTCATAAAAGCTGTACAGAGGATCTGAGAAGGCCAACAGGCAAAGAACTAGTGGTGCTTAGAAAGTTCTGTGGTCCCGTCTATAAAAATGAAAATAGAAGCATCTCAATATACTTTTAATTTTAACAGGGCTAGAGCAACATGTATCAGTTTGGAGTCTGCCCACTAATAACTCCATAGGTTGGTCTATTGCAGCTATGGTTGAAATAGATGGATGCTCTTACCTCTGTAACACAACCTATTTCAAAACAAGATCAAAACCGAGATCAAATTTTTTTTTTTGTGATGCATAAATACTCTAAGACTAAAATAGTCTGTGTTCAGAGCACTGAATTTCATGTAATGATGGAATCATTCAAGCAGGGAAAGATCTTTAAGATCATCAAGTTGTACTATAAACAAAGACCCACAGAGCCACGTCTCTAAGTAGCACATCTATATGTTTTTGGAAGATGTACAAAAAATAAAAACAGAAGAGAATTAAAACAAAATAAACTAAAATAATGAAAGAATGAAAACAGTAAATCTTGTCCTCGCTAACCAAATAATCCTAGAACAGGCTTATTAAAAAACAATAAGGAAATTCAATTCACAAAGGCTACTTTAAAAACTATACTTCTTAGTATGGCATTCAAGAAAAAAACACTCATTGCTTTCAGTTTCAGAAAAATCTATTTCAACAGCATTGTAATTTTGTATTTTATTGATATTATTACTTACTGCAGCCTATTTCATCAAAATGGTCTCCACAGTCATCATAATTGTCACAGACATAATGTAGGGGAATGCAATTTCCATTACTGCACTTGAATTCTTCAGTTTTACAAGGTCTTGGTGTTGGCTCTCTACCTACAATCAAGAAGAGAAATATTCCTCTGTCACAGTTTAAACTACAAAGTACTAACAGACAGCTCTATTTCCCATTGCTAATGGGGAAGCTGATGCCATCTGGTAAAACAGTGACAAAACTACTTTGGAAGTCTGTATAAAGTTAAAACCATAACCAGGATGTAACATCCTGATTTCTAGTCACATCTCCATGAACTGAAAGAAGTCCTGCAGTTTTATAAAAGAGACAGAAGAAAAAATTTTCATGTTAATAGTTGAGTAAACTTTCCTTTTAATAATGCAAACTTATTAATATCCTTTAATGATATACTTCATACACCTACTGCAGATTTCAAGAAATTATAGAGATATTAGCAAACTATTAACATTTAGAAGATTGTACAATAAAGCCAGTAAATAATATTATTAAGCAACCAAAAATATGATTACACTTGAAAATGTACAGCACAGTAAACAAGAACTACGTAAGGTATCTGAGGGCAAAAACCTACTAAATATTAACAGAGCTGCTGCAGGGTCTGAGCCTAAATATAAAGACTGTTAATACATGCTTAATAGTGCCACAACTTCAGGAAGTATTACCATTTGTTTATTTTAAAAGTCCCAGCTAGCTATCGCATCCCAATTTTACGATACAGCCAAACTCTTTCCTCTTCCTCCATTTAGGTAGAGCTCATAATAAGATGAACAAATATGTAGCTGGTGCTTATACTAAAATCTAGTATTGCTTTGAAAATCATGATCTTTACTTTTTAGACAAATGTTTGCCCAGTTTTGCTGCTTATACACATTACACAGAGCTATAAATACATAGTACCAATAACCACAGTTAAAATTATTTCATAGTGAGCTCTTGTTACCATTATCTAAGGTTAACTTTGACATCCCTTGGGTACTATTAAATATTAAGCACATCAAAATTACTGAATTTGATGTTCAATTTTTGTAAACGTACAGTGTTCCTCTTTCTCATCACTCCCATCTCCACAGTCATCCTCCTGGTTGCACAGCTCATGACTGTATATACAGCGATTGTTTTCACACCGGAAACGGAATGGAGATTCACAAGCAATATCCACTAAAAGCACAAGAGGTCAATCAGTCACACTTTGATACTTTAGGCCACTGGGTCACAAATTATTCATATAACTTTTCTCTTGGAATATTTTATATGTTTTGTATATTTCAAAAGATGAGGAGGCATTCAGACAAAAAATATTTTCTGAATACTTTGACGATTGCATGTTAGAATGTTACACATTTTTTTATCAAAACACAGTACCTCATCTTTGGCCAAAGACAAATTCTCTAACTACATACAAAACTGAGGTTTCTAGTTTGTTTATGAAGAAAATTGATTGGAAATCTAACTTGTTATTTAAATGCATAACTGACAAAACCAGTTTACATAGTACCTCCAACATTTAATTATTACACCTCAGGACTTCTCAGTCATATTTACAAAGATGTCCTGACAACACTAATAGCTTTGAATGTTCAGCACCTGTGACAATATACATTATCTGAATTAACCTTTTATTTCAAACTGATGTTCTTATTTTTGATAACCAACTTGAAAAACATGAAATAGTGACCTTATCTCTCTGATATGCTTCTCTCTATTTTCATAACAACATATACAAACATCTGCAAAGCAGTGAGACATACTGTCACAGAATGAACTTGCATGTAAAGCAAAATCCTTACCACTCATCCCAAATAATTACATTTATTTTCTAATTGATCTATTATATGTAGAGATTAAGCATATGATTCATTTTAATATAATTCCTCTCTCTTACAGCAAAGGTGAAGTTCTTCATCAGAATCATCTCCACAATCATTATCCCCATCACATTTCCAGTATGGCTGAATACAGACATGGTTTTTGCATTCAAACAGCATGGGTGGACAGTATGTACCATTAGGATACCGTGTTGCTGAAAAAAAGAAAATTATGACATTTTCCTTTACAATAAAAATTCTATGTCTTCATGAAAAATATTCAGTCCAACACCATATTATTGTTAAAAACACATAATAGGAGATAAGTGTAATAGGATAAGAGGTGCTTCAAAGATGCATAGCAACAACAGGCTGCAAGGACTGAAGAATTATTCGCAGCTACAAGTAATTAATTTAGGTTTAAATGAAGAGTGAAATAACTTATGTTAGACGAGCTTTTGAAAATAAACAAATTAATTTAACAAATGCTACTTGAATTTGTTATCGACAAATCTCGATCAATAATACAGATAATTAACCTCACTGGCACCAAATGGGAATGATTGAAGAAGCACATAAGATATGTAATTTCAAAAGGAGTCATGTTGTATATAGCAAAAAAACCCCACTCATATTCTGTAAAAACTGTGAAAGGAACTTAACTAAACCAAAGAAAAATCAAAAATATTCTTCTACCACCCTATATAAATAAACCATACACTTGTTCTTTCAATGGCTTCTCATACATTTCATCCTCCATTTAAGAACAAATGTAAAACAGAAATGGAAAAGTATATTATTTCATAAACCATCACTTGTTCTTTCAATGGCTTCTCATACATTTCATCCTCCATTTAAGAACAAATGTTTTATAACTCAGGTTCTGAAAGACAACTGGTATGATGTGGTAACCATCAGAAAAATAAAGATAGTACTGTGCAGATGCCCTTTCTTACTTAAAGTACAGGTGTTAAAATTAAGTACATGGAAAGACGTACTTAATTGGTATCATGTTGCCCTGATACCAACATGAAGAGAAAGGAATTCTCCCAAGTACTGAAGCATAAGATCATGGAAACATGTAAGTCAGAACCAACACATCAATATCACCCAAAAAGCCGATGTCAGTCAATGCAGATATAGCACAAAGGGAATATTTTCATTCCAACTGGGAACAGTACTTTCTGGGTAAACAGCTGCAGCTGTAGATTCAGGGAAACTACAGATATTTTTTTCACAGTAGATCAATATACCAAAAGAAAACAGAAATGAAAAAGTATATTATTTCCTTGGCTTCACTGATACTTTAGGACACTTTACACTACTTTGAGAATTATAGAAAACAATCTCATTACAAACCTTGTTAGAATTTGGTACAACTGAAATAGTTTGGTTCTTGCAGTGCTCATGGGATAGTGAAAATTTTCAATTCAATCACATGTGTATCTTCTCCTGGACTTGGTAAACACATTCATTTCCTACCATTAAGAATGTGTTTGCAATCAGTGTAAGAGATGGCAACACATCATCATTTTAAAAAGCTGATTCAAAACACTATGCTTACCCTGAATTTTTACTAAAATCACTGACCATTGCAGAATTCTATACCTCTAAGGAGTCATCTCACTTAAAAATATGGAAAAGAGCAAATCTTTCTGAAAGTGAGCACAATGGGCACCAATTGCAAAGCTTGCAAAGCTTTTAACTCACGACAAGTTGCTTCATCAGAGAAATCAAGGCAGTCCGCATTTCCATCACATCTGAAGCGCTCTGCAACACAGTGTCCACTATCACACTGGAAATAACCTGGGTGGCAGGTTCTCAGCTCTGAAAAGATTCAGAAGTAACCGTTGAAATGTCTTCTTATTCAAAGACAGAAAAACTTTTTATGTTTTGAGAGCAATCTTCTAAAAATGCTGGAAAATCCCAGGCTACTGTGGTGTTCTCTACTTTTGGTGGAGTGACTAACGTGACAGAGTGAATATCACTTATTTAAAGATGCTTCCCAAAAAAGATCGTTTTGCAGAATAATTTATCACATTAGAAACAAGAGACACAGCATTCAGATAATACACACCACAGTCACGTTCATCTGAATTGTCTTCACAGTCATCATCGTGGTCGCAGATCCACCGGGAAGGAATGCAGCGCAGATTGTCACAACGGTATTCACTTTCTGTGCACTCACGAGGACCTTCATTTAAAATCAGTGGACAAATATGAAAAGTTTCCCAGATGTAGAGTTAAACATCCACACCTATCTCATTGAACCCGACAAAAGTAATGTGGGCAGAGGTAAAATCTTAAAAATTGAATTATGTTAAAACATCATTACCCTCAAGTACTCTTTAAATATGGTAGATATTCCATGTCCCTCTTGACACAGAAAAAAAGGAAAATCACTGCAGACTTTGTTTCAACACAGAATTATACAGAATTATACAGAAGTTTTTAATTCAAGTAAGAAAAAAAATCCTCTATGATTGTTAATCCTCTATTATAAGAAACTATACATTTGCACACAGGATAAAATTCAAATGTCAGTTCTCAGTGGAAAACAGGAATTTGTGTTATTGTGATGACTGGATGGATTAGTGTTTTTATGAATCCTTGATATCAGTGTGGTATTTCAGCAAATAAAAGAGAGACTACCATATAAAACAAAGAAGGGCTGCATTTGACAGCTGCCTTGTTCTCATTAAAAATAGAAGGATCTTTAAGTCAAAAGTGTGGTTATATAATTACAAAGAAAACAAGAACTCACTGCAGTTATGCTCGTCAGAGTTATCTCCACAGTCATCATCTCCATCACACTTCCAGCGCAGCGGGATACATCGATGATTGTCACAACGGAAGTCTCCAGAAGGATTGCAAGTCATCTCCTCTGAGTTCAGACAGTTTGACAACAAAACAGCACACATTAGCATAGTCTTTGCCCAGGTACATTATTACTGAGGGCTTTCAGAAAATCTGGGCGTTTGCAAATTGGAGAAATAGTCTATGCACAAAGTAACATTGAAATGACCTTCTCCAAACTTACCACAGCCTTGTTCATCACTGTTGTCTCTGCAGTCGTCATTCCCATTGCACACTGCCCACAATGCTACACAACGGTAGTTGGTTCTGCAGCTGAATTGTGTGTGATTGTCACATCGATAAGCAGGTCCCACTGAAAGAGGGAGGCAGTTGTCAAAATTAATTGTGTTACTTAGCCATTAACCATCCTCCTTGCTTTTCTGCCTCTCCTAACCTTTTATGATTTACAGTCAATTATTTTGACTAAAAAGAGCTATCTGATAATTTTAGTGTTGTAAAAGAGAAAGCATTATCTGATTTCTGTATAATAATCTGTATCTGATTTTACTATCTTTTCCAATCTATGCTCCTTGTATTCTGCATATGCTACAAACCCATCACAGGATCAAATCACTCTCATTGTGTTTTTCCCTAAACTATTCAGAGTTGGTGACACTGGCAATAGCCCCAAATGTGGAACCCAGAGGAGGCAGCTTGTCCTCAGATGGCAAAAACTTGATCACAAGTTCTTGAAGACACACATTAGTTCAGAGAGACATGCTATAGCATCTAGAAAAATTCTAGCATCAAGAAAGTCAAAGTGAGATGCTGCCAGTTTCTGATAATCTGGCCTGCATAAACAGGCTTTCTCTCCTTCAAGAATATGCAAATAGTAAATTATCACATAGTCTCTATGTTTTCTAACACTCTTTACTATACAAATGCAATAAGCTTGCAGAAAATACTCCTTTCCAATAAACTTTCAATCTTAGGAAAATTAAATTATGTGGTTCACTCTGCCTTTAGTGCACTTTAATGTAGGCATTTTACTACAGCTGTGTGCTTACTGCATTCGTGGAATGGCTCATCAGAGTTATCACCACAATCATCATCCACATCACACTTCCAGGACTGTGGGATACAGCGGCCATTGTCACATTTAAATTGGCCTGGGGGACAGGTTCTACTGGCACAGTGAGTACTATCTTCATCCGAGTTGTCACCACAGTCATCCTCTCTATCACACTGCCAGGCTTCTGGGATGCATCGTTTGTTGGCACACTGCCACTGATGAGTTTCACACTGGTGATTAGCTGAAAGAATACAGATCAGCTGTTAAGATACTGAAACTTACAAAAATGATCTGCTGCTGTTATATCAATTGAGCCCTTATGTTGACATCAACAGTTAAAAACAAAGCCAGAGAGAAATTTAAAGAGACACATATACTTGTCCAGTTAAAGCAGTCAAGGTACACATTTCTAACATCACATGTCACATTTTCCCCAGGTACCTTCAGGCAATCTCACTAAGGCTCTACAGTTCTCTAGGAGCAAGACATATACTACCTTCTCCTAAAGCAGAGGGAAGTAAACCCAGCATTCAACATGATTGAGGCAGGGTCTCCCACTCACTTCACAGAGGAGCTAATGGCATATTGGCTCTGACCATGCAATCCTTATGAGTGTGTTGCCTAATGAGCCTGTTTCTCTATGAATGAACATGACAGACAACACAGGAGACCATGCTAATATCAGCTACAGAACCTACAAAAATATAGCCTCTATTCCCAAAGGGCAAAGCACTGAAAGGTGGTATCAGCAGTGCTGGCAAACTGGGGTAGCTCTGAAAACAGAAGTCAAAACTTATGTCTGCTTCCAGAATTTCTTGCTGTATGTACTTCACTCTACTACTTTCTTTTACATACACTGCCGAACTGTGCAAGAAAAAAACGTGTATTATAATTTCCATTGATGTTCTAGACCAAAGGATTCTGTTACCATGCATGAGATAAAAAGTAAAAGGAATTACATAAACCTAAACTGATTTTTATTGTACCCAGTATGTTATGCTGTACACAGCATTACACAGCTGCCATAATTCTACTTTTAAATTCCCCTGAGGTATACTTAAAATCTTAGCTATTTGAAACTCAGTTAAAATTGACATTCCATTTAATTCTGTCATTGTCAGAACCACGTTGGAATGGAAGGCAATGACACTATCAGTTATATAACCACATTGCTTTCCCCTTTCCTTTATATTACTTGCTTGCAACTGCTAGAACAATATTATTTACAAAAAGAGAAAGAAGGATATGCTTTTTAAATTAGACATAAGTATGTGGAATACCATAGGTTTTTAAAGAGATAACATTATTCCACAAGCATAATTATGCTACATTTCTATAAGACTGCTATCACAAATCGCTCTCCAAAAGAAATCTTTCCACATGAACTGGATTTCAGGATGTAATAATTTTGTCCCATCACACAAAATAGAATAGAGGGAAAATTAGAGTGACCTGGGCATTAGGAGGCCCTAGATTCTTCATAATCACCATGGCATTACTCAGAGCAAAACAAAGTGAGTCCTGTTTCTAATATTTTATACCTTAGATGGTAATTTACCTCAGTGCAAACCTGTCTTGGAGGTACAGAAACTGTTTATGTTTTGATATAGTATATTTTCACTCTCCTTTAACCTGCTTGCACAAAGGTGAATTGCTCTAGCAGGTGCAAGAGTACAGAAGACTGCATCTATCTATCTTAGCTTTTTATCTTTGAAAAAGGGATATTTATTATGAAATTTATATGCTGATTGCATGTTTTATACTGACAAAAAAATTAATTTATGTGTTGGAACATACCACAGAGTACAGGATCTTCATCTGATCCGTCATGGCAATCTGGCTGGGTATTGCATAAGAAATGTGAACTTGTGCAGTTCCCATCATTGCACTGGAACTGCCCCACAGGACAGTACCGGTGAGGACAGGTTGGTGGCTCATCAGAGCCATCTCGACAGTCCCTCTGTCCATCACATTTCCACCAGATGGGAATACACCTACAAAGAGAAAGCAGTGTGTTCTTTGTTGAGGATATGGCTTTACAGATGTGCAACCATCCTTTTACAGCACAAAAGACAGTCTTGTCTTAGCGATATTTATTGAAACATCCAAAACATCTTTAATTTCTTCTATTTATATTGAACATCTTTTATTTCATATGTCAAATGCTAATAAAATATGCCAGAACACTGTCACCAGAAACAGATGATAAACAGATAACATTGGTGGACCTCTAGGAGGAAGTTCACAGAAAATAATATTTAATTTTTATGTTTATTTATGGTAATCCTCGCTGATATTTTTTAGATCAATCATTTAATGAGACAATAATTCACCCAAACTTTAGCACAAAAAAATTCACTAGGGATTATCATTACAATACTGCTTCAAAAGGCAACCCAATAAGCAAACCTGCCTCATAGGCTCCAGGGTGATACATCAGTACAAGAGCTCTTATATCACCATTTCTCTCCCTCCACTGCTGTCTCAGTAAAAGGGTTTAGAAATGTGCTCTCACATCAGCTAAATGGCTTTCCTGGGCCACTGGCAGACAGTATATATTTGGCAGAAACAGATAATTGTAGAAGTTGTTTAAAAAAAAAAATTCCAGGTTAGAGAATTCAACAAGTGATTTCTGGAAGTACATGCTTCTAACAACCCAAACTTTGCTACATCAGCAATGCCTATAACAGAAAGAAAAGTTAAAAAGTACTACTTAAAGGAACCAGCCTAGAAGTACTTTTCCAAAATGAAAGCCTGTCTTCCTGTCTTTTCCTGGTTTTCTCTCTGCAAGCATGTCACAAATTCATAATGAGAACAGAAAGAAGGAAGCCCTAATTTCCTGCCCTTTTGAACAGACTAAACTGTAAAATATATCCTTAAAAACACATAGAAAAAGCGATGGTGAGCAGCAGACTTACCTCTCAGTGTCTGCACAGAGAAACTGGGTGCTAGAGCACATTGGAAGGCAGTGGGCTGTATTGCCAAACTGTATGACCATGAAGTTATCAGGACACTCACAGGAAAACCCCTGACCACCAGCTTTTATTAGGCAAAGATGGGAACAACCACCATTATTGGTGCCACAAGGATTATTTACTGGTAAAATAGAAAAATAAATATTACCATATTTCATAAATTCCGGAACACAAAGGTTTCAATCTGTGATAGATTCCTCTAATACTGTTTTGAAACCCTATATGTAAGAGGCTGAAAACCAAAACCTAGATATGTAGGCATTTCAGGAGAGAAATATATGCCATTTCATGTACACAAAATCTATGCTATCAAGCAACGATGTTTTAGAAACTAATTTAAAATTATGCATTAGCAGTTATTGCTTTTCAAAGAAAGGGCATGTTGTAAATGTAAACTAGATGCCTACAATTACTCTGTGCATTTTATTCCAGTCAGCAAAGGCAAAAGCTGAGTACACTCGGGGTCCTTTACTACCAGTCCCCCAAATAACAGCTGACCATCTAAATGCAAATCTAAGTCTGTTTTCTCACCAAATGGTTGTCTGTATGGATGGTAAACATGGATGTCAAATGGTCTGTGCGTGGTATTCACAAGAACAGTCCTTTCTGATCCATCATATTTATTTCCTTTTTCAACCGTCCTTGTGTTCCAGTCAGTCCAATATATTGTGTCTTCAAAAACTGTTACTGCAAATGGATGAGGTAGAGTCCCGTCGTATACCGTGTGACGATGATGTCCATCCAGGTCAGAGTACCTCCACAAAGAAAAATTTGTGCAAAACATTCAGATAAATGCTAAAACTTCTTTCCATCTTTTCTCTTCACATATTTTGTATGCTTATGGTCCTTCATTATTGGTGACCAGAAACATTAAATGTAGAATTGCAGCTTCTTTATGCCCTAAAGACAGATCACCATCCTTAGAAAATTCATTTTAGTATATGGAGGAAAGTAAAACAGGTTATTTCAGGAAAATAAATGGAATAGAGTAACATCCACTGAAATGCATAGTCCTCCAGAACCACATTAGCAAAGAACAATGAAATTTTGCACATTTATTGCCTTAACAGTGAGTTATTTTTGTCACAAAAGAGACTAGCTTGCCTAGATGATTCAGACACATAATAATGAAACACTAAAAACAATAGACTTCCTATATTCCTAAATTTTACATGTCTTTCTGATTTAGAGCTTCCTTTGCTGAGACATCTTTGGCAAGATTTTACATTTTTCTATCACCTTCCCCATGTAGGGGGAAATTATGAAATACAAGAGAGGAGAGAGAAAAACATATATGTAATTAACTTACATTTTTAAAAAGATATCTCTAATACTATATCATAGAAAAGGCTGCCAAAAGAATTAATGTACAGAAGAATAGAAGTAAATACAAACATAAATCTAAATGTCCAGGTAAATGTGAATACAAATATGAACACTAACATAAATACAAGCTACTAGTTTCAAAATATTTCAGTATTATGAGTTTCAAAACAATTTAAATAGCCAGATAAATATTACTTATTTTTACTGCTATTTAGGTGGGAATTTTCTAGTACTAGAAGCAATGTATAGATTTTTTTTGATTGACAAAAGAATCCCACTCGCCTACAGGAAATTCCATACCAAACTTATGGACATTCAGTCACCTTCTGAAGGTTTGTATACAACTTATTAGCACATAACTAGTTTAGTTACAGCTCAATTCTCATCTATAAGCAAAAACAAGAGAATCAGAAAATAGGGAATTTATAGTCATTTTTTCTTTGGTTCAGGTTGTATAACTAGACAGAGAAGTTGCATATTTTAGTACCGAGTGTGAACCATTTCACTGTAATTTTTGGACAATTTTCACTGAATGTAGCAACTAGGTTCCTGTGTAATCTAATGATCCATATCATCTACTACTCCAGACATTTTGACTCCAATTTTCTATAGAGTCAGTGGGCAGAAGTATGTATTCTTTTTACAACACCTATAAAATCTCCCACCACAATCTGACATGAGCAATCATTCAGTTGTTTTACTATTTCCTGTGTACATACTCAATATAGTTTAGGTGGGCATCTGTCCAGTAGAGCTTGTCATTGGTGTAATCTATGGTAAGTCCATTGGGCCACTCTAACTTTGTAGAGATGATTACAGTCTTCTCCTTGCCATCCATGCCAGCTCGTCCAATATAGGCTCGATCTGCCCAGTCTGTCCAGTAAATCTGTCTGTTCAAATGAATACCTAGAGTTAGGATTGTTGAAGTAAATACTAGAAGTCATGCTTCAAATATAGTATTTCCTCTCACAGAACTAAAGCAGAGATCAAGGAAGAAGAAAGCCAATATATATCTTAGTTTAACTGCAACAGCAGACAATTGTGCAATCACAATTTAATTCAGTCAGCCCCAACACCTACCAGAACATACACACTTCTATCAACCTTTTTAGCCTTGCAATCAGAACTTTCTAGTCTGTATGGAACCAAATTCCCCTTTCAATGGTAGCTGACAGCCATGCATATACACCCACAACAGGGAACCTACTATTTCTCCTAAGCTGCAAATAAGTGCTAACACCACAGAAATCCAAAGGCAAGCAGCCCATATTTCCTTCAGAATACTGCAAGATTATTTGCAAAATAAAGGAAAAGGACTCTTGGAAGGTCATACCCATATTTTGGATGAACAACAATTGCTCTGGGATACTGAAAGCAGAAAGTATTGTTGGCATCCACACACCGATCCACCAGTTTTTTCCGGAATCTTCCATCAAGTTCAGAGACATAGAGACAATCTCGATAGGCATCCACCCAGTACAATTTTCTGAAATATTTTAGAGTTAATTTATTAAATATTTTCCCCCTTATTTTGCTTTACAGCATCTTTAATTTTTTTTATCCTAGAAGCAATGTATCCACTGCAAACAAACACATACTTCATTGACATCTCTTCTACACCATGCTCCAGGCTGCCCTTTTCACTTCTGTTTTTCCTGTAACCACAATCAGTGATGCCAAATTCAAACTTGCAGGTGCCCAGTTGAGTAATAATATGCCATTTGCCTACAAATTCCTAAACCTCTATTCCATTTCTTTCCTACCAACAATGGCCAGGAGCAGGAAAACAGACATGCAGTGCAATGGACTGTGACCAGGGCTATAAGCCATTGTAGAGAACCCTCAACTGTTCCATGCTGCCACCTCTGCTCTCATCAAACAGGCAGAAAAGTCCTAAATGGTTTGACACCCTAATTTAAACTTCATCGTGAATTTTCTAACACTTCTATTACTTTGCCTGGGAATTACAGCTGTAAGCCAAGAAATCATACAAGCAGAAGCGATGATTTTTTTTAAAGCCTGCATAAAAGCAAAATATTAAATTCAATTAGAACTACAGCAGGATACTTTGAAATTCTCTGCAGAGCTGGTCAGATCCAGCATCCACAGTGTCATTCCAGAAATAGCCTCACAGATATAATTCTGCCTACACCACCCTAAGTAGCACCATTCCCCACCAGGGAGGAGGAGATAAGAGTCTTCTCCAACCTTCATCTCATGGCATCCTTTAATCCTCTCTCTGCACAGAAAACAAGCAGGATAATTCAACCAGTGTACTGTTCTTCAGCCTGCCTGGAACACCTAAACAAGAACTGACTGAAAGCATAACTAATGGTAGCTGAAATAATTCAATAATTCAAAATCTGTATTAGGAATGAAGCTGTAGGACCAGTTCAGCTAAAATTTGCCTTTTGCTTCATCATCTCTCCATGATTCATAAAGCATTTTGAGCTTCTGGCAACATTAATTATCACTAGGTTTAGAGTGGCCACCACACAATGACAGAGGTTCTGTGGCAGTAAATCAGACTACTTTTTGAAACACAGCAGGCAACTAAAAATTTACCATAATGAGATGTGTTTTCCAATTACCTCACCCACATGCTGGCCTCCTGACAGAAAATTATGTGGATCATGTTGCTTGAGTGTGTCAGTTAAAGGTTCAACTTTCAAGAGCCAAAGACACATGCTTTTCACATGGGTAGAGGAGCTAAATTTCATTAAGGCTTACTATTTCTTACTTCACTGGGATCTAGTTACCTGTTACAATATTTTGTTTATGCAGAGTGAAACCTTCATGCCAATCCCAACAACTGCTAGCAAATGATCAACGGAAGAGCAAGTCTGACAGAACCTCAGTATACTACATATCAGAGTAATTTAAGTGTTATGTATTAGATGCTAATAAACAATTTCAGAACAGTTGTGTAACACTGCATCC
This sequence comes from Passer montanus, assembly GCF_014805655.1. Classification (NCBI taxonomy): domain Eukaryota; kingdom Metazoa; phylum Chordata; class Aves; order Passeriformes; family Passeridae; genus Passer; species Passer montanus. The sequence goes on along the minus strand of NW_024356504.1, from coordinate 9,557,926 downwards.
ACAACCCAAAGTATTTCACTACTCATCTGGAATTTCATATGGAGTGGGGGAAAAAACCCCTAAGATAAACTCCTTCACACATCATTTCTTCAGTAGCTCAGAAAGACAAAAAATGTATTTTCTTACCTGCCAACCCAGTCAACAGCGATACCTTCCCCGTTGGGCACATCATCATTTATCACTGTCTCCTTATTTGTCCCATTTAGGAACATTCGTTCAATGACATTCCTCCCCACATCAATCCAGTATAACCTCTTTTCCACCCTGTCAAAGTCCAGTGCCACCACATTTCTCAGTCCTTGCAAAATGAGAGAGTAAGACTGGCCATCTGCTGTGAGATTTCTCAGATAGTAACGGTTGCTAAAAATAAGGTATGGGGAGATATTACTATTTTGCCGGCAACTTTTTCCATCAGGCTCCCGGATATAGCCTGGGGCACACTTACAGATGTAGGAGCCAGCTGTGTTCTCACAAATCTGGCTACATACTGATGGAGTTTCATTGCACTCATCAATATCATCACAAGTCCGTTTATCAGACATAAGTTTGTATCCAGGATGACAAGTACAGTAGAAACTTGTCTGTGTGTCTGTACAGTCATGATCACATCCACTGATTGAAGGGTCACTGCATTCATTTACACCTGGGGAAGGAAAGGAGTTCTATTCAAGGAGCCAGCTAGCAGAGTAATAGTGCAGTCACTTCTCTCCTTGCTACCCCCTGAAAATGCTGAATGTGGATGTGGGCTGCTGTAATAAAGGAAAAAAAGTAAAAAACATAATCTAATATAAAATTATTCTACTACCTCTGAAGTCTGTCACAAAACACCAAGTGCAAAGTATGGACTATGGCATATTTTGGAAATGCAAGGGCAATGCATAACAATGTATGAAATACATTTTGTTTATATCATTAGCTCATCGACATAGTCAGTTAAAGCAACACATGATAAGTATGACTTAATTAAAGCAAAAAAATTAAAAAGTTACATTTCTTATAATTTTAATTTCTGAAGAATAGCCATGGAATAGATAGGACTGGAATTAAGGAATTGTCTTAAGAGTGTATTTTTTCAAAGGTGCCTAAGATTTTTTAATTAGACAGTACAAATGAATGTATACATACCACATCCTTTTTCATCACTGTTATCTAAGCAATCATCCAGCCTATTGCAGACTTTAACCAGCTCAATGCAGTTTCCATTGTCACATTTAAAATGATGGGGAGAGCAGGTCGCTTCTGGTGTACTACAGAGATGTTCCAGCTCATCAGATTCATCACCACAGTCATTATCCCCATCACAGATGTAGGCTTTGGAAATGCAGCGCCCATTCTGACAAGTAAACTGGTGCTGTTGACATGGTTCATAGATGCATCCTCTTTCATCACTGCTGTCACCACAGTCATTCCGCCTGTCACACCTGAAGAAGAATGAACACTTCTTCAAACATAAGAAGGCAATCACTGTCTTCAGGGAAGATGGATACATACACTCTCCCAAACAAGGTTGATATTTTTGGCACAAATAGAAGAGACTTTCAGAAACTGTGTCATATTGTATAGTCTGATCTTGTGAGTCCTGCTAATATTCCTTGTGTGCATTAGGGGCCAGACAGAGTCACCCCAGGAGAGGTTACTAATAACAATAAAAAGGATTAAATGCTAATGGTGAGCAATGAGAATATTAACAGAAAATTCTAGAGCATATTCAAGTCAAATCTAATGCATGAATGCAGAGCAAATAAATAGTTTCATTACAATTACAACTAAATGGTGTGAAAACAAAGGTTGAATTAGCTCCTTCACAATAAGCAATTTTGGGAATTTCTACAACCGCTTAGGTAGTTACAAACCTGTATGTGTTACGGATGCACAAGCCATTACTGCAGGTAAACTCGTTTTCTGTGCAAGATCTTCGTGTGCAGTTCTGGTGTTCATCAAGAGCATCACTGCAGTCAGCATCACCATCACAGACCCATGCCCGAGGAATGCACCTCCTGAGCGGGGGTCGATTGTTGGCACAAGTGAACTCTGCTGCTGTGCAGTTGCGGTTTGCTGAAGGAAAAGCACACTCACTGACCAAGTTATACTCTGTGTATGTGACACCCTTCTCCACCACCTACACAAACAGCTTGGATATCCACCCATAATCCACAGCAGAACCATGTCCTGCTGCACATGCAGAGATAGATACCACTGTACCTTCTCATGTACAAAACTGCACATTGCTCTTCGTGGAGGCTGACTGGGAGCCAAAGCATTCCTTAGGCAGTGTTGACACATGCAGAAATCTGCACCTTACTGGATTCTCAAATAAGTTTTTTAAGCCAGATTTTCTGGGAGCTGAACAGCCTCTATTCCCTATTTTGTTCAAGGTATTCTGTGCTCCAGGGAGCAAGCAGAGGTAGAAGTATTACAGTTAATAAGGGCAAGGACTACAAGTACAACCAGTTGTTCTCAAAAGAATGAAGCAGGACCAGACTTGGTGAACCTCCTTCTCTTTGTTCACCCTCTACACAGATACACTTCTTTTGTTCACTAGTTTTTAAAAATTTTAAGCCACAAACATGGTTATTAGTATGCACAAGATGCAGTGCATTATAACTAGGGAGTATCTCCACTGAAGCTGCTCTAGCTGCCCAGATCATACACAAAACCCAGGTTAACTATATCTCCATTTCAACTCAACAATACAAAGAAGAATAATTACAAAATTAGAACAATGATTTTTGGTTTTTTTAACCAGTAAAATGTTCAATTTTGATTCAATATCATGAAAATGAAAGTATAGGAAAACTGTACCTCATGCTTAATGTGCACCTTTATAGGGTAGAAAAATTGGCAGTGAGTGAGAGTTTGGCTGTTTTCTAAAAAATACCTGCAGGACAAAGTGCAGTATCTACTTGCATTAACCACCTACCACAATTATGTCTTTGATCCTCATCGCTCATATCCCCACAGTCATTATCACCATCACAGATCCATGTTGCTGGGATACATCTGCCATCATCACATCTGAACTGGTCACTCGAACAAGTCCGCATTTGGGGCACTTAAAAATGAACACAATCACTGTGCTTGTTAACTAACCTGCACTGCCATGAAATCTACTGAGGACTACTTCAGGCAGAAGCTTAGGACAGTGAAATGTAAAATCAAAGCTGAATCGTAAAATACTTAATGTATAAGATGCAAAACATTTTCTTAAGATACAACTCCAGTAATGTGCAAAGTAAGCTACCAGCCCTGCTGAAACCACAGAAGAATCTTGTCATGTGTTATTCTTACTTTTACAGTGAGAATAATAACTATGTCCTTTTTTTCACCTCCTACTCTACTCCTCTGCTTATTCCCATCAGTTTCTATTGTACATACAGGATTTGTTTACTGTAATACTATGATACCCATGTACTGTGTCAACACTGCTCCCTTCTGCATCCCATATTCCCTTTTTCCCCAAATGTAATACTGCATGCACACTTTCTGTACAGCATGACATCTGCTTTTACATGCAAAACAATACCAAAATACTTGCTAATTTTTGCCATTTGATTCACTATGATCATAGTCTTATAGGGATAAGATGTTATATATTAAGAGTAATCACATTACAAGCAATAAGGTGTTGCAACTAAAACCTTCATATTCCATACACAGCTTTAAGTATTTAAAACTCAAATTACTCAGTGACTCAGATTAGAAAGAGTGAATAAAACTCAGAAGATACTTATTTTCTATCTAGTCTGGATTAAAGCTTTTGCCTACAAGACAAACTACTGATTTGCCATAACCCATCATGTTGTATCTTCTGAGTGCAGACTTACCACAAGAAGCAGGTTCATCAGAGCCATCAGCACAATCTATTCCTTGATCACAGTACCAATGAGCAGGAATACAACGTCCCGATGTACAACGAAACTCATTATTTGTGCAAGTCAGAGAGACTGGAAGAAAAAACCTATGCATGACTTTTTTTTTCTGCTACCTTTCCAACTTAAGTTGCTTTTGAGTCCATGTTATGCAAAAAATATTACAGTCCCCAAAAACGAAAGAGAAAAATTATGCTAGGGAGGATTTTCTCAGCTTCTCTGAAAAGAGTTCATTGTACAAACTAGCTTGTTATTTGTATGCAAAAAATGCACTTCATTTTCTCCTGGGCATGTGTATCAGCCAGTAAGTAGACAGAATTTGCCCTGGAAATAGGATTGCATGCAGCAACTGTACATATATTCTAGATTTATACTTGAGACTTGAGATTTGTACACAAGAAAATGACCACATTCCAGTGTACTCATTTCTCCAGTGCTCAAACCAGGTATAACAGACTCAGTGCTTTACAGAAAATCAAAATGTGCAGTAAGTAGTACCTCATGGTAGAGAATTTTACTCCTTCCATTTTTCTTCAATTGCTGGTAGGAACCTTTCCTTAATGACAGTGAAGAACAAACCATAACACTGAGTAGCTCCAGCTCAGCATGCTGCAAGTACTCTCTGCACTTTAGCCAAGCCCCTTGATCCTGGCATGTATAAGGGGTTTTGACAATTTCTTCAGTTGTTACCAATACTTTCCTGAACCCTCTGATAGTTTCAAAATACCAGAAGGATTAAGTCTGGCCTTTTAACTTGCTCTTCCCTGTGTCTTTAATGATGGAAATCAAAGACAGTTAACTATTGCTCATTAACATCTTAGTGTTCCTTTTGTCTCTCGTTCTTTCTCTCTCTCCCTCTTCCTTGCTCTTCACCACTTCTCAATTTATATAATTCAGCAGGGATATAAAGAGCAGAAGGGATAAAGCACACCTTTGACAAGCAGAACAAGGCTCACTATAGCAACATATTCTTGACACACGGGTGTCCATAGATAACAGTGGCCACATTTTGACTACAAAAATTGAACTCACATTTTAGAAAAACTGTGGCAGCTAGTTCAAAGCATGTACCTTTAGAAAAAATAGTGAAAGCAAAAATAATCTACTCAGGCAATACTAAAACTAAATCACGACCTGAAAATATCCATTATGTTTTACAAATTGATCCATAGTATTTCATATGGGAAAACTACTACCTAACTTCCACCTAATAAAAATGTCCTGGCAGAGTTAATCTGGTTTGTAATTAAAGCTGATTCAAAACTAGGCACTTCCATATCCTAACTGGAAGATACAAAAAAGAATGAATCATATGCTAAAGCATAACCACATGAAAGAGCTAAAAGAAATTCGAGACCATAGACAAATTCATTCAGTTAGAAGGAAGAATATTCTAAAGTTAAAGTTATGGAAAAAGACAACCCTCTATAATACTTAAGTTCCAAACACCTTGTAAAACAATAAAAAATACAGACCAAAATAAACAAAAGGAACAATCCTCAAATGCTATATTAAAACTCTGCAAAAATGTATAATCTTTTTTATTAGTTAAAAGCATTATTTAGATAATTATGAGATAATAGTATCATGCATATATAACCAGTATTACAAAAGTATAAGTTTTGAGAACAGTTGGAGTTATATTAAAATAAAAGAGCAGTGGAATAAATTACAGAAGTATCAGAGAAGTAACAAAGGCCCTTTAACTCTCTTAACTTACCACAGTGAGTAGGACTCTCATCACTCATATCTCCACAGTCATTATCACCATCACACAAGTATGTTCGAGGAATGCAAATATTTGTGCTTTGACATTTTGTAAAACCAGACTGGCACGTACGCTCCGCTTTAAGGAGGGAGGAAAAAAAGTGCTTTAGCACTATTTTAAACACTGTCATGCAGTTATTTTCATGAACTGCAAAAGTAGCCAATATTGAACTAATCATAGTTTACATCCTAAAGAAAACAAACATAACTGATAACTTTTATAAGGTATATAATTTTAAATTGTGCTATTATGGGATCACAATATACACTCCTGATTATTAAATATAGTATAATTAACATAGCATGACACAAAGTAAAAGGTCATTGTCAAATTACAGGCTAATCCTGCAAAAACATAAACCCTGAATCCAAGTTATCTGAAATAGTATTTTTAAATGCATGGAATTACTCACAAGAATTAACATCACATACTGCATGAGTATTTGTCGCCTCAAGGCAGACTACTTACAGCAACATTTATTATGTAATATCTTAGGGTGTTCCAGAATGTGATTTATGAACTCTATTTGCTTCAAACAGCACTAAACAGTACCTGTAATGTAAATTTTAAAAACTTTTGTCCTTCTTGTTGGTTTTGTCAGATTTCTTCACATATAACCATATTTCCCTCTTCCTTTGTCTAGAGAGTCAGACACCAATAGGCACTAGGTACTAAAGCTCAACTTACGACAATTCCTCTCATCTGATGTGCCATTGTCATAACAGTTGTTTACTCCATTGCAGACATACTGAAGGGATATACACCTTCCATTATTGCAAGTAAATTCTGTGTGGGAGTCACAGGTTCGGAACAAGCAGCCAATCTCATCACTGTTATCTCCACAGTCATTGTAGTGATCGCAGCGGTAATGATAGGGTACGCATCGCCCATTGCCACAGGTGAAAGCTGTTGGCTGACAAGTATGGAAAGCTGCAGAAAATAAAAAAGAAAAGAAAAGTGGATAAAATATAATCCAAGTTCTCTGACAAAGGAACAAGTAAAATCACAATATTTTTACCTGCCAGGGCAAACACAGCTGCAAAACGGACTGCATGAAAAGTAAAATACATATTTAAATTAAAAAATTAGAAATTGGCTATACATGACAAAAATTCAATACTACAGTGCTTCTGGATTCTACAGCAAACCACTAGTCTTTCAGATCCGAAATCTGTAAGCAAACAAGGGATTGTCTCTAAACTACAGCCATAAGATCCATGATCATAAAGCCATAAAAGTGATAGAGACTACAGAACAGGCAAGACAGAGTATACTTTCTAAAGCAGTCCTTTAAAATGCTTACCACACACACTTTCCAACTCATCACTGCCATCACCACAATCATTGTCATTGTCACATTTCCACCGCTCAGAGATACAATGTCCATTAAGGCATGTGAAGAAACCAGTATCACACCTGGTACCATTATCCACAATACAGTGCTTGTTGTTATTGGCTAAATACCAGCGACCTTCAGAGGGGCACTGACATTCTGCACCAGCTGGACCTAAATTTATGTTTGACAATTTAAAAAAAATAAAAATAGGACACAACAAAAAGGAAACAAATTTAACATTGATGTATTATATAGGTTTCTGTGAAAATGTTCACAGATGTAACACTGTAAAAGGCAAAGCAATTTTCGTAATTCCTACGCAATCTATTTACTTAGATAGTAGTCTGGTGACTTGGCCAGACTTTTTTCTCAGTTAAACATATGCATACCCATTAAAACACACAGAAGTTATTTCAGAGTTCCCTAGAGGAACTGAGACCAGAATTTGGAGTATCTTAGTACTTGTTTGTTGTCCAAATGCCTTTTTAGTGGCAGCAAGATGGCACGTGATGCTTTCAAATATCACAGCTATATACACGGATACTTTATCCCTCAAAATCAAAACAGGTGTTCAAAATTTCTTGCGATAGGTAAGCTGCTCTTCTCAAAATTAATGAGACGTTTCTGTTGTTTTCAGGAAAGATAGACCTTTAATGGTATGTAACACACTACAAATGAAAACAGGCACTGAATGACTTTTTCAATGTCAAGGATCATAACTCCCAAAAATCTACAACACATGAAAGAGCTCTCTAACACTTATGTAAAGAAATAGCAACCATAAATTTTTAGAATGTCTTGTAGGAAACAGCTGATCGGTAAGAGCATATACTCTTAAGATAAGCACATCCTGCAGCACTCACTTCATGTCTCATCCAAGGAAATTTTAAACCCCAGAAAACAATGGTTTTGTTTAAGTTAGAGAAACCCATAATTTTCACTTGTGAGGATTCTCAGACACAACCCTTAGGTGTGTTGGTGAAATACCATGATCTTAAATGGCAATTATTTTGATTGCATTTATAAAAAAAAGAGATATTAAAAATTTGTGAACAGTAAAAAATATTTCAGCTGTCCCCATGTGACTAGAATTGTTATAGTCTAAACCCTAATACAGGCAAGAGTAATAGCTCACAGTATCAAGCACAACAGCTTACCTGGTGCACAGATGTGACTGCAGCCACCATTGAACTGGTTGCAAGGGTTCATACACTGCTGCTGCTTACTTTTTGCCCAGACATGAATATCCATTGGTCTTTGTGGAAGATTCATGATCATTACAATCTGATCTGAACCATCGTACTTATTAGCTCTATAAATGCTCCGTGTGTTCCAGTCTGTCCAATATATGTGCTGATCAAACACTGTCATTGCAAATGGATGTAGAGCAGTGCTAACAATTACCTCACGATTTGTACCAGTGAGAGTGCATCTCTCAATCTTCTGCCTACAATAACAAAGAAATTATAACATCTTAAAGAAGTCTTTTAACTTATGTATAAAACCATGCCCTAATTAGTCTGGCAACTGACATCCACCATTTCAGTAGTGCTCACCAGTATCTCAGGTGCTGCTATGCTCCCCCAACTCCATTAACTAGAGTTTGAAACAGAAAAGTGTACGTTCCATTCCACACCCTGAATTCCCCTTAAAACAGACATCCCATTACAAGTGCCTTGCCCTCCTGCATGCAGATAAATCCAAACAGCCACCTTCTTCCCAGAAGATTCCATAGAGACACAGGCCATGGGACTCATTACACTACAGAGAACACTCTTCTGATACAACAAAAAAGTCTGAAAAATAACTTCTATGCTGAAGGAATCAGAGGGGAAAGGTCTGATTGCCGCAGTGGTTTCTCTGAGACCATGGGTAAATTTGAATACTTAGAAAACCAAACCATTTTTTAAAACTTTCCTGCTGATGGAAGAAATTCTGTGGCACAAATTCAAGGGTAGAGCTCTGTCTGGTAGGCAACAGCAAGAATATCAGGCCAAATTCCACCGGTGACAGGCATTAACCATGAGCAATGAATAATGTAAAATGTGTACTGCAATTGTATTCGTTGGAGAAGACACTTATGAAAGTCCCAAACTGCATGCAAGACAAACGAACTGACAGTGGGTGCAAGTGCATAAAGCAGAGAAAAAAAATCTACATTGTGACATAATATAACTTATTGCACAGTAGTTTCACAGCAATATTAAAACCTGACACTGTATTGCTATTAACTCGTAGCATTCTATAATGCCAAGTACCAAATTCAACTGAAATGCTAACCAGCTAAGAAATGAGGAAAAATAAATACAGCTATTAAAATATTAACTAAATGTAAACCAACAAGTGTGTTATCAATACATACAGATTTGCATCAGCCCAGTACAGCTGCTGTTCTTCATAGTCCAGGGTAAGTCCATTTGGCCATACCAAGTTTGTGCTCACAATGGGTGTTCTGAAGTTTCCTCCAAGTGTAGCTCGTTCAATCTTTGCATTTGAACTCCAGTCAGTCCAGTACATATACCTGTCAATAACACAATTATATTTTCACAAACAAAACTCACAAACTCTGCTTTTGGTGGTGTTTCCACCTTTGTGTCGCTCACTGAATTGTGCATTGCAAAACTACAGGAAAAGATGTTCCTCTCTTTTGGCTCGCACGGACAAGGGAGTCTTCTAGAGGGATCATTGGGGTCCACTACAGTGAACTTCAGAAAATTTTTTCCAGCTCCTATGTGAATCCAGTAAAGCCAGTTAAGCTCTTTCTTATATTTTTTAATTATAACATGTTTTAAGTATAACTGGTAATGAAATTAAAAGCACAGCATCATACAGTAATCCTCTCAGGAAATGTTCTGATACTGAAACAAGGATTCTTCTGAAGCATTCAAGGAATACAACAGAAAAACGGTTAGGGTTGTAGGAAGTCTCTGGCAGTCTTTGTCAAGGTCTAATTTGTAGTTTCACCTGCAGTCAAAACAAAGTGCAAGACATACCCTCTGCAGGGATCTAATACAATGGCTCTGGGCCGTGGCACCCGGGCGATCACTGTGCGGTTTGATCCATCCACAGCCATCGAGCTGATGGTCTGATTCAGGTAGTCACTGTAGTAAACTCTGTTGTTGATCCAGTCAAAGGCTATGCCATCTGGAGTCCCCAGGTCTTCGGCACATGCAAGCAAACACACACAAGCTCAGCACCCTTTCCTGATATACTTCAGCACTCTTCATCTATTATAATTTGGCTACACCGAAGACTTCTTTGAAATGCCATTGCAAATCTGTCCATTTAAAAACCTGGCGTAGTAATACCTGGGAATCAGGCAGACCTGGGTATACAATAGTGTTACAAAGAACCTTCCCTCACATAAATTTAAGTTCTGGTTGCTATTATTCAAGTAGCAAGAATCCTCCCTCACTCCATTATATTAATTTATTACATATCATTTTAATTTATTATGTATCATTTTATATACAGAATAATATCTATCCAGTTTTATATTTCCATTTAATTGGGATCAAGATTAAATAAGAATCTCAGAAAAGGAAAAAATGAGAAAGAAAAAGTATCATTTTATTAGATATCTTAACTAAGTGGTCGACCTTGACCTTTAGCATAAAAATACCTGTTGAGATAGTGGTAGGGGCTGCAGGTAATATTTTTAAAGTATCTGATTACTTTGTACTATATTTCAGTGCACTTACCAGATGCAACTACAGTTGGAGAGCTAATTCCTGAGTAAATACTAACATAACTGATTCTTCCTGTTCCTGAAGGATAACTTTGTGTAAAATATATTCGGTTATTTATGCTGTCAAAATCCAGGGCCACAGCAGTTCTTAACACATTGACTGTGCGGAAGGGAGGACTGTGGTTTTCAGGATCTAGGTGGATACTTCTGAGGGCATTTTCAAGAGCAAAAATCAGGTAATCATCCGTTGAAATGGAACATCTCTTGCCATCACTGCCTAGTGTTCCAAAGGCACAACCACATTTCGGTGTCTGAATGTCAGGGAGGGCAAAACAGAGGTGAGAACAACCTCCATTGTTGTCCAAACAAGGATTGTTGTTGACATCAAGGGGAGAACGTGACTGGAAATTACTGTTGTAAATTGTAACATCCCTTAGCCAATTAATGTTATCTCTTATTACTGTTGGCTGATCAGTATTGCCTGGCTGCTTGCTGGCTTGGAAGATTTTTTTCAGGTTTCGATCCACCCAGATCATGGAATTGCCGAAGATCGTGATACCATATGGAGTTGGATAGCGACTGCCATAACGTACAATTTCAACATCACCACCATCAGGCTGAATTCTTGCAATCATATCTAAGGAATCATCCACCCAGTAAACGTAGCCATTGCTGTGATCTATGGCCAACCCACGAGGTGTGACAATGCCCTCAGACACAAGAACTGTTCTGTTGGTGCAGTCAAGAAAAGCACGTTCAATCTTTGGATTTTGCCCATAATCAGCCCAGAAGAGATATCTGTTTTTTGGGTCAACTACTATGTGCCTTGGCATGTCTATGGTAGTTTTCAGAAGCACACGGCGATAAGTTGTGTTTAAACGTAGAACTTCTATAAAAGTCTCTGTCAGGAAGGCATTTGTAAAATAAAGATTTCCTGTATACAAAAAACCAAAACAAAGCAAATCAGAAAAGCAAAAGAGAAAGTTAATATTAGCATCAATACCTGAGAAACACAAGTTGCTAAAATACCAAACCACAAAATGAGTAACCATCATAAATATGTTAGCAGTTGGAAGCATAAGGTACTTGACTACCATCTGATGAATTAGAAAGAATACAGCCAAACTGACTGTATTCAATTAATTTCTAAATTCTCATGGATGGCCATGGGTATCTATAGCACAGTTGCCTTTTAAAACACACAACTATGAAATCCATATTATGGCACAAGACTATATACAGGAACTAAATTAAGTCTTTACAACAGATGATTATCCTAAAACCCATCCCAACAAGCCTATCCATCAACAGAAAAACCTTTGCAAAACATATACACAGTACGTATACATATATATACAAAACTAAAGTACTAATGGCAGTTGTTGATTAATACTTTCTGAAGAGTTAATATTTCAATTAATCTCTAATATGTTTAAATAGGAACAGGAAGTACAAGTGGAAATTATAGTTCAATGATAAATATTTCTTCTGCTTTTTTTACTTTTCATTATAAATTATAAAATGTGTACACATCAGTCTGAGGGTAGATAAAAAGTCCTTTCTTATTTACAATGTCATAACACAGGTTTTGTGCATTCTTCTCTGGTACGTGTTTTCACAATGATAGTTCACAGGTACATACAAACGTACAGACAAGAACAGAGGCCTAAGACAAATATTAAAGCACCAGGCTCTCTACATCTTCTCTGATAAACTTTCAACTTTACATATATATATATATATATATATAAAAATAAACGTAAACCACAAGCTAGAATGACGGCACATCCATTCAAAATAGTTCCATTAGAATCTGCTTATGTTAGCATAAAAAATTTATAATATGTAAAGAATAACATTCTCCTAAATTCAGCTGTGCTTACCTGCTACCCAGTCAATTGCAATGCCACGGATCCCATTTCGTCCTATTCCATTTGTAACAACATTTCTAAAATAAGAACCATCAGGTTTAATTTTACGTATTGCATTCTGAGAAGAAACTGTGCTACTGAAGTCACACCAGTAAATGAAACCAGAAGGCATGTGAACATCCACATGAAGTGCATTTCGTCCTGAAATATTTTGAAAAGTTTTAATTAATGATTTTTTATATAAACTAAATTATTTAAAGTATGTGCTATGCTAGAAAGAAATGCCAAAATCCTAGGCATGACAAGATTTTTTCCTATTATAATATTCACATACCTCTTCCTGCCAGTGGTACCATGGCTTCAGAGTGATCTGATGTCTCTAAACTAAATCCTTTAATTGCAGAGAGCATAGAAACAACTACAAATGAACTGTATGGGGAACAGGTTCTGTTATCAGGGTTTAGCTGAAAGCCAGTAGCACAGGCACAGGTGAATAATCCACCAGGTACAGGCAGGCAAAGCTGCTGGCAAACTCCAATATTATTACTGCAGCCATTTGTGGATCCAGCAGAATCTGCAAAAGACATACATGGCAAAAAAAATCTTAACTGTATCATCACAAACATCTATAGTTAAACACTCAAATGCATATAGTTGTATAGTATTAACAATCAGCTGACAAAAATAAAGGTCCTAATCAGAATACATTTTAGCACCGATGTGATAGTACTGGGTTTATTGGCCTCTTGTGATCTAAGATCAATGAGGCAAACAGTCAGGTAAAACACATTTGAAGCTAAAGTCACAACATTTCTTAGTCAACACGATTTTAATAAAACTACATGAGCCAATAGATGCCTTAATTAGATGGTGGAGCATCTCTTTACCAAAACCAGGCAAAATACTTCTGACACTTTTCCTGTAAGCCAAATAAAAGCATATCCTTTGAAAGAGCAACCATTCTGTCTCTAAGGAAAGTTCGAGTTTTTGCAAGTTGAATATCCTGAAACATCTCTCTAAGCAAATACTCACTGTCTCTGTAATACACTCGCAGGCTCTTCAGTCTTGGGACATTATCTCTCAGTGCTACTTTGTTTGCACCGGTGGCCTTGTCAACTCGTTCAATTACTTCATAATCTCGATCAGTGTAGTACAGAAAGGTACCGTACACAGCAACTCCCCAGGGATGAGAAAGGTGAACCACCAGAGTCACACGATTTGTACCATCCACATTGCCTCTCTCAATCTAAGAAAACATTTTAAAGATTAAGATTATATTTCCTATAGCAACAGTTCAGTGTTATAATATAAAACTAAAATGCAATGCATGATACTAAAATCTCTTTTGTGCATGAAATATTTAGGTACAAGGTAGGAAGAAAAGGTAGGCAGTATATGATTTCTGATCTTATACTTTTAATGGTATTTAATAACAGCTATCCAGATTTTGCTTGGTCCTGCAACTCCCATTTATAAGAGAAAACTGAAGTAACTGAATCACTCATGTGAACCATAGATACAGAGACAGGTAAAGAAGCAATTATTTAAAAAATATCTCCTACCATTCCTGTGCTTGTAACAGCCCAGTACAACTTTTGTTCCTTAATGTCAATGGTAAGAAACTCTACATGGTCCAGGTTGCCAGTGAAGAGGTTTTGTATGCCTGAGCCATCCATGTTTGCACTGGCAATCTTTGCCGGGACACCACTGTCAGTTCCCTGGTCTGTCCAGTACAACTTCCTGTAACAGACATTATCAGATCTGTTAGCAAAACTGGCAAGAGAAATCAGTGGACCAGAGTCACTTGAGTATATGCTTAAAGCCGATTCCTCTGTCAATCAAATACTCCAGGACATGCTGAGCAGAGCTCATGTTGAATCAAACCACAATGAAAAAGAGCTAATCTGAGAAAGAGAAGAATGCTTGTTCTCTTGACAAAGATAAACACCTGGCTCTCTTGGAAGAGAGGAATGCCTCTTAAATAATTTTTAGAAATCCATAACCTCACCTATTTCATCTCATGATACAATCAGCAGATAAATGCACCAGAGTATTACAACTATAATATAAAAGGAAGAGAATAATAATTCTGTTTCACAGATGGCTGCAACATTTCAGAGCGAGTTTGGTTTCAATTTTCAATTAAAACTACAGAATCAGAAAAAAACTAGATGAAACAGAGAAAAGGCAAATTGTCCTTTTTGGGAGCAAGCAGCAAAATTAAAATTAGTGCTATGCTTTTTGACATGTGACATTTTTCCAAGTAATACGTCTTTCTACTAGGCTCAAGTCAGACATCACAAGATATTTTACAGAAAGACTTTGGAGCGCTCTTTATTCTGGGTTCCCATTTTTCAGGGATTTGTTCACAATCATAATATTCTGATTTTTTTTTTAATTAAGAAATGGTACTATACAAGCATATTGTAAATTAAGGAGGATGAACATCTATGTAGTCATTTAGGTAGCTATGCACTTATTTTTTACAGCTTATAAAGAGTAAATAAATTCTGCACAAATATGAAACAAATAAAACAATGTCAAGTTTAGGATGAAACCTGAAAACCCTAAAAAACAAGAAAAATATGGAGAATACACTCATGAGCAAATACAACAGCAGTTTTGGAAATTTACCCTCTTGCTGGATCAACTGCCAAACCAATTGGTGTGCCAGCTCCCAGAGAGGTGCCATCATTGGTAATCAGTGTTTTCCTGTACATTATGTCACCATGCAGCTTCAGGACCTATGCAAACATTTAACTTATCAGACCATGCAATAGAGAACTTACAGTGCATTTTCAAATTACATGAATGAAGCCTAAATCAACACGGAGTTGAAATTGCAGAAGACTTTCTCAAATACCAGGAAAAAAAAAAAGCACATTGTTTTGTACTCCAACCATCTCTCTTCTCTAACAGGCATCCCTTGAAGGAGCTGCTTGCAGCTAAGAACCTGCCTATGATAACAAGGATCCTAGGTATAAAACCAGTTTATCTCTCAGTTTCCATAATATCTTCAAGGCCTGAATGGGTTGATGAAATTCTGATTTAGGAAGCATCCCATTTTATTTGCTCAAATTAGTTGCCTTTTAATTTAATAGTAGGCATTTATATTTTGGAACAAGAACACTAATGACTTAGTGATGAAGTCATCACTAATGAATGAAGTAAACACTAATGAATGTGTTTATTCACAGTCATTACTGTATTACATATTACTAACCCTCCATTTCTCTACTCTGAATGACAATTTTATCCCTCACATACCATGAGACTACTTGTCTCTAGAAAGCTACATGACACATTATCTAAGCATATGGGAATGGACCTTACTGCATTCAATGGCAGCACTCCTTTACTATCAGAGGCATTGCATTGGAATTATTGATTTGAAGTAAGGACAGTAGTAACTCTAGTCATCATAGATGCTGTGTGTTAAACACTAGAAGCCTAAGGTGTTGTAGGGAGAAAACAAAAAGAGAGACTGATACACAAATAAAATTTGCAGGATAGATCAATGCACAAATAAAGTGTCCAGAATATATTGCTTTCAATCTTTTTGACTATGTTTAAATTTAAGTTTCTGTTCAAGTTTGTAAAGTATTTTTCTACACACAGATTACACTTTAAATCTAATTTAAGTTTTTCATGAAATAAATATTACTAATTTCAACCTGTATATGTAGCAGTGAAAAATCTAGGCTCTTGTTTTCCAATTGTCCCTCTTAAATAATTACCTCAATTGACTGTGTTCCTGGGTTACTGTAATACAGGTTTGCAGATATCCAGTCTAGTGCCAGACCAGTAGGAGCACCAATAACAGCTGCTGGAGCAAAAACTGTCCTGTTGGTTCCATCTGACCTCACTCTATGAATTTCACCCTTGGAAAGAAAAATAACAAAAGTTTAAAAAATGTCAAGAGCAGAAAACACCCCTCTATTACAACTACACTAGCATTTTTATACTGCAATCTCTTCTAATGCTAGTGCAGTTCTAGGAGGAAGTAGGCAGAGGCAGAGATAGGGCAGAACAGGCACATAAAATGGAGCACAGAAACTAGAGAAATATCTTTATTGCAGAGGGTGATCCATGACTGACAAAAGCATTTCAGCTCTGTTTGGGAGCAACAGAAGCCTGAGGCCTGCAGGTCAGGGATACAGCTGGGGGGCACAGTCCAGAGGCACTCATTTGTCAGGCTTTGTCAATACCCACCAAAAGCAGACCAAACACTTGCCCTGCAAAGGCACCTGCCATTCCACTTGCCAGGATTTAACTTGCTGTTAATGATGTATCAGCCCTTGACCTCCTACACTATTGTATATGTCAGCTGTATCTGCTGGCTGACATCTGCCAAGAATATTTTTTTCAGACTGAAGGGAAGATGAAACAGATTCCCAAGTAGTTAAGGAGTTTCTCAGGCAAAGTTTTTCTTAAATAGGTCTATTTAAAATACTTTATTGAACAGTCTAACTTTAAAAGAACAAATAATTAAACAAATTGTAATTTCTTTTAAGTGGTATAGAATACAGTTTAAAATTAGTTATTTTAAAAATTTTATTTATTTCAGAGCTGCAAAATGTAAAGAAAGCAGGTTGGGGAAAAAAGCAAAAATCTTGTGTGGATGAAACATAACAAGTTTGTGTGAACTGTTTCTGTTAGAATATAATTACAGAAATCTCCTTATCTACCATCATACTTCTCCAAGACCTAATTATTGCTTTTCTTGACGAAAATAATTAAGTTTCTGAGAGTGAAGACATGTTGCAGAATCAGTAGTTTCCTATCACATCTGTCTCATAGATGACCATAGATATTTTCCCTTTAAAGTGTCTCCATTCACAAAAATTATGTATTTTTTGTCTTTTGTTTTTTGTGACAAGTTAGCCTTATAAAACACATAGAGTTTCTTAGTTCATGACCAGCAATAAAAGTAATTAGTCAAACAATTATAATTAACTATTAAGAATTAGTTCAAATTAATTTTTAAATCTATAAGCCTCACATGTGCTACCTGGAAATTATTGTGAGTTTGCAACCATTTTCTATTGAAAGAGGTGCTTCTCTATGATAGTTCATTAAGTGCTCAGGCTAAATGCACATACATTCATTCTAGTGCTAAGTGTCACTGTGTCCCATGCACTGCTCCCATGGGGAATGCTCTGGCTGTGTTTGCAGAATTGACTCCTAAGTCAAGAGGGTAGAGAGAGTCGACTACGGCACAGCAGAGTTGAGAGTGTGGGTCTGTCAGTGCTGTCCAGTATTTCCTGTTCATGCCTCCGAGGCAGAAAAAAACACTAATCAGATGTCTCTGCTGACAAAAATAAGAACTACTTTACAAAAGAGATGAAACTTCCTTACTTGTCCTAGGAAAACAACCAACCAAATAAGAAAAAAAAAAAATTAAAACCCAAAAACAAACAAACAAAAAAAAACATGAAAAAACCAACCCCCCCCAAAAAATAACCAAAAAAACCCCAAAACAAAACAAATAACCACTACACCACAACAAAAAAAAGCTAACGTATTTCTGTCCAAAACACTTCAAAAATAAAAAAGGTTTTAATTTAGTGCACATTTTGAACACAAATAGTAACATACCGGATTTTCAACCCAATAAATCATCTGTTCAGAGTCATCAAAGTCAACATCAACACCATTTTGAACTCCTGCTATTGGAACCATAGCATCATTTGTCTTCTCCTCAGGGTTCAGAGAAATTCCGTAAATTATATTATCTCTTACAGCAATAAGGAAAGGGTGTTCAACTGTGAAAACAAAGAGTAATTCAGAGTTGCTTCTGGTCAAGAAAAAGGCATTATGATACCTTTCCCCCTCCCAACCAAAAGTTCCCTGACGCTGAGAATGGTTCAATATTACTAGTGATGTTTTGAAACCACTTACATAAAGGTTTGTTCCCTCACTAGGAACACAGTTATCAGTTATTTAAACTGCTGTAACATTTTAAGTTTCAGCACTGTGCAATCACAATGCAAATTCTGAGAAGGAGGAAGTAAATAAGACAGGATCACTCATTGCCAGATGAGAGAAGGGTATTTGTGCAGCTGCTCTAAGCTGCTTTTTCAAATCTCAGAGAAGGGGAACCAGCCAAAGCTCTGAGGATTCTGCAGAACCTGCCTGTGATAGGTTCTAATGCATATTAAGCAGGACCCACAAACATGGAACGACATCACAGTGGAACTGCTGATCATTATTATGAAATATAACTGCAGTTCTGTTTTCTTGTTTTATCCCTAATGGTATATTTACTTTTAGGTAAACCTGTACCCTCTACGCTTAAATCTTATTAACAAAGGACAGTGCATCAGGTGATCTGGGAAAATGCATCAGAGAGCTGCAGATTGAGAGTCAGCAACTGCATTTCTCATCTGCTAGGGACTACGGGAAGAGAATCTCCTGAACACAGATTCCCTCTCCTCTTCCTTGTGCTTTGCTCTTTGGAGAACAAATCCTAGCCTCTTCTTCCCATAGGCACAAGGTGCCACTTAACAAGGAACTTGGTTGTTGTAGAAGTAACCCATTTCCTCTTTTATAATAGATCAAAGACTTGGTTCATTGGTTTGGTTTTGATTTTCTTTACTGGCTGCTTAACACATTTATATAAATTTTGCAGTAAATTTCTGGCATGAAAAAACACAAAACACAGCATCACTGCACCTCTCAAAAATTATTCTCCATACTTCTCTCTGTCTTCTTTCAGAAGTATTAGTCAAATACAAACAAAACAAAACCTACCAGTGCTAAAGGACAACTACTCGTGCTATTTATTGTGAAAGATAAAAATAGCATCAGAAATGGGAATAAAATGAGGAAAGGCTATATTTGAACAGAAAACTAGTTTTCCAAATATCAAAATTGTGAGGTTCAAATTGTGAATTTTAGGGGCGAGAACCCAGATTAATCTAAGACTGGAGCTTGACTGGTAGAAGGCAACATGTATTCACAGCCGAGGGCAACAAAGAAACAAAGTTCAGTGACCAACGAAGTCCCTTCCAGTCCTGCATCCTGACACTCTTACAATCACAATCCCCGCTTCCAAGCTGAACACTTACAATGAACACAATCATCTGACACAGCATGTTTTTATTTTTTACTGATACTAAGCTCCTTCAATATGTATTTCAACAGCCAGACATTCCATGTGGTGAGAAATTTTAAAGTGAGGCTTCTTTAAAGTGCTTATAAGAAAACTAATTTCACCCATTTTTCCCAAATGAAGAATCTGAATCTCTGATTCAGTTCTTTCCCAAACCTGTCTCCAAACCTTTAGGCCAAGTATATTCCATGTGTCCTAAATGAAGTCTGTCTGGAGTGGCCCAAACTGATTTCATGAGCAGCAGCCCACAGAAGTATGCATTTTGCCTGGGAGAGGGATGGATTTGACAATATCAGGTCTTTTTTATCATCTCATTAATACTGCCCTACCTCTCATGCAGTTCCTGTCATCAGGAGAAAGGATCCATCCTGAAGGGCAAGCACAGGAAAAAAAAAGTGGTCCAGATGAAGAAAGCAAGCAGAGGTGGCTACAGGGGGATGATGCACAGGAATTAACACCTGAAAATAAGAAAGGGACTATTAGCAGCTATAACAATATAAGCAATTAGAGAGAATATTCTCATTGTTACTAACATTAACCCAGAACTAAGACAGTTTTGCTATTTCTTTAAAATTAAAACAATGAATTTCTAAGAACCACAAGCAATACAATATACTTGTGACAGGATACAATATTCCATGGAAAACCAGTACATTATCATAGTGATCTTTGCAACTTTTCTGCATCACAAAAAAAACCTATCAAATTCTATTTGAAACTTTTCTTAACTGCATGGGGAAACCTGTGGGATTTGCAGTCCTTGATTGCAATAACCCTTCTAGATGGGACGATGTAAATTATTTGCTGAAACTTCTTGGAGAAACTAAAGAGAAAATAGTTGCAACATCTTACTCAAAAATAGTGGGAACTTCTTAGCTCACTTTGAAACTGTGAATCAAAAGTTGTAAAATGTAAAAAAAAGACACTGAAGATCTCTCCTGACTGCTATTATTCCTAGACTACACTAAAATTCAAACTAAACTACTTCCACAAACTTGCTGGTGAAGATTTTTCAGAATGAGTAATTGTCATAAGAAAATAAAAAATCAGATTTTTAGTACATCCTTAGCAATGGCAGCAGACCTTATTCTAAAAAGCTTGGAAGTTCCAGGAATTTACACAATTGTTACTAACATAAAAACTAACAAGAACTGAAAACAAATTAATATGACAATAAAAAAATGGCATAAACTCAGAACTCAAACTGTAAGAAAATTGCTCATGTAATCAGTATTAAAAAATCTAAACTCTGGTTACTGTAAGATCCAATGGTTTACAAAAGAGGAGAGTGGATGACAGTTTTATTACTGCATCTGGAATTTCAGTCAGCATGTAATTATTTCTTCATTTGTCAACATCAGTATATTTCGCTATTCTGCAAGTACTCTATTCCCTCCTTTTTTGCCTGGCCACATAAAGTACAATAGAATAATTCAGAATGAAAAATTATAAAATGTACTAAATACAATTAAGAAAAAGAAGAAAAAACTCTCCAAGGACAGAAATTTTTTTAAACCTTGAGTTGTAAAATAAAACCTCTCAAACCATAATTATGATGAATCAATTAATGCTATGCCCTGCTAACTGAACATTTTACAGTGAGAATAGGTGGCTTTAGTTCTGAACATGTCTGAGGAAGCCTTTAGTCCAAAAAAAAAAGTGGTCCAAAAGTACTAGTGCCTTACTCAGATACTCAGGGAAGACTCCACCCTCCCTGGCATGGGGGTGTATTTCAAGGAAAAAAAAAAAGTAATATTTATTAGCTGGAAACACTCCATACACAAGAAATATAACTAAGGCTGAAAGATAATATTCATATCAACATGCTCCCCACTCTTCAAGTCATGCCATGAAATAACAAAAAAGTCTGATATGAAAGATCTCTACCTAACAGAAATAATGTAGTCTTTAAGCTTTTAGTCTTTAAGCTGCAAGAGATCACCTGCACAAGATCTCAGAGAGAATATTTAATGCAATGAAGGGGATTACTTATCATTATTGTTTCATTGACTAAAATAGTGTAGAAGTACTTTCAGAAGAACTTGATGACAGCAATCTTTTAAAAAAAAATTATTACTGCACAAGAAACTAAATCTAGTATTCCACAGAGAGAATTTTTTTCATTTAAAATGCTTTCCAAAAATGCTTCAATTGTCTTGTAAAAACATTCAGAATAAAATACAAGAAAATGGTACATACTACCTCCTTGTTATTCTTTAAAATTCTTATTCCTGAAATGCTGCCTAGGTGGATACATTCCCTAGCACCAGACTGAACAGTTGCAACTCAGTAATATGAATTATTTGCTTGTTTTAACCCAACCTATTTGCTGAAAATACTGATTCTTGGTATTCCAATGCATGACACTACTGCACGCTTATTTCTGCAATTACCAAAGTTGTTTTGATGAACTTACCATTCGGCTGCCTTACAGGATGGACTGCCACAAGACCCAAGGGCTGGTGAATGTTATAAATCATAACTGTCTGGTTTCCTCCATGCCATTTATTGGCCCGAATTACTCGATTGGTATAGCGGTCACTCCAGTACACAAAATCTTCGAAGACAGTTAGACCATGTGGATGCTGCAATATCTGAAAAGGCAAGGTTGATTATCAATTTATTTCTGGAGATTTGCAGATGGAAAGCTTTGCAATGAAGTAATAACAGAGGTGAGCATAGTTTTAAATAAATAAATAATGAAGCAACTGTGTATCAAAATACATTTTTCAGAAAAAAAATGAAATATCATGTATTGTCTAAAAACAATACATTAATAATGAGGAAAATATATATTTTTTAAAAGTGGAATGCTATATAGACCCTGTGAGCTGAAGAGAATGAGGAATTAACAAAGCAGTCTAACTATTTTGGGCAGAACCCACAGATAAAGAGCCAACTGTAGATTTTCAAAAGCACAAGAGGAAATGTCTAGTGAGAATTATGGACCTGTCAGGAACCTGCATTCTTGTTAAGCTCCCCTAAAATTTACCAGAGGATCAAAGAAGGTGGCTTATCTAGATTTCAGACAACCAGGAGTGGAAATATTGCCTTGGCTCCTATATCACACTAATTGTCTCTCCAGTCAAAAGTAAAAGCCCCAAGAGTCAATTATTGAAAACATTCACATGGTTCTTGATACAGTTTCTGTGTGCCAGCTGAACATCTGCACTATTGTGTTGGTACAAGGACAGTGCTACAAGCTGTCAGCAGCACTTCACTGGGACATAGACTGTAAGAGGGATGGTCTTGATGGAGTTGCTGCACACAAGTTATAGCACAAAACCCTCCACTGCTGTCAAGAATAGTAGTAATAAACACTCACAAAAGACCAGGAAAAGTTTCTCCAGGCTTTCTTTACTATATTTGCCTACAGAAAATGCACCATCTAGTAGCAGCAGTGTTAGATGTCACCTTCAGATTTCATATATGCAGACAGAACAGATGAGAACGTTATAAAGCACCAAGTCTACATGCAGCTCTAGACTCTGCTGAGAGACTGAACAGGATCAGCAATTTCTCTTTTTTCAGCAGCAGGAAGCAGATAAAATACTCCACATCTGCTTCACTCAATAATTTTGAAGAAAAATACACACAAGTCTATGACAATGATAAAATATTTTTAAGTACTATCAGCAGGGACACAGGAAAACAAAGAGTCCATATTAATGTCTTACCAGATCACTTGCAACCACCTGTCGCCTGTTGTTTCCATTGTAATCACAGAAATCAATATAATCAAGATAAGCATCAGCAAAATAGAGAAGTTTATTTGGATAATCAATGGAAAGTCCATTGGGCCAGTAGATTTTATTATTAATAATCACTGTGCGCATTTTGCCATCCATGCTGGCTTTTTCAATGCGAGGGTTTTGGCCCCAGTCCGTCCAGAACATTACATGAGCACTGAAAAAAGTAACTCATGGTTAGCAATCTGGGAAAAAAAACTAGCTGCCTATTGAGAAACATTACATAAAGAGTCATTAGCCAAAAATAGCAGCAATCTTTCTGTGAACAGTCCTACATAATGATACTGAAATAATGTATTTTAGCAACATGCTTACTGAAGATATTACAGTAATTTCTGTTTTAAAAATTCTTTTAATACTTCTACTGCTGTTTCTATATTTCAATAATAGCAGCATACGGAAGCTACTGGTGTCACTGGTTTTTAATGTCGATTATAATCTCATTCTCCGGCAGCTACATAATAATTTAATACAGGCTTTTACTCTAACAGGTTGCATTGATAATGTTAACAGCACTGAAACTGGCAGTAAACAGAGTTCAAGGCATTGAAAACCTAAAAAAACCAGTAAAATTTAGTACATGAACAGCTCAAATCATCACATTAACTCTATACCATTTGCTGTCTGAAATGGGAAGGTGCTTTTGCGATAACAACACAATCTAGATAATTATTTCACACTTGGAACTATGAAGGTAGGCATATGACATGAAATCACATTAAGTTTGTGATATACCACCAACTGAAGAGATACATCATAATTTTGAATTAATACTTCTTAACTCAGAAGAAAATGTAGAAAAGTCTTTTATAGGTAAAAAGCCACCATGTCACACTGAAACAGAGCAACATATCACCAGTATTTACTTCATGACTTGAAATATTAATCAACTCTGCAAACACGCTAAATTGTTTTAAGTTGTGTCTGCCACTTGTCAATTACAATTCCAATACAATTTGGGCATGTCTTAAATTTTAATAGTTGCATCATAAAATAAGCATCTTAATAAAAAATAATTTGAAAAATCTTACTCAGTTCTGGGATCTAATACTAGTCCTCTTGGGTTTGTTATATTTTCACTGATCAGCACAGTCCTGTGGCTCCCATCCATTTTGGAGACTTCAATTGTTTCCAGAACAAAGTCTGTCCAGTAAAGGTTACGACCCACCCAATCCACCGCTATACTCTCAGTCACAGTGACACCACTGTCGAACACCTGTTCAATGACACAAAAGCAGGTGGGGGGAGGAAAAAAAAGTTAACTATATTAAATTTTTCCCTTTGCATTTCTATAGATATGGAAAATGATGAACCAAGTTTCCAATATCTTCAAGGTCTATTATGCAGAAAGAATCACGAGGTACATATTCAAAATTATGGCAAAGCATAAACACAAGCACTCCTACTAACTCTCAGCAAGTGTACTGAAGAAGCTAGAATTTACTAATAGGAAAACCATTTTTTATTTTGATGTTTAAAAAAGGGCTTCTTGAAAGCATTCGGTTTCCTTTTTCAAACAGCTATATGAAATGTTATCTTAGCATCTACAAAGTTGTTTCACTTTGCCTCTGTTATCTCTCTTCTTACTATATTTGGATTTCTCTCTTCCCTTTTTTTAGCTGAAGATACAGTGTCTTCATTTTGTCTCCATAAAAGACAAGAAAACTTACTCAGCAAAACTTACTATTTTTCGGTCAGTCCCATTCTGATATGCACTCCAGATCTTATCCTGTGTTGTATCAGACCAAAAGATCCGATCTGTGATTGAATCAAAATCAATAGCCACAATATTTGTGCCATCCCGAACCAAAGAATAAATACTGTGTGACTGAGAAGTGATGTTATCCACAACAATTTGATTACGACTTGCCACCAGCAAAAGAAGATTCCCAGATTCTGTCAGAGGAATAGAAATTAAAATAAACCAATGAGCTATTCAACAGTAACTGGGAGAAAAAGAAACACTGAGTAATTTAACATGACTTTATAGCATCAAAAATGTAGTATCTAGACATACGTATTGAAAGGAAAAATTCAAATCAATTCTCAGGCCAAGATATCCAGTCTGTCCACCCTGACTTTTAAATCTACCTTGGCTTTTCTCCATAACTTTTTACAGATTTCCCTTCCAGTCTCCTATCTGGACCTTAGGTCCTATCCCCCACTGTCTAACCAGTTTGCTGCTGACATCCAACACTCATTCCTCCATAAACCTCTTTCATCTCCCACTCCCGATTCAACTCCCAAAGTTTTTGGCACCTCCAATTAATCTACTCAGCCTCGTCTCCTTCCTTTGTAACCCAACCACTCTTTTTTCCACCTTTAGACCATGTGGGAACAAGGGAGAAGAAACAGATTACAGGAAAGCCATAGATTGCTGTAATTAGGTTCACAGATAAGATGCTGAAAAACAACTGAAGAGTACAACCATAAAGACAGCAAAGTACAAGAAACTCCCTATCAGTAACGGCCAAGCTTATGTGCAGGGAAAATGCAAGGATCTTCCACAACCTGAGTATATCCCTAAATCAGGAAACCTGTAGAGACAAATTCCACTGCGTTTATGGCTTCTCTGCCCTGTCAGTGTACTATGAAAGAGACAGAGACCAACTGGCATCCAGGCTGTACCAGTGATGTCTGCTCCTTACAAATGAGCAGAGTACTGCACAGGCACCAGGTAAATCTTATGAAAGGCTGGGATTAAATACTTCGTAAGCATTTAATTTTATGAACAGTTAATTTTGACCTATGGCTTACAAGCCTTTCACATTGCTTTTCTTCAAAACATTATTTTTGACCATTGCAGGCTAAAAATAGCAGTGTTCATTTAAATACTAATTCAATATAATATTAGTTTCTAATGAACCCTACAGCTGACAGTCTTAATTCTCAAGGTCATCTCCCATGAACAGCTCTAAATGACTGTTTACATCAATTCTTTTAAAAGAGAAAAATATCATAACCAAAGTGTTGGGGGTTAGGATTTCTCCTTTACTTGCTTTCTCTCAGGGAATTTTCTCCCATTTGATGCTAAGAGATAACAATGACTTGTACTTAAGAGGGAGACTAAGGATATAGCCAAGGAGAAGGGGGATAAGCGCAGCTGGCTACACTGTCTAGCTGGGGCATTCTCTTGGGAAGGGCAGCAATACCAGATTTTGGCTGGGGGGTGAGGGGCTGGGCTGGACACTTCTTGTTCTTGCTCTCGGCATTGGAGGAGGACGGTGGGTCGAGCTGTTGCCACTGCCACCGCCCAGCCCTGCACTACTTCTTCCTTACTGTGGGTGAGCCTCTGCTCGTAAGAGCAGCAGTTGGACTGGCACCTCTACTCGCTAGAAAGGACCCTCACCATCTACCGGAGTGCCTCAGGGGAAAACCCGGGACCCCGAGGCCCTTCCAAAGGAGCCTCACCGGGTTGCGCGGAGCCGGGCTGCCGCTGCCCAGCCCTGTGTTTTCTCTGCCACTGCTCCGGGTTTTTGCTGTACTAAAACTTCACACCCTTGCCTGCCTAGAAACCCCAGCGGCTCCTGCTACAGCTGTGGAGTTTCGTTTGCTACTCTGGGGTTCCAGCTGCCTCCCCGAGGTTCCTGCCGCAGCCCCATTCTCCATCCCGCCGCCGCCATTACCCCATGAGGGAGACGTGGCCGCGCTCGCGCCACAGCGCCCCCTGCCGGCGCAGGGGAAGCAGCGCAGCCGCCCTGCCGGGCCGGAGCCAGCAGCGCCCCCTGGCGGCCGAGAGCGGCACTGCGGGGAGGGGAAGCGCCCGCAGGCGGGGAAGGCGCCGCGGGCTCCGCTCCGCTGCTGCTGCTGCTGCTGCTGCTGAGCGTTGGCTGTTCGTCTTGTTACACGTATCTACATGTGTATATATAGTAACAAAGAACTGCTATTCCTCTTCCCATATCTTTGCCTGAAAATCCCTTAATTTCAAAGTTATAATAATTTGGAGGGAAGGAGGTCATTTTCCATTACAAGGGAGGTTCCCACCTTCCTCAGCAGACATCTGTCTTTCAAACTGAGAGACAAAGCTGGACAGTTTTCAGGCATTGCTGTCATTCTTTGACTGACATCAATGTTTCTCACCTGCTGCTTTACAAATCCTCCCATTGGCTTCTAGAATGTATCCTTCATCACAATAACACCTAAAAGATCCTCTCTCATTGTAACAGTGCTGACTACAAAAGCCTGGAGGGTCACATTCATTAATATCTTCACAGGTCTTGGAGTCATTTGCAAGCTGGTATCCAATAGGACAGGTACACTGAGCTCCAAAAGGTCCTTGAATACATTCATGAGTGCAGCCAGCATTATTGTCAGAGCAGCTTTCCTGATCTGAAGTTGGGTTGGGGAAAGAGATAAGCAAATAGTCAATAAATAATCCTCTGATAAATTTAAATCTTTACAATTGCATTATTAGCCAAAGCCTGCTACTAAAACAACTGCAGAATCATCATTTAGGCAGTGTGAGAATGGACTGTGGTCCTTAAGCAAAATACAACATACACAGTGCACATTAAGGCAGGTATCAACATAATATGTACTGAATCCCACCAAATGAATGCCAAACAGAAGGCTAAGTATATACAACAACTTTTTCAAACATAGCTAGAAATATACGAAAATTTACTTTACCACTCCAATCCTAAAGCTGTACAAATAATAATTTAAAATAGTTTATAATCATACCTGGCTGGGGTTCATCTGAGAATGTGCATTGATTAAAGAGAAGAAGGAGAAAAGAAGGAAAGAAAAAGATTATGTTTAAATCAATTCATAATCAATATAAATACAAATTTTTGCTACAAATGAACTTCTTGATTTTAATAATGATTCTTGAAGTTAAAAATTTAAAAGAGAATATTAAAGACTGAATCACATTTCATCTGAATATAAAGCATACTATGCTTTAGTGAATGTGTCCAGGAATACAAAGTTCATTCCCATGTTACATAAAAATCTAAAGTCAGTGAGAGTCACACTGGAATTCAGAGCACAAGATTGGACATAGCAGATTAATTCCTCAGTCATCATTGTAGTATCTTTTCACAGAAAGCAAGCTCCACTTAGAAATTTGAGCTGAAATTACATTGGGCTCACATTTCAGCCAGAAACATTGTGACATTAAATAGAGCATGCTGAATATCCCATTTCTTTCTGAAGACATGACACATAATCTACAATAGATACTTGAAGAGTAACTTACTGCACAGTGGGGATTCATCAGCTCCATTAGGACAATCAGCAGAATTATCACATACTTTGCTGAGATTCACACAGATACTGTGCCCTGGACACTGCCACTGCCAGCTGGGGCACCGGAAAGGCTGAGTTGGACAATCTCTCTCATCGCTCATGTCTCTGCAGTCGTTATCACCATCACAGATCCACGCTCGATACACACAGTTGCCATTATCACAGCGGAAAAGCGATGGAGGACACGTTCTGGCAGGACACCTGTGATGTTCATCTGAGCCATCTGCACAATCAGCATGGCCATCACATTCCCAGTTATCAGGAACACAACTGCCATCTGATTGACACTGGAATTCATTCTGGTGGCACATCCCTGGTGGTCTTGTAGCTAGAAAAGTGACATTCAACAGCTCAGAAGTTGTTTCAATTTTAGACAGAGAAGCAAAACCACTATGTTCAGTTCATCTCTTATATAACTAGTTACAGTGCTACTAAGAAATGTGTTGCTTTTAGATCAGGCCATAGATTCACAGTCAATCTACATGACATTTCAAAATGTGACTATTTTAACCTCTACTTTACAATGTGGTCAACAAGGCAATTAAACTATTTTTATACTTTGAGTAAGCACATATTTATACCTATGTACCTGTCCAAAGCTACAAAAAATCAGTTTCTTTTTCACCACCCTGTGCTGTAGCTTTTTAACCAATTTAAGTGTTAAAAATTACTCAAAAAAAAGTTGCAATCTAATTCTCGTGAATACCAGGTTTTTCAGATGAATAGACTTTATTTTACTTTAAAATCCTGAGACTGAAATGCCAAGTAAAACAAAATGTTATAGCCAAAAGGAATGCAAACTGTCCTCTTTGCTTGGACCATCTCTTCTTGCCAGCATAACCTGCTTAGTCTACTCCAATATGATTAGAGGGATGAAGCACCTCTCCCATAAAAAAAAAACCTAAAAGAATTGAAATTGTTCAACCTGGAAAAGAGTAAGCTTAGGGGTGACCTAACTGTGGCCTTTCTTATAGGCTCCCTTCAAATACTGAAAGATAGGGAGAAAATTTTTACAAGGGCATGTAATTACAGGACAAAGAGGAATGGCTTCAAACTGAAAGAAAACAGATTTAGATTAGATAGCAGGAAGAAGTTCTTTACAGTGAGGATGGTGAGGCACTGGAATAGGTTTTCCAGAGAAAGTGTGGATGCCATATCCCTGGAAGTGTTCAAGACCAGATGCAGTGGGGCTTTGAGCAACCTGGTCTAGTGAAAGGTATCTCTGCCCATGGCATGGAAATTAGATGATTTTTAAGGTTCTTCCCAACCCATGCCATTCTATGATTCTACGATATTCTTGCATTGGAACCTCTGTTTGAAATTCCTGCTCAGGAAAATGACATTAAGACAAGTTTCCCTGAAAAGAATATTAAGATTTCAAGGAGAGTATTTGACATAGCAGATTAAAGGAAATTTCCAGAAGCATCACTTAATAACTGAAGTCTTTCTTTCAGCATCAATATACTTACGGCAGTCAGCCTCGTCTGAGTGATCATTGCAGTCAAAAACACCATCACACTGGTAGTAGGTGCTGATACACTGGTCTCCACTTAGACACTTAAACTCTGTGGCGCTGCAGTTATATACTACAAAATTTAAAAATATTGAGTGTTATTTATTTATTTTACAGAGCTAGACTGCATGAGATTTACCCTACAGGTGCTTAAGTCAGATATGGTATAAATTCCACTGAAGACCATAATTTTCCTGAGGCACAGAAAATGCAGTGACTTTGTAATTCACAGAAAACAGAGGAAACAGATTTCAGCCCTCCACAAGCAGGCCAGAGATCAAAAGCATTACAAACAGGATTAATTTATGGATAGATTTATTATGCATTCTTGGAGCTGGTAATATGAGATCACCAAAGACTCCTTTGGGGGCAAGTGTGAGGAAACAATAAAGAGGCATTCAACAAAGAAAGTTACACTTACTGCAGCCATGCTCATCAGCACCATCTATACAATCTTTGTCTCCATCACAGACATAGAATGGGTCAATACAGCGATGGTCTGGACACTGGAATTGCCTGGGTTCACAAGTACCTGTGAAAGCTATTAAGAATGACAATAAATGCAAATGTGTTTCTTTCCTCTCTTTTGAAATCAGCATATTGCTTAGAAAGTAGAAAAAGATCCCTAACTTGCAGCATATAATACAGCAACTAGCAATCATATAAATTATAAGCACTAATAAATTAATATAATGTAATTTTTCATTTATATGTAGGCTTGGGCTCATGGAAAATAAACAAAAGATTCCACGTAGTGGTAAATAACTCAAAAGAAAAGCATACTAAAAAGCTTTACTATCTTACTTCTGCTAAAAACTTTCAGCCTAGGTTAGCTGACTACACCATTAGCCATCAGTGAGATCACTCATGAAGTAGGTGTTTAGAACATTTCAGCTTTAACTGCTTTTTGCTAATTACAGTGTATGACATTATGCAACACCATGATTATGATTATCACATTTGCCTCTTTTAATTTTTTTAAGTATTTCTCTGCATTCTACTTGGCCCTGGAACTTCAAATTAGACAAGTTTTCCACATCTTAAGGACTAAAAAATATCAGTCTAAATTAGATACTAGCCCTTTTTTCCCAATTTCATTTATCATCCTTATACCTACAGATATAGCTATGAAGATACGCACAGTTCACTACAAAAACAACACACAGTCATGATACTCACTGCAGTTTTTTTCATCTGAGCCATCACCACAGTCATTGTCAGTATCACATAGCCAGATTCTTGGAATACATCTTCTGTTTTCACAGGTGAAGTGGGTTGCAGGGCATGAAGAGGGTCCTTGTGTAGGACAATGCAATTCATCACTGCCATCAAAACAGTCATTATGTTTATCACAATGCCAGTGACCCGGAATACACTGTCCACTGGCACAGGTAAAAGCTGAAGAAGCACAAGTATTGTCTGAATAAAAATAAAAAAAAAGTCTTTATAAAGATCTCCAAAACTTGCCTTTCCTGCAACAGTTATCAGTACATTCCTTACACTTAGAGAACATACTAAAATATGCATCAAATTCTAAAGTGCACACTGCTTAGAATTAAAATGTCTGTTATGCAACATGCTACAGAATTTAACAGAATACTTACAAGTTTTTTGAAACTCCAAGAAGCAATAAAAAATTAAACAGTTAAGCGCTCCACAACCATCTAAAGAACAAGAAAAGGAACTTCTTCTAGTAACCATTTGCTTTATACTTTACCCCAAAAGATATTCTAGTTATTCTAAAATGACCCATTAATAAGAAACAGTTTACACCTCAGTCATACTAGTTAGTCCTGTGCATTAAAGAGCACATTTTACTACTCTGTCCTATTTTCTTGTTTGTGATTTAAAATAAACTCTGAAGAAGCACCAGATATGTCATCACCTCAGTCATACTAGTTAGTCCTGTGCATTAAAGAGCACATTTTACTATTCTGTCCTATTTTCTTGTTTGTGTTTTAAAAGAATAAACCCTGAAGAAGCACCAGATATGTCACAAAAGTCTCTTTGATATCTTCAGTATCTTATTCTCTCTTCCATGCCTTATCAAGTGTTATTAGCCCACTGTTCTTTCAATTCACTTGAAAAACAAAATACTTTGTGAGAGACACTTTAGTGTAAAACCAGGAAATGAATCAATGTGCTTTTAATTTACTTAACTGTTAAAATCCAGATGTAACAAATAGATCAGCATTGACTCATTAAATTTCCTGAACTGCAAACAAGGAACACTAACTGAAGATTACAGTACTACTCACTTAAAGAACCACAGTTTTGTTCATCAGTGTTATCATGGCAATCATCAACACCATCACACTGATAGTATCGAGGCACACATCTTCCATTGCCACAGGAAAATGAGTAAGAGCCACACTGCAGAGTGGGTGGCTCATTGGATGGATCTTCAACGCATGTCAGTTGATTTGGAGCCAGCTTCATGCCATAAGGACACCCACAAACTCTCTGAAAGTTTGGTACTGGGAAGCAGAAATGGCTGCAGTCTCCATTGGGATTTGTTCCTCTATTACAGTAGTTAGAGCCTTAAATAGTGATAAAGAAGTTCAATGCACACACTACATATAACATCTTGGGATCTATTAAAAGTGCAAAATAACTGTAAAAAAAGTGCTGTAGCAAGTCCTGATTCTACATACACTGCACAATAAGGTCAAGCTCATTGACAGTAATAGTAGCAGTAACATAAAAGAAGTGTTGCATTCTACATACTCTTCCTAACATAAATGTTTATGGAAGATAAAAACATACTATTAAATTTCATCCAATTTTCTGACAATATTCAGCAGCTGCCTGGAAATAAGTATACTACCACAAAAGAGAACCTTTGTCTGATCCAGGCTGCGAGACCAGATCCAATCTTTTGATACCAAGTAGTCAGTGAACCTTAAATTTAATCATATGTTTGATGAGTGTATTGGCTGTTTCACAGAACTAATTACAATACCAAATCCTTGGCTTAGATCATACAATCACATAGAATTTCAGAAAATAAGAAAATAAGAGAAAATCAGTGATTTATACATAGTAGTTACTTGACAAATAGTAATTTAACTAATAAACATGTACCTAATTCCTCAAAATAAATTTTTTAGTTTAAATAAAACTTCTACCAGAAAAGGAGAAATACGAAGTTGTAGTTGGTGATACAATTACCCAAAACACAATGGAATAATAATTTCATTTTGTTCAGTTGTTAAGTACAGTAACAGGAGGGGTAGAGGGAAATTGCATCCAGTCACAACTGGAGATAAACAACGTGTGATTGTAAGGGCCTGTGCTGCCTCCTTTGTGTGTCAGTTATGATGCAATGAAGCCATTCATAGAATTGAAACTGGAAATCTACTGTCCTGACATTTTGTCTCCTATTCCCTATTTCACACCCTCCCTCTGCAGAAGAAAGGGGCTCACCTATTTGGGAATGAGCGTCGTATGCTTTAACATGCATAATGTTACTAATGCCCCTCCTAATAATAGTCATTTCTCCTCCATCAGACTTCCTTACTCGAACTATTCCACCAAGTCTCCAATCAGTGAAATAGGCATAACCTGTTTTGAAAAATATTTAACATATTATATAGAAATATATCATAAAAGTTCAAGTATCATAAAAAAAAAATTTAGAAGACTTTACATGAAAATTTAACCAT
Source organism: Passer montanus (assembly GCF_014805655.1). Taxonomy (NCBI): domain Eukaryota; kingdom Metazoa; phylum Chordata; class Aves; order Passeriformes; family Passeridae; genus Passer; species Passer montanus. Next base: position 9,524,103 of record NW_024356504.1, on the reverse strand, counting down.
TTTTCATATTTGTTTCATAAAAAAGACAAAAGGACTTTCACCACTTATAATGCTGTCAAAAGTGAAACTTCAATCACAGGCAGACATACCATTTTTCATATCTGTTTCATAAAAAAGACAAAAGGACTTTCACCATTTATAATGCTGTCAAAGTGAGACTTCAATCACAGGCAGACAAAACTTAGGGAAGCCTTCTCAAATTTTACTGAAATTGACACATTACAAACCCAAATACAATTTCAAATTCCAAGGCAATTTTAAGTAATTGACTAACACTACTTCACAGAAAATTTTAGAATATTTTTGAAGATATTTTTATACATGATCAAAAAGGGTCACATACTGACATCTTTCTTCAGATACAACATAAATCCAGTAATAAACTTTACATATAATTATTAGAAATCCTGAAGTGTTGACCATCTCTGGAGTGGTGATTCACTTTGTCTGTTCAGCATGAATAGCTCAGCTTGGAAGCTATAATTAGTACAGCATATCTGACTTGTTGCACTACATTAATTACCTGACCTATCTAAAACTATTTAAAAATAAATATACATAAAACCAGTTCTATAAACAAGAAAGAACTACTAAATACATATTTTTCATAGAAACATTCAAGAGTGCTTTTGGGAAAACCAGTATTGCAAAATCTCTGTCAATTTATGTCACAAACTCACAGATCACCATATGAAAAGAAAAATCTGTGATAATAATAGATAATATTTTTCAGTGCCAGACTTACCTCCAAAAATTGTAAGGCCAAATGGGTGAGTCATCTGAGTAATATGTTCAAGAGTCCGTCTGTCCAGCCCATCAAAGGTGCTGTGCTCAATCTTATCAAAAAAAGCATCCACCCAGTACAACCTCAGAGAACTAGAAATAATGAAAATTTTATATCTTTTTAAGTGACATTATGTCCATTATGAAGCACTAGCATCTTCTTAAATAATAATCTTCAACCTACAATGAGCTATTGGAGTCTGTGGGGAGGGATTCCTGAGAAAACCTTATATTTTAAGGCTTTTCAACCAATTGAAAGATAAGGTCTTCAAGAAAAGAGTGCCAGTGCATGCAATCTGACATCATTACTTTGTTTTTACTCCATAACAGTTCAAAGGAAGAAACATGCTTGCTCAAAAAAGCCTCTCTGTCCTCTGTGTTGCCCTTACCTCCAGTCAATGGCGAGGCCATTGGGCCAGCCTAGTGTTGTATTGACAATCGGCAAGGCATGGGATCCATCGCTCCAGGCCCTCATGACTTTTGCTGGACGGAACCAATCTGTCCAGAATATATACCTGAAAGGACACATGGCAGAAGACACATAAACTAAATTATATAATGTGATTAAACAGAGCAAACATTTGAAACAGCATTAACACTTTTCTTTGTATCACATCCTTCACATAACTTAAAAAAATACCCTTTTGTGTTGTCCCTCTCCTCAATTGGCAGTAGTATCGACAACTCATATTTATCCTGTATACAACCACCAGAATATTTGGAAGTGTTTTGGTCCTTTAGATATAAAATATCCATTACTTGGTTAAAATTGTTACGGTTTTTGTGTAATTACTGACAGAGAAATAGACCCAATCAAAAATGCATCTTCCAGCATGAATGCTACAAAGAATTTTCTCCTAATCCATTTAACTTATGCTTACAGTCAAAGAGTTGAAGTTAATGTTAAGTAATTTTATAAACCAACAAACAAAAAATGTTAGGATATCCAAGGATCCAGGTTGAACATTATTCTTATGACTTTCAAAATAGTGTGTTTAGTTACACATGAAAAATCAATATCCAAGAATCAAGAAATTAAGTAGTACAACATTACAAACTATGCTGTGAAAGAAACACTGTCTTGGCACTGGCAAAGAACACAGTAAGCAAAGAACAAAGTAAGCATTTCCATCAAAGTAAGCATTTCAATCAAAGAAAAGCAGGGCTTTATTTTGTGTATGGAGTCACGTATTTTAAGGTCTGTAATCCAGGACAGCATCAAATACTACAGACAGTAGTATCCCATGTGTTTCAAATAAATAAATTCAGAGAGAAAAAACTACAGAACCAATGCTAGCAGTCTGGGAATTGAAAGTATATTAAAAACAATATACTGATGGAGTTTAGCAAGATGGACTTTAGCAAACTCCATCTTTCAACTATGAGAAATAGCTTTGTGAGTGATACAAACAAACCAAGTTTTTTTTGCCTTTTTATCAATGAACAGGAGTAAAATTTAAAAGGCATAGTGCTTTTAAAGAGAGTTCTTTTGAGTGCTTCTGTCATGTAGAATCTTTCTCACCATACCCTTGCCTCTGAGTGCTGAATCCTAGGCTGGAATAAAACAAATGAAATAAAGACAAGACAACTGAAAAGAGATGGTATTTTGAAAAGAGCAAAAACCCAGAACCAGATGTAAATCTAATCTCACCAGTTCTGCTTAAACCATGAATTTGTACATATAGTTTAAAATGAGAATCTAAACTTACCCAATAACAGGATGAACCACTATTGAACGAGGATTATTTAAATTCTGAACAATAGCTCTCCTGGATTTATCTGCCAGCCTCATCACACTAATGCTCCTGTATCGAGGATCTGTCCAGTAAAGATTCTTTGAGATCCAGTCAAAAGCTAAATCTTCAACACTTTCCACTCTATTAGCAGTCAAGATCTCTCTTCCTAGAATTTATAACACACATAATGATTGCAAATGTTTAGGAACAGGGGAAATAACATCAGTGCAATATTCTATTGACAAAACTTGTGGTTCCCCTTGGTAAAAATGCTACCTCTGTGCTACTTAATATAAAGACCAATAACCAAGGGGAGGGAGGGGTGCCCTTTGCTCTAGACAAAGAAGGTGTTTGTGCACGGGCACAACTGGAAAAGAGGGGAAATAAAGACTAGCCAAAGGTCAGAGAAAAATCTGCCACTAAGTTTACACTGAGGGTTTTACAAATGAAGGTGAGTAAGGTCAGTGCAGTAATGACATCTTGCTCAATAGCCAGACTTTACCTACTCTTTGCATAGTAATGGTCAGCTGCAGTCTACCATTAACCTGACCCAAGGCAGCAAGCAAGTACAGAAGACTATATGCTGACATTTGATCATCATTATAAATTAGACTGAAACATTACATTCTTTACACTAGCATAAATAGGATTTCCAAAAATCTTACAAAGGTAATCTTCTTTTTCTGTATTACAGTCTCATAGCAAACATCCTGCTCTCCAGATAGGGAAATTAAAATAGAAACACAGTTTCATACTAGTGAACGGCATACTTGTCTGCATAAACAGACTGCTGAGGGCAAAGACCAGTTCTGAGAAGTACTAAAAATAGTTCATTCCCAAATACATTCAGCAAGTTTGTCAAACAACAAGAAAATTCAACAAGCTTAATACGAGTTGTACAAACATTTTTGAGAAACCTTTTCCAGGTTACTGGGGTCACACTGAGATTTATCTGTATATCTCATAATGTGACTTTTTGCTATTTTTTTAAATATATATTACAGTCTCCTTACCATAATTACTCCACAATTCCCAATCATGATTCTCACCTGAACCATCAGTTTTCTGTTTATAGATCATGTCTTTACTTGTGTCTGAAAAAAAAATTGTGTCATCCTGAGCAGAGAAGTCAATTCCAACAAAGTATGAAGGGCTCCCTGTTACAGGTATGATCACATCTTCCTGGGTGGAGAGATTGAATGGGATTCCCCGCACTGCCGTCTGCGATGAAAACAGCAGAAACTGTCGCACAGCTGTGAAAGGAAAAATCAGACACATTCACAAGGGGAGACACCTGAGCATTAAGAAAACCCTTGTTTTATTTTGACAACACTAATAGCCTGGAAGTGGAAAAAAGAAGAATGAGAAAACAGGGATTTATATACGGACAAGATGTAAAAACTGAGGAAGAAAAACAAAACCCAATCCAGAATATTAGGTGATGTGGTCAAATATTCTACTTTCATTGTAACTGTGGTCCTAATACACTTTCAAAGCAAACATGCCTATGGAAGCAGAAATAATCTTCTATACTCTTCTCTTTACAATAATCTATAAAAAAAACCTCACAGGCTTTGTCAACCTACCATAAAACTAGACAATACCTGGGGTAGCCAGATAAATGAATGCCCAAATACTAAAGTTATGGACAACATATATGACATACTTTGTCAGTAGACAGTCACAGTAAATGTGCATCAGTGAAAATTCTGCACTCAAACAGAAAGCAGAAGATTGCTGATAGAAACACACAGCTCTAATACTGTGCCTATTATTCTTGCCATGTGTTCAAAGGGAGATAGGCCAACCTAATCTGCACAGTACTGCACAGAAAAGCAGGCTTATATGTTCAAAATAATGCAAAATCTGCGTATTAGCAAGCATTCATGCTTGATTTCAGGATTAAGAGCTCAATCATACAGCTGTCTACATATATTCCGTATTTAACTCAAAATCCTCATTAAAGGAGGTGAGTTTAAGTTCTGGTTTGAAACGAACATCAGCAGAAATTACTACATGTAAAGCTGTCGAAACGAATTGTGGTGAAAAGACAAGAAGTCCTCAGTATATTGAAGCTACTGAAGAGAGGAAAGATGTTCTAGAAGCAGCTCTAGAGCTGATGGAGCAGCATTACTTGCAACAATTGTAAGGCATTTTCTTACCAACACAATGTCGTCCATCCACGTGTAGGTCAAAGCCCAGGATACACCTACAGCGATAACCTAGGCCATCATTATCTGTTTTGTGGCTGAGAACACAGACCTGTTCACATCCCCCATTATTACTTCCACAAGGATTTCTTACTGGAAAATAATACAGATAGAATTATAACTTCCTCTGTTAACAGAATGGCATCATTATCTTGATTTTTCAGGATTTTTTTCAACACCCACAATAAATCACGTAGATCATGTGAGAGTCACATCACATGGACAATATACCCCACCAGTTCTACTGTGGAATGCACCAAAATCACATCAGGGGTAACCACCCTTAAGGAATTTAGCTTATAAAGAGACACTCAGCACACAGCATTAAGGCCATAATTTGGGCTATAGTCTTCTGCACACAGACCTACTTCAGAACTATATCTCACAGAATTAATTGAATAATGGTAGCCTTTTCACTGCATTCATTGCAGTGTTGAGGAAAAAAGTCCTAAACACCAATACTACTCAAACCCAAAAGTTTGACTCCACCAAGTATCAATCTATTTATAAAGCTCCCCCTACTCTTGAATGTTGCATTTGACAGTTCATCAGCTACAGGAGCTGGATGAAACAACTGGCTGATAAAAATCAGCCCAGTTTTACAATACCAAATTATGTATCATAATTACAGCAAAGTAAAAGTCTCATAATTTTTACCAGTTTTGGTAACATACTTCCTAAATCTCCCTCTATAATCTACTTATGGTCTTACCAAATGGCTGCCTGGCAGCGTGGTAAACTGTCACTCCATAAGGTCTCAGTGAAGACTGGTAGATCACTTGAGGGTTAGACTCTGAAAATTTGTTAGCTTTCACCACTGCCATTTTGGTCCAATCAGTGAAATAAACATTGTGTTCAAATAAAGTGATTCCATATGGATGAGGAATCAGTGAGCCTCCATGAGCTACTGTTTTCCTGTTATAAAGATGATTTAACATTATTTACCAAATATTACCTAGACAATAACATTATTAACAGATGAAAGAATACAGTGTTTTTAATTCATTCATGGATTTTGGTTTTAACAGAGAAGCTACTAAAGTACAAATGAAAAAGTTCAAATGAACTGAAGGGAAAAAGCTAAACATACACAGCTCATCATTCAAAGGAGACAGCAGTAAAAATAGAGAAAAAATGCTAGCAAATTCCAAGAAAATACAGTGAGTAAAGATGAGAGGAGAAAAGATACCAACATTAATTTTATAATTTAATAAGTAAAAAATACATTGAACAATAGACCTGTCAAAAAAGCAGAAGACTGTTTTCTGAAGTCAATACATAGAAGGTATGCTAAAGAGGACATTTTTTCTTGTTTTGAGTAACTTATACTAATCAGAAATATAGAGATAAGCAGTCTTCTAAACAACACTTGCTGTAAGACACAGTCACATAAAAACTCAAGGACTCCCTTCTTGCATGCTGTGATTTAGTCTCCCCAGCATCATAATAAGGTGAAGGATGACTTAATTTTTGACAGCAAAGATTACAAAATGTAAGTAAAGCATTTAACACCTATCACATAAATTAGTGCTTTAAAGTGGGATAGTTCATATGAATTCATTCATGAAAAAAATGCAAAGAAATTATGATGGAAAATAATGAATATAATTGAAAAATAATAAAAAGGAAATGCTGTAAAAATGTGTACTGTACTGGTGGACTATAAAATGTACATTACAAAATAAGGGCAAAAGGCATTCAAGGTCGTAAAAGAGCAAAGAATAATGAATTAAGGAATGTCTAGAAGTAGCATGACACCATAGAGACAAAGGTACATCACATTCATTATGTTGTAATTTTCATCCTTTGAGTATCTTGTTTTGTTAGAGAAATCTTTTTTTGAACTAGACATAAAATAATCAGTGTATCTGTAGCCTGCAAGGAATAATATTTCACCTACCTTTGAAGTCCATCATAAGTTACAGTCTCAATGTAATCAAACCGGCTGTCAACCCAGTAGAGCCTCTTTGACACAATATCCAGGGTTATTCCAGCAGGCCAGCCTAATTTTGTTTTTATCAAATCCTGACGATTTGTGCCATCCATGAAGGCCCTTTCCACTTTAGGATCACCAGACAGACTGTCCCAGTCTGAGAAAAACAAATAACTATAAAGAGATAAAAAAGAATAAAGGTCACATTTCCTGGAGATTTTCTAAGAAACCCCAGCATTTCACATGGAATTTAAAACCAACGCCCTTGCAGAACAGAATTTGTTTCTGGCATACTATGAAAACATACTTTATACTTTCTAAACAAAAAAGTAGTTTTTATTTTCTGTTATAGAATAAATCCATAAGGAAGCATGCTTTCACCCAAAAGACCTCAGAAGTACTAGTTTCCCTTATTAAATCACAGGCTTAAGTTTACTGCCAGAAAAAAAAACAATGACTAATAATTGCATCATGAAAGCAGCAGCCATGACTACAAGTTGCATGAAATTTCTCTTCCCATTCTCTGAAGATCCATGTTTTCATGGTTCACATATACTTCTGAAGCATATGGATTAGGAGACACTAATTTTCCTGGCTTCATTCCATCTCTTTATTTCAGATAGTAGGAGATCTGTGGGTGCTACCATAACTGAAATCTTTAAGGATAATACTCCTCTGCAGGGCAATTCCACAGGTCCCATTTTCAGTGCTGCTCATGCACACAGAACTCCAGCCATGAAACAGATTCCACACATCATAAATAAATGCATTGCACAGTCCTCTTATAAATTAAGGTGCAGAATAGGTTAGGATAGAGTGCCAATATTCAAAATATTTTATATCTGATTCTAAAATGACCACTCTTACTGTTTCCTAGTTGTTTTCCATTTACATGGGGATAAGAGAATTTCTGACATCTTTTACCATTATCTGATAAGTATCACTTACCCAACAGTTGGATCAAGTGCTATTCCTCTAGGATTTCCAAGATTTTCAGCAATAAGAGTCACACGGTTTGTTCCATCCAAGTTAACCATATCTATTCTGTTCACACTGGTCTCAACCACATATAGCTTGTTGTTAACCCAATCCACTGCTAGGTTTTCAGGCGTGTCAACTGAAATATTTAAAACTTCTTGGAAATCAGAGCCATCAATATTAATAGAAAAAACCTGAAAACAATACAAATATTGTCAGTATCCACATGATGTTTTGAATCACAAGTCACATGGTATTTGTCTTTTATCATCACATTGATCACCAATCTACAACTATATCTGTATCTGCCAGCAGATACAAGCAAGTTACCCTCTAAGTTATTCCTTAGGTAAGGATTTTTTGCAAAAATCTGGAAACCAATGCAAAAATTGAAGAAGGCTTGCCTTCAACTAACATTTCTGCAAATTGGACAAGATAAAAGACTAAAACAGTCTTGTCTGTTAGCAAATGGTTAAAAAAAGAAAAAAAAAGTGCATTTGCTTTTCTGGAATCTAGCAAAACCCAGCATTTTTATTGACTGAAAACAAACGATCATGCTTTGGTTAAGCTCTCAACAGTGGCCAGAAACAAGAGGGGGAGCTCTTACTACAGCTACCATTAAGGGGAAATAGCAAAATTAAGAAAGTAAGGGAAAGCTGTCCATCCTCACAGAAAGGAGGTCTCAGCTTGTGGTTTCCTTTATTTAAGGCTAATTTTAAGAGCATCCTGCTCAAGAAGAATCATGCTGTTATTTTACAAGCAAGTTCAGAGCTGCATGAAGCAAACAGTCCAAACACAATAATTTTACATATATAGTAATTGTGTGATTATAACACTGGGTAATATGAAATGGTATAATTATTTTTTTTTTTGGAACAACAGCATGAGATTTGGAAGGCAGTCAAATGAAAATAGAGATGACCAAGTAAATATATGCATGAAAAATAAGAGCTGAAAGAGTTGTATAATTTTTAAATATTCTTCAATTCCAAGTAACAATAATCAAGATAACCACTTAACTGTCTACTCTGTTCTTTGGAAACCCTGTTGATGAAAGAGCTTATGGGCATTAGGTTATCTGGCAGTACACTAAATGAGATAAAGATCACACAAAACACAACCCACAATTTTCTGGTTTTCTTTGTGTCTTAAACTTTAAAAAGAAAAAAAAAAAGAAAAAAATGCCCTGGTAATACCATTATTTTAAGATATCAGGTGGAAATATTCATAATTTAAGAAAATTCTAAATTCAAATGTTTTTGTCAGGATAGTCTAGCAAGGACTTAATTAGATTAATTAATCTTAATTAATTAATTAGGATTAAACTATATTGGGCAGATAAAAAGGCAGTCCTGGCCATCTGGGGAGTGCAGCAAAAAATCCCATATTATCTTTTATTTATATCTATTACAAAGCCAGAATAAATCTCCTGTCTCATAAAAGTGAAGATTTGACTCTGACTACATTCAGCCATTGACAAAGCAACTGCAGCAACAGGAACCTACTACAGCCACAATAAAAATGCCAGAACTATGAAAAAGCCAAAAATTGTGCACACAAATCTTGTTCTACTTGACAGCCATGCAGTGAATGTTCTTTCCACAGAACCAGCATGGAACTGTGGTGAGAACTAGTTTTTATTAGATGTCTTGTGTGTAGGTTCAGAATTATGACAGTGGCACCAAATTGATCCGTCAGTGGCATTAGAAGGAGCCAGGTCACAGATTCTCCTTCACTCTGCATGACAATCAACATGAGGACAAAGATTATGAAGTTTCAGCATTTGATCTAAGACTTTCTTTGGTTTACGTAATTTATGCACAGAAAAAAAGAACCAGGGTGCCATCCAACTTCCACAAACAGTTCTGGAGACTATTTTTTTTAAATTACTGTGCTCTACTGAAGCTAAAATAATTGCTCTTAAAAAAGAGAAAAGTAACACAATATTGGCTCATTACACAAAATACTGTCAATATTTGTTATTCAAGCTCAATTACAGTGCCATTTGAAGTACATGAAGTCTGATTTTTATCATCTTGGAAGGCACACGGCTTTTACATTTTAAATGATCATGTTTCAAAAATTACCGAGAAAAATTTGTTCCGTTTTGAAAGAATGTCTACTATTTCTCTTAATTAGTTTTTTGGACTCAGTCTCAAGTAAAATTAAAAGTTGCTCAAGACATTCCCATATAATAGGATTCTTTGTTTAATATGTCACAAGTAATAGTATAGTTGAAAAAATGCAGTCATTAACATAAAACATTTCAAGGAGCTTTTTTGTTAGAAAACAAAAATTCAGCCAGCTTTGGCTCTCAAAAATGAGGGCCTATCAACACATTCTGCCTCTTGAAGTTCTCTACTTCCAGGTACACAAAAATACATTCTTCTTGAAACTTCCACCAACCTTATCTTGCACTGTGTCAGTCCAAAAGATTCTGCGCAGATAAAAGTGAAAGTCCACTCCCACTGCAATCCCACGATTCTGTGACTGCACCAAAGTACGAAAATTCCTTCCATGAAGATCTCCAATCAGTAAATCACGGCCATTGGAAAAAATAATCGATGCAACACCAGCTGAAAGCAGGAGTGACAGAGACTGTGCAGGCAAGATCTTTTGCAAAGGGGCATTGCAATAGATACATACTGGCTCATACACACTGGACACAAAGTTTTAAATACATGCTCAGACTACAACCTGCATAAATGTTACTGTGTGAGTACTAACTTGCTGTGATTTGCCTTTGGTTTGTATACTTGGATCAAATCAGGCAGGAACATATATTTAAAACATTTAAAGCCATACCAGCTAAAACTTTTATAAAACCCCTGTGCACCAAAAGACTATTTCTATTAAAGCTAAAATGAACCTAGTGAGACTGACAGCAGGTACTAAATTCTCCCATTTATAAGAGAGACATACTTAGAAAATGGTGAGCTGAAGACTGGTGTGATGTGTCTGAAGAAAGAAGGAAGGGGGAGGGAACTAAGCAGTTCTTGTTTTTCTTAGAAACAAGACTGCTAATCAGTTATGCCAAGCAGGAACTCCCATTCCCACCAATTCTCTGCAGGCAGGATCACCTGTCTTACACAAAAGCCTGTTAGGACATTACATCTACACAAAGCAGAGTTTTCTTGGTCCTGCTCTCAGAACTGAGCAGGAGGTCAGGAGAAGGAGCCTACAGCTGATGAGGAAGTACACTCTGAGAGATAAGTATTCTTCAGAGTTCAGACTCTGCGACACTCAAAGCCAAGAGCATGGCTTCTCTCACAGGCAAGTGCTTGATCTCAACATTCAGCAAAACCATCTTTTGGCAGAGTTCTAGAAAAAATGAGGTTTCCTGATTTCTTTACAACACTAAGTGCCATAGAGAGCATGACAGAAAATTGTCCCTCACAGAAATAAGAATTTTTTTGTTCAGGCGTGCTCTGGCAATAACCTCCCAACTCTGCAGAAGTCAGGAGTGCTGAAAAAGCAATGGAGCCTAAAAGACATTTGTTGATTAGAGGAGAAGCAGCCCTGATGAGGCTACCAACACCAACCTGCACATGCCAGCTGATATTCTGAAAACTGTCCTGACCATAACTCCTTAAGGGCAGAGTTAAAATCAAAGAGAGCTGTGTGGCATAGACATTAAAAATACCTGATTTTACCTAGTTTTATCTATTTGCTCAACAAGACACTTGAAATGCACTAACCTGAAGTGTTGGCCCGACAATGCCGGTGATGCTCTAGGAAATAACCTTCCACACAGTGGCACTGGTGATGTCCCACACGATCTTCACACAGCTGGTCACAGACACCCCACATCTGACAGTCATCAAAATCTGTCAAGTGAATAAGGCATATTTATAAAAACCACTTTGTAGAAAATTCATGTCGTAAAGAAGCAGCAAGTTTGTCCTCTCTGTTTGCTTTATAACTATTTGCAAAACTATAGCATGAAGAAAGTGAGTTTGCATGTTTTTCTACAGTGTTTCAGTTTTTCTGGATAACAAAAAAACCTGCCCAAGGACCTACCTTCAATTCTGCCCCCCCCCCCCCCCCCCAAAAAAATACTAACCAAACAAACAAACAAAAAAAATCTAAACCACACCTGCCAGAAGAAAAGGAAAAATTATTTGAAGGGATGTCATTGTCTACTTTCCACAATACAGAATATGTCTATGAAGTATTTTTCCTGCAAAAAATCTCTACACTTGGCACACACAAGGACTTGGCTGGATTTAAGCTCACTCTGAAGGTGAGTTCCTCCTTTATTTTAGCGCAGTGCTTAAGCCTTTAAGTCCTACTTGAAGGCAGCGTTTATTAGCTCAGAATTAGTACCATGCTAACAGGTATCTGATTTACAATTAAAAGCTGTCTGTGCACCAGAACTAGCAAGAAAAATTTCCTTTTAGCATGCACAATACCATATAGGTAGAGTACTGGATCTAGAATTATACAGTACTGACTGTCAGCCTTTCCTCCATGACAAGTTTTGCTCTGGTCACAAATATGTGCCTAGATTTCAGCAAACCAAAATACATTGACTCAGATTTACAAGGCAGAATCTGATAACTAGGTTTACAGGGCAGTCAAAAAAACAACAGAAGACTCACTGAGACTGCACCACTTTTGGGAATGTGTCCTTCATTTATTTCCCACAAAAGCATGAAAAATTTGAGGAAATTTTATGCCTTATTTCTCTGCCTCTACAAAGAGCAACCATTCTGCCATTGCAGCTTATACAGCCTTAGGCCACCCAGTATTCTCAAAAATATAAAAATCTCATTAGAGACTGAGCATCTGAAATGCTTTTAATGGCACAAACACCATAGCTTGGGTTGAAAACTCATAACAGATATTTATTTTCTTTTATTAGGCAGTGCTAACTTTCATGATTCTGAAGTTACTCAATTGCCAGCTACTGAGATAAAGCATTTGTCTAATATTCTTCTTTTTCATGTAAATTATGTATATACTGAAACCCCAAAGAAGACCCAACCTTTCCATAATGCAAATACAAAACACCCTTTTTATTTTCAAGTATAATGTTCTGCTGTCTTCATATACAGCCACTTTCCAAAAGTAACAAACAATTCAACATCATTAACTGCTTTTTCAGGCATGCAACACACATTGCTGAGGCAGAAACAAACTCTCTCTATGTAAACACTTAAAGACCAGTAAAAACTTTTGAGAATAAGCCAGCCATCCAAGAGTACATATTTTTAAACCTAATCAGGCTGTCACAATGTCTTTAGGTCAAAGTGAAAGAGGTCTTTATGATGTTTCTCTGGTTTGTCTCTGTGTCAGCATGCTGCCATTGTGCTACTAAAATTTTCATACCTTTGCTGACTCCTGATATTTTCTTATTTGTCAGTACATCCACACAATTGGAACAAAGTCACCTTCCTGGAATCTCAACTTTCCCAATGAGTTGTGAGAAAGTACTGGATAGCTGTAGTCCCTGGACTTTACTCACCAATACAAGTACGACTGTCATTGGTGCTTATTGTATATCCTGCAGGGCAATAGCACATCCCTCCTGATGGAGAGGAATGGCAGCGGTACTGGCAGCTCAGCGCAGCGCAGCGGGATACGTCTGAAAGGCAAATAAAGTATCTCAGAAACACAGCTACTACAGAAGAACAGCTTTCTGCCTTATTAAGAGTTACAAAGCTGAAGTTTTTTCTATGACGAGCCTTCAATTTCAAGTACAGCTTCTTAAAACTAATCTGCAGAGAAAATGATGTACAAAGTTCCACAAAATCCAATACATTTACATACATGTAAGCAAGGGCATGGAACACAGAAGAAAAGGTACTGTTTTTAATAGGTTTTTAGAACACAGTTAAAGGATAAGCATCAATCCTATATGAACCACCAATGGTAAGTGCTGTGTAAAAAGGTAACCAGAGGAAGCCATCTGTAAGGCACCAAAACTTTCCATGGTTCCACAAGACCTACTTATGAGCATCACACCCTTGAGTTCCATCTATTGGTACATAACCTCATCATTTACACTTCTATGTGAAAAACAGTTAGTAATTTATATTAAGAAAAATATGTATATCATTCCAATGTACTAGAATATACTGTTTGCATTGTGTTCATGGACAAATGATTCTTTATCCTTTCATTCTCCCTCTTTCTCATTTTTCCTTCACTAATTCTACTAGTATTTAATAAACAATTAAAGTGAGTAAGCTATGATTGTAAAACACTTGAAAAAGAAGGAGGTAAAAGTCAGCATTTTCCTTTTCCTCAAATTTTTCTGTTAAATGCCCTGCTTTACAGCTCATATTTGCTGTAACTATCAAACACTCATCAAAGCAAGAGGTGCATTTTTACAATAAAGTTTCATTTCCTCTTTGTTTTTTTTGCCCTCCTATTCCAAAAGGCATTATTTTGTTAATAGGAATTTTTATCTTCCTAGAAATTAAAATACACTGGTCCTTGTCCTCAGAGGCATTTGATATTTGTAAGGTTAGAGTGAAATTAACAGGAACTATGCATGCTCATTGCCTCCAACATAAAAATGCAGTGTACTACTAACTGGAGAAACACACATCCCAGGTAAAAAGATTTTTTTTTTTAATCCTAATCTTTAAAGTGAATTAGTCAAAGCTTAGGATATACTGATTCAATTCTGTGTTCTGATCAGCACAAATCATTACTTCTTACACAAAGGGACAAACAGATATTTAAACAAAGAAGGCATGTAGCATACCTTTCCCTGACTTCACAAACATATTTTAGGGTATGGAGAGCAAGTTAAAATCCCTATTTGTGAAATTTAATGTACAAATGTTTTAAATATAAATTGTCTCTTTGCAGCATATATGCCTGTTTCAGATCATCCAGTCAGAACAGTGCCAGTGAAAATAGTGAGCTTCCAAAATTTCAGCATTGTTTAGGAGACAAAAGGCAAATGTAAAAAGATGTCAATGTTAATGTTTCTGCTAGTCTGTGTATGTTTTTCATTCTAATACATACTGCAGTGTCTGCCTGCAGTGATGTTAGTTTCATCTTCTCCTTCAGGGCAGTCTGCAGCTCCATCACACACTTTCCCAATAGGAATGCAATGCCCTGATCCAGGGCAGGCCCACTCTCCTGGGTAGCATTCACGGTGACCAGTTTCTATGGAAAAGAAAAACAATAATAAAAAGTATATTTCAAATACTAAAATTTCTTCTCTAAGAGCTTCCTAAAGCATCTCTATCCTTCAATATCCAGTTTCCATTTCTTGCACACAGATAGGAAAGACTATAAAGAAACATTATCTATACTTACTTGTCATGCTTTCTTTTACGTTCAAACTACAATGCCAATGATACTCGGGTAGACAACACATGAATCCCTTTAGTTTTCTGTTTTGTTAGAAACAGTAACACCATTTAGCTCTAAACTAACCAGTGCACCAGAAAGGGAACTATAGTTTTGTACTTTCAAAACATATAAATGCTACCTCAATAAAAAGAACCATGTTCATGATAGAAAAGGCCAATGAAAAAGAAATCTCATTCACACTTTCATTCATTAAAGCTTCTGTTTCTCACATGAGGAATCTTGGCAGGATCTGAGTAAATTTCATTTTGAATCAATGGGGTTGGGTTATTAGCAGCCTCATGTCTCTTAACAGATGACCTGAAAAACCTCTACAGACAGAAGAACCAAAACAAAATATAGAAGAGAGTATATATAAGAGAAAATATATATATTGCTATATGCTAAACTTAGTTTGCATCATACTCAGTATCACAATTATTCTCACACACAACAACAAAAATATTGCCAAAGTTAAAAAAATAAATAAAAATGAAGGTGGAATTCTAATTTTTAAAATAAATCAAAAGTATTTAGAACATCTTGACAGGCCTAAATTTCATAGATGTAGGTTAGTGTCATCTTCCTCTGAAAATACCATTGGAAGTTAGCAATAGTAATTACCACATCCTCTTTCATCTTCATTGTCTTCACAATCATCATCTCCATCGCAAATCCAGCTCTGATGAATGCAACGGCCACTCGGGCAAGTGAAGAAGTTGCCTCTGCAAGTTGCATAAGCTACAGAAAGAAACATAAGAAAATCCAATTGCTCTAAGCAGCTAAAAGGTTAAAAATAACAATATTGTCTCATATACAATCATTTATTACATCTCTTAAAAATTTAGGCAGTTCTATATTTTGTAAGTATTGCAAACACTGCTGGTTTCTTCTCATTTAGGGATGAATTACCTTTGTTTCATGCTGAAATTAAGAGGATGACAACATAAGTGTAACTAATATGTATTAAGAACCAGACTGTCACTCTGTCACTCAGTCCAGCAAATTCAAATAGTAATGACATACCCAGGTAACTAGCAGCAAAGACAACGTCTATCAAAGTAGCACTGCAATTTTTATCTTTCTGTACAGAAGAGTACTTGTAGAACAGTGCTTAGTTTTTGATGGCTGTACAGCCAAGCATCTGCTTCCTGCTATCTGCTTGAATCAGATCTTAGTAAAACAGTTAGAGAAAATGGGGGAAAAAAAGAAACATCATACTGCAAGAGTTTTCATCACTCCTATCTCCACAGTCATCATCGTGGTCACAGATAAAGGCTTGTGGGATGCACTCTCCATTGGCACACTGGAACTGCGTACTGGTACATCCACGTGCTGGAAAAGATTTTAGCACAGAAACACATACAGAAAATCTGTTTAACTCCAAAAGAAGGTCTATAAAGCAAATTTGTTTGGCATCACTCTACACAGGGGACTTACTGCAATTAGCTTCATCAGAAGAATCTCTGCAATCAACTTTGCCATCACATCGCTGGCTCGCATTAAAACATGCTCCATTTGCACATGATAACTGTTCACATCTTGGGTAGTCTAAAATAGAAAATCCTTTATATTAGCATGAAGTTAGACTATAATGAGTCATATCCACCTAGTGTCAACAGAATATCTTGGTTTAAAGGAAAAAGGGAATACAAAACTCCATTACAAGTAGTCCTATACTAGTAATCCATTTATACAGTATATTGTCTTCTCCAACAGATATTAAAGAATATCCTCCAGATGGAAGCTACAAAAATTTGCAAGCAACAAGAGAAAAATTAAGTGCCTTCCCACAGTCCAAAAAGTTTTGAAACCCAAACAGTTTATGATATGATAGAAAGCAATGGAATACAAAAGGAGAGCAAGCAGTGAACATTTGTTTTATTTCTTTATACCTCAGTTTCACACTATCCCGACCTTAATAAAAGTATTTTGATAGCAAAGAATTTCCTGAAATTTGCAGTTCCTAGGTCGTCTTCAAGTGACTTGAGTTCTCAGACTCAGAGACCTCAGGTTTTAATGGTTTTGTACCAATTAAGCCAAGGATATTAAATTTCCATGTTCCAGGAACAATGTTAGAACCGTTGTTTTTTATTACTTACTTCCCCCTTCACAAAAGCAAATAGATCATGCAAAAATAATGACTTTTTAAGTTTTGGATATTCTACTTATATAGATGACCTATATGCAAATACAAGGGAGTGTTTCAAATATTTCAAATTAAAACAAATTCTGAGAACACTTATTCATTCAAGCAGTCAATGAATTCAGTGGAAGTATCTAACAAATTAAGCATATGCACATGGTAGAGCTGAGTAGGAGAACATGAGCTCATAGTTTATCTTGTTACTATTCAGACAAAACTTGCATTTTTCAGTCAAATGGCAAGAAAGCAAAGAATTGGTAATTTTAGGAATCAGATTGATAGAACCTTTGTCTCTATATAGAAGATAAATGAACTCAAGACACAGAAGAGCCAAATAGCATTTTTTACCTTTTAGATTTTCAGTTTGAATTCTTATCCCATTTTACTTTTCTAGGAGTTAATAAAGCAGATCAAGAAGGCTGTCACTTAGGCACATTTTCATTCATACCCTTGGAATCCAAAACATGGGTTATAAAATTGCTTCAAGCAGATATCAAGAATCCTGCAATTTTTCCAGACAGTGGCAAACAATTTTGCTCGCTTCTGCTGTTTTGTGTATTATCACATTCCCACAAAACTTCAATTACCTACAGAATAGGCTTATATGATTTTAACTGTTAAATTGTTAAAATCAGGGGATAAGTAGCTGTGTTCATGTCCACTACATGTCTAGCCAGACTATCTCCCCAGCTGATTCATTTACATTTAATTTGTTTTCAGTTAATGTCATTTCATTTTTGTTTACATTTCATTATATTAACTGCAGTTAATATAAGGTGGCAACCTGCACGTAGGAACAGTGTGCACCTAAGCGAAGAAGAACAGTAGTTACAGATCAGCAGGGTTCCAGCTACAGCATTACTGCCTGTGGCCTTCTAGGGATAGTTCCCAATCTTCCATTCTGAAAGTCTGAAAATGTCAACATGTTCCCTAAGCATTCTTTGGTCCCTCTTCTCAACCAGACAATCACCTTTTTAATACATCCTTTTCTTGCTTCACTTAGGCTCAGATAAAACTCATTATGCTTTGGAAATAACATAGATTTTTAAGTGTTACCTCTGCCTACACAAAGGACTAAAGAAAGGCCTGACCTGGGGCCAAGTTTTAAGTTCACCATGGACTTAATGCTTCTTCCCTGTCTGAAAGCAGAGAACGTATCACAGGGAGAAACCATCAGGAGATCTATGGGCCAGCAGAAACAGCTATGGCAGTACACTGTATTATAGGGCAGCTGGAAGAAAAGGAGGAATATAAGGTGATTCTGTTTATATGGTATAAACACAATCACTATTAAAAAATACCAAGAAGATCCATAAGTAAAAATGTTTTGAAGATACTTCAAAGTATACATTCTGACTAAATTGGTGTTTTACTAGAATGTGAACAAATGCTTTTTTCTCTTATTCTCTTTTCAAAACTGGTGTACAGAGTCTTTATTTTAATTGTACTTGCATAAGCAAGAATGTTCTTTGAAAAGCCTGACAGAGATTAATATAACTTTTTAACTCTGTACAGGTAATCCCATTTCCAATCCCTTGTCAAAAGACCAAGGTTAGTAAATTATAGTTCTGATCACAGCCTGCTCACTGATCTGAAAGATATTTTTCACTGCATTCTGCACTGCAGATTGCACTCTTTGAATCTTATAGCATATTATTTTAATAAATTGGTTTTAATTATTTGAGGCGTTAAGAACTAAGCCTCATGAAAATAGGCAAAGCTGTGAGCTACACAAAAGGCTGTAGCCAATGCACTGCATGATCCAGGAGCATCTGTGCCATCAGGACAGTTCCTCAGTACCTGGGTTAGTTTCATGTAAGGAGAAGTAGAAAAGGTAAAAGAATCAAGGAAGAAATGCTGGCTTCTGTGAGGGCTCAATGCTGAGAGAACGAAGGAAGCCAAAACAGAACTTCATAACAATACTAGGATATCTGAAAACAAAGGAATGACTGTCCTTGCAATTGTAAAAACCCCAGGACTTAAACTCCCTTTCTTTCTCTCCAAATTTTAGAAGACATTGGTCCTGAGCTTAGTTCTTCTACACCTATCACCAAATTGGAACTTCCTAAAAGAAAAAGAAGAATCTGAACTTTGGCAGCAAGAGGGGAGGAATGGGATTAATTCCCTAAACAGAATGACCTGTACAATCCAGCTTAATGAAAACTCTCCAGTAAATGAAGTTGAAAAGTGAGTATCACAACATTTTAAATTTAAGAGGAAAGGTCTTACATCAGTCACTGCATTTGGGGATTGCAAAATAAATATTTCCTAGCTTTTATTTTAATTTTTATTTAAACTAAGAATCCTCTGTACACACCTGATTCAAGATTAGAGCATTTGAGTATAAAATCCCACAGCTGTGCAAGAACTGATAACAATCAGAGAAATTGATCCTACTGTCTCTGTTGTAGGGGACAACATGGAAAAAGTGTCAGTGCTCTGTGAATGACTTGAAGGGGTTCTCTTCCAGGCAATGGGACTTTTTTTCTTTCTAAGTTGTTGACAAATGGACTAGAAAGAGCAAAAAAGGAAGGATCAGGTTCTGAGTTAAAAGGACAACAAGGTAGGTAGTTTGCATCTGAGGAGGTCTGGGAATACAGCTGTACAAGAGAGTGAAAGGAGAAAATATGAACACAATATTAAGAGAACAGTGAAGGGAGAGAAAAAAATATAAACACTGTTTTCTTTCACCTTGTTTTGAGTGGTCAATAGCCTCCAACATACATACTGTTTCCTTTACCTTCTCCTCCAAAAAACATAATTTTACAGAAAATTAAAAAGAAATGTTTCTGTAGTCATGACAATTCCTAGAAGACCATACTGTTTCCTTTACCTTCTCCTCCCAAAAACATAATTTTACAGAAAATTAAAAAGAAGAAATGACAATTTCTTCTAGTCGTGACAATTCCTAGAAGATAATATGAGCCTTGTGAAAATAGGGGGAATGTTTTCCACCTATGTTCATTCCAATGCTCTGGAAGAAAGGGAGATCTTTCTGTCCCCTCCCCTCAGGCTTTTTCTTAGCCAAAATACTTCTACACAATCTGTCTCCCTGATGTATGCCAATGCTTCAGTTGCAAAACATAAATAACTGGCAAACACCAGCACAAATGACAGCACCTTGCTCCTTGTAACTGTTTTGGGGCGACACTTGCAAACATATTTGAATGGAATCTTCCAATGGACACATGGAAGATGTTTGAAACCTATGTCACAGCTGTTTTGGGGCGACACTTGCAAACATATTTGAATGGAATCTTTCAATGACACATGGAAGATGTTTGAAACCTGTGTCACAAGGATTGCTAAACCTGCATTATTTTGTGCTCTGTCTAACAGTTCTGTTCTGCAAGCTGGAAATAAATCCATGCAAAAACAGCAACAGGAAATAGTTGCAACTAGTATTTGATTCAGCACAAGCTGATTTCTGTCACACAGCCAGCAGCATAGGCTTCTATACCCTAACCCATCTTACAAGTAGCAGAAATAAAAAGGAAAAAGGCAATTTCCTACTAACAAGTGTCTTTTATTGCAACATGTAAAAAAATTTTACAAAATAAAATTAATTAAAACTCTTTGGTTCACTGCCATGAGTCACCACCTCACAGTGGTCAAAGCATTGCCCAGACAGCTCACAGCCTACCAGAGACACCAGGAGGGAGACTTACTCCAAGCCCAAGAGTCCTATGAGCTGCATGATACCAGGCAGTGCTCATAGCAGAGATGCTTTCAGAGCTGGCAGACAGACCAGACCCTCATTCCTGGCCTTAATTCCTGATTTTGATCCCTGAGACTCTGGTCTTTGGCTGCCTGCCTTAGATTGCTCCAGTTTTGCTACTTCCCTCTCCCAGACTCTTCCTGGTGGAGGTATGTCCTTCAGCCTGAACTTCTCCCTCATCCTATAGCTGCTACATGTAATTTGTCCAACATCCAGAATATTAGTCTCTGACTATGGCCTTTTTCTTCTTTCTTGGACTACATCCCTCATGATCTCCTCAGTTCTTGATCTCTGTTCACTTTCACCCTGGTCTCTGCAAATTAATCCCAGAGCTGGCTGCCCACTTCCTGACCACAACAGTTATTTAGCATAGCAAACAAGAGGCAGGAATTTACAGGTTAGGCAGCTAACCTATGGCAGCCGCTCAACATCAAAATTAGAATCAAAAATGCAGTGTATCTTGGAAAACACTCAGCCCACTAGCATTGAACAACATGTCTTTAAAGTACTGCCCCTTTCTCCCTCACAGCCTCAGTGTAGTGCTCAGCTGCCAGAGCAGTATCCAGAAAGGTCATTCTGTCACAGCAAAGCAAAATGGACATGGCTGGGATTTTCATTTCTCAGCTATGAAGCTGAGGCAGGAGAGAGAATTCTATATTGACTGAAAGAAATAAAGAATATAACAGAAAAATTATACCAGTATTGGCTGCCTACTCCCAAAAAGTGTTTGCTACCCCAAATAATCTGCCATGTCATTCTGTTTCTGAAGTTTTAACATTAAAGTATTTGCTAGCTGCTGACTATTTAAAAAGCTAGAAAACAGCTTGATATGTGTATTCAAAAAAACCTAAAAGCTGTAATTTTATGAAATCAAAACAGCTTCAGTGCACTAATTGTGAGACATGTAGCTGAAGCATTTGTTCTGATGTTTATCTTAGTCTCTGCATGGGCAGTTTTCCCTTGCTGCTAATCCCATTAGCAATAAAATGGACTAAGGCTCTGAATTCCTTTTTTCTGGTTTTTTACATGTTTAATTGCAGACTTACTTTATACTGGTGACATTTTGCATTTGACTACTTTCTTATATAATGTAACTTATTCAGGAATAAAAGTTTATCTTCTTTACAATCTAAATCTGTTTTCAGACAGATGAGTGAGTGTAAAGCGTAAGTAAAGAGACCTAAGTCTCCATTTTGTTATGCTCCATGAAACACCAAAATCAATTATAAATAGCTTTGTTCTTTCCTTGTTTATGGATGTTTCGTTTTTATTAATGAAAACTTTTAGTTCAAATTAAATAAGGGGGATTTAGTGACAAAGGAAAAGGCCAAAATAGTACTATTCCTCTTACATTTGTTTATATCAGATAATGTGGAAAAGGAAATACATTAAACACTGGGGAAAATGAACATTCAAAGCAAGTATTAGAATCTGCTCCAAAACTAATATGCTAGTACACTAATCTGTACTATACAGTTAATCATATAATCCCCAATTTGTAACTTTTATTTTATGGCTTCTGTTGAAATTTCCAGGCCTTGCAAAGACAAAAAGGGAATAAAATTAACCAGCCTTCCTCAAGAGCATTGTCATTACATTTTCCTTGGATCCTCTTGTCTTCAGCACTGTCACATTTTTTTAAACTAGTCTAACTGCTTTCAAGGTTCCAAGTCACAGTCATTCTTCTGTCTCAGAGGGACTGTCAACACATATTCTAATAAACCAGAGTGGAGGCTGTTGAATGATAGGAGGCAGTCCCTCTCCTTGGGGCTAAATATGCTGCCCCCACTACAGTCATGGGGCCCATTTGCTGATGCAGCAATGACTGGCTTTCCCTCACAGCAGTAGAGTGCTACTGCTAACATATCTAGAGGGTCCTTTCCCTCTAGATATGTTAGCAGTAGCACTTTTTAATTTACCTAGCTGAGAATGTTAAACATGAAATAAAATGTGTACTTCATTTTTCAAACACCACAGAAGCGTCTAGTTTGAAAAAAGAGTTTTAAGTATCTTACTTAGGACTCCACTCCACACTGACACAGATCTACTGCTTTATAACAATCACACCACGGCACCTGGCTGTTCCACACTGTATTCAATGACTACTCACGGGTTTCTCAGAGCTACTCAGCAATTCCAGTTCTATCTACTGCTTTATAACAATCACACCACGGCACCTGGTTTATCCATTAATTCATGGATAATACATTTTTAAAACAGGTACCTTTTCTTCAGGATTTTTTTCATGTGTGACAGATTTGCTAAATTAAGTTATCAACTTCATTTCTTACTCTAAACTTTAAGATAAAAAAATGCCAACCTACAGAAGATATTCTTCCACAATGAGATGGGGTACTTTGGATCTTGGCTTTTAGCCATTTGTATTGGTGACCAGAAGTGACTGTGGGTCTATCACATGATAAACTCCAAACTCGATGACTTAGCAACATTTTATTCCAGAGTATTATACAGTCCTAAATACCCTTTCATTCTACATAGGGACAATTTCAGCCATTTGTGAGTCAAGGATAAACTACATTAGCAGTCAGATGAACATACAGCCTTCCTTTACACAGCACAGGCATATGCTTGTTTTTCCTGTAAGCACGGCCATTAACAAAATTTAATTTTTTGCTTCTTTGTCTATCCATTACCACCCCACCTCCTGCCCTGGGCCTGGTTCTAAGTGGAGTTGACAGTTACGTCTGTTTCCCAAAGGCACACTATGTTCTAACAGCTGGAATAGCAGCTTATATGTTAGAAGTGACTCAGAATGTGTGAAGCTTTTCCTTAAGGCTAACAATGAACAGACATGCCTGTTACACACTGTTGTGTAGGAAATAGAAAAAAGCATTTCTGAAAAACATCACCTCTATTCTGGCCAGCTTTCCTTTCCATCAATATTCAACCCAGGCCATAATTTAGGGAGACTGTCACCTCAGTCAGAGAGGCAGCCTCAACTCTGGGGAAGTTAGGGTGAAAAAAACTACTTGTCCATCTGCATTTTTCTGGCACAATATAAACAACTCATCTGAATACAATATGACTAAATCATCTCCACAGGAAGCTGCAGTCTAGAATAAAATGCTTTTGAAGAGATCAAATCTCCTCAAATAAGTCATTTGGAGTCCAATTTTTCTTTTCTGTATGGGCTATAACTACTACTGATTGTATAGGGAGTATGCAAGAAACAACAATCAGTAAAGTTAGCTCTGAATGTCCCAAAGCCATAAGACAACTAAACATGGCTACCTTTTTACAGTGCAATATTAATTATCTTTCAGACAATGAGAAACAATATGACCTGTGAAGAAAGATAAACAGCTGATCCTGTGCTGACAGTTTGCACTTGAGTTCTGTGGTAACAGATCTGTATCAGAACATCAGCTCTAATACACAGAAGAATCTGAAATGAAACTCTTCTAACAAAAAGCATATTGTGGTCATCCTGTCTATCAACAAGCCCTTTAATCTTACAAATGTATTAAAATGCCACAGAGACACGAGGTGAAACCAGATCTGGTGCTAGGAGTTAACACTCACGGCAGCCTCTTTCATCTGTGCCATCGGCGCAGTCCTCCACTCGATCGCACCAGTACGCGCCGGGGACGCACTGGCCATTGGAGCACGTGAACTGCTGACTCGAGCACGTCCTCCCCGCTGCAACAAACAGGCACACTGTCAGTCCTCCCTATCAACCAAGGCTTTTTAGCAGGAAAAATATTTTCCTTCCTCTTTAACTACTTCATCTTTCTCATAAATATCAGTAAAACATTTTCTCCCCTGGTACCTTGGTGTGTTCAAGAGATTAAAGAACACTTGACAAGCACGTAGCAGACAGCATAGCTCTGGGAGGGCTCCTGCAGTCTGCAAGGTCACTGCTTTTGTCCACTGAAGAATTGACCTAGGTTAAAAAGTACCTCCCTATAATTATTCTGCCTAAAACATTAAATTACCAATTCTCACTGATTTAAAGTTTTCTCTTATTTTATTTACTGGGTCAAAATCTGTCAGTAACTCTTAAGTTACTCAGTCAACTAGAATGCCACAATGCAAACACAGCAGAGTTGGAGGTAAGGCACCACTTTCTAACATAGCCAGGGTCTCAACAGTGAGGAATAGTTTGCATATGTAACTAATGGAGCATTGAAAATGATTATATCTCTTCTCTTGACAGTCAGAAAAAAGCAACCCCATAAAACTGTTCAATTCTACTTTGATTTGTCTCAACAGTGAGGAATAGTTTGCATATGTAACTAATGGAGCATTGAGAATGATTATATCTCTTCTCTTGACAGCTGTCAGGAAAAAGCAACCACATAAAACTGTTCAATTCTACTTTGATTCCCCTACAGTTAAATGACATTTTCAGTTCTTAGGCAAACTAACATGAATCTGTGAAGATACAGTTGAAGGACAAGCTTACTACTAACTGTCCCTTCCCTCTGCCCCTGCACATTTGTTTCTTTCAAACTCATGTTGTTTCTCAACATCATCCCAGTCTATACATTGGCATCTTGTCATCTGCTGCTCTACAGGGGCTCTCTCTGCTGCCTTCTGTCAGCAGTGCTCCCAAAATAAGATCAGCTACTGGGATACTAGTGACATGAGGAAAAACAACAGCATGACAGTAAAACAAATTTCTGCATTTATGAGTTCCAGAGCTGTCAGACAGTTTTACCAAGAAAAAGTTTTAATATTTCAAAGAGGAAAATCTCCTCTAGCTTTCCCAAACACTGAGATAAAAAAGTCCTTTTAGAACAACAAGGACAAATACCAGGAGATGACTCAAAAATGGCAGCAGCACAGTCCACTGTGTAGATAATGACACTCGTGATTAACCAGTACATGGTGAACAGTGTTACAGTGACCCAGTTCCAAGGTCAAACTCAGAGCTTTTGCTCATTTTGCATTTTGTATCTACAGATTCTTTAGTTAAAACATAACCAGCATTTGTGCTGACTCCTTCTCAGAAGAAGAGGGGAGAAAAAGGTAGTTATCTATTATTCAAAAATTTCCATCCTCAGTGGATTAAGATGGAATCAATATACAAAAGCAAAAACCAAGTCTGTGAGCAAAATACTTCCAAAATAAACATTTTAGCCTCCCCGGGGGTTATGAGTAGCTCCAGAGCTGTTCAGTTCAAAGAAGTTATCAAAAAAATATACATACAATCAAAATGAAAATAAATTAATCTTATCTTCATCACTTAGAGTAACCTTTAATACTAGAAATGGCAGGAAAACCATCCTTCAGAACACTACATTTGTTCTCTTGTCTTATGCAATAATGCAAGAATGTAATTTGGTGCAGTAATCAGCTCAGTTCACCACTTCAGCATGAACTTGTAGCCCGTCAAATGCTTAGTCATGAAAATCTAAGCTAGAATAACATATTTTATTTGTCTATCAATACTAAGAAAAGAGCAAAGTCTATGGCTATGGCAGTTAGGCTGTTAAAATATTTTCTTGATCTAAACTGTGCACAGAACACTAAACACTTCACTTGAAAACAGCAATTCAAACATGAATAATACACTGTTTAGCACATTTAAAGTAAAATACTAATCAGAATTATGTTCTAAGTTTAAACTGTCCAAATGATAATGAAAGACTAGACTCCCACCAGACACCAAGACCATAGATATTTCTCCTCTCTGAGTGTGAGAAAGAATGGCTCTCTTAATTCTAAATAATAATGCTACTAATAGCATTGCTGAAAATAATGCAATACCGGCCAATGTTTGCTGATAATTGATAATTCCTCCTGTTTTATATATAAATATATTTCAAAGTCATCTAAAAATAATTAAATTTTGTAATATATAGTTCTGAGATGTCACTGTGAATTTTGCTAGCCAATGGATGGAGCACATACAATAATATGTAATATCACCATTTTTGAAATTACTAAACTTTTTATTAAGTATAAAACTAGTATACACTTTACATTTTTTCTCTTTTTAATTAAAAGAAATCTGAGTAATTTTCAGATTTCAAGACCTGATTATATCTTCTTAGACATATTTCCTGTATTTTATCTACTTCAGATTATTTTATTTCTATAAATACTACAGAGAGATTTCTGTACTTACAGAGGGCTTCTCTATATTCTCAATATGCTGTAATGTAAATTACATTGTTTCACAAAGCTGGTATAACACTAGAAGTTAAAATACTTACGACATTGTTGATGTTCATCTGAGCCATCATCACAATCCTCCTCATCATCACAAACCCATGACTGTGGAATACATTCCCCATCAGTCTGACACTGAAATTGATTTCCTTCACAGGTAGGTTGTGCTAGTGTAAGCAATGAAAAAAATTGTCATTTCACAGACATCTGTGAAAGCACTTTCAAAGAAAATAACAGCATAAGGGAAAAGAAATCTAAGATACAAGTGTCAATGAATTGTAACTTCCATGAAACACATGAAGCATTTAACAGATCAAAGAAAATGAACAGGGCAGAGAGGTGAAAGTGAACCAGCAAAAGGATGCTCAATGG
Source organism: Passer montanus (assembly GCF_014805655.1). NCBI lineage: Eukaryota > Metazoa > Chordata > Aves > Passeriformes > Passeridae > Passer > Passer montanus. Next base: position 9,496,778 of record NW_024356504.1, on the reverse strand, counting down.
CAAAATTCAGCTTAGTAAACTCCTGCCTAGACTCTTCAGCCTTTTATCCTCTCCTGGAGACACGGGGTCCTCTAGAAGGGAGACCCCAAAAAAGGCAGAGCCCTTCTTTTCACTTTAGTATAGAGCAACACTAAATTTCCCCAGTCTCACAGGAGGTCTGTTCAACTGCTCTCACTCCACCTCTGTTGCTTTATCCCTGGTAAGAACATGATCTCCCAAAACAAGCTCATGACTCTTCCCAGTGAATTCATGAGGCAAAAGTGAGGGTCAGATCAGAACAAGTTGAATGCTGCTCTTCCAGCTCCACTCTGTACTCTTCAAATAGACAAACAACAGGGAACCATCAAAGAGAAAGATCAAACTAAGTGTTTGAGACTGTGCCACAGCTCACTCCATTCCTAGTTAATACTCCTGGAAGAATCTCTAGTACAACACAGTCCAGTAAACAGGACTCTGGTCTTGATCATCTACATTCTCAGGATTACGTTTTTGCAGAAATACAAGGTCAACTTTGTGCTCATGGGATGATATGCAAGCACAACTATCAATTTAACCAAAGCACAAGGGAGAAAATTAAAACAATTTGTAGATTTAGAGTTGAAAAATACCAAATAACATCAGTAGTAAACTGATGTTTAGAGGGATAAAATTGATCACATACTACAGACATGTACTTCATGCATACTTTTTCCCACTTTAAGAACCAAAGAATAATCTTTTAGTATGATTTGAATCTCAGCTCAGTTTTAAACAATCTTGCTAGGCACTCACGTGCCCCACTACCTATAGCATATTAATATATTTTTTTTAAAGCACAACTAACTCAAAAAAATAAAGTTTAATTTTTATTACTGCTGCAGGACAACACCATTTTGTTTTGCCAGTTTAGAGGCATTGTTCACCCAGGACCATGCAAGATTTTTTGGACATAAAGTGCTAAGCAAAAAATCAGACTGCCAAGCCATGTCAGTGGCCTCCAATTATGATGTGGGTCAAGCAGCAAAGAAATAATAACAGTGTAAAAAGAACAGATATAAATTAGTCTCACTCCATATCAGCTGAGGGGCAAAAATTGGCCTAGTCTGTAAATGGGCTGATAATTGCAGCAACCCACAAGACTCAAAGAACACCAGAACTGAGAAGGTAAAATACCAGCAAGTTCCTGAAAACAGACTGTGGAAGGCAATTCTTCATTTTCACAACTTTTCCAGAGAATCCAATTTCTCCATATGAGAGAATCTTTGTGCGTGGATACTACAGTCCATATGAATAAAATTGCCTGTGAGCTGCTGACACAGCACAATCAACTCTAGACAATTAAGCATGACTCTGCTTTGAGCACAGTACATACAGTTAGTTGTCCAGGGTCTGAAAAATCCAAAGATTTTGAGCACAATTGATGCTGGTGGTAGCTGTATATACATCCAATATTCAGGATTACTACAGTAACAGAACACATTTCTACATCTACTTAGAACATTACTCATAATATGAAACTGCATTATGGGACAGTAAGATTTTTAAGAAAAGGTTAAAGTCATGTTAGAAGCTGAGCACTACTTGATTTTCTGTGTACCAAAGCTCATGGAATATGACTCAAATAGATTCTGCAGCATCTCATGACAACTCGTAGTTTTCTCTCAATTCAATATTCATTCTTGTACCATAGGCACAGTTCAGCACATTGGAATGTCCCAATTTCTTAGACTACAAAGGAGCTGCTCTGTATTGTTCCACTTACGGCAGCCAGCTTCATCTGTATCATCGGAGCAGTCTCGGGCCCCATCACACCTCCAGTCTGCAGGAATGCAGCGACCGTCGCCGCAGCGGAACTGCCCCCGCTCACATCCTGCGGTGAAACACCAACACGCAGCTCAGCAGGACAAGCACACGAAAACACAGTGAAAATCACCAAGAACTCTGGTTTATCCACTGCCTTGCAGCACGGAGATAGAATGATAATATGAAAAATTATAGAAAAGATACTACAAAAATATTTTAAAGTATATATATATAAAAAAGAGCTCTATACACCAAGTCAAACAAAAAGCAAAGAACCATCTTCAAGTATTACAGAAATCTCCAACTAAATTGCTAGAAAATTCCAATAATTTTAGCATTTGTATATTATACAAACAAAACAAAAATAGTTACACAAAAGGAAAAAATAACCCAAACAAGTCTCAGAGTACATACACTACAGAAACCTATTTAGCATGAATGTATCAATTTTAAATTCCAAGCAGTATAGACTTTAAATAAACGTAAGGCATCATTTTCTACATTATATCTAAGGGCTAAACATGCTAAACATTAGCGCTCTCCCAAGTGTATGAGGATTTAAAAACATGCAATAATAATCCCCTTAGCTGATGTGGAAATCTTGTTTCAGTGGTAGCAGCTTGAAAGTAGAGAAAGATCTCACTTTTGTTTTGCTTTTTAATAATGCCCTCATACTTAAAATACTTCCTCTGAAGTACAGGAAAGCATGTCTTGAGTCAAGATTTGAATAGCAAATAATTTTTTTTAAAATTAAGCTTTCAGACATTTATGGCTGATCAAAAGCTATCCTGCTGTCATTCTCTCCTGCTTGATCTACTAAGGATTAAGACCTGATAAAGAAGCATTCATTCCCAGGTGTAAATGCAGCTGGATCAGGCCTTTATTAGAGTCAACTAATGAAATCTCCAGACTGTAGGAAAGAGAAAAGGCACTGTTTATGGCCTTTCATTGTGACTACAGCCTCATAAAAAGGGAGTGAACAGTTTTATAGATCCTCAAAACAATAAGCTACAACATAATTAGGTTCAACAGAGCTCTGTTTCATGTTAATCTGTTGTCAGCACCTCAGAGAGGGGAACACTGAAAAAACCTGAAGTAGTAGCAAAGTCCAATTCTGAAAAAAAATCCCTTTTCCTGATTAAATTAATAACCATATAATAAAATTACATCTTTCAATTCTTGTGAGTGATCTGACAAAGATAACCTCAGTATACATAAAGCACAACCACCTATTTTGTGAATTCATGATGACATAAATAACACGCTACCTAACTTTCATGTAAAACCAGGCATATCAACACTGTCACATAAACATAGTTAAGTGATGTATTCCTCAGGGATATAGGCAAGCTACTTTATGCAAGGAATGTTCAAATCTGATTGTCTGTTAGTGACACCCTGATTTATAATGTATCCTGCAAATGGTCAAAAATTTCACTTGGATAAATGGTGGTACGGAGTGGTACAGGAGTATGTTCACCCAAATACCTTCTATAGACTAATGCATGATGGTGGTTGGTGGTGCAGGTCTGGGGTTGGTGGTGCAGGTCTCTTATCAACTACCTTTAAAACACAACAACCTCCCTTGCAAAAATGCCCTGAAGGAATGTACAAGTTCACTCTGGAATCCCAGGCCCTCTCACTGAATTTTGCCCTACAAAGCAACATTTTCATATAAGATTAGCAGTTAAAGCTCTAAAAACACAACATATAACCCACCATTTATCAATTCTAATTACTATGCAAAACAAATACTAAATCTTCTTGTATATTTAGCATATTATGGCTATTCAAAAATATTCATAGTCACTTAAAAAAGGAAGTTACAATATAGAATCAAATCTGCATCCACATTATTAGGATTTTTTATTAAGCATGCTTATAAACAAGCAATATCAGCAACTTGCATATTATTTCTAAATAATAACTAGCTAAAAAAATTTAAGCATTTTGTACAACAATAATTTATTTTGCCTATCTTGTTTTAAGTTCTTATACTTAAACATACCCTTATAGTGATTAAAATGAGGTGATAACACTGATAAACCTTTTTAAAGGCAGTATAAACACAGCAGTCTTTGTACAGTACCAGAAATGGTAACTGAATGTTAACAGAAAACCTGCAAGTCACACAATTCTGCTACTCTTTATAATACTTCTCAGAACTATAATTTAAGATGCTCACACCTATATACAGTAAGCACCAAATCAAAGTCCATTTATACAATTCTTCAGCAAACCTGTTACAATTCATTTCATTGTGGCGATAAGCTTTACAATGTTATCTGCTGTGCTTACTTATAACTGAAGGCAAAGAGCTCTGAAACACCTATAAATGTTATGAAAGAATATACGTCAATTATCACTGTTTTATATTATCTTTAGAACAAAGAAAATTACCTAGCAGATAATTATGTAAATTCATTTTAAAAACCCAATCTTTGAAAACCAGTAATATGAAAGAAGTAAAAGTGATCTGCAGTATTGAGGGCACTTCTCACAAAGGTTCTAAAAAGCTTGTGTTTCATCTGTGAGTGAAAACAATTCTAACTTTGATAAAGGCGAAAGTAATCGGGAAAAATACATGATTACAAAGTTACTGCTACAAATACCCAAGAGGAAGAACCAGAATGAAAGAAAAATAACCATGTCAGTAATAACCAGATTTGGTATATTCTATGCAATGTGAGTCTGCAGCACCTGGGTTTCAGCAAGAGCAGGATCTGTCAGAAAAAAGGGCATTCCCTTGTTTATTGATATTATTTGAAGCTTCAAGTCACTGAAGAATTCGTAATCAGTAGTTTTATGGAAGGTTTTCCTTTCAATAAATGTTTGTGGGTTTTTTAAATGGTAAGAGAGCTCATTAATCAGTCAGATATTACAAAAAAAAATTATAGTAATGAACTAATTTCCATAGAAATTCAGATTCACTGTGACAAACACTGATAGGAAGGAAATCACTGACTTTAAAAATGAGCAAAAAGTAATCAGTCTTTATTTTTATATTTAAAATTTGCTAATAGAACAGAATTTGGATGATTTTTGAAAGTTCAAGTTCCAGAAATTATTGAATTTTTGGTGATGCTCTACTATTACTATAATTCAGTTTCAGTCTTCTGACTGTGATTAAAGCACTACTAAAATACAGGCTAAAAAATGCATGGCAGATCTTAAGAATCACATCAGAACATATACACATAAAGAAGAATCTCTTGGCATTAACAAAAATAATTTTGAAAGGAAAAATTGGTTTCAACTGCTCAATATTAAGGAAAACACCAAAGAAATATATGATATTGGCTTTAATATAAGCCAGTCTAATACTGAGATTGCAAAGCAAGGATCAGAAGCATTACGGGAAAAGTGTAAACCAAAGCACTATTTCAAAACTTCTCATTATACTCACTATCTTGGGGCTTCATGCTAAATTGGTCACTGGAATTTAGATTGTTCTCTGTGTCTGGGATTCTCTTGTAAGAGATTCTCAGCAGATGTTTCAGATTCAGAATTTGGCCCAGGTAAAACAAGAAGTCTTGTATTACTAGCTCTGGGAAAGCTATTTGCAGAAAGGTTTTGTCAGGTAGTCATTTTCCACTGGAACAGAACAACATATTAGTGATTTTATCAGAGCAAAGACTGAGCTAATTACTAACTAAACACTTTTAATTTATTAAAAATAAGTGCATCTTCTTTTATATATATACCATGATGCAATATTATTCACCTTATTTTTCTGCAGGAATTGTTGCCTGCATATGAATGAAGTACCCTATGGTAAACCACTGCCAAAGACAAACCCCACTGCCAGTAGGGGATGGTACTCAACATTTCACACCACTAATGAATGTTACTCAGTGTCACATTAAGTCACAGGGAATTCCAGCAGAAGAGAGAGAGGTTAATAGCATCACACATTTCACAGCACAATGCTTAAACCCATAGGGCCACAGTCTTCATCAGGAAGGCAGGCCACTACATGCTCTCAGCCTCCACTGGCTTCACTTCATGTAGAAACATTTTGTTTCAGAATTAAACCTAAAATTCAATCCTTTTGTATTAAAACCAGAATGCTATGTTTGGCTTATGATAGAACCAAAACAGCCTTACCATTCGCCTCTCTGTGTTACTTTTGACTCCTTGCAGTACTTCTCTGAACAGTTCTAGTATTTTCTATTATTTTCTATTATTTTTATATATTTTCTACCTGCCCATTTAACCTTGAAGTCTCTCACACTTTTAACTCTGACATCACATCTTCTGAATTACATTTGTCATCCACAGATTAAGGGCCAAACAGATTAAGGATTATTCATTCTGACTACACAGAATATGCCAAAACCCCTCATTTATTCTTCCTTTCTTGTGCTCACAATGCCTTTGAGAACTGCTAACACTTCTTCAGCAGTTAAGTCTGAATGAAGAATTTAAAGTAATGAGGAATGTATTAAGCCCAGGGTAGATTGTATCACTCTCAAAATGTCCGCTCAGAAATCAAACTTAAACTACTGCAATTACTTTACACTTCAAGAATCAACACTCTCGAGAGATTTATTTGCATTTAAAAGAGTAATGTTCTTCCAGGTAATATTTTTTCAACTGAGCACTTAACACTTGTAATACAGCTTCAGATTTTCAACAAATAAATGCAAACAGACTGTGCATTACAAACCTCTTCCACACAAAACTGACAAATAGAAAAATAAGTGACAAGCTCTTTTTTCCTCTCTTTCTGGCTTCCAGGAAAGGATATTCTCTTTCCCATTTGGCCCCCAAACAGAGCAGCCCACTCTAGGGGCCTTGCAGGTAAAAGAATCCTGAAGAATCATCTTCCATTCACTTTGATGTTAGATTTTTGCCTAGCTTAATTACATGTCAAACAGCCTGAGGTTTTGGAATGCTCAAGGAGGGACGGCTGAAACTCTGGAAATTCCACCTCTGTTCCCCCTCACTAATGCAGAAAGAAGCAAAATTCAAAGTTTAGGAAAAACTTCAGCTTATTTTCAAATAACGCCCTACGATACTAAAAAGCAGTATTCTGCTAGCAATTATAATAGGAGAATGAATATTATTTAATAGACAAGAAAAATATCTGTCTGATGAAAGTCTGATGAAATTATGGTAACTTTCATATATCTCCACATGATATTTAACCTTCAGTCCTTCTACACTATTTAAACTTCATTACCTTTAATACAAATTATTCAGATTTTTTAAAAAACCACAGCACACAAACATTTATAGGTATTACATAAAGGAGAAAAAGGTTTATCTGCAGTTTTCAAGCCCTTGCAACACAAAACATATTTTGTACCTACATATTTCTAAATTAGATTAAAAAAGTAATTTTTGCTGGCAATATCAACAACAAGACAGTACAAATGTGCCTCTGCACCCACTCCACATGACTGTAAGATCTTTACAGACAGATTGATAGGCAGACAGAGGACTAGTCAAGGGACAACCTGAGGCAGAAAAGCTCAAGTGCCAGATATACAGCAATGCATTGTTAAAAGGGAAGTGTAGGATTTCTTTTACTGAATTATCATCCAATTACATATAACAATATTATTATTCGTATAATAGCATCTACAGACTCAGCAGCTGACCAAGAACTCCTTGTGCCTTGCACTGTACAATCATGTAACAACAAGGGCCATGCCCTGGATAGTTTGAACACAAAGACAGCAGGCTCTTGAACGCCCGGGGGTGCGCCAATGTCAAGAGGCCAAACAGACCTGCTCTTCCTTTCGCCAAAACAGATTCATATTTTATTTTTAATCTGTTACCACTCAAAAAAGAAGTCACAATACATGAGAGGCACAATCTGTTTTGCTGGTATGTTTTTTAGACAGTACAAGAAAAAGGAACATATCAGATTGTTTGGGGGTGGGAGGCAGAGGACAGTGGTGGAAATGATAAAGGACTGAACTTGAAGCAGGAGATCTGCTTCTTCACCAGTACTGGCTGGACGTATTTTTGAGTAAACCACATTCTGTGTTCAGCACAATGACAGGTATCAGAAACTATAATAAGCAAGTTCTACTCTGACAGGTAAGATCCCATACCTACATTTGAAATTTTTACTCATTGATTTTTTTTTTAAACACTTTAAAATTCAAGACCAAAAGTGAAAATATTGTTTTTCATTATGGACTTAGAAATACCATGTTTCCCTGCAGCATCAGTATATTTTTATGGTTTGCCTTTACTTGCCAAGCAGGAAAAAAGCCCAGCAAAATCAAAATTATATTCTGTGCTTTGTACAGATATTTGTCAGCTAAAGCAATTGTTAAAGCAGAAGCATCAAATATCCTTTTAATAATTCTCACATGCAAAATCTTTGATAAAAATACTTAAAATCATTGTATTCAATGTTAAACTATTTGTTTTCAGTTAATACAGTTATAAAAGGGCTATAGATTAATTTCTGCTAATGCCCCAACATAAATCCAAGAATTAAAGAAATTCAGGATTTTAATCTACTGAAACTAAGCAGGAAAGCTTTCCTGCAAAGAAAAAAGGGTTCAGGTCTCCTGCAGACAACAAGTTCAAACAAATGACACTGTAAGTGCTTCCTAGCAACATTAAAGATATTCATAATCCTCATCTCCTCCACCTTGCGTTTTATTAATTGAAAAAGCAGCAAACAGACTGATAAAAATGGAAGTGGTTTATTAATTTGCTCCTAACAAATCTATTCAATTTTATTTTTTTCAATTTTAAGCCTGAATCAATAAAGAGACCAAAAGAGAACAAACTCTCTTTTTTTCTTTTTTTTTTTTACCACATATGGACCTCCTAGGAAAAACAAACAAAAAAACCCAAAAAAAAAATCCATTTTTATGTTTTTTCTTAAGGCTCTGGTATTCACAACAAAATAAAAATGGTTTCTACATTACCACTTTCAAACCAATTATTCTGGGAAAAGTAAAAAAAAAAATTAAGATATTCAGTCTTTTAAAGTTGTTCACATTGATTCCAATGTAAAAAACCCAACCTTATAAATTTAAAACCATAACAGTTTATTTATCATACATGCTCACAAAAACTACATATCCACACTATGTATCTTTCCCATCATGCAGTACTACAAACACAATAACAAAAAATAGGTTACTTTATAATGTTTCAACTCACTTTTTTTAAGCAACAAATAAACTTTTACTATGTTTTTAGTCCTATAACAAGGCAGGAATAAGAAATAATCCTTTTAAGCTAAGACTAATTCTAACAGACAGGAGGTGATACTCCTTTCTACTGATAAAGTCAATATTCTTTATATTGAACAGACCAGGCTCCTTCTTTCATTTAAGTCACTGACAAATTTCTTGTATTTCAGTGATAACTGAGGGTAAGCCATTAATTTTTCTTGGACACCTTCTTTAATCTAAACTGTAAATAAAGCACTTTCCAGGAGGACACTAACAAAAACTATTTATACTCCTTAGAGATTTTAGTAAAATTATTATCTGTATGGCCAAATTCAAGAGAACCAGTACTCACAGTGTTGCTGAAAGATTAACCTTCTCAATATAAAAATGTGTTTCAGACATTACATGTTCTGAAGAAGAACATGTTCTGCCTTCAACTGGATAACCCCACCCAGTTGTCTTGACATTAGGTGTCTTAATCCACATAAATCAGATGTGACTGTGTTAGTTGGGGAAGTGAAGCAAGAACTGTGGATCTCTAGGGAAGCATACACATCCCAGCTCTCCCAAAGCTTAGTAGCTTCTTTTTAATGAATGGCAAATTAAGTATGCAAAAATCTGTTCTAATTGACCATATGACATAAAGAGGAAGAAGAACACGCAAACACCATAGAAATAAAGACAGCCTCAGTTACTCACAGAAGGAAGCATCCCAAGCATTTTCATAAGAATGAACCTTGCTAATGGCCCCAAGGCTGCTGTAGAATAACAATTGGGTAACAGAAGGTGGGGGGGAATATGATGAAAAGAGGAAAATCTTCAAGACTAGGAAGTATTTACAACTACACAGTGTGTGGAAAGTGAAAAGAAAAAAAAAAACAAAACAACACCAACTTAACTTAGAGAGAACATGTACAGTATATATCACTGAGAAAGTCAGATGCAGTAGCAGATGATAAAAAGATGATAAAACCCTCTCAGGAAGCTTTTATCGTTTTGAAATCCTGTACAATTTTTTTAATAAATTTACCAACCCATGTGCTGTTTTTTCTCAGAATTAGACCCCATGCTGAGATGATGACCTGCATTCAATTCTGTCATGCTCTCCTGAAAGCTGATGAGTCATTCTAGCACTAGGAACCTGCCTCAGTAAGAGCTTTCCTGCGCAGCTGGTGACTGTGAAATTGTTTCATTTTTGTATTTATTTTCTGTATCATAGAATGAAAAAGGCTATGCAACATATAATATTTTGCCAAATTATAAACCTTACTATAATTTTATATTACAAGTTATTAAACAGAAAATGAAACCTGCCATGCAAAAATTAAACCACTTTCCCTTACAGATAATAAACATGGTAAGCACATAAAATTAAAGCTATTTCTGTCTTCCCACCACAGAACCCATATCCACAACAAAATTCTTTAGCATCATACCAGTAGGACTCTAGATTTTAAAAAAAAATTTAAAAAGACCATTTAAAATGTGTCCCAAAGCTTCACAGGGCACTAGTAATTTTGCACAAATTTCAAAAATTGCACCAGTTACTCATTGCAAACAAAACGTGTGGGATCATTGTCAGAACAGCAGAACTGACATGTCAGTACAGAATAGGTAAGACCACATGCTACAAGCATCTAGTGTGCCTAGACAGACATTCTAATGCTTCTTACTACTGCCCATGACATTGGGAACTACATCTATTCCTTTGGATGCATTGACACATCACATTTCTCCCTCTTTCAGCAGTGACTGTTTCAGGCAGCAGCTAATGGCTGGTCACTCCTTACCAAGCTTCCCAAGAAGGAAATTCCATATGGCAAGGCAGGCCTGAGTAAATGATGGATCATAGAATCATGGAGGGGTTTGGGCTCAAAGGGACCTTAAAGATCATCTAGTTCCACACCTCCTGCCAGGATCACCTGAACTGAAACAAAAATGTTGACTGATGTGCTCACACAATGTGCAGTTTCATCTAAAAGACCCTGAACAAGAATCATGGAGGGGTTTGGGCTCAAAGGGACCTTAAAGATCATCTAGTTCCACACCTCCTGCCAGGATCACCTGAACTGAAACAATGTTGACTGATGTGCTCACACAACATGCAGTTTCATCTAAAAGAACCTGAACGAACAATAAGAATTAAATAATCCTTTGGCTGTTTCATTTCTAAGTGTAGCATATTTTCCTTCTAGTTTTTGGTTTAAAAAATAATTTAAGAAATCCTTTTACACAAATATTAATATTAGTGAGTGTACCACATTAAAAAGACAGTCCTTGAATTCATCTTACACAAATATTAATGAGTGTACCACATTAAAAAGACAGTCCTTGAATTAATCAGAAGAAGATAAATACAAGAATTATCATCTTCTCCTGAAACATTACTCTTCCTGTCAATCCCAATGGAAGTATTTTACCTATAATTTCTCTAAGCATCATTTTGACTTTTTAAGGATGTTTAATTCTGCTGTGATTCTCCATTAATGGCTGCTGGCCACTATGTTAAATAATTCTTATTTCAAATAATTCATAAATTGTTATTATTAAGACATAATAATCAATAAATTCATAAAAATAATTATTTAAATTACATTAGCTAGCTACTCTTAGCAGCATTCCAGACACAGAGGTTAATAGTAGGGAAGAACTTCTCTAGCTGGTATAGCTGCATAAGCCCTACACTTGCAACATGTTTGGAAACACAAAAGCATACATGTACTGCACCCTATGTCCTTACATCCAGAAGCAGCACAAAAAACTACAGGAAAGGCATACACTGTCTCCCAGGTATCTCAGTGGTAACACACAACATACAAATCACATTGCTCAGAGGATTGCAGGCACTTGCCTACAGGTCTGTAACCTTTAACTTGGAATCCCCTCCTCACAGCAATACTTTTTCATCAGTCTTTCACAATGTCTGCTAGGAGAAGATTGCAACCACACCTGTTATATTGCTGTCCAGAGAGTCAGTATCTCCACAAAGTCTGCTTAAAGACAAGATTTTTCATTTAACAGAGTGATCATTTGGGGCTCTCCCTTCCTCTACTGTGAGGATTTAAGTCTGTAAGAATTCTTAACTCCTATTAGAAAAAGTTGCATAGACAAGAATTAAAAGTTTTATATAAGTTTTAAAGTGCATTCTGTGGCTGATTTCACACAGAAAATTAATAACTGCAGAGCTAATAAACACAGCTCAAATATTCTTATGGAATACACCACAGATTTTGTCACTCATTTCAGACAAACTGGGGTTTGTTTCACACAAAAAGGTTTAAAAAAGTATTAGATCTTGGCAGAAGTAAAAGTAATTTTTATTAACACATCTAGAAGGCCAACAAGAACTGCAGCAACACTCCATGTGCTTGGTTATCATCCAATTCACTTCTTACATTGCAGGTTGAGAACAGCCCTACAACCCTGCTCAAAAGTGAACATGTGAGCAGCCCCATTCAAGTCAAGCCATCTGTTTACTCAAGACAACTTTACAAAAGGGTTTCCAGCAGTGCTAGCACATGTTCATAGCCCTGTTAGGACTACTCTTGTTCCCAGCATGGTAAGGTTTTTAGCAGCAGCTTTAGACAGTGGTTGCATGGCCACCTTGACTTACCATAGGAAAATGGAGTGTCTCTTTCTCACCCTCGTTCCCACAGCTCTCCTTGTGCATGATGCCAAGGTTCTCTTTCTTTTCTAAACTCCAGGAACTACCAGGCCTTTCTTTCTGCATGCTGCTTAAAATCCCTAAGCCATAATTCCATAGGTCTGGTTTCTTTTTCCCACAGGTTTCTAAGTGAAAAGAGCTCAGAAAAGGTCCAATGAGCAGTGACACAAAGGAAGTACCAAAAACTCAAGGTTGTCAGCAACAGGAGCATGGGGCATTGGAGAAGAGAAGGAAGATGAGTGGGGGCATCCTGCTCCCAGGAGCAGTGAGCTAATTGTCACTGCTCATCACTTCTCATGAAACTGTACCCTTAGATGACAAGGGCTTGATTAGATCAAAATAGGTATTGAATTATATGAACTTGACATAGCAGATTTCCTTCTTTGGGATAAATCTGGGACACATATGTCTGTATTCCAGTTCTGCAGGCCTTATACTTCCTCAAAGTAACCAGAACATTCTAAGGTATATTTATTTGAGTTGTTAATGTGCACCATGGTTTCTGAAGACAAAAACCTTACCTAGATTCTAAATACATCAGTGAATGTATCAGTTCCTGGGATATCTTGTGGACTATGCCTTCCTTTTTTGTTTTTGAGGGGTTTTTTTGTTTGGTTGGTTTGGTTTTGTTTTGTTTGTTTTAAGAGATACCACAGAACACAACTAAAGCCCCAGCCTTCTTGGTCCACAAAAGCATGACCCTGCAATGCCCTTCAAAGGGAGTCCCAATTCCCTGTTCTCTGACTTGACTCAGCAGGCTGTAGTACCATGACCTGGCTGTGCAAGAAAATAATTGGGCAGATATGCTGCTGCTGTAAAGTCCCTTTTTGCTGAAGATCTGGCTTCTTGATTGTAAAATAAAGGCAACTTATTAATGTTAAAACTATAAAATAGAACAGGTCATAGAAATAGAACCATTTCAGTCAACTTTTATATGTCGTTTCATTAATCCAAAGCAAAACCTGTAACAGCGATCCTTTGATCTCTAATCCACTTTAGGCATTGCAAAACAAAGAAAACATTAAAACCCCTGATACCAACAGTAAAAGCTTAAGGAATACACTAAAGGCTATCCATTTAATTTAACAATTCTATCCTTACTCATTAAGTTTATTTTTTATTCAACTGTTCTGTAAGTGTACCAAGTAAAGGGAGAAAAAAGTTGTTAAAAAATTAACATCATAACAAAATGGACTTCAAAATGGATCTCAAACAATTAAGAGCTATTTAAAGAGATGTTTACTCTTCACTGAATCACATTTTCGGTCTTAGATCAGTACAACTCAATAATTTCTTTGAAATTAAAGGAATCACACTGGGTTGACTTAGAAAAAACCTTGTTATTCTTTCATCTAGAAACAGCTCAAGGTATTTTTAAGAACAGTGTATTATTATCAAATTATATAAAGATGCACTTTAGTTGTAAGTAATTTTTAAAGCAGCTCTTTTATCTGCCACATATGAGTAAAAGCTATTAAAAAGAACCTGACAAATTATGATTATCATCACTAATTAGTCAAAGTAGAATAAAAACATCCACTTCTCTTTAAACAGAAGTCAGCCTCTAGATCCTTAATTAGAAGGGACCTTTAATGTTTTTCAACAATGACAACTTCTAGAAAGTGTAAGTTCCTTTGAAACAGCCAAAGTACTATATGTTTCCAGTGTGTTTTAAGTAGAGTTCTGAAAGAGAAGATTCCACTCCTGCTTTAAAAAGTGGTAGTACAGTGTGATTCAAGTTACATATTAGTCTATCTGAAAAGTCATCACAACCACTCAGATCTAAACATAAGTATCGTAGAAGACTGACTGGATCCAATAATATAGATAAAATAAACTACGTCTACAACATGCCTGCTTACTGCTCAACTAAAAAGAAGAGTATTCACATTCAGAAGAACCTAGTGCAATGTTAAAGAACAAGAAGCTGAGTGCAAGAAGGTGCATGGAGGGCAAAGGCTCCAAACAGTACAAGTGATTTCATGTCAACCCAGGAAGTCCAAAAGGAAAATAATTATAAGGCTGTAATGAAATTGCAGTCTACCTTTACCCCAAATGAATCTTTGCTATTTCCTGCAAAACACATGGCAAGTAAATCTGGATTAAAGTAGGATTTCATTGCTCAAATTTCCAATCAGCTCAATTTATGAAAGAAGGTTTTGGTTTGTCTTACAGGGAAATAGAAGCATCACACACATCCCACATTTATCTGACTTGAAATCTCCTTGGATGCTCTGTCTCTGTTTGTCTTCACTCCTGTAGCTTAATTATTTACTGTAATTCTAGCATTTGGCATAGAATCTAAATCTAACCAGGTGTCATCCAATTACTGCTTTCAATATTTAACTAAAATTCTGGGATTTGACCCATTCTTTGCTTTAGCTGATTACTTTGCAAATACCTGATATGCTTTACTGAACAGAATACAGAAAAAGAGTGAATTATTAAGAAAATTCAAGAGATGTACTAGAATTGGGCTATTCATTAAAAAGAACAAAGGAAAAAAAACCTAAACCCCTGTTAGTGCACAGAAAAACTCATTAAAATGTGAGCAGACTATAACGTGTTTCACTGACAGATACTTGCAAATTGTCAGGCCTCGCAAAGTAAACCAGTTTAGAAGCCAGGTAGGTGGACACACAGCGCAATTTGTGCTTTTCATTTTGTTTGAATACATCTCCAAGAGAAACCAAGAAAATTGTGCTAGCACAGGATTATGAACACTGAAATGTAAAATGTAAATGTAAATTGTATGTCAGAATTGCATCAGCATACTCATATTTCTTGCCATACTTTTTCCCTTCCCATTACTTCTAAATGTTCGGTCCCCATTCACTCGAGTCTCCAAACTCTAGGTCTTGGCAGGGCTGGAATCTTACAGACAGGCTTCTCTGTCATGTAAGAGTGTGCAGTGCTGTACAAGGAAGTATGAATAGTGACTCTGCCGTGTCGCCCGTAGCAATGTCACTGTACATCATCCTACAGACAAATTAAATAGTTTTGAGTGAAGACAATGTCTAAAAAACACTGAATTATTAATTTGGAGATTGAACTATTACAATGTGTTATGGAAAATATGTTTCTCCAAGACTTCCAGAAAGAACTGCTGTACCTCTTCTCTACTTGGTCTTACCGTATCTATTTCTTAATGGCCTGCCATGCTTCATGCAAATGTTCATTGTGATTTCTGATATCTCTTATCATACCATATGCATTCATTCTTAGAATAGCCTTCATTCTCAGCCTAAGAGAGACCTCATAATGGTAACAAATTTTAGTTGTATTTGCCTGGGATGTATCAAGCTGATCATTTATCAGAGGTGCAGGATACAAATCAAATTTGGTGCACTAACATCCATCCATTGTCTCTAGTTTATGGCTGAGTGTGAAGTACTTTGATATTTCTCAAAACAAACTCATCACAACAAACTCATCACAACAGTCCTGTGATGCTCTGCTTGACACCATCTACTTCACTTAACTACTTTTTAGATTCCAGTTACACTTTTTCTGACAACAATTACCCCACAGACAAAAAGACCTGTAGAGTAAAGGTTGGAGAAACAGGCCCTGCTGGCAATTACAAAACACAGCATTTTTATTCTGTTTATGAGCACTACAGTTACTCTCAGTAAAACCAGAATTAGGAAAATTGAGGAAGACTACTATCATTTGAGCAAGTCGTTAGGTGAAATTCTTCTAGAAACATCCATCTACACTCAGATATTGCCAACGAAAATCTCAAAAAACTTCAGTGAAATGCCTTTGGAAATACTGAGGATTAGGCAAGATAACAGATTTTTCCCCATTTTCCTTCAAAGGCTTGGGATTACTTTCATGGATCCCCAAATTTTCTTTTGAAAATAAAGAGTCTGACACAATCTCAACATTCAAGGAACTGTAATTTAAAGTTACCAAATGTTTCACTATCATAATCACAGTGCAGGCAAAATTGCTATCCAGGTATTTTGCTACTAACAGTTACCCATTACTAAAATTATAGTGTTTGATTTCCACAGCTATTCATTCTACTGTGGAGGCAGGGGGAGGGGAGAATGGGAGAAAGAGAGGGAGGAGCACCATAAAAGTTAAAAAAATTCTGTACTTCTACTACCTATGGATACTAGTTCAAAGCCTCTCTCTACTTATTCTGTCACATCTTATCAGGTATGTTCTGGACAATCAGAAGCAGCTGTAGAACAACAACAACAAAAAATTTTTTTATCTGTACTGCAGGTTCTATTCTATCCAATGTAAAATAATAGTGCGTAGGATTAATTCTGCCCAGTGTGACCTGCTTGGCTGGAGTTTTTGCAGGTCTCCAGCACATTAGCTATCTCTTATTTCCCTGTCCATAAGTGGGAGCTGCTAGCAGCAGTTGCTGTATAATTACTTAGTTGATTCTATCTAAGGAGCTTAAACTAAGAGTTGAGCAAAGAAAGCAGATTAACAATTTGAACACACACGTAATACACAGACACACACAGAAGCAGCAGGACTGCAGGTCAACACGCAGGGCGGAGGAAGTGCACTTTAGCCACTCTTGCTCCAACAAGACAGGCTTGATTTTCAATGCAAGGCAATTAAACAGCGTGAAGAAGGGGAGGCAGAAAGATCGGCTGCAGTCACAGCCGGAGGGAGGACTGGGGCACACGGCTGCTCCATCCCCAGCAGCCAGATTAGTACCGGAGGAGCGGCACTCAGCCTGCTCTGCCAGTCACATGCTCCTCGATGTCGCCTAGCAACGGTAAAGCCCAGAGAAAAAGTTCTCCCTCTCTCAACTTCAAATCTGCGTCTGAGACCGACTGAGGGGAGCTTATTGTGCTCCAGACTAAGCATCTGTTTCTTTCTTATAGCCTTCTGTAAATGACTGCATATACCACACGTACGCAAGCATGTCCATGCATAACCCCCTCCCCGCCCCCCCCCCGGCCCAACCTGTCTACGTGCAAGTGCTGCAGCCTGTGCACTCCTCACCAAAAACAGCTCTAGGTACAATTTTAGTGGTCACCAAACCAGCTCTTGGAATGCAGGTGAACTCTGCTCTGCAAAACCACCCGTATTTCAGTAGCAAGAAAGGCACAAAGATCACAAGGAAAAAATGCAAAAAGTCTGGGGATTTTTTTTTTTTCTTTTTTGGCCTTATTCACAGCAGTAATCAGGACTCACAGAAAAACCTGCCTTCTTGCATTTCCATAAAACCATGAGTTTAGACCGTGGAGTTGCAAAGTCTGACATGTCCCTCAAAATTTAGCCACATTTGTGTGTTGCTTTCTTACACAGCTAGGGGAAAAAAAAAAAAGTTTCTACAAACGAGAAAAACAATCAAAGGAAGCATCCTAGGATAATTTAAAACCAAGATGAAGTGAAGCTAAAGAATCGGTGGTGTTTGCAGTGCTTTTAAGGCGCTACTTACTTTTCCACAACAGAAACCGACTCCATCGAATGACTCCTGGAAAGAGCCACTGTCTCCCCTAGCTAATAGAAAGAACTCCTTGAATCAGCGCCCGTTAACCCTCTACTTTCAGACACTTTGGTCTTTTTCTTATAGAAGTCCCCAAAGTAGAGATATGCTCCTTGCGGTGCAATTCCCATTCCGGAGAGGCTGGAGCATAGCGCTTACCTTGGCAACTGCCCTGCATCACGCATGCAGTGAATAATATGAGCAGTTTGCAAGCAGTTGCTGCTCTTCCATCCATCCGATGGTGAGGTCCCATCTGGGCTGGGATGCTCCAGCTTCCTCAGAAGCTGGCTCCTGGACTCCGGGGTGCTGATCTGCACAGCAGCAGCACAAGGAGTCTGGTGTCTTTTTCTTATCCTGCTAGTTGCAGAAGAAAGGCGTGTTCGCCTGTTGAGACATCGCGTTTTCTATAAACTCCCACCCTCCAGACATTGCATAAAGCTCTTTATACCCGGCGGCCCCGGAACCAGCATGAGGGAATCAGGCACTGCTCCAGGCCCTGCAGCCACAGGCTGCCTCTGCCCCTCCTTCCACACTGCAGGATAGGCAAGATGCTTCCAAGACCCTGCACTTTGCTGACTTCATATCAGAGTCTGTGATGCTGTATTTAATGTGCTCATCTGTTTTGAGTAGTTCTGGGAATTGCAGGTGGCAAGTGAAGTATGTCACTGGTTTTTGTGTCCCAAATGCATGTTCCAAATAAGAAAAAGTATTTTTTGATAACTGAAAAAAATCCATCCTCTACTCACCAATGCAAAGGTAAAGCTTAGAACTTAGTAGTCCTCACACAAATACTATGAACAGAAGACGTAGGGATGAAACTTACTTTTGCACTTTCTTAGCAGATAAAATCAGTTTGGTAAAGTGCTTTGGCTGTGAATTCTCAAGATATCAGCTGAAGACATGCTCCTTTAGTTCTAACTCTCCAACAGTGTGTGCAATACACAAAGAAATATCTCCTCGTGTTTTACTGCTGCCATTTCAGGAACCATATACCCACTAACAAGGGAAGAGCAGTTTGTAGGATCACAGGGAAAAGATAAAGACTAACTTCAGGCTGGAATGCAGCCTTGGTAAAAAGAACAAACATTTTGGAGGCTTTGCTTGCAGGATCAGAAGCATCGTATATAAAATGTGTGAAGTTAAATCTTTTTTTTTTTTAATATTAGTCAAAAATAGTCTTTCATATAGGAAATTTAGTTATGCCAAGCTGTACTTTCACAAATACACATGCATGTCAATAATGACTATTGTGCATACATATCATGGGAGGAAGACTGTTCTATTTATCTTCCAAGAGGCTCTGTCAGATTAATTTTAATGACACCACCTTTATAAATACCACATTATCTTTTGCATTAGCATCATGCCATGCTCATTATACTGCAATGGTTGTTTGCTGATGCTGCAAAATAAGTTAAGCAATATTTCAAACCTTAACTCGTCTTTTTGCCATGGATTGCAAGTTCAATGAAGGGGTAGAGGTGCCTGTATTGTTCCTGCAGAAGTTGCACAGGAACATGTTGCTACTTATTAGCAGACTGTGATTTCTCTCCAGGTCCTGTAGGACGCTAATCCCTCTAAACCTTTCCGTAAAGGCTTTCTATCTATCAAGATAGTAAAGAGGGGGGGTGGGGAGAGAAGATGTGGAGCATAGGCTTTTGCAAGGTTGTGATTTATGCAGGTTCAGGGCTGTTTGGTGTAGTGGTACGACACAGCACCGGGGTCAAGCCACAAGAAACACTGGGGGCAGATCAGAATATTCAATTAGCTTCCTGGCACCTCTGAATCACAAAGAGAGGATAAGATCTCTCCATCACAAGATCCAGAGCTGCCGGGGGAGGGGGAGACATGCCCTCTTCAAATCTCCCTCCTCCTTCCCACCCTCTCTCCTTTCACTGTAGGGGAATAGTGCCTGAAACATTCCTTTCTGCACGGAAGGTCTTTTCCTATTGTTGTTTTCTTTGTGTTTCAGTGTTGCCAACTTACTGGAATTCTTGTCGTGGTTTCACAGCAAGGCTCAGGCTGACCAAACGGAACCAGCTGCGTTTGTGTATGGGGCCGCTGCTGCTTTAATCTCCCAACAAGGCCGATGGGGAGGGAACGAAGGGATCCTCAGAGGGGAGCAAGCAGATCTGCTCTCTACAGATGGGTGCCTGCAAAGCCAACACAGACTGACCGTACTTAATTAGAACAGGAATTGTTCAAAGGAGTTCACACCCCACCAACACACAGAGAGGGCAAACAGTGCTTGGGAGCTGCACCCCCAGGCTGGCAGCTATGTGTACTCTTCTGTCACTGTATGCTTGAAGTGACCTGGATGCAAACTTTGGGAGGCACCTACCTGTTTCACTCCCTCACTGCTGGCAGCCAGAAGGTGTGCCCCTGCCCTATTCACCATCACCATTTCTACACATCTGTATTTCCCATAAGTGAGAGGCTAGGAGTCTCCAACAGGAATGGCGGCAATGCTGTTCACAGGGAGCTGAGATGGTGGGTCATGCCCTTCCCACCCATTATTCTTTGCAGTCACAAGACAAAGTTTTCATTTAGAGACATATAAACTGATAAACCCAGATATTTTACTGCTGAATAATAACAAAGGGGCCAGCACAAAACAATGCTATCTCTTTACTTCATCTATTTTCTCCTCTCACTTTACCATGTCACCTCCTCATACAAATAAAGGGACCCTGTCCTGCTGGACACCATTAAATGGGACTTCTTTGAGACTAGAGATATCAAGATCAGAATAAAAATTCCTTTTGGAGTATGGCTTTCCCATAACTACACCCAAAACTGCCCATGTCGGTACAACACATCTCTTTCTCTCATCTTTCTGTTGACTGTTCCTGTTGGCAGCTCATGATTTCTTACTGAAGTACACCTAGGCATTTTTAGTTGATTATGCATGTTTAAGAAGATGCAGACTACGTCTGTTAGAAGGTCAGAGGCAGAAAACATAGGCAATGCTATTGTTCATTGAACTCTACTTTTGATTCAAAATACAGTTTGGGATGTCTTTGCTTGCCTGGTTTTTAGTGTAAGCAAGCACTCAGAAAAGCAGTTAAAGGTGTAATTTAGAACTAACAATGACACTGCTTACTTATTAAAGATATCTGCTAAGCAAGGAAGTTAAAAATTAAAAGGCTTCATTTTTGACCAAGGTTCAGTCTAAACTAGAGTCCAAACTCATGCAGTTTTTCACAGACAGATAGAAACATCCAGGTTGATGTATGACTAGATAAAGATAGAAAGCTGATGGTTAAGGAAAGTAAAAAAATGTATATATATATTCACTATAGGAAAATGTGGGTCAGATCTGTAAATTTGTCTCTTCTGAACTTCTTGGAGCTAGGACAGTTTAGAGAGGCTAAGGATTCTGCCCAGTGCATTATCCAATAAGGCTGTAATTGCCAGTGGCATTCAGTAATCTTGTGGTCAATCTGTCCTTGGATAAACCCAGGTGTTTCCACATAGAAAATATTTTAAGTTACAAGCTGTGTTTCCAATTTCACATTTCAAGTTTAATCATTAAATCCTATGCCTTTATCATGACAAGCTTTTTTTGTTATTTTTGTACAATCATGATAAAGCAAGGCTATATTTTAAACATACTAAAGCTGTGCTCATTTTTTGGGAGAACACTGGTAATGACAAGTCATACAAGTCTAAACTAAAGACTTTCTCTCTGCTTGGGTAATAATATAAGTACCCAACAGCAGCAATTAACTCTTCAGAGTTCATCCATCTTTGCTATTCTACAATCTAAAGTATCCCATTTCTTTAACTGAACCTTAGTTTTATAGCAAGCAACAATGTGTGTGTATGTGTGTGTGTGCGTGTGTGTTAGAGGCTTCCTTTCTTAACAGACTATTTATGGCAGGATGGGCTCTTTAGAGATACTATTTTTGAGACATTTCCTTCACCTAAGGCCCACTTCAGTTTGCATCAAAGACATGAGACTTCAGGGAGAGCAGATTAAGCTGTTTTCGTGGGGAACCACAGTAGCAATATGTATTTGGATTTCACCACTTATTTTTTCCAAACGCATGTGTTGTGAGCAGAAGTTTTCTTAAAAGGTCATGTTTTAGGGAACATGCATCTTGTACAAAGAACCAGCATTAATTTCAACTCTACAACACACGAAAAAACCCAAACAAACAGACAATAGCCCTAAGTTCACCACGTTTCTCATATGAGCCACATTACATTTCACAGTATCTAAAACAATAGAAATTATTTCCCAGGGAAGTATTTTCTTCCAAGGATTTAAAGACACAAAAAAAAATCCACCTAATCTCAAACTAAGAAAAAGAGAGACTTAGTTGATATAATACCCAAACATCTAATGCATATTTGTAACTAAAGCACAGATTTCCAGAAGACTGGATCAAAAGTGAGTCTCCAGGCCACAAAAAATGTGAGAAACATTAAGCTGAGGAGATATGAATTGGTCCAGAACAGAAATCACAGAGTCAGAATTGCACAATGCAGCTGGCACTGTGGCCAAAAGTTTCCTCAAGGTCTTCTGGTTAGTGACATATTACAACTTCTCATTTTCAACCTGGTATTATATTACTGCATCCTGGAACAAGAAG
The DNA here is from genome assembly GCF_014805655.1 of Passer montanus. Lineage (NCBI taxonomy): Eukaryota > Metazoa > Chordata > Aves > Passeriformes > Passeridae > Passer > Passer montanus. The sequence goes on along the minus strand of NW_024356504.1, from coordinate 9,474,119 downwards.
CAGTAACATGGGAACTTTTTGGGTAACTGCCACTGAACAAGTGAGACTAGTAGATCCAAAACACCCCAGCTATATTTCATCTGCAGAAATGGGCCTGTGGTGGAGTTTAACAGTAACCATGTAGAGATGAGAGAGTTTTTTTATTCACCTGGAAGGCAGAAGAAAGTGGAGAAAGATTAAACAGATTGCAGTTGTCCTTTCCAGTTGTCCTTTGGCCAGCACTCTCTGGTCCACCCTGGAAGTCCCTGTGCCCCATCCTGGAGACACAGTCACAAAGTAAGGGCAAGTATGCTCTACCTCAGCTGCATCTCTAACTACCAAAGATCTTGGTACTTGCCTTACTTCAAACAGATTTCTTTGGAATTTTCTCTGTCCATAAGGAACAAAGGTCCTCATTTTTGCTCCAATTCACTGGCCTTTCAGTGCCATTCTGCCCTGCAAGGAAGCAACACATGAGATTTGTACCTGAAAAGGAATGGGAGGTAAAGAAACATTTGCAAATTACTTATGATCCAAAAACTTTATAGGGAATTCACAAGGGAAATAGGCTGGAATAACTCTGAATCTCCTTCACTCTTTTCATTGGTTTACTTCCCTATTAATAACAGATATGAAGTCTGTTCAAGACAAGCACCTTTGTAAGTGGGATTCATACTAAAAATGGTTAGGTCTCATTCCTGCAATAGCTAGGATGAAATGCTTGAGAGATCACAAAAGCAGTCAGTCAAAGACCTGAGAAAAGATAAATAATAAGACCTCAGTAGTATTAATTGGAATTCCAGGGCAAACATAACAGTAAACAAATGTGAACATGGTTTAGCAGTATAGCGATTGCAGTTGACAGATTCTCAAGGTTTTGATATGTATTTCAGAACACAAATGTTCACCACTGCTCACTTTATAAAAAAAAGTTGAAAATATGGCTTAACTCTGAATTTTCTAAACAAGCCTCCACACTTACTGAAAAAGAGGACTAGACATCAATAGGCCTATTAAACACCAAGAACAAAGTCACTGAGTATAAGCTGAAAGTATAGCTATTCCGGCAAACCCTGTGAATGACAATCACTGATTTGTATACAGAGATATTTGTAGTATAAATATATTTTTTATGTTAAATTAAATGGAAAAACACAAAGAAAATCATAGCTCAAGATAAGCCACACTGTAGCAATTCTTAACTGATTGCAAAGGAACAATACCCAAAATATTTGGTTTGAAAATAGCACCTGATTCAGTCAACCCGCAAAACTACTTTGACAAGAAGAGACCAAACTCATGAATGCATGAGGTCAAAAGGATTACAATAATTAAAAAACCTAACCTCTCTCCTCCTTGGGGGACTTGTTCACAGGAATGAGATATAGGACAGTTCAGTGAGCACAAACTTTGGTAAGCAGGGTGACTGGCTTGACTAGTCTACCCTTCCCCCTTTATCCACTTTCCCTCAGAGCTGTAGCACAGCCACTGCCAGTCCCTTTTGTCCCCTCAGTCAGCAGACCCTTAGGGGAGCACTGGCAGCTGTGCCCACTTCACAGCACAGCCCCACAAGTGCACCACAGAGTGGCCAACGGCAGCGGGGACACAATAGCCTCACAGCGGCTGCACTGCTCTGCCAGAGTCTCAGCAGCTTGCACCTCACTGGCCAGGAGGAGCAGGATAGCATGCCTGGAGAAGCTACATCCACCTGAGGCACCACGAAAAGAGTCTATAATGGTATTTTTATAGTCACTTCACAGAATACCAAATTGTGAGGTAGAAGTTTGCCATCAAAAATAGCTTGATGGCGTGATTTGTACTTCACAAGATAGCTAACTGAATTCCTCCTTCCCGTCAGCATAATTTTTTTGCAATCAGAAGTTATTATTGTATAATTCAGTTTCAAAATTTAAGATTTTCCTAATTCGAATTCATCTAAAGACCTCGGCACAGTAAAAGCTACCTCCTGTTGCTTTATTATTTTGAATACATGATGATCAGCATTATGAAGGATGATATCTCAAAAGCCACATGGAAATTACTTTTCTAGTGAGAAAAGGAACTTTAAGAAAATTTAGATATGCAACACTTGAGTTTCTAGTGCAGCTGCACAGTAGCATAAGCTGAAGAGCATATTCAAGAAACTGAAACACATTCTTGACTCCTTTTGCTTAAGTTCTCACTGGAACAGTAGTTTGTGAGTTCTAAAAATATGTATGAGAACAGCTAAGCAATATACTCATTGTAATTATCAATGTCTTAAAACACCTTGGAGGGGCTATTTTTTGTTGGGTTTTTTTTGTTTTTTTTTTTCTTTAGGATAAATAATTTTGCTAAAGTGTCATTGTAAGCCAGAGCCAGAAGCTATTAAATGGAAATAGGAAGTTATATATCACATACCCTAGAACTAAAACTTCTTTGTTCCTTAAGAGCAACTTTAATACTTAGCCTTCTAGAAAAACTGAAACTATGTCACTTTGTGTCAGACACTTTAAGAGATACTAATGAAAATGCCCTCGGTCCCCATAATCCTCTGTGGCTGATTAGGTACAGTCGAAGAAGTTGTTTCATTAATTTGAAGGCCATTAGCTTGAGCTCTCATATTGACCTGAAAGTAATGTTTTATTCATATTGTAGTGTTGTAGTCAAAACTCCAGAAATAATTAAAAGGACAAGTCTCAAACCTTAGACCTTTGATTTATGAAGCTGGATACACAGTTAATTATTGCATGATGAAAAAAGTGGAGTAGGGAACCAGCAGTCCAGATATATTATTATTGCCATCTTCCTGTGAAAAACCGATGGGTAATCAAATACATATCAATTAGAATGTCTTCCATTCCACAAACATTCCAATTATTTCCACAGTCACAGTTAAAAACCTTCCTTCTAAATTTTAAAAAATAAAATAGACATTAGGTTAAATTCAGGCTCCAATAGACTTTGGAGGCAAAAATCCAAAGTTCAGTAGTTTCAGTTAAGATTCATCAGCAGTCAGTGAACCCATAGCCATTATTCAAATGAAACATGAGATGCCTGGATCTACTACAGGAACAAAAGAGAGCATTTTTTAATAAAAGATGACAAAAACCTAAGCCTGACTTTAGAAATTAGATTTCCAGTTTTCCTAGATATAAGTAGGAACTCAGTGTAGTCAACCATCAGTTCTTCCAGTCAACCTTTCAAATAATCAGTCCCCTGAATTTTTATTAGCTGTTGTTTGAGTGGTGTTCAAGGTTTGATACCTTTTGAATGTAATTAAATTATTCAGCCTGAAGTGCAAAGGCACATACATATGAATGGTAAAGTTTTCCAAAAAAAGTTGTTAAAAATCTGTTACAACAGGCAGCCAGTGACATTAAGAAATACTGAAATAAAGACTAGTAAATAGAATGTCTACTGATCTGTCTTTACCTTTTCCAGCAGAAGTTTATCTCATTTTCTTTATATCCAGCAAAGAAACATAATGAAATTGAAGACAAAGATTTAGCCTTTGTAATCAACACAGGCATCCTACACCATCCTTGCAGTATGATTTAGTCATATCTGTTCCTTTATGCACATTGTTGCCAAGAACCACTATGGATTCCATCTTGCTTGGGATTTGACAAGTCTCCTAAGTGTGGCAATACATTATCTTTAGATAAGCTTTTTAATATTTTATATCAAGTGAGATAAGTGAGCTTCAATGAACCTTACAGAACACACGCAAAATATGTGAAACTCTTCTCCTGTTTTACTGTCATTCAACTTTTCCATGTCATCAGACTACAGCTGCTTCAAATATTGAAGCACTGACTACAGTTAGCAGAGATTCAGATAATATATAGTGTTAGTGTCAGCACTCTTCATTTCTGCACCAAAGTATTTTTAATAAAAGAGAATATTAAACCCAAATTTTGTTCTCAGAGCCACAGCACCAATAACCATTTACTGTTCTCTTAAAGGACATCATGGTCTTCCCTTTATTTCTGTTGCTATACTTGTGCTTATTCTGGTATGGATCACATATTCTTCTACATTGCTCTTTGCTTTTCCTTCATTCCCAGTATATTTTGGTCTTCCTAGTATTTCATTGCAGATTAAGTTTCAAGACACAGCAAAGAGGAATGCAAGCCAAAACCAATATAATCAATATATGCAGAAGTCCTTACTACTCTTAGAGCAAAACACTTGCTTTTTATGTGAACTGACATACTGATCAAGCACTAGGAGACACAAGGTGAGATTCACAGCTGTGAAACTGCTGATTTAAACTAACTCACCAGTATAAGAAAAAACATATAAACTGAATATAGTTTAAGATCTCTCTGGTGAATCTTACTCCAGCACACAACTAGAATACATAGCAGAAAGAGATGAAGGTACAACACTATAACCTCTATATTTTCCTACTTCACAGGGATCCCTGGAAACTATGTATGAGATAGAACATTTCATTGACTACTTACTATGCCTGAGATGCTTAAATCCCCATAAACCAGGATTAGGAATGGACAAAAGGTACTTTAAAGACACCTGTCATTATCTCACACTCATCCTGAGTTAAACACAGTGAAATACTAGGGATTCGTGGCCAGTTTTCCATTTTCGTTTGACCTTTAGGTTTTAACAGTATAAGGTTATATTAGAAGAAAGCTATGCAAAATATAATTCTCACTGGGATCCAGTTAAGGACTGGAATAAAAGAATAAAGAAATAATACATAAAAACATGTCAGAAATGACTGATTTCCAGAGGGACACAATTGCACTCCATACCCTCAATCATATGCTGCAGGAGGTGCCTTTTTTTTCCCTCCATAGCAAAAGGTAGCTTCTCATGGGTCACATTCCCAAAATGATGCTAAAGAATCCATAATCTCTGTTCATGTTTCATTATTTCTAAATATAGAAGGCATAAGGATATTTCAAATAGAATTTTTCATTAAAACCTACCATCTAGTAGCCTAATCATATAAGCAATTTGAATACACTAAATATTGGTTTAGTGGGTTTACCCTATAAGATAATAAAATATTCCTTCTTAGTTTTAATGCCATTTAGATCTTTATGTTTTCATTCCCCTACCTGCAAAACAAAGCAGAGATCATAACTCCTGTCACTTGTTTTCTTAAACTAAAATAATAACCATTAGTGAGGAGGATCAGAGGTAAAGTTTTCCAGTGAACGTTATAATTTACATTTTCAGACTACTTAAGTTTGAAACTTAAGTCAGTTTAAACTAATAGTCAGTTTAAACTAATAGTCAGTTTAAATAAGCCAAAACTAAATTCAACAAGAAACCTCTCAGATTTTGGTTTGTAGCTCTTTTAGTATTTGATTTACACAATTTTCCATAGAGGATGAATGATACAGAGGAATCAACAGAATCTTTTCTATCAACTCAAATGCAACATCAGAAAAGAGCTCCACTGCACACACACGTTTGCCAAAATGAGCTCTATTTTCTTTGAATTTGCATTTGTGCACATTTGAAGTAGACTCAAATTCTGCAGCTAGTGTCTGCTCTTTTTCTCAGCAAATTTCTTCAGGTGGAAAAGTGGGAGATGCTTGGAAGGAAGCCTGGTTCTTTTAATCTTATCTAAGCAGTCCTGAAAGGAGTTGCAGCTAAAGATAAGGGATGTGGAGTCACATGCCTTTCTCCCTTAGAGTTTGTATTGTGTTATGGGGAATGATCCCATTTCTGTAGCACCAATTTGAAGCTACTGCAATTCCAGCATCTTTACAGGAGATGTTCCTGATACACACAAATATGAAGAGAACTAGGCATAGTCATAACATTTAATTGTGGCAGTAAAATTAGAACGACCATCTACTGCCACATTAATGCCATGTTAAAAAAAAAAAAAAAAAAAGAGCCATGCTTTGCCCCTTTGAAGTGATCTTTACTTGGGCTGTCCCTGGCTAAAAGGTTTTCAGGGGAGGAGGTGAAATTTTTCCTCATTTCTGAGGTGACATTTAACAGACCTGGGAAACAGACATCAGCTGTGATGGTCTACTCAGGAAGGGCTATGCTATGAATGACTTCTAAAAGCAAATAAAATAGTAATGCATTCAGTATATTTAAAGTCTCATTCTTTGACAAAGGACTTCTTCCTTCTTGACTTTATCTTCTTCTTGATAGCAACTGTTACCAACAGGGCTGAGATTGACCAATTACGTGACACAGTGAAGACTGTAGCAAAAAAACACAATTCTACTTCAAAATCCTTGTAAACTGCAAATTCCTCCTGCTTGTATTTGACAGAGTAACTGTACTATGCACAGCATGCTTAATAATATACAATGATTAGAACCAGGAGCAAGCATTTACATTTGAGACAACATCATTTTTTCCCCCTCAAATTATTTTTAAATCCTTCCACTAGAGCTGCATATATTTAGAGTGGGGTAAGAAGTTCAACTCCAGGCTAGAGTTCTCAAGAGGTTCTCAAGCCAAGGAGGCAAAAAGATCTAAGATCCACTGTTTTGCACCACAGCACAAGTAACAGGCAGGTTGTTTAAGTGGTTGTTGCTTTGTCTAGGTCAGGCCTCATGAGCATGCAGAGAAAAAAAAAAAAAAGTAAAAAAAAGTACTGCTGTTTGCTAACCTTACTGCATCCATAATCAAAAAAAAAAAAAAATTAAGAAAATGTACTGCTGTTTGCTAACCTTACTGCATCATCCATAATCTCCCAGTTCCCAATTACAGCTTAGAACCATCATCCCAGGACTCAGCAAACCTCTACAGGTATGTGGTAGTTGTCATTATATAACTCATGGAAGCGAGTTTTGAACCACGTTTTGAGCAGTTCTGTCCCACAGTGCTCCCAGCATCTCTAATGTCTACAAACAACTGTGAAATAATTAAAGACACTCCACCAAAAAAGTCACTAATCTGTAAATTAAACTGAATTCACATATCCACATAAAAAACTGCCTAGAACAGAAAAAAATGTAATGAAGATTCTTCAAGATCCTGCTCACAGGCACTGGGCCTTTCAATGTTCTCATATGCAGCTAGCATGTACTTGAAGTTCTCAGCTCAACATATCATCTCAAGAATATTAGAAACACAAAACTAAGAAGTTTCTTAACTTTAACCAGAAGGAACATTCCTTCCCAGTTATGACACCTTCATCAGCACTACCACCTCATTCTTGAAAACTTTCATCAGGGAAAAAAAGATTTCCTGAAAATGTGAGCAACGAATGCAGTTAATTAAAAGGAGAGAAGGAGCAGACTGTTAGGCTACCTTTGGATCCAGAAAAAGACGGAAAAGATGAGCTTGTAATCTGCTCACTTTAGAGAGCTTCTTAAATGAATTTCATTTAACTAGAATTATATTTTTACACATTTCTTTGAATTTGGTTACTCTTTTCTGAAGGTCTTCATACTCTGATATGATCCAAACAGAACTCATTTTAAGCACTAAAACATTACAGAATATTCATAGTCACAAATAGAGTGTAGCAAAACTAATTTACTATTTGATGCTCTGTAAGTAATCTTTTTATTTCCCTGTCCATGAGGTGAAGCTATGGTTAACATAAGGAAATGCAATATAGCCTTAGATACTTATTGTGTATGCAGTACCCAAAGCTCAGTAAAAAACACTTTTGTGAAGAGAGTGTAGAAATCTATTGTTCAAAAATCCACTTTATTTTCCACAGTACAGAAAAACTGAAGATCTTCAAGAGGTTTTCAGAAAAGAATGTTGAAGGTCTATCACATTAAAATAACACTAAAAAGGTCTAAGTTTTTATAAAAAGGAAAAGTACATGCGAAGGGCAACCATATACTAAGCAGCCCAGGTTACCTAACAAACTCTCTCTGCCATTACAACAGGTGACACTTTCATACAAGAGATCTTTCCCATGTCTCCCTTTTTCTCTACTTCAAGGACACCTCCAGTAGCCCACACCACATTACAAGCCAGGTAGGAGGATAAATCAGCTATTCCCATCCTGATATTTCTAATCCATAGGCAGTACACATTGCCCAAATAGACATTCAAAAGCAAACTATAAAAACATCTACCATATAACGAGTTTTGGTCTCTTTTTGAACCAAAGTGGCTATAGTGATAGCACTGTAGCTCCTACATTACATAAATTGCCTGAAGTTTTAAAAAAAGCTGTTAGCGGTAGTACTGATATTAACAGCCTTGCTCTATCAATCATCTCTCAGCCACACTGTGCAGTCAGCAATAACCATGCAACCTTCAAACGTGAATCAAGGCTGACACCCCGTGGACATATCTTGTAACTGATTTGTTTGGTTTTATTCAACCTGACTTTAAGAACTGAGATTCTACATTGAAATTTTACTCCAGACCTTCGGGACCCTTCTGAAAAACATTTGAAAAGATTCAGTTGTTCAATAAGATTCATGAGACAAAAATAAATCAGCTGAAAACTCACATTATGTATAAAATTACTTGCTTTCTTAAGAGCCTCTAACAAGTTAGATGTTTCCTAGCACTACACATAAGTATTTAACAAGTTAAGAATCCTGTAAGCTTTAAAAATTCAGAAAATCTAGTCCCACCTCTATAATCATTACAGTTAATATATGATAATACCAAAAGCAGAGTAGAAAGATGTTTTGATATTAAAGTTTTGTGGTAGGTAAACTACTTCAGAAATTGACATCTATTTTCTGTATTTCCACATAATCCTTTTTACAAGCATTAAAAAGTGTAAGCATGATATTAGATTCAAATATTAGTTATTATTTAGAAACTACAGTATTAATACTCACTTCTAGCCATTGAATTTCAATCTAACACCAAGGGAAGTAATTTTTTGTGGAAGTAGAATACACAACACATGTAAAATGACCACTTATACATAAAAAAACAAGTTCAGTTTCTATGTCTCCTGCTTCATTTATTTCAAAAGCATCAGTGCTATCACAGACAAGTCGATTTTGATTGGGGGAGTATCATTAAATCTAACAGAGAGATAGGTCAGCTTCGCATATGTTTGCAAAATATTGCAAAGCAGAGAAGTTTACATTATTCTCCCTCAAAGACATCAGCCATCAAATGTTTCCAGGCATGATACATCTGCCACATCTCTAAACAATCTGGTCCAGTCTTTTATCATCTTCATTGCAAAGAGTGTCTTCCTTATATCTAATCTACCCTCTTTTAGTCTAAAAACATTACCCCTTGTCCAAGCTCTGCTAAAAAGTTTATGCCCATCTTTCTCATAGGTCCTGTTCAAGAACTGGAAGGCCACCATGAGGTCTCCCTTGAGCCTGCTCTTCTGCAGACTGAACAAACTCAACTCACTTAGCCTTTAAACACATGCTTATACATACCTTTTTAAAAAGCTCTGAATGAGGTAGAGGTTTACTAGTTTATGAGTGTGAAGACCTACCCCTGCCTCCTAGCAGGGGTAGCACAGCATTTCACCACAAGCAAATGCTGTGTAATAGGGCTGATGTTTCACTGAGGGCTCTCCGAGGGGTTTGTGAAGAGCTGCAGATACCCACTGACATTGAGATGCACACCAGCATTCATGATGACCTGTAAATAATGGCACCAATTTTGTCAGGAGCAGCAGAACAGCTGCATTGCTGGGACAGGGGAACAGGAAGTCCCAAATGGGACAGCAGAGCTGGGCTTCTAATCCCATTGCCCACAGCAAGGGACATGGGCTGGGAGCAGCCCCTAGCCCAGGTTGAGACAACATCATACAGGACAGGACAGGACAGGACAGGACAGTATGGGACACCAATATACCCAGACAAGGCTGTGGCAGAGCCAGTGACCCACCAGCCCTTGCACTACTATGGGTAAGGTGGAGGGCCTCAGGCTGAGCTGAAATGGAGCCCTCAGGTGCCAGGGGGGGAGGTGTCAGCTGAGGCTGGTCAGGACCACTAAATGCTCTGAGAGCTAGTTTACAAGCACAATGACTGCTCTGAGCTCAGAGGCTAATGTGCATTACAAACTGTTTAAAAATAGGTCAAAAGATCAAATTCTAACACTAATGCAAGTTTGGAGTTATGTTGACAACAATGGTTGTAAGATAAATCTGTGCCTCCTTACAACACTATAATCACCTCTCTGAAAGACAAAATCTATTCCCAGCATGAAAAGGATCACAATTTTAGAACTGTATAGAACATGACTTTTTCTATCAAAACTCTGTCATTTGCTAATATCTTGTACCACATACAGCAACACACTTTAACTATCTGATTATATTTCCAGCAGAGTTATTCCACTTAAAATTATTGGAAAATATCTTCTCAAAATGTGCCAGGTGAAATTAATGCATCTGCTATTTATTGCACCTTCCTTAAAAATATATCAGCTTCCACTCCTTAAAAATGTATTTATTGTATTATAAAAAGAGTTTTGTGTTGCTAATTACAGTTATCAACATGAAAATCATGCAGGTGGAAGAAAATAATTATGCGAAGTGTACTGTACAATGAGAAGTAACTGGCATGTAATGGCAAATTCAAAATAATTACTTGTCAAATACATTTTCATTGGCACCAACGCGGCAAATCAAATGAAATCTTTAAGAAATAATGTTGAAAGTATTCTTGATCTAGTTAAATGTTCATGTTTGTACCATCAAATGTTAAGTCAAACATTTAGTATGTTAGAACTGTAGCTGTACTATTTTATTAGCATGCTTTCATTCTCTTGTTAGGCTAAATGCTTCAAATACTTTTGAAAATAACTTGCTTATGTATAAATAGACTTACATACTTAGGCTGTAAGATGAAAAATATCTCTTGGTGAGGGAAACTGAAAATGAAAGGAAAATTATTAGAATAAAAGTAGAAATAAACAAATACCTTAAAAACAAAACGGAAGCTTTGACATTGATACTGCATGCAGATTATGAGTACTTAATTACCACTAAAATTCTCAGAGTGAGTTTTTGGCTGTATTGTCTCTAGATAAAATAGAATAAAATAGCAAAGTACTGAACACAGCCTCCTCCCTTTCATGCCTTGTTAGAGTCTTTTTCTTGCCACACTTCCTGAAAAAACATTGCATAAGAGCCGTATCTAAAAAGAGGAAGATGGAGACCCACATTTATACCAGCTGCAAAAGAAAAAGACATGTTTACTACTCCAGTCTCAATCACTAAAATCTGTTGGGAACTATACAAAGAGCAAGTCTCTGCCATCAAAGCCTTTGCTTACAGCATTTTTGGTGACAGTGAGTTCAGAGGAAAACAGCTGATTTACTTTGATCAGCTCTTTCAGTCTACATGCTCAAGACCTGTACTAAAAAGCAAAGATAAAATTCTGATTTTGCTGGAATCAATAGTTCTGCAACTGCCTTTGTGTACACCAAGATTTCATTACTGTTTTTATAAGGCTGTGCCATTAGATTATAATTTTTCATACAGAATAACAAGGCGAAGTTGCAGAACATAAGTCCATATTAAAAAAAATTAAACTGTAGCCTCACGAGTTGACAAACAGAAGTCAATTTGTCAAGAATTAACCATGATTAACTGACTGCTCAGTTGAATCCTGGGCTGTCAAATTCACTAGAACACATTTTGTAGTCAAAAGGTGAAATAAGGTTTTTATCTTTCTTGAGATATAATCCTCAGTAAAGTTCTGATTTTTTAAAATTTTCTTGTTCAATTTCTTCAAGTATTTGAACTTCTGAACTGTTTTTTCACAAAATTTGCCTATGTGATACAACTTACAGAACTGTGAATCACATTCTCTATAACATTGTTCCTTAGTGTCAGGATTCAAAATGTTGTAAATTATGTGCTTTCACTATTTTGCAAGTTCAAGTCAGGTAGGTTTTTGTTTCTTCTGGACACTTTGGTCATGTACTGACTTGTCTAATATAATGAAAAAAATACTCTTGAAATACCATTACACCATGATGCAATCAGGTTAAATGGTCAAGACTGTCTTGAGGCCATGAAACACCAGAAGTTTGTGTGAAGTATGCGTATTTTTAACAGTTCACAGCAGATTTGATATGTGAATTATTCACACTGAGGTAGCAAAAAAATGCAAACATATTTCAGGAACATCGTGTCAAGCTCTTTGGGACCAAAAAAATTACCATCGGAGCAGAGGAAAATTGAAGGCATGGTCTGTCTGCTTCATGCTGCTCCCACAAACTGGCTTCCCTGGTTCAGTATTCCTTTAGCATATGGAAATATTCAGATGGTATTTCGCCAGCTATGCTGGCTCATGATTACTCCACATCCAGTGATGTAGGACAGCTGAAGGGCTAGTCAGGACTCTGTCACATTCTAGTGACATGATATCCTGCTAGAAGATATTAGTTACTCTATCTTAAGAGAAATTAGTCAAGGCTTCTCAATAACGTATTGAATTTTGTTAAACAGTGGAGGAAGGAGTTACAGTTGAGCCAGACCAGGCTCAAGAGTCTGTGTAAAGTATGCACCCACAGACAAAAGGGAGGGGCAGACAAAGAAGGGCGCTCTAGGGAAGAAGTTTGGAACTGTCAAACTTGCTGCTACTTCTGCCCATCAGGAGGCAATAGTGAGGGCTGCAGCTGACACGAGGTCATGCTACACCACAGCAAGTGGCATCTAAGCCCCAGTTCTTCATTCAGTGTCCCTGCAAAGTGCTCTTGCAACCTCATGTCGCTCTGAAGCTGTCACCACCTATGCAATGGTAATGACACCAACAAAGGGTCATAAATATCACCCTTTTTTTTCCTTTCATAAAAGTGCTTAAACACACTCACTTGCAAAAAGATCTTGCAGATCTTTCTTCATGATGCCTTTCCTCATGGTTCTGAAATTGTAAGGAATTCCCTTTGACTGAGTATGACCTATTTAGATGTGATTTTAAATAGCTCTCATATGCCCCTCTATTCTTTGGAAAAAAGTGTTAGACCTCATTGCAAAGACTAGAAATACTGGGATCAGACAGCTGAGAACTCTTGGATTTCAAACAGTGATGGAAAAAATCCATAGATCTGAATATGCAGCTATATCTGTGATCTCAGCTTCATTTGGTGCATTTATATTCATGTCAGTCTTTGACTCCTGCAAAGATTACCAGTCCTAATGTAGGAAGCATATATGAGGTAAGATAGTTGGGCCCAACTTACATCAACTGAGTACAGAAGTCTGAAGTGTCATCTTCCAGAGATGTGCCTGTGATAAGTGGGCTGAGCTGGTTGGACACTGAAGATCAACTTACATCAACTGAGTACAGAAGTCTGTAGTGTCATCTTCCAGAGATGTAAAAGATACTTAAATATATATAAATATGAGTGGAATGGAAATTCAATTAATTGTGTGCAGAAGCATCTGATGCCTAGATTCCTCAAGAAAAAAATACACTTTTTTACTCCTTTACAAAAAAAAAAAAATCAGCAATAAGTTTATGATACTTAAATGACAGCATGAATGTTCCTTAGCATAGGTTTTAAGGCATTTATTTTATTTTAAAATACATACAGAATAATGCCATTAAAATATTAAATAAGCACTTAGTAGAGTTTGTCGTACATGAGACAAGAAGTCTTGCTGTTAATTTTTAGTTTTAAGAGCTATCTCAGATGTATCAGGGCATGCATATTTTACATTGGTATCATTCAGGTTTTGATAAGCTGTCACTATAAGAATAGTGCAGGTATTGTGAACTTCACAAGTTCAGAAGACTGCAAGTCTAGAAGTGTACTGTGTTATGTCACATAGCTGGAATGGACAGAATAATACCATGCAAACAGGTATAAAATGTGGAGGCCTCACTAAGCTTTAAAGTAGCACCTGGCCAAGACAAAAAGAGAAAAGATTGTCCCGAAGGTAAACATTATTCATCAATAAAAGGAAATATCCTGAAGCCAGGAACTTGCTACTAAACATGCAAGCAGAATAGTTACTTAATTAAAAAAATATTTGCCAGCTATGTTTTGAGGTAGGAATTAGTAGTGAAAATGAAAGAATTACAATGTTTTGCTTATGGGAGGCATACAGTTCCAACCATAAATAACATGCTTTTTCTTGCTGAAATTAAATTGTTTTCTCAATAAGATTTAGGGACTATGGGAAATTTATTATACCTATTTCAGTTAACCATATAATTTGTGCTCCTGAATATTGCCTTTTCATTCCTTGCCTTAATCAAAATCTGAATATGACAGTCTAAGCACAGAAAAATCAACATGGCTGGAGAGAAATAAACATCAATTGTTTCCAGCCCTGAAAGAATATTTTTTCTTAGCTGTAATTGTGGCACAAATAGCTGTAGCTGAGTTAGTTTCAGCTTAGGTAAGGATAAGCAGCCGTACAATAGGTAGAATTGCTTTCAGCCATCCTAGTTCACCAATTTTGGACTAATTACTGCCAAATACGGAAAATAGAAACTGGGGTTAGAACCATAGCAAATGGCTTCAGCATCCAGCTGCATTGTCCTGTCTCTCACGTATCTAAACTGGAGCCAAGCTACATTCTTTCCCCACAATCTCCTCAGCTGCCTTGGCTGTGCCTGTGATAAGTGGGCTGAGCTGGCTGGACACTGAAGAGGAAAGGAGGACAGCAGTTAGCAATGGGTCCTCTTTGTGTGCTTGTTGGTGGAAAATGATGAGTCCAGAGTAAAAGAAAAAAGGTTTTTCTGTGAAAAAACCCTACTTGTTTAATATGTTAATTTGGAATGAAAAGTTTTCTGAGGATCTTTGAAGAATTAGGTAACAAGCTGCAGTCACTGGTAAAAGAGATAGCCTTCAGGATCCTTAGCCATCCAGCTTAGATCTTGAAGGCATCATACTATGTGTCAGTCATTGTTCCCTATTACAGTCTTTAAAAGGAGATGTGTGACAAAGACAAATCTGCAGAAACTGAAACTGGCTTTCAGACTGGCCTGCTTTTTTTGACGACCTCATCCTGAACAGTTTCACCGGGAACTGAAATTTAAGTTGGCCAAGTTCATGAGACAGTAAATATCTTTTTAGTTCAGTAGTTAACAGTAAGCGCTCATTATGAGGAGATCTTTTAGGTTTGAAAGGGATCCAACAGCCATCAATTGCTAAGATGATGTTGACAACATGATGCCCATTACAAAAAGCTGTCTAGTCAAGCATGAGAGATGTCAAAAGTATGAGGGTAAAGTGTGTATAGTAGTGATGGGAGAAGAGAGTGAACAGGGCTGGGCGGGTGTGTAGGGAAGTGTGTTGGGGTAAGAACAGCCCTCTTCTATTCATCTCCCAGTTAGGGATGAGCATTTTTGTGTGTAAACGGCTGTGGGGGCTAAACCTAGAATGTACATGCATAGCCTCGGGGGGAGGAGAGGAGCGGGTGGGTGCGGAGGAGGGGGAGCCAGGATTGCTGCTCTTTGCCTTACTCGTTTCTGCTGGCCCCTCCTGACATACGACACCGATCCTCACACGAGCTCGTCGCCCGGCTTCTCCCTCCTTTCCTCACAGAGCACCCATCACAGGGAGGGCAACGCAGCTGCCAGCGAGCCCAGAGCAGCATCCTTCATCCCTGCACAGCCTTTTGCTTAGGAGCATTGAGGTAAGGACCCCCTGCCCTCTATGTCTGTGTCTGTGGACACAGGAATTCCCACCCTAAACTATCAGAAGCCAAGAAACCCTGCAGACAAGGCTGTGTTAGGGAATTTTATGAGTCAGATGACTTATGCTCAGTCCTGGGAGGTTCATTCCTGCCACCAAACTGCCCTCTTGGTATGCACATTCATTGCCAGGGGGATGGCAATGAATCTGAAGTGCAGCAGGAATGATTTATCAGACCCTGAGCAGGCTGTGAGCTACTTTGGGTGTCCATGTGAGACCAGGACAAACTGGTATAATCCCTTCTGAAGGAAAAATTCCTATCAGTAGGTAGCTGTTGAGCCTAGGCTCAGCACTCCAGGCCCATGTCCCCAGGACTGCACAGCAGGTACATTCATGCCTTGACAGCACCCTCAGGCCATGACTGTTCTCTATAGGGGAGACCCTATGGAGGCCTGGGGGCTGGGATAGCAGGGAGAAATGTGCACAGCAATCAGTTCTTAACTAAAGAGAACAGGGAAAAACTGAGGTTTGCTTCAGTACCTCCTTCTCTGCATGTCAGCCATGAAAAAAGCAGGTTTAAAAAAAACACCCCTGTGAATTACACTTGGGGTTCACAGTGCATCCACATGGGTACAGCCATGGCTTGTACAAACAATACCAGGCAATGAGTGAGAACTGAAGTGTGTTTGTAAAAGTCTGTCTCCAGTGTGTCACATGCTAGAACGATATGCACCATGCCTGAAAATCATACCAGTATGTCTCTATTTATTATTTATAGTGTGGTTTTGGAAAGATTTTACCCAAAGAAAGCAAAATCAGCTTGTTTTTAGGGATGTTAGTTTAAAATACAAGACTGCTAAGCAACCTGTTGAAGCAAAATTGAACAATGTTTTATCATCCTTGTACTGCTGTGCTTCTGTATTTGTGTTGTTTAGGAAACAAACAAATGATGTTCCTCAGATTCTGGTGGCTTTTGTGGATACTTGAACAATTTTTAGCAGAAAATCTCAGGGAAGAGAAGATATATGGATTGAGAAGATCAAAACCTAAGCACATTCTGTCAAATATTGTAGAAAAATATCCCAGCTCAAGTGATCAAGGTGAATATTGTAATTTTAAAACAGATGTGATTTTAAACATCCTGATTTATTTGGATTCTGTAGTATATGGTTAATTTGCCTTCTAGATGCTTATAATCAGCCAGGTGTGCCTCATCCTACTTGTAGTAAGGCACATCCCTTACTTTTGCACTTTTATCTTTTTACTCCCATCTTTTCCCTCCCTTTTTGTATATTTCAGAAAAGGAGATAGCATCTGTATTTTGTTATGATGTGGCTGAGAGCCTCTTACTGTCATAAGAATAACAGCCCATATAACTATTTTCATAGAAGTAATGTCATCAGTATTTCAGAAAATTAATACTCTACAGAATCTGCTTTTGGAAATTTTTGTCACTGGATGCAAGTTTTAGTACTAGGAACAGTACTAACACTCACTCACTCACTCACTCACTCACTCACTCACTCACTCACTCAAAATCCAGCTCTGTCAAATCACATTCCAGTGTCTTGTTCAGTAAGCCTCCTTTTCTTCTACATCACTTTCACCTATGTCAGTAGGATATACAGTGAAATACCAGGCAAGATGACAGAATGAAATTTAAAAACCACTACAGTATTTCTCATTTTATACTACATGACATCAACACACCTTCAGTTTTTTATTCCTTGGGGCATCTGTTCTGGAGCAAATCCCTCAGCCTCTATCAGCTCTGTCTTCATGAAGGGCTCACACTTGTGAACACAGATGTCATCAAAAGTTTCCATTTTTTCAATCCCACTCTTCAACCCTAAAATACATGTAAGGGTAGAATGAGATTTAGTATGAAGTCGCTCCACTCACCTACATACCTATTTATTCTAGCTGAAGATTGCATTCTGGAAATTGCTTTTTTACTGGACAGCTCCGAAAGTGCTAAGGACTATAATCATGAACAACAGAAAAGATTTGTACTGCAAACAGTAGACAGAATGAAAAGTCTGCAGCTTAGCTCTGGACGTACCCTGCGCTGGAGGATGGCCTTACTTCAGTACAGCAGCACTGTTTTCATAGAGCAAACTTTCCATGACTGGAAAGGTCCTGAAGCATTCAAATCCCACATTGCTCCCATCGCCCACATAGGTCATGGCACCTACACAACTTATGCCATAACTAACCTTACCCAGCTCTACATGGCTGAAGGGACTTTGGGTAGTGTCAAAGTAGCCGTGCTTTTCACTGATGGAGTGGATCATCCAAGAAACCCGGATATTTTTGCAGCTACAGCTGATGCTAAACACCAAGGAATTGTATTTTTCACAATGGGAATGACTAGAGTGGCTGAGGAGGTTAGCAATGCTGCCAAGCTCCGGCTCCTGGCCAGTGTCCCAGCATCCAGGTTCGTTTTCAACCTCCAGGAGAAAGGAATTGTGGAGAAGGTTCTCAAAGAAATGGTATGTATGAGAAAGAATTTGAAATAGTGGTAGGAACATAAGTAAATCTTTTTTTTTTCCAATATTTTGAAAATACAATTCTTCAATATACCATTGAAGAAACTTGTACATTTTACATGTTAAAGTAGCCCAATTATTAATGAGATCACTGTGCCAAAATACAGTCTTCATTTCTCTTCCCACTATTCAGATCTTGTAATCAAAAATATTTGACACTGCAAATTGAATTCGATTTAAACATTATTTTTATCTTTGTTTTTCCTCCTAAGAAGGGTATTTCAAATATCTTGTCTTAAAAAAACCCTTTTTTTTACATCCTAGTACTTTATTCTGTAGCATGTAGGAAAGTGAAGCTGCCTTTTGTATCAGAAAAAGATGCAGCTCTTGAAGAAGTGAAAATAAATTTGCAGACCATGGAGATAGTTTGATTTAGATAAAATTTGAACTTGGTGATAGACATCTTTAAATTTCCATGGAAAATCTTCCACATAATCAAGAGGACATATGTAAATTGAGCTTGAAGCTTTGTTTGGATGTCTTTCTTCTCTATTTAAACTTAATATATAAAAAACATTCCCTGCCAAGTATGGAGAATACAGCCATATTCTAGCCTATAACCCTGGTGACACAAGCTGTGGATGGAGTCCTTATCTGAGCATGCACAGCGATATAAACTAGAATTATGAATAACAACCGGGAGACTTCTGCAATGAAATGGACACCAAAGTGATCTCACACAGGCCTGGAACGTGCACCTGGGCTGGTTTTTGTGTCTCCCTGTCCTTCACTTTGACAGCCTGCTACTTTGCATTGGTGCCCTGAAGAACAGACTTCCCATCTTCTCTGGTACTATCCCTGCTTTCTGTGTCACAGTAATCACCTCTCAAGTAACAAAACACACTTTATTTCACCTCTTCTAAACAGGCAGTCATCCTCAGGTGCCTTTTTTCAATAACATGGCTGCTGTTTGGTTTAAATAATGGCTTTGTCATAACTATACGTGTATAGATGAGAATTTTAGAGAACTGTATTGCATTGCTGCTCATCAACACATTTATGTCCTCTCAAGAGACTTGCATTAGTTGTGCAAAGTGGGAGGAATGCATTGCATGAGGGTGTCTCAGCTCTACAGATCTTCTCAAAAATAACAGCTAAATCAATGATGATAACTTTATGTGATCATTGGCAAAGTCAAATCTTTTCTAGGGTGCTCTTCTTGCTCTCATTTTGTGTGTGCTTAACAGTATGAATACAAGAGCTTCTGATTTCCCAAGTGTAGAACATTCATCCTTCACTCCTACTATAGAGCAGCTGCCATTCAGCAGATTGTAAAAAATGCAGTTTGTGGGTGCACTGTTCCCATATGTGTAGCTAACCTGTTTACTGTTGTAATTTTAGAAAACTATGGCTGGATATGGAGAGTCAGTGATTTCAGTCAGCAATCTATAATAAGAATTGAAAATATTTAAATTATTTTTTTAGAATGGAGAGATTGCTAGAATGCTTCTTAGAAATTAAAATTTAATTAAATGTTAGTCAATATATTAATTTTAGAATTGAATTAGCTAGTTGCTGGATCTATTTATTTTCACATTCTGCAGTGTGTTTTCTGTAGAGTTGGACTAAGGCTTTAAGTTTCTAATGTTGTTTTCAATATCTGTCTTTTACAGAAAGACCTGTCTGAGGAAGAGGTAAATATTTTAAGGTTTTAAGGTTTTTTTCCTGTGCAGACTTACTGCTTAATACAGATATTTACAATTATATGGAAACATAATTCAGGACAACTGTCAGCTCAGGGAGCTGGTTAAATGGTGAGTCTAATGGGATTGTCTTCAAGTTAAACATGTTTTTGAATTTGCAGGACAGAGCTTTAATTTGCTATCCTAAGGTAATTTACTAATGTATTTAGTAATAAATAATTTATTAATTTCCTAACTACTAATGTAAGTTGCTAACCTAAAGTATTTTCAAAAAAACAAACAATGTGTGAGTATTCAGGCTTGCAAGAATTTGCTGATACATCTTGACATGTCCTCTGACAGACTCAGTGAAAAAGAAAACATGATGCAGAGCTGAAGACAGAGCAGTTCTAACCCTTAACCCTCTTCCTATGTGGGAGGGTTTAAAAAGGGTAAGATCTCAAAGCCCCACCACTGTGTTCTTCCAGTTTGTCCGTGCTGTGTCACCCTGACTGCAGGCATTGACAGGTCTGGCTGGCATTTTGTGGACAATAAAATTAGTTTTCCTTTTAAAGATCTTAGTGCTATTTAAGGCACAGTTATCTCAGACAAAAAAATGTTCTCCTAAGCAGCTAAAGCAAACTGCTAAATATTGTGAGTGTTCGCAAAACTTTCAAACGTTTCATTTTTCACTCATTTCCAGTGACATGTTGATTTTTTTCCATCAATATAGAAGTAATAAGACACACAATGTTAGCCTTAGAAAACATATTATGACTAATATGGATATTCAGATAAGAATGATATTTGAAGCCTTCACTTATAGACATCTTCAAGATGAACAGAGGTTTAACAAATAACTAAACCTAAAATAAAAATTACATTCCTTATCCCTCCTTCAAAAACAATTCCAGTATCTGTGATAACTATGCATTTATGTAATGATCTTAAAGTTTCAAAAAGACCTTAAAAAGCACATAAATACATACCATAATGATGTTCGACTGCAACACCCAATGGTAGAGATGACAGATGAGAAAGAAAGATAATAGTGTTATAATGAGTTGCATTAACTAAAAGCATATATCCATACATATTTTGTTTATAGATCTAGCTATACCTAAACTATGAACTATCCTGCATGCAATGGAATTAAGTAAAGGGATGTAAGATGCTTTTTTACTTCATCTTCTTGGCTATTTCTACAGTGCATAGTAACGAAAACAAAACAGACACAGCATACCCATAAACTGACCTTGTGAAGAGTTTGGAGGTAAAGCCATTATCAAGATTATTGAAATTTTAGGAGTAGGAATGATACAAAATTTTGGATGGAGTATAGGAGGCCACATTCTGGATGAGCTGTAAACTGATAGTTAAAAGATTTCTGTAAAACAGGTAAATATAATTGCTGCTCATTACAGGTGTATTTAAACTAGCCATACAGTAACTTAAAGGAAGTGTCTGTGTGTTTTCTATCTCTTCCATTAAAATGTGCTGATTTGTACTATTTTCATTCAAAGTGTCCCCAGGTTGACACATGTAACTGTGAGAAGGGGGAAAGAGGCCTTCCTGGTCCTGCCGTAAGTAGCTGTCATTTCTCAAATAACTGATATACAGTATAAGTTAAAATGTAATTCACTGTTAAAATTTTTAAAAGAAATTGTTTGAACCCAAATCCTGAGACAACAGAAGTTCAAGGGTCAATACATACTCCCCCATGGCTACATTGCATGAAGATGCCACAGCAGCAGGAAGTGCACAGAGACCTGAGAATGCCATGAGACACTCCCTCTGTGTGGGGACAGACAGGAGGAGGAACAGTGTGGTCCAGTAAGGCTCTCCTTTGAGCCACAGCAGTATGAAAGGCAGAAAGGAACACCTTTCCTGTTGCAATCAGACACAAGCAGATGGATCTAACTAGCCTCAAATCAAACATTAATATCCAAAAAGCTCTTTGAAAGCAAGAGAGAGAGCAAAATACTGAAGCATTAGGAACAACTAAGACAAGAATAAAGTGGACTGGACTTCTTTCAGAATATTCTTACAAATAGGATCCCTTAGCAAATCTAGGGGGTTGCTTCATACAAGGCTTGGTGATATAAACTGAAGGGCTTACATATGGAAAAGAACTGAATAATATGACATTATACCCCTGATACTGAACTAAAAGCACTATAGTACCTTATAGCCCTTGCTCAAGGTGAAGGGACAGTGTCAGAGCTTGAAAGAGAACACTGAATTTGCCCATCTTCATCCTTTTGACCTGAATATCCTATACATACACAAACAGAAAGACACCCTGGGTTTATGCATCACAGTACAATGCACTTGAACTGAAAATGTACCCTCGACTGTGTGCAAACAGTAGTTTTGTTTGGGTTAACATCTGCTGTCTTTACTTGGAAAGTGCAGGTATTGCTTACACAGAAGCATACACTCCAAAGAGTTGAGAAGAAAACGAAACATCCCCTTAGCAAGCTGGGTAGTTACAAAAACAGCTGATCACCTCTTTACCTCAGAGAAGAACTGAACAAACTAGTTTTGTTCAGAAAATAGCATATATATTGTAAAACAAAATTATGTTTATTAACATATATCATAAGAATTGTATTTTGCTGTTTCCAGGGTAAAAAGGGTCGCACTGGGGATGATGGAGCTCCTGGCCTGAAAGGAGCAAAGGTGATTGGTTTTTCAGATTTAGTAGAAAGATCTGTCTTGTCCTTATTTCACTGATCTTGATGTTGAATTATTCACAGGGGGAACCAGGTCTTAATGGAATCCCAGGACAAGATGGAATAGAGGTAAAAAATACTTTTTTTTCCTCCTTCTCCAGTGAGCAGTGTTCCTTTAAAGCAAAATACCACCTTTTCTTTTTTGATTGTTATAAGAACAAATTTCAGTTCTGGTTTACCATCTAATGATTCATTAATGTTAGAAGAACTGCAAACATTCTCATTGCTTAATGAAAAGGATAATTCCTCTTTATATGTGTGATCTAGAAAATACTCTCCAATAATACATAGTACCTCCAAAACAATGAAATGCTCTGATGTGATAATCTAAGAACATTACAGAAATGTACACTCTGCCTGCATCATTCTGGGTTTATTTAAATCTGACAAATGAAGGACCCTGTGTATAACAGCAGTGAAAAATTTGAATGAAATACATATAGGGAGTAAGTGTAGGACCAGTCTCTTAGTGCATAATTCTGAATATATTCACATATGAATTCCTCTATTTTATGCTTTCTTATTTATTCGGTATATCCTCTTTAATTAGTATCTTTGTCTTGTTTTTTTTTTTTTATTTTAGCATGTTTTTCACTAAGACAAAAATATCAACTTTACTTGATCTGCTTTTACATCACCAGAATCCCAGTCTAAAATGACACATTAAAACAATTTATTTACCCATACAACAGCATCTGCCATGACTAAAAAGCACAATATTTCAAATAATATTGCCATATTTATCAGAGTAATCTTTTCTATTTGAATAACTATTTTTCTGAAGAGAATAGAATATTAAGCATGCCAATACTCATGTTCCTACTTTTGGGTTATATAGCATCACAACCTGCTTTACTTTTTTGTTTTCCCAGGGGAAATCTGGATATAAAGGAGAGAAGGTACTTCTTTTAGTCAGAATTGATGCCTACATCTTTGTTGTTATTTATGATATATAGTGATGCATTGAACTTACAGCACAGTTACTATAATATGTCTTGAATAGAATAACATTTAGGTTTTCAACTAAAGCACCTAGAGAATAAGGATGATATGCCAATGTAACTCATAAGTATTTATTCCTATTCCTTTCCAGGGTGAAAGAGGTGAATGTGGAATCCCAGGAATAAAAGGAGACAGAGTAAGTAGCCATAAAGTTGTTATGTTTCCAAGAAACACAGTTAAACCACAAAAAAAAATACAATTCCCTGAATAACAGCCGTGGTGATAGATTTAAGGCATATATTAGTTCTAAGGCTGAGGGAAATTGACATCTGACAGTTTTGAAATATGTAGTGAGCAAGGACACCATTTTTACTGACTTTCTGAGCTCTTCCTACATTTTCATATGATCCCTTTTATGGCCCAAGGCTGAGTCTGTTTAAAACAATGCTAAAACTCTACTTTAACAGAGGCAGAAGGCTTGAAATAGTAAGCAAAGATAATGAGGCATAAAAATGAAAAAAGATTTCTTACTCCAATTTAAAATTTAGTGCATAATTGCTTTAAATATTTCAAATAGAGCAAATAGAGTTTAATCCTGGATTACTGGTCCTTGATAATGAACTCTGTTCATCATTACACTGTATTTTCATTACCAGTCAATTTTAAAATATTTACTTAATACTTTGTGGCTGCTGAACTTCTCTTAAATTTAGTTTCAATTTTAATGTAAAGATATCTAAATAAGATACCTTAGTAAAAAGTTACCTAAAAGTGGTTTTGACAAAATCTAAATATACAGAAATATATAATTTTTTTTTTACTTATCTTTCAGGGCCCTGAAGGTCCAGTAGGTCCCAGAGGAGTAAGAGGGATACAGGTAAAAGAAAAAAAAAAGAAAAACTAACTATGAAAACAACAATACCTGGTTCTCTGGGATTCAAAGATCTGAAATAATATCATACCTCTACTGACATGGAATCTTTTGAGTTGCTGTGTTCAAGGCACCCAAAATCTTCTTAAACACCAAAATTAATAAGAATTTGGAGAAGAAATCTAGACAAATAAATCATCCTTATATGAAATGTATGAAAATACATTTCCATAAAAACCAGAATCACTAATTTCTCTTTCAGCGTCTCAACTATTTCATTTCCTCAAGAAGTACATGGAAAATATTTAGTCTCTTATCATCCCAATAGTCTCAGATTAATGGCCAAGAAGCTTAGCCCATCATAGATGTTTCAGTAGATCTTGACTGTAGATTACCTTTAATTGTATTCAATAAAAGGAGAGCCAATTTCTCTCCCAAACACCAGAACCAACTCCTACTGGGTTGAGAAACTAAAAATATACATGCATCACAAAGCAATTTTCAGTTCTGCTATGTTTCAAACTCTTATTTTTATGCAGACATCAGCAAATAATAGATTGTTTTTCAAGCTGCCATTTTTATGATTGCTTGAAAGATCTCATTGAAACCACTCCTGTTTTAATAGGGTCTGCAAGGACAATCTGGAGATCAAGGGCCTGAAGGCCTGCCAGGAGCAAAGGCAAGAACTGCTCTATTTCTTCTCTTTATTAATGTTAAAAGGTATTAATATAGCCTCACAACAATTATTATTTTATCCTTACATTCTATACCCTTCTTGTAGTGGATACAATTTAACTTGACACAGATAGCAAATTGTGTACTTTTTGTATTCTACAAGGCTCTTAAGAAAGGTATTTATTACTTTGCTCTTTGTATTGAATTCAGGTCCAAATCACACTCTCATCTTTAGTAATCAACAGTCAAAATATGGTAGAGTCACAGAATACTACTTAGCATTGCACTTCTTCAGTTTTCAGTTTAAAACTTTTTTTTTTCCCTAAGTGACAAACAGGAATTCTGTTTGGCATCTCAAATCAAGTCTTTTCCTGAAACTGAACATTCTCAAGAAGAATTCTGTAGTTCAAAAGGAATATTGTCCTGAAGAAAAACTTGAAAATAAGTGTATAAGGAACATTATTTGTTATCTGTCTTGATATCTTCTTTGCACCAACTGGCCAATAGTGACACACAGAACAGTTGAGTGTCAACACTTACATGATATGAAACATTTTTCCTTTTGTTTAATCTCTTATCTTTATATGAGAGGAATCATCACAAGGGAATTTTGAAGCTTTGAAAGAATGAACAGATGAAGTACTGTGTAAGACAATTCCAATGGGCGGAAATTCAGGATGCACTAAAAATTAATCTACAATGTGAGTTAAACTGATTTTCCTAGATACTAATTTATAAGCAAAGTCGTTTTCTTTCCGTTCTTTGAAAGGGTGAAAGAGGTCTCCCGGGGCCACCTGGCTTGCCTGGAGAGACTGGAATAGGACTGCCAGGCCCAAAGGTACAAAAATCTCATCTTCTGCATTGCATGTATTGTAGGACAAGGATCAAGACAGCTAATAGGCTTCCTGATTCACAAGAGAATTCAAGACTGTAAATGCTGGTTTTGTGGTACCGGAAATGTATTTTGTATGTTATCAAAACTGTTTACAAACAGTTGCAAACAAAAAGTACATTTTAAGTATATACTTTAAAGGATTTTTTATAGTAATTGTTATGCTTGACATAAACTCAACCCAAGAAAGCTATGGTTAGGTAAAAACACATTTGTAGTCTTAAACAGAAATTAATCTGTGCAAAACAGGCTTGTTGGTTTAGATGATGGGCATAAAAAGAACAGAAACTCCATGATAGAAATACTGACTTCTTGGGAAAGGACAGTAAGTGATATATGACTGAGTGCATGAAGGGAATAATTAATTTTTTAGACTCAACATTGTCCTCTCTCAAATGCAGAACTGACCTCCCCTAAAGCTGTGAAACTGTCCCAGTTCAATGCCTGCTGGGCCTTGTGTTGTGTACAACTCTGAGAACACTCAGATTTTCTCTGCTGTTCCTGTATTCTCCTACATCCAATATTTCAATCACAGAATGCCTGATGAGTTGTTATATGCTGCACACATAAAAATACTAAATCAGGAGTATTAAAGTACATCTTTCTTTGAAGGGTGACACTGGTTTGACAGGAAGACCGGGCCCTGTTGGCCCACCTGGAGTTGGTGAGCCAGGATTTATGGTATGTCTGGTTTTTTATTTGGTGAGAGGAAAGCAGGACAGAAAGCAAAAATTCTTAATGCTTCCCCATAAAAATGGGGAAGATTTAGCACATGTAAAAATGTGTGCTAAATTATAGCTCTTTCTTCTACCATTTCTACCATTTCTTATACATATTACATTGTCTGACTCTCATTTCCCTCAATAAACTGGAAATATTTCCAATTTATTAACTTTTCTAATTATCATATCTCCAAAACAGATATGAAAATATAACATCTGATGTAAAACCATACAAATATATAAATAAATCTGTCCCCTAACAGATTTAATGGTGTCAAATCCCTATGTGATAACTTTGAAGTCGACTGCTTTTCAGTATCAATAGAACATTAACATCAGCATGGCTTTGAGGAGGAGACTTTCAGAATTTATAGCAGGTTTGGTTCTGAAGTGTCTCCCTGCTTTCCCTTCTCTTCCTCTTCCTGGCAGTTGTAAACTCCATCTCTTTGTGGTAATTCAGAAAACCAGCATGTTAATTTTACGGTCCTTTTTTTCCTAAATATCAGGCAGCACCTTTTACTGAGATATTTACAATAAAACAGACTTAAATTCATTTCTCTTCACTTGGATGAAAGATTTCTAGTGCAACCACAAGGGAAATTTTGTTGTTTTTCACAAATACCTTTTCCCCATTAACAAGGCAAAATTTGGAATGAACATTTCATAAGAGGTGCTCCCATGAAAAAGAGAATCATTGTTTGGTAGGTGAACTGACTGATTTCAAACCTGCTTGAAAATACACCACTGGAGAGCAGTGAGTTCTTGCTGAAGAGCCCAAGGAGAAGAGCATTGCAAATAAGGCTGGTGGTGACAGTCAGTCCAAGCAGGGCAGTAACACTTCCAGAGTCTCCTCAATAACACCATAGAGCAAAGACCCACTCTGTGGGGGAAGAGGTGCCTATGATGTGAATCTTTCCTAGATAAAAAAAATTACTACTATAAAAAGAGATTCTGATTTTTTAAAAAATATTCTAGATATGCTTCTTTTATTTATTTAAAGTTTATTTGCTTCAAAAGAAGTTATTTTTAATGGCTTAATAGAATCCAAATATCTATACCTCAGGAAATATTCTAAAGCTCTGTGCAGAAGGAGAAGCATATTTAGGCTATGCAGAGACAAATCTATGAGCATTCTATGATGTATGTGTAACCCCAAGCAATAAATCTGAGGAAAAACCCTCAAAGAACAAATGCAAGAAAACACTGTGAAGCAGGCTCAATATGCACAGGTGTTGGACATGCATTTTTTTTGTTATTTGCCCCTTGTGCTTCTATCAGATCTTTTTTCAAGAAGAGAAGGGCATGCTACTTCTCTCTTTGCCAATTACAGTCAAATCTTTCTACTGCTTTGTCTCTTTCAGCATTACTCTGCATGGGTTTTAATCTGGTTCTGCCTCTCATGATTATACTGATACATTAATAAAGATTAGCAAGAATTTGTAAAATGTAAATTTAGGGAGTGAAGATTTCCAAAATGTAAGGAATAGAAATTTCATCTGTATAATCTGTGATTCCTTAGTAACCTGAAGGGTATTGTTACTGCTACAGGCAGGAATGCTCATCACTTATTCACTGGGAATGCTGTGTTACTGCATTATTTGTAACATTATAACTACACCAACATCTGAAGATACCCTTATAACAGACAATGCCATAGAATACACTGCTGTTCATCTGAGTGATTAATACATATTCTAGTTCATTTTAAACTTATGTTAACAGGGGCCTCAAGGACCACAAGGTATTCAAGGAGAAAGAGGTTCACCAGGAGAAGGACTTCCAGGAGCAAAGGTACAACAATCAAAGGGTTCTAAGACCAGAACATCACCATTAAATGAGTGCATGCCAAAACAAGTCCATAGAAGGCACAGGAATCTGAGACAGTACCTTGTAAATTAATACTAAAATATTCCATCAAACAATCCAATATATTTTGATGGAATTCACTTGATCCAAACATGACTTGTAGGCATAGCTAGCCTTTGGGGCCTATAAAGCCAATATTTAATTTACCTGATGCTTGATTTGTGGGTCTAAGCCTGGAATGAATTCCATCATTTTAAAACAGCCTCAAGCATTTGCCTTTAAATAAAATACCATTAAAATGTTCCTAGATGAAAAATTTAGCATTTTGTTGTTGGGTTTCTTTCTTAATCCTTTTATAGAGATTTTTACTGTCACTATAAAGACAGGCTTCTAAGCTTCTTACATACCTCAGCCACTGACTTACGTATTTTAGCAGAAGACTGAATTCAGTTTGTTGGAAAAGAAAGGTGCTGTTACTAATTTGCAGATCCAGTGGAAGCAATGAGAGTGGTAGTTGTACCTACATGGATGGAATT
Source organism: Passer montanus (assembly GCF_014805655.1). Taxonomy (NCBI): domain Eukaryota; kingdom Metazoa; phylum Chordata; class Aves; order Passeriformes; family Passeridae; genus Passer; species Passer montanus. The sequence goes on along the minus strand of NW_024356504.1, from coordinate 9,445,313 downwards.
ACTGGAAGATTCTTTTGCTGCCCACTGAAAACCAGTTCCTAGGCGGAGTTGTTGCTTTGGCCTTTGGTTACAATAACAAAGAGAACACAAATTCTACATGAACTAAATGAGCAACTAAACAGTTTTCTCATATTTATGCAAGTACTAATTCTGCTTGAGAAAACAATAAAAAATGGTTTCACAGATGCAGAGCACAACTAAAAATCAGATTTTCTCTGAGAGCAGCCCTTTACTAAAAATCTTAGGATTTCTGTTTAACACAATACTGTTGTCAGCCAGGTTGAAATTTAACTGCTGCTAGCAACATATCTTCAAACATCCACTGTGTATTTTATGATGATGAATTATATAAATTATTTAACCTCATTGTTGATGGCTTGTATCTGCTTAGCAGATCTCATAAATGAAAACTAACAAAAGTACAATTTGAAGAAAATGCATTTCAAAATAACTCAATGGCCACTGCAATACCAATTAGTGTGGGAAGAAACACTGCAAGTAATAACTAAAACACAGCAACAGGGCACAGTGGGAACAAGTACAGATGAATGCATAATCTAACCAAAACTATTAAGCAGTTGAGATGGATAGGCAGAATGAAATAATCAAAGTGAAATTCAGCATTATTGGAACTCTTCATTCTATGAAAAATGTATTACTTTTTACTGCCAAGTCTGACCTGGAGCCAAGCATGTATCAACAGAGTCCATATGTATCTCCAATCCAATCTGTGGCTGCCAAGCATGTCAGTTCTTTGGTTTTAAACACATTTTAAACAGGTGATTTGTTAATCTTAGCAAATTTTACAGTTGCTTTCTTCACGATTTTTTACTACAAGCTCACAGTTTAGTAAAAAGGATAATGAAGGCAGATGTTCTAAAGCATCAGGAGCAAAGAATGTTATTTCAAATACAAATCTTCATAATGAATTCCTGTCAAAGTTAAAATGATGGAATTGGTTAGTAAGTATAAAAAATATCTGTCTGGGGCATAATTTTGTTGTCTTGGGTGATTTTTTTACAATTTGTACAAGCTAACATCTGCCTCTACATGTTTTATTAAAAGAAGTACAGGAAAGCACAATATTTTTACCTTTATTAGTAACTGGCACTTTCCCCAAGACCACTGTTTTGCAAATGAACATTTAGAAAGACAATGACACGTACAAACAGACTTCTAGAACAATACAGTCAACCTGGTCTTCATTCTGGCAAATTCTTAGTGGGAGCCAGATCCTCATTACCCCACTTCAATGAGATTAACCCACACTTTAATGAGATTAACCCATGATAAAAATATGCAGAATTCAGTTTTTAGTTAGTCTCAATACTCAGGCCTGCAGGCATTTAAATCAGTTGTGGTTTTGCCATTGATTTGAGAGGAAGCAGAACAGGACCTTAAGTAATTGAGGTGGGCAAAAAGATAAAAAAGAACCTTGTTCAGCTCTTTCATCAGCAATTTCAAATTGCAGGGCAAACTCTTTTGAAAAGATAATCTCTTTGATATCCTGGAACACAGATCCAGGAGCAGTTCTCTGGTTCTTTTCATTTTGGTTTTCATTATGACAGAGAAAACATTGTCTCTAGTTACTTCAGAGAGAACAGCTGTGTGTCTCCACAGTTAACAACTTACTATTTTTTCATGTAGGGAGACCGTGGCTTTGAGGGACCAAAAGGCCCTCGTGGACTGCCAGGCATCAGCATAAAAGGTGAAAAGGTGAGCAATAAATACACCAGGGGATTAATGGAGTGCAAGTAAATAATAAATCTAATGTTGGGAATACAGGGTTGATACTACAGATGGTACAGTGGGGAAAGGAACCCATAAAAGACACCAGGTAATGTGGTATTTAGTTGAGATTTATGCCCAGTAAATTCTCTTAACCCATTTTAACATCTCCTCATATTAAAATAGAGGATGTTAGAAAAAGCATCTGATTCTGTGTGAAAGTTAAGTTTTTAAAAGGAAAAAGAAGACTAGAGGTTGTTTTCAACTGAACCAGTGGGGAATAAATGCATGGGTTAAAGATAAAAGATCAGATCCCCAGCTTTACTGACTTCAAAAGAAGTCAACATGTACTGACTAGCATGGGAGCTGTCCCAGATTGCTTCTGTATCTTTGCACAAGTAAGCAACTGTACTTTGTTTGCCAGGGTGAGTGTGGTCCTCCTGGTTTACCAGGATTAGTTGGATTACCTGGAATTGGAATTCAAGGAGAAAAGGTATCATTTTCCCCTCACCCCACACTTCAGTGTATAGTAACAGAGGTTATTTTATTTTTAATAATTACTTAACTACTCTTCTCAGGGAGTGGAGGGCCCAAAAGGACCACCTGGCTCCAGAGGGCTACCAGGACAGGGGATACCTGGACCAAAGGTTAGGGAATTTTCTGAAGTAAAAATTTTCTGTGCTGTTTTTACTGTTATGTTTCATGATCAAGAAATGGTCTGTCTCTATAATTATCCACATTAAACTGGATTCCTGAACACCAATCTAAGTATTGACATAGAGGAAGGAAAATATTTTCTTTATTAATATTATAAACCGTACAGCAGATCCTGCTCCACTGAAAAGCCTTGGTAAACTCATGCCACTCATGTCATGCCTATTCATTTAGCTTTTTGCTTGACTCACAGAGAAGCTTTCAGGTACCACATACCAGACAGTGAGTTGCACTTTGCCTGATACACTTCCACTGAGAGGGCTGACTGCCTTGAGCTTGTGGTTTCTTCATGGCACGTGGAGGTGCAGTAATCCTGTTACAAAACCTAGTTGCACTTAAAAGAGAAGACCATCCCAATTTCTATATCATCTTTTATTCTCACTGTACTGTTTCCATTCCAGAAAAATACATACAAAGATACTTTAGATATTGATTGCCTTCCTTGCAACTTCTGCTACCTATTGTCTCACCGGAATTTGTGTATCCACTGTATCTAGATGTTAAAAATGGTACAAGGTGTAAGGAAAACTACTTTTTCAGAAGAAAAACTGTCAGAATAATTTAGCCTTAACTGATTCACAAAATAGAAAACAGTTAATGAAAGACATCACCCTAGAGGTGTTTGGAATGGAGATTTAAAGTAATTTCCTGAAAGATGTGACAAAGTTCTGAATGACTGAAAGCTATTGAAGCATGGTATAAAGGAACTAGAGGTGCAAGTGGGTCAAGTGTCCATGACAAGTATAGAACTTTGCAGGATTAAGTGTCACCTCTTGCACTTTAAGTGACTGTGCATGGATATGATTACTACTGCTAAAAAGTTTTTAAAAAAAATTGTCTTTGGATGTCATATATGCTCCTGAAATATCAGCTCTTTGGCAGGAAAGATTCCTGGGGACATACAAGTGTAGATTTAGAGCACGAAACTGAAAGCTATTGAAGCATGGTATAAAGGAACTAGAGGTGCAAGTGGGTCAAGTGTCCGTGACAAGTATAGAACTTTGCAGAATCAAGTATCACCTCTTACCCTCTAAGTGACTGTGCATGGATATGATTACCACTGCTAAAAAGTTAAAGATAGAATTGTCTTTGTATGTCATATATGCTCCTGAAATATCAACTCTTTGGCAGAAAAGATTCCTGTGGATATACAAGTGTAGATTTACAGCATTATTAATTTCCACCAACAGCTCTTTGGTGACAGCTCAAAACATGTGGCAAATTGCCAATCTTTGTGACCAAGGGTTTTTAACACTTACTACAAACAATATTACATTAATCTTTCTTAAAATTTAAGCAATGAAGCATATGTTTTTATATTTTTCATAATAATGCTGTTAAAAACTAATATCTGCTTAAGGGTGAACAAGGCTTACCAGGAGAGACTGGCGTGCCAGGAGAAAGAGGTATTGGAGAACCTGGTTCTAAGGTACATTGTTAATAGAGGAATTATTTAATCTATTTATTCATTTGGATTATAAATTTATATTTCCTGAGTATGCTTTCAGAAGCCACATAAAAACAGGTTTAGAAATAAACCTGTTTATTTCTTATATTTATATTTACCTATATTTATTTTAGGTTCTTTGTCTTTTGAATTTTTAACACAGACTTTCAATAACCTCCATATGGCAGCATTTTAAATACCGCTGTTCTGTAAAAAAAATAGTAAAAATTATGGTGCTTATATTTCCCTATATTTATTTTAGGTTCTTTGTCTTTTGAATTTTTAACACAGACTTTCAATAACCTCAATATGGCAGCATTTTAAATACCCCTGTTCTGTAAAAAAATAATAAGAGTTATGGTAACTGGAAATTTCCACCTGCCTGGCTCATGCTCCAGTCATCATTGCACACAGCTCACCTACAGTTCTGTGCAGAAAACCACCCAGAATATGAAACAGCTGCCAGAACTCGCAGTCCCAAGTATAAGCTACACTGTAGCCAGAGAGGTGAAAAAGGCCCTGAACAGTGGTTATTGTGATGCTCCTTCCCTTTCCACACAGAATATGATGGAAACAGAACAGCTAAATCCTCACACCTTCATAAAAGAAACAAGCTGTGCTGGTGGACAGAAAGAACAGTTGAGTTGCTTAGAGGAGAGGAAGCTGTAACCAGGTTATTTTAGTGCTGAAGTGCCCAAGATAGTAGCCAGTCCCTATGCCATTAACAGCCAGATTAACACAGAATAGGGGAATCGATGAAAAAGTACTTTTGTGACAGTGGAAAGGCACAAAGCTGTCCTGGTTTTGCTCTTGTTTGTTAGGGATTTGTGACAGGGGCTGGAAAAGAAAATAAATTATTCAATTTCTCTCTTTAATTTCACAAAATACCGTAATGCTGATTGAACCCATTTGACCCCAAATTCATCAAAAACCAGGTCAGGCTCCTGAATCTTACATAATAGGGCGATGATAATTCCACTGACATTAAATTATTTGCATTCATATTCATCAGCAAGATGTCAATCATTGTGTCACAGTCAGTTAAATTTGATATTTCCTTCAAATGCTGCCACTTAATGAAAAGACTGCATTATTTTTTATGAATAAGCTGAATCATTAACAGGTAATAATTTTAATTGCATAGACAAAATGCACACTTGAAAACAACCAGACAGTAGGATAGTACCAAGTAATGAGAACTGTCTTTATAAAAAAAGACTTCATATGCATAAATGTTTTCTACAAATATATTTAAACTTTTAAAAAAATTAAACAGATTTCCTTAATTCAGAGAAGGAATAGTACTGAGTCTGAATTTAATAGAAGAACTTACTTTTTACTGGTGTCAGGGTGATCCAGGGCCTTCAGGACTAGCAGGTCTGCCTGGTCTTCCAGGAGAAGATGGAGCCCCTGGACAAAAGGTTGGTTCATCTCTCTCTGCAGTCTGTCTGCTTCACCCCAAGCATTGCTACTGTTCTCCCTGACACCCAAACCTAGAAGAGAGGGTGTTCATGGACAAGGGAAAAAGTACCACATTTTTTTCAGCAAAAAAGAAATCTCTTTTGAATATACTTTTTTAGTAAAAACCTCACTTTTTCTAATTTTTTGGGGTGGGGCATTGCTTTATCTTGTTTACCTTGTGTGCTTTGTGTAATTCATTAAATGCCTTGCAACTCAGGAAGGAAAGCACTAAAATGGATACGGGCAAGCTTTCATGGCCTTCTGACCATGTTTTTTTCTAGATTCAGAAACTCCATTATTTAAAGTTATATACTCAGAGTTCAGCTGTCACTAAGGAAATGTGCTATTTCTTGTACTCCACACCGAGTTGTACAGTTCTTGCTTCTGAATATAAGAAAAAACCCCTGAACACACCTGACATCAGTGGGAGTTTTGTCATTGACTCTGAAAGGTCTATGGTTTTAATGAATTTATTCAAGGGAATACAAAGTTTGTCTTGCACCATGTCCATGCAGTGCTCTGAAACACTCCTTTGATTTTTCTGTTCAAGGGTGAACCAGGGCTGCCTGGTCTTAGAGGTCCTGAAGGTGCTCCAGGGATTGGAATACAAGGAGAAAAGGTGAGGTTTTCTTAGTAAAGGTGTCACTCAAAATTGTAATGTTCCAGGAATAGGTTTGTCAAAGACTTCTCTCTCTTTTTTGTCCAGTACAAGTAACAAGAAGATATGATTCTGGAATCATAGTTGTTTCATTTCTGTTGTAATTATTACAGCTCAGTAATCTGCCTGAACAGCAGTTTTCTCTTTAGAATTTTACAATATTCTTAGCTTTTCTTTATGATCAATTGATTTGCCCTATTTGCCTTCAAATTAAAAAAAAGTATTAGCAACTGCATTCTATTTTCCTGTTTTGATTATTTTTCTTAGTATCTTTTTCATGTAACTGCTTAACTTGCTTTTCAGCTGCAACTATTCAACCTTTTAGATTCCTTGTTGGCTTTTCTGTTTCTCACAGTATTCTGGGGTAAACTGGTTTATTTAATTTCAGATGAAATTGATGTTATTATAATTGTACAAACTCAACACTGGACAATTCCTGAGCAGAATTAACTGACTTGCCCGTGAAGGCAATAGGAACAGCTCATGTGCACCACCTACAAACAGAAGTTTGCTATCTTTCACTGACATTTACAATTGATTTCAGTTAATACATTCTCAAATTATTTGACATATGTGACATGTCTTTTCCATTTTTGTAGGGAGATCAAGGGCAGAGAGGAATACGTGGATTAACAGGCCCAACAGGAGTGCCTGGACCTGTCGGAGCTAAAGTGATTTCATTACTATGTTATACATGTAAAATACTCTCCCAAAGCTGTACATTGTTCCAGATCTCAGAAACAACCATTCTAGAATGAACTCCCTTCATAAAAAAATAATTTCAAAAAAGTTCAGCAAAGGCTTCTCTTAGCAAGAATCACCATGATTCCTACAAACAACTAGCAGTGTTTTTTAAAAACCTTTGCATTTATCATATTGCTTCCCTGTTGGTTTGGAAAAAGTAAAGCTATATATTGATATTTTTATACAGAAATATTTGAGAAGATAGTATGGTGTATGGCATATAAATACATGACAGGACTTTATTTCCCCTTGCACTGACTCATGGCTGATATTCTTTTATGGATTTGGAGTTTCTGTGAAAATATTAAGTACTTACTGAAAGTGAGAGAAGAGCTACTCCAAGTTTCTCCTCCAGTTTCTTATTCTTCTATTATTTATACACACGAGTATTTCCACAAAAATGAAAAAGAGGTAAAAAAGTAAACTGAAATATAATTTTTTAAAAATCTACTCTAACAGAAATGTATAAATGTTTTCAGTATACCTACACAACTGGGCAGAGAGTCTTGAGCACATTATGTGATGGACCAAGTCTTGAATACACCAAGAAAGGGACTTCTAAAAGCTTCAAAAATGTTTGTTTAGTGACCGAGAAAAATCTCTTTTCCACGGAGAAAACAAAATATGTTTGTTATCAGTTCTCCAAATAGTTAGATTGATCTCTGCATAGAATAGCTTATTAGAAATTCTAATAGAATTTTAATGGAATTAAATGTAAAATGTTGCATAAATATTTTCTCTATGTGGTAGTCATGCTCACTTTCAGAAAAATCCATTGTTTTTTCTCTCCTACCTTCACTGCAGGGGGAGCCTGGTGCACCAGGACGTCTTGGAATGCCAGGCCCTCCTGGAAGATCTGTGCCTGGACCAAAGGTACCATCCACATTCCATCTCCTAGTGCTTAGAAATGCAGGGTGAAAACTGAAGTAGGCCATGCTAATATTTGTGTAAACAATTCCAGCCTTATGAGGTCAACTAAAACTTCTGGATTGCATCCAGTCTAATTATCACTGTGCCCTGGTATTAATTGTATGGCAGCTTGAGGTATGGCCTACCTTTGTTCATTTCTTTATTTTGAATAACTTTGCATATCAAAGCACATTTGTTTATTCCTTGTATTTTTAATTTATTCTTTCATTTTATTTATGCTTTTGGTATTTAATGTTTGCAATAGCAGTAAATAAAATAAGCTGTTATGTTCATTATATATGAATTTGTATAAAAGAAACCCACAGCCTGTGGTGTTTATTAAGATATGTAACCAGAGGATTTATTTTCTTCATTGCAGGGTGACATTGGGTTACCTGGTCTTGCTGGACCAATTGGAGAACCAGGTTTTGGGCTTCCTGGGGCAAAGGTAGCTCCTAAATTGTTAAACTAATTTCTGATACAACTGTAAAATAAGGCAGGAGGATTTAAGTGAAACAGCAACAAATCTCCTAGGACAGCCACAGAGTTACACTAAAATGTTCCACAGTTAATGTGTGTGTCCTACAACTCTGGCAGCCAGAGTAAAAGGATTTGCAGAGCTGGAAAACCATGGATGGCCAGTCCTCCAGAGTCTGTAACTGTAACATTTCAGATGGCAGAGAACCAGGGGAGGAATGACTCTAACTCATGAGGAGTGAATTCAGAGAGAACACCCGATTAACCCTGCTTACAACAGCCTACATGTTAATTAGCAAGCAGCTGATTTTTCTCAGCCAGGCTCCTTTGCTTCATTCATAACTTCAGGGTTAAATTCATAACATTCATAACACAGGGTTATAATGTAAGAAGAACATGAATATCTAGCTAATCTCCAATGGCTTCTGTATACCACTACCTCAGTGGTACCTAGATTCAACTTTCATAAGCCACTCTTCATTCCAGGAAAGATTTTGTCTGAAGACCAACAAACTCAGGACATATAAACCTGTGTTTCTCCAAATATACTGGATCTTGCCTGCTCCTCCCTCACCTTTTGTTCTTAGTGAGTTTGACAGTACTTTTGAATACATCACTAATCCCTTGTTCTTTGAGTGAACTGCACAGAGTAACAAAAGCATGAGAAACATGTGACAATCTCCATCTCTTTTTGATCAGTCAGCAGTTTTCAATATTTTTACATTTATTTTGATCAGGAGGAGATTATGCTGATGGAATCACATAATTTTCTGGTATAGTCAAATCAATTCAGAGAACTTAATGTTGTCCCATTTCTGAGGATCTAACAGGAATTAATCAGCTGGAAGCACATCCTTTGCTCAGAGTTGCAAGTCTCTCTCCCTCAGCCTTGAGCCCCCCGAAGCTCTTTCAATTTGGTGATACTGCATGTTTCTGTGACTACATTCCTCACTTTTTGCTGTCTTTGTCAGCATTAGTGGTCCTGCTTTTGCTTAGTTCTTAGACACACAACCATACAGGGTAGAGCCATAGAGGGTAAAGATTTTCACAGCCTAATTTTTTAAAGTTATTTTTGCATGGGTCTTTTCTTGCCACTGTTTTAAATGCCCATGTTTTGTGTAGCTACAGGAACAAATGCAATCTTGATCATCCATTCTATGGCAACTGAGCAACTCACTGCACCCCCCAGTGTGGCTGGGAGGGTTAAGGTCCTCTGAGTTTTCTTGGTAAATCTGTTCCCAAGATACTCCAGCTGTCTTGACCCATGAAACGAGTTTAGTTGTACATTCCTCATAGGAAGATCCTGTTATACTTCAAAGGTTTAATGAGGTTCCACAGCATTACAGGAAAATAGAATTCTAGAACAAATTATGATAAAAATATGAGAAATACAACTAAAGTAATTTCTTCTTATGTGTAGGCCACAAATGACAACAGACAGAGGTCTTGAAAAATATTAAAATTAGTGACTCAGGAGTGTAGATCATGATCACTATGAAATGTCACTGGTTTAGTCCAAGATTAAATAAACCTAAAATAATAATTCACATAGTAAAATATATTAGCTGATAGATAAAATCAAATGACAGCATATTTGCCAAGTAAGTTTCACTTTCATGGATAATTTCCTGCTAGCAATTGTCTTGGCATTCACTGAACTGTTTCTCCTGCCTTCATCAGGGTGACCAAGGCCTTCCAGGACCCCCTGGGCCCTTTGGGCAAAAAGGAGATGGTTATCCCGGCCCACCTGTAAGTTTATAGACTTTTCTTTTATGTGGATAGGGAAGAAATAAGTGCTATACATAAGGGATTATCCTACATGTCTGACATCCTAGGAAAGATTTGCTGGTCTAAAAGCCTAAAAAGTCTAAACCTCCTCAACTGTGGAAATGCACTTCAACACAGAATAAAATGAAATCTCTCTCTGAAACAGCACAAGATCATCCCTGTCCTCTTCTCTTGATTACACCCTGAAACATATTCCAAGTGGGTTCTTTTTGCCAAAGTATCACTGATGTTTCAATCAGTTCCCTCAAAATCTTCCTGCAGGGTGCTGTCTTCTGCCCAACCACACAAAATTTATTCCCAAACAGGAAAATACAATCTAGCTAAGCAGTTGGATCCATATACATCCCAGAACTGCTAAAAAAGCAACTGGTGTGCAAAGAGCCAGAACTGGTCTTTACAGAGGCCTTTATTGGGAGATATAACCAACCCCTGCAAAAAGGGTGCAAAGAGAAAAGGCTCCTTCTTCTCCCTTCCCTGCACATGTGTGCAATGCTGACCTCACATGTCCAGTGTGCTCATCAGCATGCTCCACCAGCCCTGGCAGTCACCTGCCTGTGCAGCGAGGAAGTCTCAGAAAGATTGCTGGCTACAGCCAGGGAGTTTGGACCACACATACTTGCATTTGCCTATGCTAAAGACAACAGCAGAAGTTCTTGCATTTGCCACACTGAGGAACCAAAATTAACAAACATCAACATGGAAATTGGAAATTGATTTATAATACTTTCTGATATTTTTGTGTAACCCAATGAACTGCTTCTGCAACTGCCTCTACAGATTACATTCCTCTGTCTTCAAACACACTGAAGCCCCTGCATGACATGCAACACACATGTTGTAAATGCTACTGACACTACTTCTGCATCAGAGTAAAGTTTAACCAGTTGTAGATCACAGTGATCCCATTAACAGACAATATAGTTAAGATACTGCCATATAAATATTAACAAATGCATGTAGCCAATGTAGCTGTAAATTAAATTTATATTTTGTCTGTGCATAAAATTTCAGGGCTTGCCAGGCCTCCCTGGAATTCCAGGTGAACAAGGCCCAGATGGAGTTGGACTACCAGGACCTAAGGTACAGACTTCAAGTTCCAGAAAAGCAAATGCTTGTGTATACTCTACTTCATAGAGATACAATTCCTACTTATAGGTCATAGTCAGAACACCTATTTAATCCAGCTTTAACTTTCTTCTCAGTATATAAAAGGTAGATTTTTTTGGTTTAGGTTTGTCGGGGTTTTTTTTGTTTGGAGAATCTGGAGTTCATTTTATAATATGGGAATTGCAATTCCTGTGTAACTGTGCATAATTGACTTGAATATGTTTAGACCACCAGCCACTGTTCATCCCCAATAATTTCCTTGCCTTGCCAGCAATATTCTTGGGTTAGCATTGTTTGGACATGCACAGTGCAGTTCAATTGTTTTCTTCTCTTTGTCCCATTTGGGTGTAACAGATGCTTGGAGTTCTAGAGCTACATTAAACTTTGGTATTCACTACTTATCTCTTAAAGTATCGGCTTTCAGGGTGATCCTGGTAGTAGAGGACCAGTTGGCCCTGCCGGTCCCCCAGGGAAAGGCTTGCCAGGACCAAAAGTAAGAGATTTAACTATTATGTCTCTCTTTGTCTAATTTCTAAAATTGGAGGGGGGGGGTCGGGGTGGGAGTATACTATAAAAATGTGTAATTATATATAGATATCTGCATGTTTTCTGTCTTCACTGGAAACAACTAATCCAACAAATAATCTTTATTTTATGGAAAATCAAAAATATTTCTGGTGAATAGCCATAAACCATAGCCTCCTTGTGGCTGCACATGACAAATGATAAGGTGATAACCACCAGTGAAGATCAGTGACAAAACATTTAGCTCCTGCAGACATTAGTTGCAACTGAGTGGCAAAAATTTATTCAGACCTAGCATTGGTCAGAATTAAGGGCTGGGCAAGCACTTAGTATGTCTTGCCTATACTATTTGTTACAGCTATAGGTACTACTGTTGAATTCTTCTGGGATTAATTCCTCTTTTTTATTGTGTAAATCAAACAATCATCTAATAGCCAGTATGAGGATTGATCCCTGCAAAAAGGATTATAATTATTTTGTAACCATGACAAAGGCCTGAAAATAACTAACTATAAAAAGCAATTTTCACTGTGAAACTTCCCAAATTGGAAACTCATATGCTCCTACAGCTGTTTTAGAAGTCTACTGAATACAAAAGAAATTGTTTGAATGTAAATATAAAGGAAGTCAACAATGTCAAATGCAAAGATTATGCAACATAATAATGAGTTACCTGCACATTGTGACTTATTGGTCCCTGAGATACAGTTTCCATTGACAGGAAGACAGGGTCCAGAGAAAAGCAGTGGTGGAGCACCTTCTCAGGCAGCACTAGTACCAAGAAATAGCATGTCCATGGGATCCTTACAAATGAGGAAATCGAGAATTTCATGTAGGGGTACTAGAATAGCAGTATAGACATAAAATTAATATGTTCTATGTGGGTTTTGATTGCTTCCTGTGAGCAACATGGAATGGGAAACTTTTTTTCTAGAGTTCCATTGAAAAGTAGCTTATAAATTAGCAATAAGTGTTTATTCGCAATGCCACATTAGTGTGTGTATGTGTAAAGGTCTTACTGTGTAATGGTGGTAAAAGATAAAAAGCCAATAATAATCTTCTCTTAAATTCTAGTTCAGTCCCCAGTGTCCTACCAATACGATCCATCCTTCAGTGCAGCATAGATCTCTATCAGCAGGATGATTCATGTTCACTAAGTATTAAGCCAACTGACTCCTTCAAAGTATAAACTGGATTATTAAAATCTGATAAAGGCCAAAAAGACTCTTTTTCAGCTAGAGCAATCTTCTTCTTACTATTTATAAAAAGACATCTTTGAGGGTAAAGGAAGGACAAGAAATTACACAGTGGTATAACAATTTATTGTGTATTTTTATTGTGAACATTCTCTAGGGAACCACAGGACGCCCAGGGCCACCTGGCTCTCTGGGACCTCCTGGTGAAGGTATTCAAGGAGCTAAGGTAAAAAGACTCGGTGTTTTCAATATTTAACTTGTGCTGAGTGGTCAATCTGACCATCACGGTGTTAAGGAGATTTCACATTGTTTCTTTTATGAAGAGAGCCTCAGGCTAGAAAATGAGGAGGCTAATGTGAGCACCTGCAAAGTTTGTTCTGTCTACTGCTGCAAACTAGCCCAAGCATGTGTGCATTGAGGAAAGAAGAATGAACTTTTATCAGTTAAAGATACCTTTACAAAATTAAAAATACCACTCCCTCTTCCTCAAATCTCATGCCCACAGAAACAGTCTGAATTAGTTATGTGTACTAACACTCTATTCAGTAGAGAAAAAGGCTCCATCCTGAATGTGAGTACTATTAATTTTTCCTTGTAATATGCACTTTTACCCAAAGCATCAGTCAGATAATACAGACTCAATAGATAGAAATAAGAAAGGCAGAATGAGAAGGAATAAAATGGGATGGAAAGAGGGAAAAGATTAAAATTGCAATCAAATTAAAATTGCAATCAAATTAAAATGCAATCAAATAATGATCAGATGCGTTTTCAATATTGTTTATCTTTATACTGAAGAAGTATTTGAGAAATATAAGTTAGCCACTAAATTGTCTCAAGTGCCTCAAGATCCTTGTTAAAATGCAGTTGAAAAAAAACTTTCTCTTTTAACATTTTAAATTACTGTGTGATGAATGATTACAAAGGGTTAATATCACTACGTGGATTATCATTAGGGAGAACAAGGTATTCAAGGAATGCCAGGACCACGAGGCCCCCCTGGAGATGGGCTTCTGGGAGAGAAGGTATGATATCTAAATGAGAGATATAGTGAGATAATGCCCTAAGTGGAAACCAACACATTCAAAATGCTCTTTTGCAGTCAGTTCTTATTGAACGCATGTGAATTCTGTATAAAAGGAGCCCCAGACACCAGAAGATTATATTATTGTTAGAAGTTATATTGTTATTAGAATTTATATTATTCTTTTATTATTAACATAAATATTAGATTTAATATCACTTTCACTGATCTGCTATGCAAAATTTTGTAACTAAATCAGTGTTAAGCAAAAGAGAACAGTGGGTTGGAATAAGTTTTTAGATGTGAACACAATGGCTCAAAAAGGCTGTACAGTCTTCTAAAAATCAAACCAAGATACACTAATACATCTGTTTGCTATGCCAAACATCTTTTCTGGCCCAGAAGGTTTCTCAGAGTGATATTCCCTTTATTCATTCTATTGATACCCTTGGATTTCTTTTCTATTTCTCTAGTGTTATCTTATTTTTCTAAGGCATAGATAATAATTTCCATCATGCAATAGCCCATGAAACCCCTCCGTCTGCATGTAGTTGTTTGAGATGCTTCATTGTTCAAACCACTTCAGGTATTTTTCCCATAAAAATGCTTAGTCAATACTACAAGTTATTAATGAAATTCACAAAGTACCAATTTATTTAAATGATCCCTAACAAAGAATTCTAACTCATGTCACAATCTTAATATGCATTCAACAAAGGCTATGAGAGAGAAATTTGAAAAGTGTAACAAAAACTGACTTAAAATTTCTTTCTGCTTACCACCATTTTAAAGGGAGATCGAGGAGCTACAGGTGACAAGGGGAAAAAAGGAGAAAAAGGTGATGTGGGTGACCCTGGTCTATCTGGAGAACCTGTGAGTAATTCAGGTTTATCACAGATGTTTTCGTAAAGCACTCAGAAACAAAGCTGGGTTGTGTGTTCTTCTTTCTCTTTAATTACATGTAATCTGAAACATTTTAGAAACTGAAACTATTAAAAACTTTAAAAGCACAAAGAAGACACTTACTTGATTAATACCCCACTTCCCACATGGATGTGGTTTCTTCCTTAAGGCAGTTGTCAGGTTTAACCCCAACCAGCAGCTAAATACTACACAGCCACTTGATCATCTACCCCCCAACACTGGTGTGATGGGGAGGAAAATCAGGGAAAAAAAGTAAAAAAAAAACAAACTAAACAAGCAGAAGACTCGTGGATGGATATAAACCAGTCTAATAACTGAACCAAGGATAATCATAGCCATAATCATAAAAAAGCCAGGTGAAGCCCACTAAGGCTGCTCACCACCCACTGCTGGATGCCCAGCCCATCCCTGAGCAGAGATGGGCCCCTCCCGACCGACTCCCCAGTTCCTGCACTGAGTGTGCCCTCCCATGCTGGGGAACATCCCTTTGGCCTGCCCAGCCCAGCTGTCCTGGCCATGCTGCCCCAGCTCCTTGTGCAGCTTCTCACTGACACAGCATGGGAAACTGAAAAGTCCTTGACTAAGGGTAAGCACCACTTCTAATATCCAAAACAAAGAGTGTGTTATCAACATGATTCCCATAATAAATCCAAAACACAGCACCGAACCAGCTACTAAAAAAATGAATTCTATCCCAGCCAAAACCAGGACAGCAGTGAAAAACAACTGACAATCAGTGACCCAGTGGGAGACTTGAGGTCATCCACTTCCCATAAACCACCTTAGGAGGTTGCAGGTATTACATGCACAAGGCAATGCATGTGCATCAGAAGCACACGTTTTCTAGTTTAACTTTCTGTTGGAAAAATATTATTCTAATAAAGGTATTGATGAAGTCTAATTCTGAATTACAATGTTACTATCTAATTGCAATAGCTTAATTAGCAATCACTGTTACAGGGCAAAACCGGACCAAAGGGAGACCAAGGCCTAACAGTAAGCAAATTCCATTCTTTAAATCCCATTACAGCAAGATATAAACAACTCTATCAGATGAAACGTAGCCTTTTAATTATTTTGGAAAGAGCTTTCTGATTAGAAGCTGCCTCAGCAATAATACAGAAAGAAACCAACTCAAAGATTTCTGATTTTTTTCTTATTTACTTTATGTTGAAATGGAATTAGAAGTTCCTGGTGACTTTGGGTATTTTTCTGCTATATTTTCTTTTATAGCTAGTGTTAGATCACCCAGGTGTGTACTTGCTGCAGGAAGGTTTTTTTGCAAGTATTTAAGAGTATAAAGAGCAAAGATCTTCAAACTTGTCATGGTCTATCATGCTATGAACTTATTTCTATTTCTGCTAAGCCTGTACCACATTTGAGTCAAATTCAGTAAAATATGTCAGTGAGAATATAAATACTACTACAGTTTATGATGAAAGCTGAGAAGCAGTAGCAGAAGGTTGTATTTGAAAGACTGACTCAATGCCAGATGAGTCCTGTCTTGCACTTCAAAATATATAACAAATGATTGCTCTGAGAAACACTTTGTTCACATGTCACATGTCACACATGTCACAGAAGCTATCATTGTTCTGAACAGGCAGCTCTGAAGGCAGCAGTTTTGGGGTTTTGTGCTGATGAAGGTTGGGTAATAGTGGGCCAGGTATATCAGGGCTGACAACTCCTAATTCCATTCTGTATTGGTGCTCTGGCATATGTCACCTCACTACAAGCAATCCTACTTCCTAAAGCTGGGTCTATTTCTCTGCTCCCACAACATTTAAAAGGGAAATTATATTATTCAGATGCTAAAATATTTATGCCTTTCATTTTTAATGAGAATCAATTAATCACAAAACATTTTTTAAAATAACAGGAGTTAATTGTTTTAGATAGAGACGTTAATGTTTGTCAAGTTATTGATCCTTGTATGCATATGAAATAGTTCATTGTAAAATGTGGAACTCAAGGAGAAGTTTGGAAGTAAAACAGTAAGATTTTTGTAAGTTACTGTAGGACACAAATATTAATTATAACCAAAATCTTTGTTAAGTGTCAATATTATAGCTCGTTTGAAAGAGGCAAACTGTAAAATATTTTAATATTTAATTTTTTTCACATCCAGAGAGAAGATATCATTAAATTAATTAAAGAGATATGTGGTAAGGACTCAGGAAATCTTTATGTTCAAATTCTATACTTCCTTCATGACATTTGCATTCTTCTGTTTTCCTAAAGCATGCCAAATTAAGTCATTGTGATCTGGGTTTCTTTTCCCTTTCCTTTGTAGGTTGCAGTATTAAATGTAAGGAAATTCCTATGGAGCTTGTATTTGTGATTGACAGTTCTGAGAGTGTGGGACCAGAAAATTTTGAGATTATCAAGGACTTTGTAACTGCTTTAGTAGACAGAGTAACTGTAGGCAGAAATGCTACCAGAATTGGCCTTGTGTTATACAGTTTAGAAGTTCGGCTAGAATTTGGTCTCAACAAGTACCCAACCCGCCAGGATGTCAAGAGAGCAATTAGAACAATGCAATACATGGGAGAAGGCACTTACACAGGAACTGCTATCCGCAAAGCAACCCAGGAAGGATTTTCTGGTGCTCGAGCAGGGGTGAGAAAAGTAGCAATTGTGCTAACAGATGGCCAAACAGACAAGAGAGAAGCTGTAAAACTAGATCTTGTTGTTCGAGAGGCTCACGCAGCAAACATCGAAATGTATGCAATAGGAATCGTAAATACTTCAGATCCAACACAGGCTGAGTTTGTGCGTGAGCTAAATCTGATTGCTTCAGACCCAGACGGAGAGCACATGTACCTCATCGATGACTTCAACACCCTCTCAGGTGCGTTCATTGAGGTTTTACTCTGCCTTGTATCCGATGCTTCTCACAAGGGGGCAGGGTGGGAGAGGAGCATTACCTTTGTGGATATGTTTGATGCTGCAAAGTAATAGGAATCTAGAGATACAGATCCCCTTTGTTTATGGTGTCACATTATGGGGCAACATGCCAATGGGGGAATGTCAATCACCCAGTCTAGGAAAACAGCTGCTTAAACAAGTTTTCTAAGATGAGTAAGTGCTCATGCACTGAAAATCTGACTGTAAACCAGAATGAAACCCATTGTTGTAAATGCTACTTGTTCACTCCCCTGGGGAAATAACCCATTTTCATGTGGTTATTCACAGGAGCAAGATAAGCAGTTATTTTCCCATTACCAACTAGTAGTTGTTACTAAGCTTAGATGAACACCCTAACGTGAGTTCACTGTATTTTCTACCATGTAGAGGACTTACATGCTGGCAAATTTGTGACCAAAAAGTCCATACTCCAAAGAATCTGGAATAATCTTCTTAGATGCATGTAAACAATCCAAAGGAGATCTGGATTACCTGTGAATTAGTGACATATATAAGTAATCTAAATTTTAACAATAATTGAATTTCTCAGTATGATAAGTTTTCTACTTCTTTTTTTTTTTTAACAGCTCTGGAGTCTAAATTAGTGAATCAATTTTGTGAAGATGAACATGGCACCTTAGTATACAACCATAATGAAAATGGTGCAAGTATAAGTGGGCAATCCTTCCATTCAGTATCTCCAAGTTCTTTACATTACATACTTCAGAAGAACAATGTTAACAGACAATCACTTTCAGCACAGACACCTGGAGTATCTACAGTAGAAAGTCCTCTGAGTCTTGGCCATCTTCCTCAACCATTAGCGCCGGTATGAAAATTCAGGAGGCTTTAACGAGCAGAATCTTAAAGTATATCTCTTTCTGTGCCACCTAACGTAATTTGTACCATTTCCCTTAATTTTCTGCAGCACAGGTACTTTAACTTGGTACGCTCAGAGCTGGTTGTTCTGAGTAAGAGCTGTGATGTTGTATGCAGGCAATTAACTGATAGCTATAACTTATTCCTGATACTCTTACACAGATTCCTTTGTTTAATAGAGTAATATTTGTGCCACAGTGTGAATCATAACAATATTAAAAAGCAATTACACTGTTATAATTAAGTCTAAGAACAGTAATTGAACTCAATTGTAGATTATAATTTTAAGCCTATAAATAAACTTCTGTAAAGCTCAACTAAGAAAAATATTTATCTAACATTTACATATGACAACTTTCCTGGTAAACCAACCAGGAGAAGTTAAAATTCTGGTTCTTAACGCTGAAGTCAGGGTAAATGGAAAGGAAAAACACTAGAAAATCTCTAAGTCATGGAGGGCTTGTTCATTTTGAAACACTTCACAGTATCTGGAAAGAAAAAAATATCAAATGCTTATTTCAGACCAATGTACCTCCTGTAGTCTATGACACCTATGAAGAGGAACAAGATGAAGAACAACAGCCAACCTTAACAGGAAACACCAGAGGTATTTCTATTGTCATTAATTTCTTCATTTTCATTTTTGGCTGATGAAAAATCAATGTCTCATTCTGTTTCTTTTCACCTGCAGCTGTGTTACCATTACTGTCATCTAAACAACCATCATCCAATAAAGTGATGACATCATCTCTTTCAACTGCAGACCCCACACCAAGACCTGGTGGGTAATAGATAATTTTTCATTTTGTTACCTATTTTCCTGGTACTAACTTTTAATAAGGCTTTAAATCAGAGTAATTTTGTTCCCTTCTCCAAAGATTTTGTGAGTCTGTGATGCAGAAGAGAAGTCGTTTCGGGATTTTATAACAGATCTAGTTGCAGTTCTTGTCTTCCTAAGTCCCAGATCCCACCTCTCCACTTAAAGCAAGGCTGTCTACAACCTGAGAGGGAGCTCCTAAGGGGCATCAAAAAGGGAACATAACGCTCACTGAGGGGGGAGCAGTCAGCAGGCCATTCATCAGCCAAGGAGGGGCAGTCCACAGAGCTGGGAGACTTCATCAAAGACAGCGATTTCAGAATTGGACAGAAAGAATGTGTTTCTCTTTCAGAGGAGCAAAAGGAAAAGGAAAAAACAGTGTTTAGTCATTTTAAGTATAATAATTAGCTGAGTGCTTAAAGGGTCGATTCTTTATTATGAAATGTCCAAATGTATTTTGTTCACCATTTGGGGGATTTTCAGTTCCAGTAATAGTGTATTATCATGGGAGCAACAGAAGAGAGTGATGGAAACATGTTCCCAATGTTTCCTGGGAACAGTGGCATGACTCATTCAGTCTCTGGCACTAACGTTTTTTTCAAAAAAAGTGACAATATACCAGTTTCAAAAGACAAAATAATAGTCACAAAATTAAAATTCACAGAAAACTGTTTTCTATCTCATTTAGAGATTATTAAAGTGAGACTAAGTATTATTAAAGTGAGACTAGATTAGTATGTCACAGTCCTCTAATCCATATCTGTAGGAGTTTTAAATTTAAAACTTATGTACATAATTACTACAGCTCTTTGGCCTACAGGTTCAGTTTGCTCACAAGACTGGTTGAACACAATCAGATTTCAAAAAAATATATTTTTAAATTATCATATTCATATTGTTTGCTCTTTTTGTATTTGGAGCCATAATACTTTTATTTCTGGGAATTACTAGAATCATGCCAGTAAAGGAACAGTTTATTTGACTACCAAGATGCACTTATAACTTGTCTTCAATATTAACATCTTTAGAACTAAAAGTGAATCTTATACTATTGTATAAGACCAGCAGAAAAAAAAAAAAAAAAAAAAAACACCAAAGTAAGAGTTTTAAAGGTAAGATCTATGGAATACAATTGGCTTTTACAAACTGAATGGTTTCTATTGCTCTTTTTTTGTTTTCATTTCAGAAAGCCCTGTGGACCCGCGCTGCAAGCTAAGGCTGGAGCAGGGGCCCTGCCGCGTTTATACCATCAGATGGTATTACGATGGACAGGCCAACGCCTGCGCTCAGTTTTGGTATGGGGGCTGCCATGGCAATGCAAACCGCTTTGAGTCTGAACAGGAATGTACACAGGCTTGTGTGGTTTTTTCTGGAGGTAGAAATTAGTCTCTACATTAAAAATTATAAGGTTGAAGCTATTGATTGTTTGGCTTTTTTTATCAGGTATCCAGCATGGTATCTAAAATCAAACAAAGTAATTTAGAGAATGCTAACATTATGAAGTCACATGCCCACTAACTAAAAAATGTCTACATATGCAAGCATACTTAAATACTTCTTAGCATTTATAATATGACAGAAATTACAACAAAATAGCAAATTTTCAACAGTATCAAGAGTACAAAATTTCCTTTTTTACTCCCTTATAGTAAGGACAGTATAGCATTTGCCATAGCAGTTTCCCTTCCTTCACCTAGATCTTTAAATACTACCATTGTACAATCATTAACTAGATCTTATTTTAAACTGCATATATTGCTTTGAAAGCCAATCCTTGGTCATTATGTAAGTTCTTCTTTTGTTATGGAAATCTAATATTTGGCATGGATTCTGCAATGAAATCTTCACTTCTTTTAAATGAAACTATTCTCACAAATAGTATTTTACTATTTAAAGCACAAAACATCAACTTCCAAATGAGATGCAGAGTACTGCTTAATACAGATAAATACATCAAATGCATCAACTTGTAAGCAACAGAGAACCTATATGCTCTCTGGGTCACAAGACAGGGAGTTGTTCACTTACCCACCTTTCCTAAGCCCATCACAGGTACATTTCATCCTTTTTTTCAGTAAACTCTCCTCAGTTTTTATTAGCTATCCAAGATCCATTACAATTACAGTTGAAACACATCCACAGACTTCTATGAGTGAATACACCAATAACTGGCATTACTGTGTTGGGTTATTTCATGTCTAAAATGGTTTTTCCAATGTGTGGCTTCTGAAA
This sequence comes from Passer montanus, assembly GCF_014805655.1. Classification (NCBI taxonomy): domain Eukaryota; kingdom Metazoa; phylum Chordata; class Aves; order Passeriformes; family Passeridae; genus Passer; species Passer montanus. The sequence goes on along the minus strand of NW_024356504.1, from coordinate 9,423,776 downwards.
GCCTAGTCTAATTTTTAATTGCATTTTAGTATTTTCATCTTCCTTAGTTAAACATTTAAACTTATGCTTAAAACATTAAACACAGCACACTGTGTTTATTATCTGTTTCTGTGATATTGCTTTTTACACTTGTGTCTGCTTGTATATGTCACATTTCCTGTTATTTAATACACTTTAAAGCTTATTTCTAATAAAACATTTTTGGTTTTACTGCCAGGGCAGAAAATGGATAATGGTACATTTACAGGACTGAAAACTTACCTCACAGCTAAATGACATTCAGTGTGTCGTGTGTTTCTGATAACATAACTGGATTTCTGCCACAGCCCTTAACAAGGCCAAACATCTCAGCTTATGCACTCCTGTAATGAAACTCGTCAATCTTTTTTTATTGGGTTTCCGTGGTTTGTTTGGTTTTGGGGTTTTTTGGGGGGGATTTTTTGGGTTTTTTTTTGGTTGTGGTATTTTTGGGTTTTTGTTTTTGTTTTTGTTTTTTTTTTTTTTTTGGTTGGTTGGTTGGTTGGTTTTTGGGTTGGTTTTTTTTTTGTTTGGTTGGGTTTTTTTCCCCCTGAGCAAATGGTAACTTCAAGCGTATCAACAAAAAGCGGAGTTTGGCCTCAGCTAAGACACCCTCCGCCCTTTGTGCTTTGAGGACGCTCAGCCCCTCTCCTGAGGGCCCGGGGCACTTCCCGCCCGCTGCTTCATTTCACCCAGCTTGTGTCAATTTCCAGACGGGTACAACAGGCTGCTCGCCAACCCACGGATAAGCTGTAAGGGAAGAACTACCAAAGGACGAGTTTTTTTCTTATGAGTCTTATTTGGAGTGTTATTTTTTACATTTGAAAGTGGTAGGGCACTGCAATTGAAATTTGGATGCAGTTTCCAAGTAACTCCAAATTAGAAATGGCACATCTCATCTATTTTAAAATAAACCCAAAACCACCAAACAAACACTCAGCCCCGCAAATCGCGAGGGCTCCAGGCTGCATTACCGAGAACGCCAGGGTCCCTCAGGTTTTGTCACCTGTCAGACCGCTTGTCACCCTCAGGTTTCGCGTTAGAGCCCCTCAGCCGGGCTGAGGGGGAGGAGCCAGGGCGGGCGCGAGTGCGCTCGCGCTGCCCGCGTGCGGCGCCGCAGCCAATCCCGGCCGCCGAGGGAGCGCGAGACCCCACCCACCCACCCCCCCGCAACTCCTCCCCACGCCGTTGCCAGGGCGGCGCGCGGACTCGGCGGGACGGGTGGCGGCCATGAGCGGGGTGCTGGACGTGCTGTGGGAGGACAGGGATGTCCGCTTCGACATCTCCCCGCAGTGAGTGTCCGTGGCCGTGTCCCGACCCGGTCCTGCCCTCACAGCGGCGCTCTGGGGCCCGCCCGACGCCGGCAGGCGGGCGCTTGGGCTCTGCCTCCGCACGCTGAGGCCGACCGGCAGCGGGAGGGCCCCAGCGTGGGCCGGGAGCGCCCCCGTGTGGCGGCGGCGGGGGAAGAGCGACTTCGCCTGGCGGGGCGGAGCGGGGCGGGCAGAGCTTGCGGCGTGGGGTCCGCGCGCCGTTTCCAAGCTATAAAAAGAGGATAAAAGAAAAGATTGGACACTGGAGGATTGAGGGAAGGGTGTGTACTTTTCTCAGCTGAGCTTTTTCTAGCCCTGAGAAGTACAGCCAAACTGAAGGCGTGTGTCTGCGGGGACGGGGCCACTCCTGTTACCAGGGCTTGGCATCCCCCGCAGGGAGCGGGGCGGCGGCCCTGCAGTATTTCACCAAATTCGTGTTTTAATAATACTTTTTGTTTCTGTCGTGCTATACATGCAGAGTTTTGGCTGCTTTTGACATCACGACTAAAGTACAACAAAAATTCACGCTGCATTGGTTGTTATGTAATTAAGTGGTTAGATCAGTTAAATAAAGCAAAATAATAATATAAACAGATAAATAGAAGACTTCACCACAAAAAACCAAACAAACGAAAAACCAAACCACACCCTTTGTGGGAATTTAGCAGAGCATTTCACATATCCTTATACATCTGATATTTCCTTTGCTGGCATCTCTTCTTTCCTGAGCCTAGCTCCACTCCTTATGACCTGAATTTACATAAAGAGGCAAAAAACTCTATCCCCTAAAAATTACATTAATGCAAATGGGTTTTTTTGTTTTTTTTTTCTTTTTCCTCCATTTTCCACACAATTTATCCTTATTTTGGAGTATAGGTTTCATGGTCACACTTTCTACATAATATATTTATATTTATTGTTTAGTTATAATTTAGTAGTAAACATATTAATATTTTTCATCCATGAGATGTAGTGACAATTTCAGGTATGTAAAGTTGATTTGTATGTATGTGTGCATGTGTGGATTTTTCATTACATGATGTACTGAGCAGAAAACAGAGGAAAGTGAAGCAGGGAAATAAAAATGACCTTATTTTTGGAAGATAAATCATATTATTTGCCCTTTTTTTTAGACAAATGAAAATGAGACCTGGAGAGGTCCTTATAGACTGCTTAGAGTCTGTTGAAGATACCAAAGGAAACAATGGAGACAGAGGTAACTGCATATTCAGGGAAATTGTAAACTTTCTGCTCTTTAACCTGTGTAGATTTATGAAAGCCCTGTCAGGTTCCCATTGAACTCTGTATCAGTGCTCTGTTGCACAGAAGAGATCCTGCTTATTTCTCAAATCTGCCTTGGAATGTTTTTTTAAAGTTGTAGGAACATGATTCCTGTCTCAGAATTTGCTTAGAATTGAAAGCCTGGTGGGAATAATCCATTTATAAACAGTGTGGTGCTGTTCTGCTGTAATCCTCTTTAATGCTTAGCTTGTCCCACCCTGTTTTTAACTGAATCAGTAAGGAATACCTAGTGGGCAGGGGCTGAAGCTGCCAGCATGCTGCATGGCCCTTCAGGGGGGTTGGACGTGCTGCTCTCCAGGGTCCAGAGTGGAATAAATTAGCATATGGCAAAGGGGTGAGGTTTTTCATGAGTACTGCTGTGATAGTTAACTCACTGCCTTCCCTTCTCCTCCCCAGAGCAGTTCTGCACTAATTGTGTCTACATTTTTTTTATAAGCATCTGGATTGGAATCAATAACTGCTCTTGGTTTGATTTTGAGGAATGCTGGTATTTATTAGAGGTTCTTTAATTTCTTCCTTGTTGAATTTTCTCTGCTAGCATTTTAAGCATTTAAGTATTTAGTGCTTTAGTGATTTTTCTGTGCTTGTCTTCTTTTTCTTCTCAAGGGAAATGAAGGGAAATGAATATCCTGTTATTTCAGAATATTTCATTTAATGGAATTTATTTAGATTAAAAATAGCTACACTCTTTATCTCCAGGCAAACTGCTTGTGACAAATTTGCGGATCATTTGGCGCTCACTGTCGTTGCCCAGAGTCAACCTCTGTAAGTATTACCTTTTGTTTCCTTTCTGGTGGCTTGCTATTCCTTCACAAAGTATAGATTTCAGTACAGAATACTGAAGTATGGCTGTGTTGCTCTGGAAAGTCTGAAATAAACTTGTTACTAATGAATCTCTTTATAATGTAGGAATGCAATGATAATTCATAGCAAAATAGTAATATTCAATATTCTGTGTTAATTTATCAGAAAATAAATTAAATTCATTAATTTCTTGAGGCATGTTTTTCATTTGGCCGATGTATAATACCATAATGCCATCTGATTCATGTGCTTTTTTAGAAGAAGTTTGAGCTTCATCATACATTGCTTTACTTGTAGCTCTTGTTGCCACCTGTTTATTCACATTCTGCATTTCTGTATTTATTCCCCACAAGTACCTGCCTTTCCAGTTTAAGAATTGTAAACTCTGAATAAATTCATTTTAACTGTATGAGTTTAAACTGTATGAGCAGTGAGAGGTTTGCTCATATTTAATTCAAAGAGCTGAACCAGGAGCAGGATGCAGTTACTTTGTACATGAATTATTTCCAGTGCTCAGTGTGAAATTCCCTTCTGTGGAAATACTTACTGGATTGGTTGGTACACTGAGCAGCCAGAGTTGGTCCTGATTTGAGACCAGCACTTGACCAAAGAACCTTCCAAGATCCTTTCTAGCTTAAATTAGTCTTCAGGGTTGTGATGAGGACCCAGGGTATTAACCACAAGGTGTAATTCTCATACATACCATCCAAAGCTGCACTAAAAAATCCAGTAATATATTTTGTAATTTTGACTGTTATTTTTTCTTGTTCTAAAAACAATGTTTTTTTCTCCCTTGACTTTCAAGCTGTCGGTTACAACTGTGTTATAAATATAACTACAAGAACTGCCAACTCAGTAAGTTCCAAAAAATACTTTTTAAAATAATAAAAGAAGCTGTAATTAGTTTCTTATACTTACTGCACTATATCAACAATAATCTGAAAGTTTACTTGCAAGAACAGTAAAGAATAGTAATAAATAGTAATAAAAGTTTTGTTTTAAAAGTGGAGAGCTCTCAAATACATAGCCTGAATGGAATTGCTTGCAACTGGGAAGCTGTTTGTTTGACCTGCCACAAAGAACTAGCAGGAAGATGAAGTAGATTTCCTGGGCAATCATATGGTAACAAAACCAAAAATACAGTTTCAGTCATGATATTGCAGATGTAGAGCAGGCAGGCTGCATTAGTTTTCATGTTGATGGAACTGCTAGTTGGTCAAAAAGAAAAATAAGTTCAGTTGAAGACAGCAGTGGATTAGTGGTAGAATCAGGATTACACCTCTATAAACACTATCTTAGACAATATCTGAAAATTCTTTATGATTTGTACAATCAAGCTACTATTTTGACAAAATGTAAAATTTCATTTTTTCCTTACAGAAATTACGAGGGCAGACAGAAGCTCTGTATATATTGACCAAATGTAACAATACTCGGTTTGAGTTCATATTTACCAATGTTGTTCCTGGAAGTCCCAGACTCTTCACTTCAGTTATTGCTGTGCACAGGTAGTGTGCTTAAAATAGTGTTTGATCAAGGACTCCAATATGGGGGATTACAACTGCTGATAGACACAGTATATGACTGCCCATATTCAACATTCAGAAAACTTTCCCAAAAGAGAACAATCTCTGGAAGGAAGGGGGAGAATGATCACAAATTTTAGTAGGTAGCTGAACATCTTAAAAATGAATGTGTATTTATACTTTATTGATCACAATTTATACACCTCATGTGTATAAACTATCTGAACAAATAAGAGTATAAAGGAGCTAATTTTAGTGTGCATTTTCTAGATACAATTTCTGTGTGCAGTAATTTCCTATAATTTCAGACCATGTAAAGGAAATGAAGAGTTAAATCCTGGTCAGAACTCTTCATTGACTACAAAACACTGTATGCTTCCCACCTAAAGACAAGTCATCTGAATGAATGCGTGCATAATACATAACCATGGGTTATGTCTATTTAAGAGCTATGGAATGCTGTCATATATATTGGATGTTTGTGATTTAACTGGCACTGGAAAATAAATGATTGTTAGTGTCCATGCTATGTATATCATGGGACCCAGAGAACTCAGGCTTTGCAGTAGAGGCTGGGTGATGAGTGTCTTAAGGGAAAAGAAAAAATAGTATAGACATGAACACTGCAGGAGATCAAAAAGTCATTAAAAACCTGTGTTAAGTTTAAAGATAATTTCATTAAGGAAAGCTGGAATATACTTAATTATGTTGAAAAAGTTTTAATAGTACTCTCACTTTTGTGCAATGTGGTGATAAGAAAAGCTGAAAATAAGCATTTCATATCTGTACTGAAACAAAAGGCGAAGATGGCAGAAAAACAGAACTATGTATGAACTAATACATATTTTATATTTTTTGCAGAGCTTATGAGACTTCCAAAATGTATCGTGATCTGAAGCTGAGAAGTGCATTGATTCAAAACAAGCAACTGAGATTGTTACCACAAGAACAAATATATGATAAAGTCAATGGAGTTTGGAATTTATCAAGTGACCAGGTAAAGAAATAGAATACATTGACTATAGAAAAGTTAAAATGTTTCAGCTTTCATCTAGCAATTGTACTATAGTTTTGTAACCTCCAAGGAATTACCCTTAATGCTGTTCATCAGCTGATGCGTGCAGAGAATCTGATCCTATATATTTGCTACTGACTACAACAAAATCTCCTTTTGGTAACCTGAATTCTACATGACCTGGCTAATATTCCAGGAGCTAGATATACAATTTTTGTTAAAAATATATATTTAGGAGCCTAAAGCTCTGTATGATACTGAAAGAAAACCATGTTTCTGAAGTGCTCTGCAGAATATTTGTATGTTTACATGCAGCTTTGACTAAACAGTAGTAAGACTATATTGTCTTTTGATTAATAAAAATTGAAAATACTGGCAGGGATTCTGTGTCTTAAAAAAATACAAACTTAAAGATAAAAATAGAAAACATTTATTATTTTACAGGGCACTAGTTGCAAGCATTTCCCGGAGCAGTGAAACAAAACAGGAGCTGATATTTCTGTCTGTGCAGTTTTAATCCAGAATAGAAATATGATCCACTCTGACAAGCTAAAAAGTTCTTTCCTCTGCATTCCCTTGGCACACACACATCTCCTCAATTACCTAAGTTTAACCCACATGCCTTTATAGTTACGCTTTATGCCAATTCCAGATCTGTACAGTTAATAACGCTCTCAGATGCTTCATGTACTCCCATGAGGCTGGCTGGGCTGTGACTTGATCCAGCTTTGCTGCAGTAGTAGGCACTCACAGCTATTTTCATTACTCAGGTTCTGGAAGCCTGCTTCCTTGCAATCAATAGAAACATTTCAATTGGGTTTGGCAGGGAAGAATCAGACTTTTAGTGAATGTAATAGGAAGCTGTATCTTGCTTATAGATAAATGGATAGCAGTAGTCATCATGTTTGGGAAAAAAAGCTCTGTACTTAAAGCAATTCTAACATAACTTTTCTTTAATAGGGAAATCTGGGAACATTTTTTATTACTAATGTGAGGATAGTTTGGCATGCAAATATGAATGACAGCTTTAATGTCAGCATACCATATCTACAAATCGTAAGTATCTTACACAACCATTTTCAAAATGAAACAGCATATGCTCACATCCTTGGTTAAAACTCCCAGCTTACCAAAGTTTTATTTCATATCCTTCATTCAGAGAGGAATTTAGTCTTGCTAGCATCAACGACAGGGTCTATTTTCTTTTCTGTCCAGATTAGTTGGGTGATTTCCTGGGCAGGTACAGGTATTGAAAATGGCTTGTATTTCAAACTTTTTAGTATTTACTCTGATGCTTCATGGCACGTACATAAACTGGGATTAATGATCTGTGAAGCTGATGTTCAGAAATTTACTGTTACCATTGTTATCACTTCTAATAAAACACTTTTCCCTGAGGTTTCTGGGGTTCAGATTTGTAATGGTAAATGGGAGGGAATGCTGGTAGCCAAGCTTCCAGAGTCTGTAATTGTAATTATTACACTGTAAAAGAACAAATTGAAACAATGAGATTTTTATCCAGTAATTAGAAAATTTTTAACAGTGTTATACCTCTTTATCATTAGCGTTCAATAAAAATGAGAGACTCAAAGTTTGGCTTGGCACTTGTGATAGAGAGTTCTCAGCAGGTAAGAAGCTTTAAAAGCCTTTTTCTATTAATTATGTGTTTATTATACATATATACAATATTTCTCTAGCAATATCTTTATATACAATATTTCTCTAATTCTGAAATGTCATGGGTTTACTTTTAAGTTACATAGAGCATTTCTTCTGTGTGGCATTTTGAAAACTTTTAGAAAGTTCTCTTTGCACTGCTTTAAGTGTCTGTTATGGTCAATGTGGCTGTTGGGAGTTACAGTTTCTCTAAGCAACAATAGGCCAGCATGATTAACTTGTAACTGTCAAATACACTGTCTTCTGACAGATTATCTTTGGGATCTAATTAAGTCTGTACTTAATTAAGACTACTCTTTTAAATATTTTTCATTATTTCTGTGTATCTGAAAGCTTCTTTAATGACATCCTCAAGACCTAACAGACTCAACATTTGTTGAGGGGCTGGGAATAAATCATTAATACACTTCTGAATTTGTCCCACCCTTGTTTGCTTGTGTTTTTCTGTATAAGGAGTTTGTTCCCCTTTTATATAATGGGCTAATGGTTAAAAGCTTACCTACCTCATAGAGAAGCATTGTCATTGTTTTTATTTCACCCATGATTCAAGTTTTCTCAGCAAGCTGAAAATTACTATAATTAAACTGAAAATCATTATCAAGGAGAAAAATAGGTTTAAAAAACAACACTAATAAACAGATATTGTCTTTTTTCTCTGTTATATAGAGTGGAGGATATGTACTTGGTTTTAAAATCGACCCTGTAGAGAAACTACAGGAGGCAGTGAAAGAGATTAATTCACTTCACAAAGTTTATTCAGCTAATCCTATATTTGGAGTGGATTATGAAATGGAAGAAAAGGTACTCAATTTATTTATTTTAAATTAAATATAATACTGTGTTAACAATAATAAAAATATATTAAACTTATTAGATATGTAAATTTACTTACTACAGTGTTACAATTTGCAGCCTCAACCCCTTGAAGATCTAACAGTGGAGCAGGTTCCAGATGATGTGGAAATAGAACCTGATGAACATAGAGATGCCTTTGTGGTAAGTGGCTCCACAAAAAAAAACCAGAAAAACAGAATCATTCTTGTTTGATTATTCAGATTTAAGCAATGTACAGCTGTAATCCTCTGTTAAAGATAAGCTGCAACTGCACTTTCTATATTTAAAACACATCAACATGCCTTTTATTAAACATCTTGATTATTACAGGAATTTATTCTGTATATGAATTTTTTATTTAAGAACAGACTTACTCAAAATAAATAGTAGTAGATGTTAAAACAAATAATTGTATGTGGTTTCTCAACATATTAAAATTGGGAGTGGCTTGGCAATCAGCACTACAATATAATCGGATACATTATGTTGAAACAATAATTCACCTTCTCTTAAAACAGATGAATAGGTGGTGATATCTATATGCTCAACATTTATCTAAGATTCAAACTTGGAATACTTTTAGAAAGGCAGCAATAATTTTACATTATTATGTCTCCCAGTATTTTGGAAAACTTACTTTAAAATGAATTAGGTTGCTTGATTGACCCTCTTTCAACAAATTTCCAAACTTATTGTGCAAACCAGTAACACTCGGTTCCGTGATTGACTGCAAGGGTAGGTGGCACATGTTTTCAAGTAGTAGCTCTGATGCATTGACCAATCTCTGAAATTTGATAAATTAACAGGCCTAGCAGGAATGTTATTTCCACTCCTTTTAATTTTGCAGCCTCTTACTAACACAGATAAGCTCTTGTTTTTTCCTTTCCCTCTTTCCTAGCTTTTTGGCTTATGTCTTTTCCTTTTTGCACATTTTTATTCAGTCTTCAGCATATTTGAAGACATACCTTCTCCTTAAATGCAGATCTGTTTGTTCTATTGGTGCCTTTGTCACCTGAACTAAATAACTGTGCTTTGTATATTCTCAAACAAAAACTGGAAGCTGAAAATGGTTAGAAAGTTGTTGCTGTAGAGACACAGGTTGCCCAGGACCCGAGGAGCAGCTGCCCACCAATATTCCACAATCCTTGATGCTGCAGGAAAGCACTTTCTTTGCTGACCCTCACCACAGGGACAGCTGAAGCAAGACTGGGGTCTTTTTGGTAAATAAGATCTAGAACCTGCTGATCCAGAGATTTCTAGAGTGTGGATATTTTCAGAGATCTGATATTCCTAGGAGTTTGAGCCTCAATTTCCACCCACACAGAATAGGAAAGATGGTATCTCTTTCCCACATCTCTGTTTATGGAGTTGTTCTGTTACTCTGTGTTCTTTTCTTAGATGGAGTATGATGTCAACTGAATTTTGATATTATACATTTTAAGCTAGTTTTTGATGTTGAATAGTAAAAGCTGCTGCACATGAGGCAAAAAGATACCAGGATGCTGTCAGTTTGTCTTCATATTAATATTCCCTATAAAGTGTTTGTCAGTGTAACAAAGATAATACAAAAATGTTGCTATTTAAAAAGTCTGTGTTTATTATGATGGAAATTTCAGAGGTTGGTATTTAATGAAAAATACCATAATCCAGTGGTATCTAATCTATAATCCAAAACAGAAAATTCTCTTTGAACCCTTTTGTAAATTATTTTAACATAGAAGTAAAACCCATATAGACTGGATTCTTGTGGAAGACCTACTCAATACAGTTTTGACCCCAAGGAATTATTAGCAGATGTGGTTTTTAGACTTCTGTTTTCATGGTTCTTTTTTGTTTTCCTTTGCAGGCTTACTTTGCTGATGAAAACAAGGTAAGGAGATACTTTTTCATATTATAAAATTCCTGTTGATAAAATGGGATAATGGAACTAAAAAGTGCCTTCTGTTTTATTTTATTTTCTCTTATATGTCACATATTCAAAAAGCAACATGATCGGGAGCCTGTTTTTTCAGAAGAACTGGGACTTGCAATAGAGAAGCTAAAGGATGGATTCACACTCCAGGGACTCTGGGAAGTAATGACCTGATTTAGATTGGCACATGTTTGTTTCCTAAGCAGGGAAAAACTCGGTTCTTGCTGCATTTAGATCTGTAGAAGATCATTTAGAAATATCAGAGTAGCAGAGAAAGAACACGCCAAAGCTAAAGAGCAGGCAAATATTATATAACAAGCCCTCAGGCTATGTCATAAAAGCACGGTTACTCAGAAACCTTGTATGCTTTAGAGCTGGGCATTTCCTGTGTCGCCTGTGTAAGCACGGGCGAGAGCCGCTGTGCGGGAGGCGCTGCCCCCTGCAGGCCCCGTGCCGGGCACGGCTGTGCCTGTCACACTGGGGCACCTGGGCTCTAGAGCCGTTTGACACGCTGGTAACCTCCGCTCTTTTCAGGACTGGCCTCTTTCTCCCTGCCCTGACAACACAGATTGGACCATGGTGTTTCAGACACCATTTTATGGCAGGTAGCCACCATTTTTTTAATAACTTCATGGCTTCTTTGTTTGTGTATTGCCCTTTGGCTGCCAGGACCAGGCACTGCTTGCCATTTTACACAGCACTATGTCAGAAGAAGTCTCTTCTTTTCTGCACATGGAGACCACTGCCTGAGACAGGGCAGTGTGGGGTATGCAGTTTGATGCTCAGTTTCAAGTATTCATGTATTTATACAGAGTGATGTACTTTCCCATAATGATTGTGTTTGAATTACATTTCCATAACTTGTTTAATGATTTGCAACACAGAAATACCATCATAAAGAGAACACTTTGTATGTAGGCATATTGGCTGTGTTATTGATAGCTTTCAGCAAAAGCAGTTCTGTTCCAAATAATAGCTTTCGTATATCATAATTTTGCTAAATGTTCAGCATGTATTATTCCAAATATTTAATTGTAGTCCAGATATCCTTTTACAGTTGTTGTTTGTTTGTTTTTGCTAGAGCACTTTTTAAAGCAATGATCTAGAAAACAGGGCACATGCAAATAGCTTCAGTGTGTGAGTCATTAGACCTTTTATGATGTTATGTGTTACAGAGAAATGAGTCATTTATTGTTTAAAGGAAGACACAGCTGTTACGTTTTCTAGTGAGATAAAACCTCTGTGCTGTTTTCTATAAATGGAAAAAGTCAAATGAGCTGTCCTCTCAGCTGTTGTTTCAGCAGCTGACTGTTAAAGTAACTGTGGTGCAAATGTAGTACTGGTGTTTGTAGAAAATCTTTCAAAGTATACTTTAATGATATACAACCTATATTGAAAAGCAGTCATTACTTCAATAAACTTTGATAATATTATATATTGTTGTAAATCTTGCATTCAAGTAGTTGTATTTTGTATTTTGATCCTGTTTCCATTACATTCAAAGAACATTTTACCATATGGGTGGGGACTTCAAATTGAATTATTTTGGAAAGCAAAACTTTACCTGAAAAAACACATATTTTATGTCTAAATGGTAGTGTTTGATTTAAAACCAAATGGCTATTAAGAAGCAGCCCAAAATTTCGAGGCCTTAATATCTGAAGAAATTGTATATGTGATATGGTTATGTATAAAAATAATCTTAGAACAAGGGCAATTGATACAAAGTTATGGAGTCTTTTAGTATCTTTGTGACTGCAGCAATGAACTGTATTAAGCAACTCTGAAAAAGTGAACAGTAGTTAAAACTGACAACTTGATTAATAATATTTCTATTTCAGAATATTTAGTAACATGTATCTGTGCAATCTTGCTCATAGCTGTCTCACTGAGGGTCAGATTCTGCTCTCCTTACTCATGTCAAATAATTTATTACATTACACATAATCTTACTGATTCAATGTGGAGAATGATGGCAAAACCTGACCATAGTGACTAAGAGCAACAGTTGCTTCTTTCAGTCTTTGACAGCTGCAAGAACAACTCTGTTTTTCCAAACCGTCCATCCCAAATTCCGACCTGTAGGAGTATGTACCTATATTTAGCTAGTGAGATTAAGTTGCAGAGGCTTCAAGCAGGGCAAAAAGCACATTGGTCTGCCTTTTTCACAGACAAACCTTTGGGCAGACAACAGCTAAAGCTTTCTACTCCCTCCCCTTTCCCAAGTGTTTGCGAAATGGATTCCCAAAGGGAACTCACTGAAGAGCTCAGACTTTATCAATCCACCCTCCTTCAGGATGGCCTCAAGGAACTCCTTGAAGAGAAAAAGTTTGTAGATTGCTCTCTAAAAGCTGGTGACAGAAGCCTGCCTTGCCACAGATTGATTCTGTCGGCATGTAGCCCTTATTTTCGTGAGTATTTCTTATCTGAGCAAAATGAAGAGAAAAAGAAGGAAGTAGTTCTAGATAATGTTGACCCCAACATCTTGGATATGATTGTCAAATACCTTTATTCAGCAAGTATTGATCTCAATGATTCTAACGTGCAAGATATTTTTGCTTTGGCCAGCCGCTTTCAGATCCCTTCTGTATTCACTGTGTGTGTCTCCTACCTTCAGAAGAGACTTGCTGTTGGTAACTGTCTGGCCATCCTTCGGTTAGGTGTTCTGCTTGATTGCCCAAGACTTGCATTTTCTGCCCGTGATTTTGTTTCAGATCACTTTGTGCAGATCTGCAAAGAAGAGGACTTCATGCAGCTTGCCCCTCATGAACTTATCTCAGTTATTTCACCTGACAGTTTAAATGTAGAGAAGGAAGAACTGGTATTTGAAGCAGTAATGAGATGGGTCCGAACAGACAAGGAGAACAGAGTAAAAAGCCTGGTGGAAATTTTTGACTGCATACGTTTTCGTCTAATGCCAGAAAAATATTTCAAAGAACAGGTTGAGAAGGATGATATAATTAAAAGCAACTCAGATCTTCAGAAAAAAGTAAAGATTATTAAGGATGCTTTTGCTGGAAAACTGCCTGATTCTAGCAAAAGCACAGAAAAGTCAACCAAAGGGGAAGTGAATGGCGATGTAGGAGATGAAGATTTACTGCCTGGCTACCTAAATGACCTTCCCAGGCATGGCATGTTCGTCAAAGACCTGATTCTTCTGGTTAATGACACAGCTGCAGTAGCTTATGATCCTCTTGAAAATGAATGCTACCTAGCAGCCCTTGCAGAACAGATTCCCAGAAATCATTCCAGTATAGTCACCAAACAAAATCAGGTCTATATTGTTGGAGGACTCTATGTGGAAGAGGAGAACAAGGATCAGCCTTTCCAGTCATACTTCTTCCAGGTACAAGCTTTATAATTGTTGGTATAATAATAAGTGCTTATAAGGGTTACTGAAAAGTGTCTCTGTGCAAGTGAGTTGTCTAGTGTCTTTGTATGGTGATGGAGAGAAGTATCTAGAGAGAGTTATTTTTGTCTGAGACAGAAATGAAATGGAGGGACTTGCATCTTCTTTTTCAAGATTAACCCCTGGTGAGATCTCAGAAAATATGAAAAAGATAAGTATATTCTCTCTAGGCACTGGCTTTCATTAAGGCCCAGATTTTTCATTGTACAGATGTCTAAATTTAGGTCTAATAATATTTTTGTAAACTACTTCTTGTGTATTTTTGTTAACTTTGATTAAAGTTGGAGTGCTTTAGCTGGTTTAGACCTGATGTCTTTTGCATCTGAAATACTTTCATGACAGCAGTAATGTGTGTATTTTAAGTGCAATTTATGCCACTAAAATTACAAAGTCCTTTTTGTCATATCTACATTTGAAAGCCTATGGGCCATATAAATATGTAATTTAGAGGCAGAAGGTTTTTTTCTTGACAAACTGCCAGTACACTAAATACCATATTTCAACTGAGTGTAATTGTATATCTTTGTAATAAGGCTGATGAGTACTAACTGTAACTCCACAATATATTTCAGGAAAATTAGCAAAAATGCAGTATGTCATGCTTATACCATAAACTAAGTCTGTTGTGTTTTTAGCTACATGCTTTGGTGTATATTTAAACTATTTTTTGCTGAATTATGCAATATGCATAATTTAGGCACACTGATCTGAAAGAGTAAAAGTAAGCCCTGTTTCAATATGAAATAAAGCAGAGTAATGAGCAGTGATAGAATTTTGAAGCCTTCAGATATTAAAAAATGCAAATATTGTTTATAGGAGTATGGCTTGCTCATTTCACACACAATAAAAGACTTGGTTTCAGACATTTGTTACATTGATGAGAGGGAAATCTTAGTTTGTAGGGAAGGGACTAACACTGTTTCATTTCCTTATGTAGGTGTAAAGCACTAATCACTGAAGTGAAAAACTTGTTACAAAAATATTCTTCCAATAGAAGTAACACATTGATGTAGTAATGTGTATTTGGTCCAGAACTGAGTAAGTCTCACGCTACTAGAAAGGGGCCTCTGAGAAACTAAACCTCAAGACTGATACTAAAAATAGATGTTTTTGAAATTCTACTTTATATGTCGACATCCATTTCCTGAAATCATGTTTGCTTGTCATCTTTAAGCTTGCTTACTGCTGCTATTCCCTAGTTAACAATACTGGTCTGCATTATCCATGTGGCTGTTCTCTTAAAAATATTAATGCAGTGCCAAACCAATTTTCACTTGCTGGTCTTCCTTTTTCTACCAGTGAAGCATTGCATTTGGTAGCTTGCAACCTGGGAGAAAACAAGGCTGCCAGTGGCTCGAAAATGCATGACAAATTGATGCCCTATCAACAGTAGTAGATATGTCATCTTGAAGACTTAAAAAGTAAGCTGTGATCCCTGAGGGGTACATCTTCCTATTACCCCACCCAGATCCAGCTACTGGGAAAATCTGTGTCCACAAACTACATTTCACTGTTGAAATAAAACTGTCTGTCCAACAGGGATGGTCTGTCAAATTTGGGAAATGCACTTAGGATGGAAACCTTGACTGTGGAACATACTTCTGGAAGAAGAATGTCACCAAGCGAAATCCTGAACTTTATTTTGACTGAACTTTTTACCTTCTATCAAATGCCTTTACACCCACCCAAACTTATCTTACCCTCCCTTCCTATACCAGTGTCCAGCAAATCTATATACAGTAGATCTGAGAAAATATTTCTTTTTCAACGTTAGAGGTAATTCAGGTTCAATCAAAAATTCTCAGATCAAAACAAAAAATAAGTACCACAGTTCTAGGAAAATCCTGGTTTATTTTGTCATCTGTCCTCCTGCTGCTACTTCTCCTTAGGTGTTTTTGGCATACTGCATGTTAATTAATTGAGAGAGCCCTGAGAGTACTACAGTAGAAATGGCATCAGTATTACCGCTGAGGGAGGCTGCAATGATTTCCTATTTTGCTTAGGAGTGAGGTGGTTTTTGTGTCTTCAGAGATCTCATGAACTTTTGAGGGTATTTGTGATGAAACACACATCTGTGCCCTAGGGTTTGCAAAACAAACATCTGTGCCATGTGATGCCTCCTGATCAGTAAGAAGAACCATGTAAGCAAGTCTGGCACCTCACTGTAGCAATGAGCACAACCAGCTAAACATACAGGTGTGGAACTGCAGGAGTGGCTGCTCCCTCGGGCAGGAAGAAGAACCACTTGTTCTTTCCAACGTGATAGGGAACCGAGAGTGCGGGACCTTTGTGTAAGGAAGAAAAGCCTAACAAAGAGGCAAGGAAACACTGAGGGTGAGCAGACACAAAGAGAGTTGTACGGCATTGACTCTGCTAGATCTCAGCACAATGAAGCATGGGTGGGTAGAAGACATCATTCATTAGCTGCACTGAGGGAAAGGCACGTTGTTCAGGCAAGCAGATTTGTTGCTGAGAGACACTGAGTGCCAATAGATAAATTCTGTGGAACAATATTCATTGTGTGGATTTTTAGTCTTTGCCTTTGCTAACCCTTCCTGTTCTGATGCTCTTTCAGCTGGATAGCATTGCTGGTGAGTGGGTTGCCCTTCCTCCACTGCCGTCAGCCAGGTGTCTCTTCGGGCTGGGAGAGTCAGACAACAAGATCTATGTGATAGCAGGCAAGGACCTTCGCACGGAGGAGTCGCTAGATTCAGTCTTGTGCTATGACCCTGTGTATGTTTCAAATTTCATTACGCCCACTGAGGACATGTAGTTGGCCCATTGTTAGTTGAAAAAACCTAACAGTGATCTTCTTGTTCCAGGGCAATGAAATGGGGTGAGATCAAAAAACTGCCCATCAAAGTATATGGCCATGCAACTATCTCAAACAATGGACTGATATATTGTCTTGGTGGAAAAACTGATGATAAGTGAGTCTCTAAGTCTTTATATGACAATAACTTTATCTTCTTGGTCCTTAGTAGATAATATGTCCTCACACTCAGAAATGACGTTTTCCCTTTTCTGCATCTCTGGATTAAGGTTGGTAACAGTCTGGTAGAAGGGAACACATTATGGTATGTAGGATATATTTTTTAGTAATAAGGTAAATTACATGTAAATTGTAATCCAACTTGCTTTTTTAATAACCATACTTATTTCCAAGGTAAATTTTACTTACACTGCAGACAAATTAGTAATACCTAGCTATGAGGACATTCACTGAAAGAACTCTTTCCTTTCAGATAGAAATATCTAGGTGCCCTGGATTTACAGTCTCAGTTTTTCCAATTTTCTGGCCTGTGATACCTATTATACCTTATTGGAAATGACATTAGGAAAATATAAGTTTTCTCTCACCCTGAATATGGGGTGGTAATTTTTAAGTGTTTTATAGGGGATATTTAAGATAAAAGTTTGTTGTATCAGCCAAAACACCATCATCTTTCCTTTACATAAGCTTTGCTATATATTCCTCCACAAATCCATCTAAATACAATATGCTAGGAAAGGATGTTGTCTTTCTCCTCAAAAGTACAGTGAAATGGCTGCCCTGTGTAATGTAAACCACATTTGATTTAGTCCTATGGATGTGAGTAATGCTTGTAGACATTGCAAGGATTCTCAGATTAGATAGAATAAAGGATTCTCCAGGAGAGGAAAGAGGTGGTATAGATAAACCCATACAGTCTACCTCAATTAGATCTACTTGGAACAAGTCAAAAGTTCATTAGAAATGATCACCATTTTTCTTTTTGCTCCCCAGGAAATGCACTAATAGATTATTTGTGTACAATCCCAAGAAAGGAGACTGGAGAGACCTGGCTCCAATGAAAGTGCCTCGCTCCATGTTTGGAACAGCCATCCATAAAGGCAAGATTGTCATTGCAGGTGGTGTCACTGAGGAAGGCCTTACTGCATCTGTTGAAGCTTTTGATCTGACCACCAATAAGTGAGTGCAATATTCAAGCTATTTTAATCAAGTGTTTTATCATCTAGGCTTTTAGGAGCCCTGAGATAAGAGTCACAAAGCTGTTCAGGTACCTATCCTCTCACTGAGACATTTGGTCTACAGTCACATCTTCAGCAACAACAGCAGCAGTTTACAGAGCAGGTCTCTAGATGTTTTTCCTGCACCTGCACACACTGCAATTACTATGCTAATACTATTTGAAATAAATATGCATTTTGGAAACTGTAAGGAGAAATGAGAATAACTGGGGAACAATATGTCTGTATGAAGTATATTACTTCAGGGAATCTGTAAGAAGTTGTCCCTCGGAAGAGATGTCTTAACAGTGTAATTGTGTCACTTAAGTTGCACAAGTCCCTGAGGGGATGGAGACACTGGAACTTACTGCTGATCAATCTCAGAATTTTTTTCTTTTAATAAACCATGGTCTTGATACCTGAATTTCTTGCCCAGACAAGTATTTTAGTGCATTCAGTTTGCAATATTTCTTATGTGTTTAACTTGACTTTTTCTTTTGATCCTTAGATGGGAGCTAATGCCTGAATTTCCCCAAGAGAGAAGTTCCATTAGTTTAGTCACTTTAAGCGGAGCTTTATATGCTATTGGAGGCTTTGCAATGATTCAGCTTGAATCTAAAGAATTTGCACCTAGTGAAGTCACTGACATATGGAAGTAAGTTTAATTTTAGTCACTGTTTCCTGGTCTAAAGTCTTATCTAAAATTGAGGTTTGTAGACACTGGAGGCTAACACTATTTACAGCACAGGCTGTAAAGCATTTGTTGACAGATTAAAAAGTTTGTCAGAAAGTAACTAATAAATGTGAGGCCTGGATCTAATGACTACTTCCACCTACTAATTATTTGACCAGTCCAAGTCATGATCTTCAGTTTCTTTCAAAGAGTAAATTGCCACCTTGGCATGTTTAGCCTTGCCAATAAAAGCATTTTTTTGTGACACTGATGCAGCAAAGCATGTATCTACTGAGGCCTGTATATACTGATGGTCAAATGAGTAACTGTTCCAAGAGAATCACAAGTCCCTATCTCCTAGGTTTTTTTGAGCTAATCAGAGCAGCAGTAATGAGACACCATATCTCTGCTGTGACTCTTAGATGCTAATGTAAATTCAGAAGCTTTAGTTGGCAGTAGGAAGGAAAACCTCCCAAATTTATATGCAAGAATCTGAAGAAATTCAGAAGGGATGCTTAAGGAGGAAGCTTTTTTAAAGCATGACACAGGTCAGCAACAAGCTTTAGGGACCAGGAAAAGAACAGCTTATGTGCATGAACATCTTTCTGTTCTGGAGTAGAGGACAAAAGCAGCCTTTTGTGGCACCCTTCAGCACATGCTTGCTACAAGCCTTTGCAACAGATGGACTATCGTCCTTTCCATGTATGTGTGCTGAAGCATCAAACTCAAATTCAAAGAAGCTATTTTCTAACTTTTTTTTTTAAAATGCAGGTATGATGATGAGAAGAAAGAATGGGTTGGCATACTGAAAGAGATCCGATATGCTACTGGAGCCTCCTGCCTGGCCACACGCTTAAACCTCTTCAAGTTATCAAAACTGTAAACAAAATGCTGGAAGATACGATATGGTGAGGGAGTTTTGACAGGCTGTTCTGGTTTTGTTGCATGAAAATGTCCCCAGATTGTACAGTTTTATAGCAGCATACTAGTCATACTGGGAACTGTTAAATAGTTCATTTGTCCCTCCACTTATTAAGATATTTTCTAGGTAACCAGCAACCACTGAATTTTTGCCAGTGTTTAAATTTCTAAAGGGTTAAAATTAATATTGATTAGATTAAGATTTTGGCAAGAACTCAGTTTTCCACTCTGTGAAATTGCAAACAACACTAGTTAGCTTTCCTTGCACTCAATACAATCCAGGTATTGGTGGCTTGTCCTCCAAACAATGTGCATGAATTAATTGTTAAGTTAAATACAACTAATAGGTAGCTAATTTTATTCTAACTGGCTGTTTGTATGGCCAGATTTCCCCTTTTAATAATTTATGTAAATCCTTCACTCTTCAGCGGTATCTTGGAAAAATTCTCATCACAGACCTCAAAAGAAGTTTAGCTTGGCATTGAAATGAATGTTTTAAACAAAAGTGGCTTAATATTATGTGACCTAATAAATGCCAGTCTCAGACAAAGCTATACTAGTAGACAGAGGAGAGGGTAGAGAGAGGAGTTCATAAGGTTAGTAGCTCTACTGTTTTACCTACTATTTTTAGACTTCTAATAACAAGGATTTTCCACTTTTTTAATGCTTTTATATTTATTTCCAAAGCAAATATTTTATGGAAGTTTTTCTCGGAGATCTGAGGCCAATAACAAGCATTCATGAAAAAGTCCTAAAAGAGCTATCTTTAGCAAATACCTGTGACAGAGAGGACTTTTTCATTTACTATAGAGTTGATGCATTTTGACGTTGAAACTTTTAACAATTAAACTTTGTTTTTAAAACTGTAAAAATATCACTTGATGGTGTCTTTTTTTAGTGATTAGCTCATCATCACTATCATATTGACAGGACACATCTCTTAGTACAGACTTTGTCCAAAATAGAGCACTCAGTTTTCTTCAGAGCTTGCTTACCATTTTTTGTCGAGTAGCTCTTCAAAGGATTTCTCCATTTCATAAAAAGGGTGTCATCAATGTAAAGGATTTCATAAATTTAAATCTAAACTGGAAAAGAAGGCCACCACACCTGACTGAATAGCAATGCCAACTATCTTGCATTGCTCTCCTATGAGACAGAAGTAAACATAGGCAGAGGCACAGGCATCATAGTTCATTTCAGTATGTTACTGACCACTAGTACTTAATCTGTGGGGCATTTTCCCTTTAGTACCCACATCTGCAGCTGTGCTTAGCACCTATTTTTATTGGCTCCTGTTAGATCACTGGTTTACACCACTCATCTGCTCTAACACTTGCTGATTTAATATAGAAAGAATGAGTGCAAAGAATCGAGAACAACACATTTTACTGAATTGCTTTTTCTGGTTTTCTTCAATGCCCTTTCAAGACCACTCATATCAAGTTTCAATCCTCTTCCCATTGTGCATACTCATAACTTTACCCATACACAATTTGAAGAGAACTGGCTTGGTACAGTGACTGCTAGAACCCTGAACAGCAGTGTTCACCTCAAGCACGACCACCCTGACTGATAACTTCATCCACTGCCACCTTTCTTATGCTCCGAGGCTGCTACTTGAAGGCTCTGTACAGAAGCAGAGTCACACGAGACCTCTTTGACAGGTAGTCCACCTTCTGAAATACTAACCTGTGATTGTCTTCTCCATTTTATACAAAATCTAATGCACACATAATCTATGTGCTGTGCCTTCAAAAACATTTCCTCAAAGCAGTCATTACATCCTGGAGCCCTTGTCCATTTGATAACCCTGAGTGTCTAGACTACTCTCTGACTAGTTTTGTCAGTCATCCCACAAACATGAGGGCTGCCTCAGGAGGAAAGTACCTTACAGCTTAGATCAGTTCTTCTGTTTTTTTCCTGACTTTCCATTCCTATCCTGACTTGTATTCAGTTAATAAAACATTTTTCTTCTTCTACTGAAGAGTAAAAAAAAAAAAAAAGTGACAGCCAGATGCATAATGGCCAATTCAGATATGTAGTTGCTTATCTCTGCCAGGTTTCAGGTGAAGTGATAAAAGAATGTGTCCTGTCTCTACTAAATAAGCAAGAGAACATATCCTCTTTGCACATGTGAGAAAACAGGCACAGCTGGCAGTCACCCTAAGGTGATGGCAGCTGTAGGCACAATGTGG
Organism: Passer montanus; assembly: GCF_014805655.1. Classification (NCBI taxonomy): domain Eukaryota; kingdom Metazoa; phylum Chordata; class Aves; order Passeriformes; family Passeridae; genus Passer; species Passer montanus. The sequence continues at coordinate 9,402,190 of NW_024356504.1, read as the reverse complement.
CTGCCTCTGGAAATGGGATGATTTGCCAAGCATGATGCCCCTGCAGTTACTGCTCCACAATGAACATTCTCCTGGCTATTCCACTTCTTCCTTCTGCATCTCAGTGTCTTACACCTCCTGCGCAAACCCTGGCTGGATTTTCCAGTATGTGAAGGTGTTCCAGAAGGCTCAGCCATTCTTATGCACACAGCAGATCACAGGGTAGGAGCAGCAGCTGGAGGTTCCTCACCACACAACTCTCCCCCAGCACAGTCCTCCACAGTACCTCTGTTCTGAGAATGGAAACTGAAGGGCTCTATAAAAGCAGCCTTATTCTTAGAAAATCTGCATTTCAGTTTCTTGGTTTCAGAGTACAAATACTGTTTGATTCCTAACTGCTTCTTCTGTCACATGCTGGAGAACAGACATAGTTTCCAGTAGATTGCTGACTCCACTCTCCTAGTCAATAGTATTTCCAACTTTTTCTGTGTCTGGCTAAGCCTCTGTGCTATTTATTTAGGAAATAATAATGTAATTTGATTGCAAAACTGCCAGATTCAAGTGGCTGTAGTATCTTCCAGATAATGAGAAATTTTAAGCATCCTTATCACATCTTCACAGCCCACTGTGACCTGCCTTTTGCAATCCCTAAGGAAATGAGGATTAAATCTCTTTACATCTGATGACCTTGGCAAGCTTTTGTCTAGCTGATACAGACAAAGAGGTTTTTGAAACTTCCGTATTCCAGAGACGTTTGATGACACATCAACTGTTTTTATAAAAGTACTTTAGAAGGCATGTCTGATATCACTGTATTCCATATAGCTGCTGTCTCAGGTATTCCAGCTGTTCACTTTTTGTTGACAGAACCATGGAATTCCATTCAAAGTGAGGAATCTGTAGAACAGAATGGTACAAAGTGACTTTTAACATTGGTATAAGCCACATAACACATAAGAGCAAAGAAAAGGCTCTCCAATATCTGTTGTTCTTCACTTGAAGATATTTACCACCTGAGTCCTTCCAAAAGCCTGGCTTACTCTAATACTGAAAAGATCCACTTCTTACTGTAAGATTCTCCTTTATGTAAATACAGTCAGTCTGCTTCCAAAAAGCAGCAAAGTTGCAGAGATATAAAACAGATGCCCACAAAATACAGGCTGTGACAACTCCACTACACCCTCCCCTCTTCTAAAACCCAAATTGAGAGAAAAATCCCAGGTCACTGTAGTTTGTAATGTTAATCTATCAGACTGCAATGGTAATGTAGCAGACTGGAGTAGTGTATCAGTAGTATAACATGAAAAAGGATAATTATTCTATTCAAAAAAACTCCCAACCAACAAAATTTAAGCTTAAAGAAGGATTCTAGCTAAAATTAGATTAGGTGAGTAATTAAATATATAGGAGCCTCTGCATTAATGAGTCTACAATTCCCAAATGTTTCAGTGCTGGTGGTGCATTGTGTCTGGCTTTTAGTGTTCCTTGTCACAGCACTATCATTGCAGCAGACAAACAGCATCCATATCCCTTCTGGCAGCTGCCAAATTGTCTTGTCACTCAAGGATATGTTCAATCTTTTTCTACCATAGAAATCTTCAGTGAATTGAACTGAAACGCTCATTTGACTTTTTCTTCTTTACTTAGGCTACAATGAGATTGCTAGTTTGCCTGCAGTAAGGTCAGACTGGGACCTTTTAACTTCAGTTTTGCTTCACCCTCTTTCAGAGAAGAGTTTTGTGAAGGCCTTTACACCATTTTGAGAACAGCTTAGAGTGTCTCTCCAACTACAAAAAATGCTTTCTCCCAGTAGGTGCTTTTAACAATAAAACTGCCTCTAAATCTGTTGTGAGGAAAATGGATCATTTTGCACTGCTGATACAATCCAGAAAGGACAAAAAATATTGATAACTGCTCACCTGAACAACTCGGTACCCCAGCATTTCCAGGTGTCGCTTTTTCACTGCAGGTTCTCCTTTCAGGTGACGTGAATAATCTTTGCTAAAGGCTTTTGAATCAAGAAATTCCAAAGCAATTCTGCAAACAGTAAAAATGTGCATTTACTTCCAGGTCCTACCTGAATAGCAAGAAGTGATAGTTCTAGTTCAGTATTGATAGTTACAGCAAGACTAGATAAACCTGACAATTCTCAGAAAAGAAAAATTAAACAACTCCCTGGAATTAGACAAAACATTTTCCTCCTATATATCTAGAGATACTTGAATTCAGAAAAAAAAATTTCTCCCTGGATCTGTTTTTGTTCCAATGGTAAAAACAGCTAACCAGCATTTTCAAGGCTTGCATCTGAAAAAGTGGGAGGAAAACACTATTCCAATCTCATGAAACACATGTCAAGAACCTGTACTGGGTTTGGCTGGGATGGAGGTACTCTTCCTCATGCCAGTTTGTATGATGCTGTGTTTTGAACTTGTGACCAGAACTGTCAATAACACACCAGTATCTTGGCTACTGCTGAAAAGGCTTGCACAGCATCAAGGCCTTCCCTGTTTCTCCCTGTGCACCCACAGTGCACACAGGCTGCGTTGACAAGAGGAAGGGACACAGCTGGGAGGGAGCCCCAGCTGCCTGAAGTGGTATTTCACACCATACAACATCATGCTCAGCAGTAAAGCAGAGGGGACTTCATCCCACACAGCCATTGCTCTGGCACAGGTCTGCTGAATGACTGCATGCCCATCAATTGCTTTGTTTCTCCCTCCCCCTTTTTTTTCCTCTCCACTTATTAAACTGCCTTAATTGCAACCCAGGAGTTTTCTTCCTTGCTGTTTCCCTCCACATTCTCTCCCCCATCACACTGCAGGGGCATGAGCCATGCCATGCAAGTGGGAGGGAGCAGCTGTGGCTAACCCACCACACCCCAAAAGGCTAAACCTCATTAGACTTTGGAAAAAAGGAACAGAACATTAGGACACGAGCATCAAAAACCCAATCTGAACTGCATGTAAGCTTGGAAGAGCTAATGTGCAAGAATTCAGTGTACTGACCTTTGAGCTCCTGGTGGCAGAGCCTTTCTCCCTTCATCCTTGATGTCATGTCTCAAGTGTATTCCCCCCACACCACCCAAAGCTATATTCTGAGCCACATAGGAAAGAGGCTTTTTATTTACATCCAGGACACACTCAAAATCTGCCAGAAAACAAAACAAACCTGTTTACTGACAAAATAAAAACAGAAGAATTTGATCTGTACAATGTTTCCATCAGAAAAACTGATAGCCATAATTAGAGATAGCCAACATTATTTATACTATAAAGAATGTTTTGGAAACTGTATTTTATACAACAATTTCTTCTTTGCAATATCTTGTGTTATTTCAGGGCCATATGACCAGGAGCTTCCTAATCTTGGTAATAAGTGATATGAAAGGACTTCATAACAATTTTTAGAGTATTAACTTCTCACCTATTTCATAGTAGTATGGTGTGACAACAGATACTCTTGAGTAATGGCTCCCTCCTAAGATCTCTGTCAGCATCCTGTGAATATGCTGTCGCTGTGGATTTATTTGGCTCATGCCTACAAAGACAAAATAAAGAATTCATACATCAAAATTTCCACAGCCAAAATTCTGAAAATAGTGCTTTGAGACATTGTATTTTTGACAGCCAGGCTACTGAATTAAATCTTTTCCACAGACCCCAAGTGCTACTCCATCATAATTCAGAGACAAAGTGATCCTATTTTAGCTAGAAAGTGGCAGGTGCATGCTATTAAGTAAATTTCAAATCCAGAGTTTGGATCCCAGGATTTTTTCATTCACATGCTACAAAACCTCAAGTTTTAGGTTTCACCTGGTGGATTTTGTTTCCTTTTAGTTATGTTTAGATATGTATTTACTCACCTTTGGTTTATTACAGCCATATCACACTATCTGCCACTTCTCTGTCCATTGCAGATTAACACCTTGCTCCATTAAACATCTTCAGTCTTAGAGACAAAGTAGCTGAGTTCTGTGGATAGCACAGCAGATCTCCTCATGAGAATTAGTGGAGGAGATACTGTGTTTGCATTAGATGGATTCTGAATTGATCACTATTCTGAAAGATCTCGGCTGCTACACTTGATCATTAGCCTACTTCTCTGTCTCTCATCCCTGATGAATCTTGATTCTTGTGAAGAAAAAGGGAGGATCAAGTTCAAAATGAGGCAGTAAAAATGTTTACCTTGAAAAATTTAAGTCAAATGTTCAGTTTTCTAAGTGAAGCAGGGAGCAAAATGACCCATCTCCTCCAGTACAGAATAATCTTCTTCCTGCCTTTCCATCCTTCATGCCATATACACTGTTTCTGTGTATTTAAATTTTAATTCTTCTGCAGAAACATCCCATCTCTACTACATTAATTCTCACAAGGAAAACCAGTTTGCTCCCAGTTACACTACTAAGTGGTTGCACTACTAAATGCTCAGCAGAGAGGGGTCTGCCTTCTATTGTGTGCTAGTGTCAGTATGACAGTTTTAGAAGAAACATCTAGTGTATTGCTAAAAAAATAGACTATTATGAGTAACAAGGGCAGTTTTTCCTGTCCTAAATTACTTACTGTTATGAAAGACACGTTTGCAGTATGGCTCATGAAACCAGGGGATGTGAAACTCTGGGCACTCCAGACAGACTGCTCTGTTCAATTTCATGAGGCTCAAGTGGACTCTCTTCTTCACCGTATCAGGCAGGACTGATTAAAAAGAAACAACAAAACAACATAGAAATGTGTGAACTGAAAAGTGAAAAATCCAGCAAACTGAACTAAATGGTAACCTCTGCATTTTTTACTAGAAACACAAGTATCTGTATACTATAGCATTTACACAACTCATGCTGCAGAATTTTAGAAACGTTCTCAAAATCCCTGAGAAAATAAATGAAAAAAACACAGTTCTGCTCAACATTAAGAAAGACAGCAAGACAGAAGACAGAAATTGCTTCTATTGTGTAAATTTAATTAAGTAGTTGAGGGCAAAATGGCAAGAGTACATTGATAATGAACAACGTAGGGGTAGAGAAACAGCCAAACACTCAGTCTCTTATTTAGAGGAAAGAGACAGGTAGGATACATTTCTTGCAGACAAGAATTCCTTCAGCTTTGTGATTACTTCTAGTAATAAACACCACAGTCAGGCAATTTTATTTCCAATAAAATTGAAGAATTATTAAATACAGAGTGCAATAAGATGACTATAAAATTCATTTTATATTACTTTCTGTCATCTGCAATACAGGTCTGTACTTTTAAAACAAAGAACATATTTTTGTTCATTCCTGCCCTTTTAGCACTCAAACTATGACTATATTATAAAGATGGTGTCTTTCCCAAAAGCAGAATAATTTAAAGAGTAATTCTATATCTGAAGTCATATGTAAGTCCAAATTGCATTTTATGCCAAATGCCACACAATCAAATTCATCAAAAGCTAGATAGTTACCTTTAAGTTGAGCATCCAGTTTGCTTAGGAAGGAAACATTAAATATTGTTGTTATCAGAACTGGAGGAAAATATCCAGCCATTGCCAAAACATGACCAAGCAGCACCAAGTGATAAGTTTCAAGATGACCTTGAAAAACCAGAGAGAAACCCATATTAACACAAGACAAAGCTGAAAGGATTCGCAATGCCCTCTCCCTGGCCTCTCAAATCATCTGATTTTCCCCCCTAATGTACAACACAAATCCATACACACTTCTTCTACAATTTTCACTATTTCTTTGTCATGAATAGCAAAATGTACCCTGTTCCCAAATGATGATTCCTTAGGGAACACAACAATTCTCTCCAATAACAGCACATTGAATTAATCAGAATTTTCACTTATATTTTACTATGCCAAAAAATCCTTTGCTAGTCCCTTATCAATAGTCATTTTTAGCAGGTGAAGCAAAACCCAAAATTGAATATTTGTCATGTTTTAACCCCAGTAGGCAGAGTATTAGCAGTAACATTTTGTTTTGCTTAACAAAAGTACTATTCTATTCCCATTTTTATTCAGTAAAAATCTTTGTCTATTGCACTTACTCAAGTTAGAGGTAAGATGTTGGATACAACTCTTAAAGAATTCTTCATTGTCAGGAGGGTCATAATTCAAAGCAGAGAAAAGGAAGAGAATAAAATAGATTTCAGAGGTGGGAATCTGAAAAAAAGACATCCTAAATCAAGTTACTGCAAAATATCCTAATATGGCTTTATAATAAAGAAAAGCTTTATAATTAATTCAGAATTTGGAGATTTAGGAGTAGATTAACTATTTTCTATTTTGTTTTCTTTGGTCAACTCTTCCTAGACAAAATAATAAAAAATAAAATTGTTAAAACTGCACCACAACTAAAAATTTATTTCATGTAGGCAATCCAAGTTGTTTCTATACACTTAAAGAAACTTTTAAGAAGGTTTTGCATTAAGTGTTCTTAAAGAAACTAAACTGCAACATAATAAAATTGAAGATTTATATGAACACCAGATTGAGAGTGAAAAAAAGAGTAATTTTGACCAAATAGACAGGCTATTAGAGAAATCCCCACAGCAATTAGTACTCTTAAAATATCCACCATGTGATATGATATTTATCAAGAAGTTAAAAAAAATTTAAGATGGTCAAATGTAAAGTTGAATGTAAATGATTATGGCTGATCTGACACTGAATGAACAATAAAGAAATTAAAATTAACGATAAGTGCAAATTTATATACATAGAAGTAAAATGGCTTTAAGTGAGCACAAAAAAGATGATCTCCAAATCAGCTACACTAAAGAAAACTGTTAAAAACATGTGTGGATTGTGCTCTGAAACACACCAACTACTAATGTGTCCTTTCTTACTGAATAACTCACAGTAGATAGAAAGAAAAACTGGGGCACCTTGTCTATATTTTCAACTGTCACAGATGCTATTCTGTCAAATAATGCAGGACAACGATGCTCTGATTTTATGAGAAAATAAGACAAGGGTAAAACATTTGCCCATGTTATTTGATCTCTCAAGTGCTGACACATGGCCAGAGTTTCCTCAGTCAGGACTTCTTCAAACCACTCTCCATTCACATATGGAAGTTCTTCCAACAGAAGATTTAAGTTGTTGGCTTTCTGAAGCCTCTGAAATCCATAGTCATTTAGTTTTTGGAGAAGCTTGGCACAGAGCTCAGAGCTGTTTTGCCAGTGAAACTGGCCATGGTGATTCCACTTGACAAGGGCTGTAGCAATGTAATTCAAGTGATGGAGTCTGCATTGAGGCAAAACTGCTGCTGCTTTGTTTATAATCATTTCCTCCACTTGGAAAGAAGGAAGCATGGCCAGAACACGAATTACAGCTGCAGTATCAGCAGGTATCACGCTAGATTTTAAATAACTGGAAGAGAGATAGAAATAAAAAGTCCATCAGTAGTGACAAAGTGCAAACATTTAAACAAAACAAAAAAAATTACATGCTTGAAACATCTAATTTGGAAGTCAAAAGCTACACATCTAAAATGAAATAAGAAGAATATGAATGACTTGGCAGAAATCCACACATCTTTGTTTTCAGTGAGATTAACTTCTTCCTTGTAATTTATTCAAAACTGAAGAAGGGAAAGAAGACAGTGAGCATCTCAGTCAGCTGGTGAAACTCCACCAGTTCTTAGTAAGGCCAGAAGGTCCACATTTGTCAAGGTTATCTGTATGTTTATGGGCCTGGTTAATTTCTGTGATTTCTGTCCTAGGGAGCACCAGGTTTTGAGGAGTCTGAAGAACATGAAGACATCATCCGCCAAAAAAAAAAAAATTTACAGCCAAGGCATTACATTCCCATAGAGGCTGAGCAATCAAAGCAAGATCTTTTGTCTGGCAACTTTCTGTTTTTCTCTAGAAGCCTAAGAACTAACTGGACCGTTTTCAATCAAAAGAGTACTTCTGTGTCACACTTTCACTTGTCCCAACCAAGGCATTCTGTCTCTTTTTCATTACTTCTTCCTTCAAACATCAAATACAATATTAATATCTACCCATCCTATCAAATACCAGTCAAAATTTATTTTCAACATCGTTATATTACAGTGGTCAGAAGAAAAAGGGAAAAAATATTTTTTAAAGATATCATAAGTATTAGCAGATACTGTTGGGTCTATAGTCAAATCAGTATCTACTTTCCATCATCTGATTTACATGTTTAATAGAATCAAATACTTGCAACAGTTTGTTACTTTCTTGTATTTTATGGGAACAAAACACTAACATCTAAGACTGCTATTTTAAATCTTAAGTAGAGAACTGTTTAAAACTCAAACAGCTACATTTCTAAGAATATACACTTACCCTAACAATAACATTTTTAGTTTGGCAAACAGCTCCAGATCCTGGCAATGCAACGCCACCAAGTACTGCGTTAACTTTACCAGCTGTAACACATGATAGCTATCCAAGTGTTTGTGCAGAACAGAAGCCATCCTGAATACAAGGAGGAAAAGATTACATGGTGTTAAGCTAATACAGAAGATACTGCAAACTCCAACATGCCACATGAAATAGAGGTCTTGTGATGCACAGTACCTAGGTGGAGGGTTTTACACTCCTGCACTAGTCTCCACATTGATTTTGACACTTTTCCACTTAGAGCAGCCTCTCTCAACTTACTGTATTGCAAAATTGAAGTCCTCATCACAACAAATCAGCTACTTCACACTACTAATTTCTGTTGCAGATTTCACAATTGTTTAAATTTAGAGTGGACCAAGAACATAAACTAGAACAGCACCAGCAGCTTCAGCACCACCACACTCACATAACAGTGGTTGCTACAGCTGTGTTGGTCTAAATCTGCAGAGAGGGATAGATCTGTAGGGAAAGGTAATACCCTAAGACCTTCTTTAATCAATGAGACTCAGGAAGAAAAGGTATTAATTCACCTGATCTTCCTTTCCATATCCCTTTGTGCCAGAGAACACAAAAATGTCCTTTTTCTTTCAAGGATCTATTTGATTCATACAAGTACCTTCGATCCAGTAACTGTTCACAACCTGCACTTAACTCTGCTGTATCTCTGACATATCTAATGCTACCTCCCCTGTGCCTGAAACATCAACTTCTCCATTCACTGTATGACAGACACTACCCCTCCCTATAAATAGCTTTCAGCTCCAAACTGTAGAAAATATGGCCCAGGATCTTAAAAACATAAGGTTTAACAGTTCAAAATAGGACACAATGACTTTTGAACAAACAATTCACAAAAGTAACAGGACCTCCAAGGCAGGATATGTTCTCTGCAACTTACCATATTTCATTTGCACTCTCATGAGTTTAGAGTAATTGTTAGAGGTTCAGTTTAGTGCAATAGGACAACACATTTGTAAATTAGACAGATGCTATCCAACAGTAACTTGGTAAGGATGAAATGCCTTTCCTTGAAATTCCTAAATTGCCTCAATTACTTCTGAGTCAAGCTGCAATATTCTAGAATATGTAATAGCCAATAAGTTATAGTGTATATACACTTGTGTGCAAGTGATGCACCCACTGCTCCTAACTTACTGGATATGTCAAAGTTTTCCACACTACATGGAAGTTTACCCAGAGAATACAACTTCTTAGTAATATCAAAAACATTACTTTTTGAGTAGATGAGAATTTCTGCATTTCATTTTCCGCATAGTCTTCAGTATCATCAATACTTGGTGACTGCTAAATTCTTCTGCCATGTTTACTGCAGTTGCTAGCAACCTAAAGAGGAAAAGCATATTTTCCAATGAAAAACAGTTGAAAATCTCTGACAAAGACTGCAGCCAGTTTTTCTACCTATGAGGAAAAGAACCAAAGACTATTTCTGGAAGCAAAATTCTCCCAAACTAGAGACTTTTGTTCTGTGGACTTTTCTTCTAAACAGCTGGTCTGTCTAGCACAGATAAAGGGGTGTGAGTGTGTTGGAACAGTGCATGTTGTTCTGATGCTAGATGCTAGCAAGTCCAACAATTCTAAAAGTAGACAAGAAGTAGGGAAGGCACTCTAAGACCTAGAACAATTCATGATCAATCAGCAAGTTACAGATAACAGAATCAAACATGAACTGTACTGCTTCTGTGGTAATTAAAGACAATGTTTATCATAAACAATATAAATTTAAAAAAAATTAAGAAAAGCTTTTGGAACTAAATCAGCTATGGCAAAACCAACACAGGCTTGCAGCATGTCCAAAATCTCTGAATAAAGGAAATGTTCATGAAGAAAAGTATGAATATATGACTCATTGTAATTAATACAGAAAATTCTGCCTAGAACTGCATGCTTTGAGAGACCCATGAGTAACATCATCCCCAAAGAGGATTTTGTGGCACAAGAAAAACAGGCAAAGGAAAAAAAAATGTGTCACACAATACTGTGCTCTAAATAAATGCTGAAGTGTTCTCCGATGATGATCTTTCATAAAGAATAAGATGTCAGCAATCTAGTATAGGACAAACTCAGGCTTTTTCAGCTACTGACAGTCTTTAAAAGGAAAAAGCAACACGTATCACTGCATGTATTTCTCAGGAGAAAGACAGAAAGGTTTTTACTACCACCCTCAGTGAAAGGAAGGCTGTAATCTAAGAGACAGAACTACAGGATGCAAAACAGCATTCACATCCCCCTTAATTGATGGATCTGATTCAACTTAATAAAACATACTGCTTTGACAGTGTTTCCATGATGAAATCATCCATTGCTACAATGTTACAACCAGGAAACCTAAGGCTCAGCTCACAGATGGGCTCAGAAATTCCTCCAAACATGGGTACATTTTTAATTTCTGTGTAAGAATACATGTATAATAAATAAGACAAAATTATTAATAACTTACCTTTCTCTAACCTTGGATCCTGCCATAGGCCCAAGAGAAAAAAATAACTTTGCAAATCTTTCAGGATCAAAATGATCATCTACAGTTTCAGATAGCAGCTGTTTAGCAATCAAGCGAAATTCAGCATTGTCAAAACCCAGCTGCTCATACAGTCCAAAAATATGACTAATACTGCGTATATCAAGATGAGAGGCACTTTTAAGGAAAATCCTGTTGCATTTTTCCAGCAGTGGATGATATTTCAGTTTAACAGTTTGGAGAAACTGTAATGTTCTTCTGGCATAGTTGAAGTGGGCTTCATGCTCTTCTAAGAGCTGTTCAGCCTTGTGTAGTAATCGATCTCGAAAACTCTCCGTGATAACTTCAGATATGCTGATCATCAAAACTGACAAGATCCTAAAAAATTCAAAAGGTTTCCTATTTACACGTTGGACACAGTAAGCAATACATTTTATATTTATTAAATGAAGTGCACAAAGAAAGGAAAGGTAGTTGATGTGTTGTTAGCTTCTGTGCAAAAAGAATTTTAAATCTAATGCAGAAAACATGGATGAGTAAAACCATTTATCCTACTAAAGTAAAAATTCTGCTTTCAGTGAACTTCTGAAATTATTCAAATTTTTCAGCCATGATAAAAGTATTTGCCTAAGGCAAGACCCTGATTTGCCTGATTCATATTTGCAAAAATATCTTTAACGTTCAATAGACACTAAAGAAGCCCAAACAATTCATAAGTGACAGCATGAGGAGAAGAGTCATTGTCACTCCTAAAGAAAGACTCCCTTCCTAAGGGAATAAAACTTACGAACACAGAGAAATTGATTTCAGTAAAGAAATGCAGTCCTGTTCAAGGAGTTTCATAAGCAGGCTGCTCACATCTGAAAAAATCAGTGTTGGGACTGCTGGTGTTATATAAAGCAGAAGAAAGAAAGAGAAGCCTTTGCTGTAACAGCCCCAGGGGAACAGAAACAAGAAAAAAAGAGCTTGGTCTTCTTTGACTAGGGCTATGTTTAAAGTAGTTTAAGTATGAAGGTGATGTGCTAGACACGTTAGCAAGATAATTTATTAATTCAGTTTGACCAGAAAAACAATGCTCTGAAGATAAATAAACACAATATTGCTTTAAAACCTGTTACTGCTGTTTTCAAAGACACGTCAAGGTAGAGAAACTATCAATATCAAGGGAGAAAAAAGGGAGAAAAGCATCTTCTGGTGAGTCAATAGCTTCTAAATTACCAAAAAAAAAGTCCATATTTCGAATCAGGATAATGCTGATTGTAAATATCTGCTGTACTGTAAGTAGAACAGTGGAAATTAATTAAATTTCTATAAATTAAACAACCAAGCCGTAGTTTCAATTATTTAGACTGGTTATAAGGAAATTCTTCGTAAAGTCATTGAGAAAAGGCATTCTCTTGTCAATCAATGCACAAATACAAAACACTTCCTTCCCACAAACCCCCAGCTGAAGCAAAGCTGCCTCCAGTTGAGGAAAAGGGAAAGTTCAGAAAAGACAGACCAGTAATTGCAACATTTTTCTTCTTCTGCTTCTGCCACTTACCTTATATCCTGTATAGAATCCAGTTTCATGTCCACAATATGAGCAACTTGGCCAATTATGGGACTGAAGTGCCTGTGTTGCTTGTATAAGCACAGAGCGAATTTGGACAGAGCAGGCAAACTAAGCCTGTCAAGACATTAAAGACAGTCAGACAGGATATCTACCTTTTATTTCTAGTCAATAATTAAAGACAAAAATCTATTTTAACAATTATATAAAATCCAAGGTTATAGTCAAATTACAAAACAAGGAAACAAAGTATCTAAGCAAAAATCCTAGGTGTTTAATATTAAAGCATGTTGTGTATATGGAGTTCTACAAGAATTAGTTGTCTTTCACTTAACCAGCCTAAGAAATCTATAGAGATTATATTCTCAAGCAATTATGTCAAATTAATAAAATCAATGTGAGCAATTTATTACTTGAATATAATTTTGTTTTTAAGCTACACTGTATTTATTTACTTCAAGATGCTCTACATATTAAGAAGAGGCAATTCTGTGATGCGGGTACAAAGACCAACACTCAGTTCTGCCATTATCCCATGTAAACTACAATATGCCTCCTCCAAAAAGAAATCAAAAGACAACAAAATACAACAACAAAATGCACAAAGGGAAAATGTTGCTGTTTAAATACAAAATGTTTTATAAAAATTGATATAAGCATGTTCTAATAACCATTTAAGACCTGGTCAGCAAGCACGGAGGTAAAATTGTAAATATGAAAACCTGCAATTCATTTCAAAATAAATCTACACAGATAATATATTCAAAAATCTCAAATGTTGGACCCTGTTGTTGCAGCATCTGAATCTCAAGCATTTATGTACCAAATAATTTGTGTCATTTTCAAAACCTTCAAAAATACAACTGACATTTAAAATACTCATATTTTAAACATAAATTCTCTTTGAGAACTCTTGAGTAACCTCACATGAAGCAAATCACGCTTGCAGCTTATACCTTTCACAAAGCAGAGCAGGACAATACTTGCCTTTCTAATCTTTTCCATGCTTCTGTAACAAGCACCTTTGCTAGAGAAATATGGTCTTCAACATTGAGCCTTCAAAATAAACACAATGCTTTACTTCAATAGTTATAAAGAAATAAGACATATGTCTTTTCATTATTTATCACAATGTTTTACTTTTCTATCATTCCCTCCATTCAAACAGATTGTAAACATTTGTGCATGAATAATCAGAATTCATAATAATCATAAAACATATTCAATGGGACTGCAAAACAGATATGTTCTGCCTGTACTCTCTCCAAAACTGAGGCACAGGACATTATGCTGTCTGTGTCACACAGTCAAGAGTACAGGGCAGTCTCATCACAGTCTCCTCATGAGACAGCTCTGTAGTCAAAATTCCTTCTTTTTTTTTTACCAAATACAAAATGTATTTCATGCTCTTTACCTCAAGATGCTATACAAGGTGTCCACTATCACCTCATCTTCCATGTGCTCCACCTTGTTTTCTGCCAAAACGCAAAGGGTAAGAAACTGGGAGTGATTTCTTACGTAGTCACTGGTCCTTAAGAGAAAGGGCCTCTTCTTTTGCAATTGCCACAGCATGTTCAATGCATTTCCCACGTGCTTTTCAGAAAGTCTGGCCTTGTTCCTTCCAACAAGGCTGAACACTTCATCTTCATGGGTGCAGTCATTTATCTGGCTCAAAAGCAGATCACTACACAGAGTCCGAGCCTGGTAACGCCTCAGTGTGAACAAGCAAACCTGCCTCACACAAAGCATTTTGCTTCGCCTACCAGTTAGCTTTAAACTGTCCAGAAAGATTCTTCTTTCACTTTTCACAGGCAACCATGCTTTTACAGACAACAAACTCAAATATTTGAAAAACAGCAGACCATTTTTCTTTGATCCTCTATGGTCACTGTATTTAGAAGTCAATTCTGAGGTACCTGAAATGAAAAAGTATCAAAGCACTTAAATTCAGTCAAAACAACCAAGTAAAAATCAGTGTCTCTACATTATGATGTTCTAAGTAAGGTAAACTTAAGAACCTACAGCCTGGACTCTTCTCATAGAAAATCTCCCAACAAAACACTGCCATGCTCACAAGTACTACGAAGTTAGTCCACTTGATAAGTTTTCAAATTTAGAGAACTGCCTTTAAAAGGTCATATCAATGCTAATACTGAGAAGGAAAAGCTGAAGATTTTAACAAGCCAGTACTGCATGACTAAGTGAGGCTTGCTTTCACTAGACCATATTCCCAAACTGAGGTACAGGAACTGCCAGAAAATACAACTACTGGTGGTAAAATGAAGTGAGATGGCTTCTAGTCAAGAAGATTGATCACCTTTGTATTACAGGATACAGGATCAATCACACACCATCAGCTGAAATTGCCATTGCACTAAAGAAAAACAACCTGATTCCAAATTATAATAGAAGCTACAGCCTTATCTAATGGAATTTATTATGCATTCATTTGTTTTCTTAGACTATACCCCTATTTGTACAGAGTGCTAACAACTACATATTCTACAACCTACACAGTTGATTCCAAGCTGGAGTACACAAACCACTAGTGATAAACGTCTTAGTACACCAAAGAACCCTCATCAAATTCCCTCAACTAAGAGATCATGGAAAAGTCTAGAAGTCTTGCTTTAGAAGATATAATCATTAATCAAAAATTATCAATACCTTCAGCAAACTTGAATGCTCTTCAATTGTGGGCATGATTCCATCAGTGCAACATTATCAAGGCGATGGCAGCAGCACCCACTAGGTCTGTTGAGGAAGAAAAAACCTTTTTTGTGCAGCCCGCACCAGGTACTGAGATCATTCCAGAAAGATGGATATAGGTGGATTTCCTTTGACATCTGTACAGTCCTCTTCCTCAAACAAAAAGCTGTACAGCATATTGCACCACACTGCTGTCACTGACACTGGGGCAGATACAAGCAAAGCTAAAATGAAGTAATTTTAATTTATGAACTGCTATAATAAGAAATCTTTTCTTTCCTATTCAAAATTAAAGAATACAAAAAAGGTACAAATTTTTCACATACTATGTATTAAGTACTTTTTATAATAATGATTTGCTTCATAGTCCCTTTTCAGATACTACTTTTTTTTTTCATATGGTAGTTGCCTTTAGCAAGAATTTACTTCTTACATTAGTGGCAAGCTAAGCTGCAAGAAGTCAGGATAAAGTAGATACCTGAAGTAAATATAAACATCTTCAGACTCAGTTGCCTGTAAATCCACGTGACACATCCTTTCCCCTTCTCGTGCTGCAAAAGACTTTGCATATCCTACTGATGGGGAACCAGGATCTTTATCTAAAACAGTTTCAAGAAGCTTCAAAACATTTCTCTATTCCATTGAGAAGATGCAAGTGAATTACCACAAACTTTTATACCATTTTAAATCATAGTAAATTCCAGCATCTTTCAAAAAGTTCATCAATAGAAAACATTGGATATTTTCAAAAAACCAGTTACACAGAGTAAAACGAGAAATTTGGCTCTACTTAAAGAACTATTTCTAAGATGTCCTACTTACCATGCAAAACACACACTAGAAGGACAAGAAGGTCTTTAAAATTATTTTCTATCTATTATTGAAACGCAATAAGCACTTTCAAGTCTGTATTACAAAACACAGCGAGCCAGGAAATATCCCAAAAAGCAGAAAATGCGGACACTCACCACTCCCCAAGAACTGCGAGAGATTTAAGTAACTAAGCCTTAAGAGAGCTGCTTGCGCAGTACAGGCACCGTTCTCGCCTCAGTGAGCCCAGCCGCGGGCAACGCAACAGCCCTGGCCCCGGGTACGAGCCCGGAGAGCCCGCCCGCTGCCACCGGGGAGCGCGGACCCACAGGGCCCCGGAGAGAGCGCGGGAAGGGGAGAGCGCCGCCGGAGGGGCCAGACTCCATTCCCCCTCCGGGGCCGCGGGCACCGCTGAGGGGCGCTCCCGGCAGGCACCGGGAGGCCGGGAAGCGCCGGGAGGCACCGGGCGGGCGGGCACGGCCCAGCTGCCGGCCGGCACGGGGCGGCAGCGGCTGCCAGCGCTGCCTTCAGCGAGGGCTCGTCACACGGCAAACTCCAGCAGCCGGCGGGGTTAAACGAGACCGCAAAGGAGCCAGTGCCAGTTCCGCAGGGCCGGACCCGAGCAGAAGCTCTCGGTTTACCTTCGCTTTCCCGCTTCCCAGGCGCAGCCGGATGCCGCTCCCCGCGCCCACGTGCCCCGGCACCGCCATTGGCCGCGCGCATGTCCCAGGCACGGCGCTTCCCGGAAGGGAGAAAGGGAAAAGTCCGGCCAGTTACGACTTTCCAAAGGAAATAAAAATAATAATTAAAAAGGTCCAAGGTTCATACTGACTACTGCATATTAAATAAAGCAACGTTTTTATAACTCATTCTGAAGTGGGGGAAAGCCTTCCCTGACTAGGAAAAGCACAAAGGGACTGAAGTTCGGAAGGGTAGAGTTGAAGAGCTAAGCTTTGTTGTACTGCAGTTAATGTTATTTTATTTTACCATTTTTTAATGCTTTGCAACAACAATAAATTTAAAATTATGAGTTTTGGGAGAGAAGTGTTGCTTATGTGGAATATGCATAGCTCCAGGTCATCTTCCTGGACCTTTTCTCAGTGATAGCAGCAAAGACATTTAGAAATAATGATAAGAATCTCAGATTGCTCTATATTCCATCCAAAAAGCAGAATTAGGACTATGACCATGACCAGTTCTGACCAGCTGTATTGCAGCTGTCTATCAAATGTTTTGCATTTTTAGTTTTTTTCTGTCATCTCCTAATATATTGGATACCTATGAATATGGAACTCAAACAAATAGAATAGACCCTAAATTATTTATCACAGGTATGTGCTATTTTAGAAAAAGAGCATGTATTTTTTTTTTTAAACTGGATTAGTTACAACTTTTGTAATTGTGGAATTTATAACTTGGACAGGTTCTGTATCATCTTGCTAACAAATTCCAGATTGCCCCAGTTCCAGTTCACACAGGCATGCAAGTAACCCAAACCCTGTCAGGTAAGCTCAAAGGGTGGCACATAAAGTCCCTCTTTCAAGAATGTCAGGCCTTGTGCAAACTCACATAGCAATTCCAAGGCATCTGAGAGGAAAACTGTAGCAGAAAACAATTCCATGTTCATATAAAGGAGACTTCTGTAAATCATAGGTTTTTCATTTACAAGATGCTGAACTTTTCACTTTTGACCTGTGAAGTACATTTGGATAAAATGCCTAAATCAAATTAAAAATGCTAGATAAAATGATGTCAAATTGTAAACTGAAAACATAGGGGAGGAAAGCAAGACTTAACAAAGCATGCTGTGCTGAAGCCAGTGTTGATTTACTGAACAGATGTCCACTCATCAGCTTCTTCAGGATTTCAGAACTCACAGGTGTAGGTTTCACATTTTAAATAGGTTTTGTTGTTGTTTGTTTTTTTTTTTTTTTTCAGAAGATCATAAGGAGATCATTGGGTTTTCTACTTCTAACAAACTTCCCATCAGCCAGTCACATAAGTTGCATTACCTCCCATTATGTATGTGATTACTGACCCAAATGCCTACTGGTTTGAATTAAAACCCATCAAAGGAGGTACATACTTCAGTGCCAGTCTTCCTTAATGCAGAAGGTGCTCACAACTTCAGGCATTGCCATAAACTTTCATTCCTTAATTTTTAGATACATTAACTTTGAATTGCAATACATACATATGGGACACTATAATCAGTTACTCATTTTTTTTGCACAGTTGGCCTAAATTCCCGTTTAAATTCTTTACAAGCCCCAGCGAGGCGCACTGCCGGAGGAACCCTGCGCTTCCAGCACCGTGCAGGACGGTTCCTTTACCAACCCTTGGCCATTTCGCGGGCTCAGCGGGGAAGACCGGCACTGTTCCAGAGACTTTTGGCTAGGAAGGGCCCGAGTACCTGCGGCGCTCCGGCCTCGGGCTCCTTCCCGCGCCGGGCCGCTCGGGCCGGGGCGGCGGGGCCGCGGCAGGGGCGGAGCGCCGCTGNCCGGGCAGCGCCGGGCGCCGCCACGGCCGAGTGAGGGCCGGGGGCCGAGCCGCGCCGGGGGCCGGGCGGACGGTGGAGGAGGAGGAGGTCGCAGCCCCGCGGGGCCTGAGCCGCGGTCGCGGCGCGGGTAGGAGCTCCGGCCCCTCCCGGCCGCCGCTTCGGAGCGGGCCTGGGGCGGCCGCCCGCGCTGCCTCCCTGCTCACGCCCCTGGCAAGGCCCGGCCGCCCGTGTGCGGGGATCAGGCAGACCGCAGCGCCCGGCGCATCCCGGGTGAGGGCGGCCCCTGGGAGGGAAGGGTGCGAGGAGCCGCGAGTGCGGCCCGAGGCGGGCGGGAGCGGCAGGGTGGGTGAAGCGGCGCACGGGGCCTGGCGCACGTCGCGCCGGGGGTCGGCTCTGCCAGGCCGGCCGGGCCTCGCCGCAGCCTGGCCAGCCGCGGGTCTGTGCCCGCAGCGAGCGCCCTGCTCGGGCTCGGCTGCTGCCTGGAGAGTTTGAATGAGTCTTCCCTCCTCCCCTAGACGAGGAAGGAGCGGGGCTGTCTGCGTGCCACATGTTCTCCCCTCTGCAGGCCTCTCCTAGGAAAGTGCAGCCTGTAGGAGCTACCATGTCTGGCAGGAGACTCCTCTGTCCCTCTTTTAGGGATTTCTTAAGGCGTTCCAAAGATTTCTATGAGTATTGAGTTTCAGGCTCATTTTGTTTGCAGCCATGACCAAACGAGAAGTATTGCGTATATATGGCTGTACTTTGAGGCCTTGAAGAGGCTTTGAGAGACTTAAGAGAAATAGCTCACTGAAACTGGACAGAATATCTGTTGTAGTGCTAAACATTGCCTTTAGGTTCAGTCACAATTAGAAAATTTATAAATGATGATTAAGTCATTTTGGCCAGCAGTTTCCTAATGTTTGACTGGATAAGTTAATTATATTTAGTACTCATCTGAGACCTGATTTAAGAGAAGCATCAGAATATTATCTTGATGTATTTTTTCTGAGAGAATATTTTGGAAGTTTCATGGGTTTTTTCTATATTGTCAGCAGAAGAGGCTGTTCTTTGGACAAGGATAAATGTTACTAGGTGTTTTTTGGGGTTTTTTTTGGTATGGTTTTATGTTGTTGGGTTTTTTTTAATCTTCTTCCCGCCATTTTGTTTCACTATTCCCATGGCATTGGGGTCCAGCATTACTCAGATTTTTAGGTGCTGTCACGACAAAAATATGGTAACAGTTTGTAGGTTAGACATGATTTATGAAGCATTAGTTTGTCTAAACTCGCAGGGCTTGATTTATCGTTTATAAAAATTATTTACAAATATTTCAGAAATAATGTAGTTTCCTGTAGGTGCAGTAGATCTGAAGGGTAGCATAGAAAGGATAGCAGCATCAGTAGCTCTCTGAGAGCACCCTTTGGGACTACGTTTCTCATTAAGACTTCCCATTCTTTCAGTCCTCTTCTGTGAAACAAACATTATTGCTTTAATTAGCTAGCAGTCATCAAGCTGCTATCAAGAGAAGATTTGGTTTTTTTTCTTCATAGGAGAAAATCTGGGGATTATGAGGGAATTTAGAGGGAAGAATATGTTATGGAGTGGAGGATTTTACTGTGTTGCAGCATAATTTCTCCACTACCAGTTCAATCCTCCATGTGATGGTAATTTAGGAGCCAGCTTCCATTTGGATGAGAGTCAGTGAGTGCCAGGAAAAAAAATGTGGCCATCCTCTAATGCAGTGAGGTTTAGGTCAGAGGCTGGGATGAAGCATAGAAGAGATCTAGAGGAGTAGAGAAGGGGGTAGAACATGAGAATAAAACGTGAAACAGCAAGGCTTTTTTGGTTCTGGTTGACAAATATGGGTCGACATCCAGAGCTGTCTCTTACTGTTGCATGGTTGTCTTGCCTTGCTCTCACCTTCAGTAACAGGTAGGAAAGGATTCCACTGCTGAAATTAATTTTGGGATTTGCATGACTTGGAGATTACACCCTGTAAAAGGTTTTTTCCTCCTTTCATGCAAGGCATACTCTTGCCTTTTCTTATTAGCACTTTTTAAAATTTAAAATAAAAGTTAATGGATCCAGACCTATTCAAATTCACACCAACAAGTGCACTTATTTGTGTACAGACCTTACAGAAAACACCTGTATTTTTTTACAAATCAGAAGAAAAAGTACTTTACGTATAAATTAGATAATAGAAAATCATGACTAAGACTTGACAACATCAATTTTTAGTTGCACGTGACAAGAGCATGGTTGGATATTTTAACATTTTCATTATAGGAATCCCTTTTCTAGAAAAATAAAGGGGATGATCCAGTGGGAACCTGTATTTCTGTGTGAACAGTTTCAGAATGTTACTACCTTCTCAGCTGAATTTTATGCTCTCCCAGCTGGGGTGTTAAAACTGGGTGTGCATTTGTTATACTTTAGTACAAGAAGAAATTCATGTTTGTAATTGCAAGAAATCATACTGAAAGTGGTATAAATGATTTACTGGTGCAGTAGGGTTAGGGTTATGTACTGCATATTTAGTCAGGACCTAACTAAGGGTGATATTTTCTAAAGACTCTCTTGCCTCATGTCTGTAGAAGACAACAGTTGATATTGTCAGGTGTCTGATTTCCTGTTTTAGAGGGAAACAAATCCTATGTCAGTAGTCCAGTAAATACTTTTAACATTGTTGTAGAGAGGAGGCCTGATGAAAAGTTTTGTGAATCCCTTTTTGCCTGCAAAAATGTTGAAAGTTTTATTTTATAGATGGTTTTTTTTTGAAGGGACTGTCAGATTGAAAGCTTCTAATGCATGATTTTTAATGATTACTTGAAAATCTTCCTACATAAATTTCATAGAGCTGTGTAGAAAGCAAATATTTTCTTTCTTATAGGTGTGTTAAATCCATCTGATTGCAAAGACGTCATCCTAAATCTGAAATTTGTTCTAGTGTAGCTCATTATTCCTAAATTTGGCAACAAAAATCCTGTGCTGCTGATTAGTGAAATGAAGAAAAAATCATTTTTTTAGATGTCATTGCTGCTAATTCAGAGTTTTGAGATCATGAAGCACAGAGGAAAAGGTGGTGGTATTTAGGGAAAAATGCTTAGGAAATTATGGAGATAGAGGGTTGATCTGTTAAGGTTTTTCACGTTCATGTGAAACATATTGTTCTTATTTTTGGTATCATGCTCACACAGCTGCAAGCTCGGTTACAGGAATGGATCTATGAAAAAATTTTCATGTCTCCCAGTTCAAAAATCATAAATTTACTTCTAGTTTAATCCATACTGGAAAGAGCTTGTAACATTTTTAGTCTGTGCCTCTGCCATCACTTTGGGCTGGTATGTGCTGCTGCTGTATCATCCTGTGGAGGGAGGAGGAAAGGTTCTTATGCAGCCAAGTAGCCTCTTGTCTGCAGGCTAAACATGTGGGTGTAGGAGCCCTCTGGTGTAGTATCAGCCCACATTTATGTTCAAGTGACTGCAACCACAGCCTTAAAGAATATATGTTCTGTGTTCACTTTGTGCAATTGCATTTTCTGAATGCAAAGTTTTGCTTTAAAGTACATTTCTGGAGATTCTGCATGCCTGTCTTTGAAATATGTAGCAATGTAGTTTAGTCTTGCTGCCTTTAGATGGTGTGAAACAAAATGCTAGGAATGTGAATTTATGTACTTTATTGTTTGCCTTGTTTGGACATTGGATGAAGATCAGTGCAGGTAATTGTAAGGAGGCACATTCAAAGGCAAGGTAAAGGAAAAATTAAAAATATGGAAGAATTGGTGATGACAGGGGAGCAAGTGAAGGAATAGGACACAATGTATCTTTTTCCTGCTAAATATGTCTTTGCTTACTATTCTGTCCTGTACTGGGACTGAAACAAATCAGTAGTTCAGCACAGTTATAAAGGATGTTGTTTTTCCCCCTCCTGTAAAACAAGGAAATACTGCTGTATTGCTGCTTGCTGTCACTTTCTTTGGGATGCATGACATGCTGATACTCAGTTGATGTGCATCTGTGAGTGCTTTCTAACCTGTTCAGTCAAAAGGCTCCAGTACATGTTAAAAAAGTATTATTACCAGATCCCTGCTAGCACAGGTGATTTTGGAAATAAAATTCCACAAGATGTGTTTTTTAAACATATCAGCAAATATCACTGATAATCCCTGGTGGATTGTGAACAGTTGGGGTAGTTATCTTTTTCCATTAGCACAGATCGTTTTGGAGAAATAGAGCTGCTGGCAGCCTGGTCTTGAGCTGGCCAGCTTTATCCTGCAAATATTTAAACAAAACAATGAGTGATGGAGGTGTGAAGTAATGTAAACCCTGAGGGACACAGTTGGTGAGATGTTGGTTGTGGGTGCAGCTGTTCTGACGAGACTGAGTACTTTTGGTGTAATCGTCAACAAATACCAATATGCTCTAAGCTGAACTGTAATTCTCCTTTCAGACATAAAAGAAACAAGCCCTTTTTTTAGATATGCTGAAATGATATTCTAGGTGCTTGGTTGGCTTTGGGGCTTTTTTTTTTTTGGTTATAGGTTCTACTTAGACTTAGCAAGAGCCTTTTCAAACAGAAGGTGCTTGAGAATGGTGAATAATTTGAAAATTTCAGAGTAGTACTTGGGCTGATATTTTGTCCTTTCTTAGAGTTTTGGAAGGAAAAAGTGAACTGACTTACCAAGGCTGTCCTGCATACGCATTTTTTGAATGTATGTATAGTAAGCATCTTTTGGGTTGACATCAAATTCGTTTTCCTTTCACTAGTGAAATTCATCAAATTCACAATTAAAAAACACAGGGTATTGAGGGTTAAGAATATCCATGTTCTAACTGAAAAGAAATTTTGAGAGAGAAATAGCACAAATCATTTAAGCCTTATTGTTATCAGATATGTAGTGCTACTGAGTCTGTGATTTTCTGACTTCATTGTTGATATTTTGTGACTTTAGTCTTGGCATATTTTTGGTGGTTTTCTTTGCTGATTTTGTATTTAACATTCAGACCCCCTGTACTTGCTTTCGATATGGACAGGTTTTGAACAATCATTATGTAGAAGATTGTGTTTGGTGTTACTACATGAATAGAAATTATTACTTTTAAGGACCATTTGTAACTTGGTACTTTGCCCTGTAGCACATCAGGAAAAGGTCTGGCTGAAATAACAGTGCAGAGGATACTTAAGTATATTGGAGAAGAAACGCTCACTTGACTTGAGAGGTGGGTAGGATAAATGTCACTGATAGCTTAGCCTGGTTTTTGGGCACCATGAGCTTGAGAGTGAGATACGTTTGCTTGGCCTGGTGTCTGTTAGGGGGTTCATCCTGACCCACTGCCATACCTGTCATTTAGAATCTGGTGCAGCTGGTGTTTAGGGGATATTATTGGAGGATTTAGGGAAACTGCAGGGTACACTGGAGGTGATGGTTAGAATATGGACTAACTTTGTTTGTTCCACTGTTCATGAAACAATGTAAAAGTAGAAAAACATCAAATTGAGAAAACTTGGTAGGGATAGGTAGTTGGGTAGAAGTCTTTATTTCTGATTTTTCTCTCCCATTCTCTACAAAACAGAGTTAAAAATTAACTGACATAGATATATTTATATTTATTTTGCAACATAGCTTTAGTCATTATCAGTGTTTGAAATAAAAGTTATTTCACATATTATTTCACATGTCATGTATTAATTATTTCACGTGTCACATATTAAGATAGTTGTCGTTTATTTTGGCTAAAATACTGTGTATAAATGTTAAGGCATACCTCTACATTTCTCAAGCAAACTGCTTGCAAAGCAGGAAATTCCTTCTCACTTAAGCATTAGGATTAAATGCTTGAAGTTTGAGTACAAGCAGCCAATCAGTTGTGGTACTGATGATCCTTAGAGGTCTCAGCTCAGTTAAAACTGGCAGTTCTACCACCAAACAATATTTATTACAGCATTTATTGTGAAAGGTTTTGTTGAAAGAAGTATCCCCGTGCAGCTGAGTGGTCTGTTCTGCCCCTGCCGTGGGTGGCTGTGCTGTGGCTGGGGTCAGCTCTGGAAGCAGCCTGTCCACACCCTCCCCTCTCCTCCCCTCCCTTGGCCACACCCTGCCTTCCTTGCACTGCTCACAGTCTGTGCAGCCTCCTGCTAACCTGATGGCATCAGAGTTTTCAGCTGTGGACATCTTCTCTGCTTCTCTGCTAGCTACAAAATTGGTTGTACTAATAGGAGAGAAATACTAATTCAATTCAAGCAGACTGAGATAAGCCTGCTGTTTTGGACCAGGATCTGGCTTGTGTGTATGAATGTATTTGTTACACACCTAGAGAATATCTAGTGAGATTGTGCATTGTTTTTTAAATCTTCTCATGCTGAAAGTCTCATGAATAATGAACTACTGAGTTGTGTTTCATTTAAACCAGTGCTGCATGGTTCCTGTGATTTTTGCTGCGTAATCTCAGCAAAATGCTAGGAGTGACAGGACAAGTGGAGAGAATATAGGCTAACATGATTACACTGCTGTCTTGGTTTTTTACAGCCTCTTGGTCATATGCTGAGAGTGGCAGATGGTGACAATTGAATTTTTCAAGGATGTTCTGTGGTGAAGCTTTAGGAGAGATGTGTGCAGTATGTCAGCTAGATTTGAGCCATGTTTTGTGGCAATAAAAAATAATTAGGACTGAAAATGTATGGATTACATTCCAAATTCTGGAAAAGATACTCCTGTCTTACAGATCCTTTTGGTGTCACTGTTTGGGTTTTTTTCCCAAGTCTGAAGTAACTCAGAGAGGATAGGGATTTAGAAAAGAAAAAGAATATGTTTGTACATAATGTTGGAATGTTGGAGAGGCAAATGGAATTAAGACATAGCTTGTTACACAAAAATAAAAGGATTTATGCAGTATAAGGCAAAAGTTGCTGTAAAATTCTCTATAAGGAATCACAGAATCATTTAGGCTGGAAAAACTCCTCTAAGACCATTGAGTCCAATAGTAAATCTAACAGTACCAAATCTACAACCAAACCATGTCCTTAAGCAGCTCTATGTATCTATAGGTCTTTTGAATGATACCAGAGATGGTGTCCTAAGAGATAAAGAATGACATAAAAGGAAAAGGGGCAATGAAAAACCAAAATAATTGTACTTAGCAGTTGTGGAACAGCTGCACCTTTGTATTATTTTTGTCAAGAGTGGTTTGAATCCTAATTGGAGCAATGCCTGGTAACTGCCATGACAGGAATCCAGGAAATACTGAATTTTGAAATTTGAAAATTGAATTCTAAAGTCTTGCCCATATCTCACAGTATCTTTTCCTTTTGTATTTCCCCACCTGAAGTATGGCACTCAAGTTTAAATTTAATGTTATTGCAGCAGACATGAAGAAAATCAGTGATTTGGTGCTACAACACTTAAAAATGACCTAAAGTACTTGGTGTTTTTTGAACTTCAAAAAATGCTAAGGTTTGCTGTCTGTGTTTGCTTTTCTGCAGTTTTTATTGACTTTTGTATTGACTTACACCTGTATTGAGTTACACGTGATTTCAGTACACAGAAGGGAAAACTAAATTTTATTTTTATTGCTTACAGTAATTAGAGTTCTGAAGCCATGGGAGTAAAGGTCCAGAGACCTCGTTGCTTTTTTGACATAGCCATCAACAATGTACCCGGTAAGAAAATTAAAAGTATCAATTCAGTAGCATGATATTCATATGTGATATGTATAGGAATAATAAAAAATACCATTTAACTTCACAGTAAATACGGTGTTTTTTTATTTTTCTAGCTGGAAGAGTGGTCTTTGAATTATTTTCAGATGTGTGTCCAAAGACATGTGAGAATTTTCGCTGCCTTTGCACAGGTTTGTAGATTTTACTATTTAATCTGTAATTTTTAATGTAATGTCATCTTAACTAGTTTGATGTCTATTATTATTCATGACATTTTGTTAAATATGAAAGTAAGTTCAGCATTGGTCCTTGACACCTCTGAGTATTTAGCTGATGGCACACATATGATCCTACACATATGATGCAGAGTCAAAGCAGTTGTTATTTAATCTGTAATTTTTAATGTAATGTCATCTTAACTAGTTTGATGTCTATTATTATTCATGACATTTTCTTAAATATGAAAGTAAGTTCAGCATTGGTCCTTGACACCTCTGAGTATTTAGCTGATGGCACACATGATCCTACACATACGATGTAGAGTCAAAGCAGTTACAGCTTTGGCTTAGT
This sequence comes from Passer montanus, assembly GCF_014805655.1. NCBI lineage: Eukaryota > Metazoa > Chordata > Aves > Passeriformes > Passeridae > Passer > Passer montanus. Next base: position 9,375,599 of record NW_024356504.1, on the reverse strand, counting down.
GTGTTCAGGGAGTGTATACTAACCAACTTTAAATACAGGCACAGTAAGCTGATTTTCTGTTACTAGCACAGATATTAGTGTTCACATTATATAACATCATCCAGTCTTGAAAGGTAGCCAACAAGAGGTCAACCATGCAGACTTATGTTTCAGTCTTATGATACTTTGTGGAATTTGAAAGGTGATGCTTTTATTCGTCAGTTGTTTTTTCTGTTATTTTAATTTCTTGATGGACACTGGTAATTTCTGCTCCTATTGAAAGTATATTTCTTGAGGAAAATACTCAGGAGATTCTCCCTTGGAAACATTTACAAACAGAATTACTTTCCTGTGGACTGCATGTTTTTGTTGCAAATGCTGAGAGCTTAGCAAAACTTGAGTTTACTGTCACAAGAATAACTCAGTGAATACATAAATAGCATATCTGCTTTCTGTCTTTAGCTTTTTCTGCTTCCTTTCCTTCCAGCTAGGTTGTTTTTCAGGTCAAGAGTTTGCAGCTGTTAATAGTGAATCCCTCAGCAGTACTAATATGATCTGAATCAGATGTGGATACATGATTATATTCCTGTTAACTAGATCATGCAGCACACCATTGAGGATGTCTGCAGGAATGTAGGCATTATCTGATCTGACAGTAGCTTTACTGGCACAAAATCAGATTATCAAAATTTGTTAACAGATTTGAACTTTAATAATTTTTAATGGCTGTGACTATGTTAACATGTGACTGGCATTCTTTATCTGCTGTCAGCTGTCCAAAAGTCAAATTATTGAATAAAGGTGTTACTCCCTACTGCTGCCTTATATTTGTGAATTGAAGTCTGCAGCAGTGTTTCAGGTCAGCAACAAGTATTACTAAGTTCATCCTTTGCTGCTGACATCCATAATCAAATTCAGATCCTGAACTATTATGCTGCCTTAACACATATAAGAATAGTGAGACAAATATGCAGAAAGTTTATTATTGATCATCAGCAAATTATTAAAACTTTTAATTTCTGTTTCCTTACTCATCTTTCTTTCTGGAAGTTTTGAAAAGTGTGTGCTGTCTTCATAAAACAGGGATCAACAGCTCCATGTTTTCCTGGCGTGTGCCAAGTTAGTGCAACATACACAGCTTCACATTTATCAGAGTTCCTATCAAAAGTGGGTTTTTTTCTAGCTGTTCAAATCCGCCAGTCTGTAAGTTCAGAGTCAACTGCCCTTGACAAAAGCTGCCAGTTTAATTGCTCAGAATAAGATTATAGGAAGATGTCTTTCCAGCATGAAGAGGAAGTGGTCTTCCCTGAGAAGTCCCATTGATTACCTTACTGTTACCTTCACAGAACCCACCATGAGCCATTCATCTTGCTAACTCAGCAGAAATCCTCTCTCTTTGAGCATTGTGTTGTAGCTGAAGCAGAGTTTGCTTAAATGGCAGAGCTGATGCAAGGGAGGAAGATTGCAGTTGTCATCATGAGCAGGGGAGGGAATGAGAGTCCTCCTCCTTCCCCCTGCCTCTATGGCTTTCTTACAAATTTTTATGGTACCTTAACCTTGCTGTGTTTTAACTACAGGTCTGATTGTTTCTCGCACGTTTCTGAGCCATACCAGTTGTCATGAATGTAAACTGGATGTTTAGCTTCAGTCAATCTGCTTGGCAGTGACCAGAGTTGTATACTAATGTCAGTAAGGAATTCTTCTAGCATAGCTGTAGAGACAGAAAGTAGTTTCTGCACTGCTTTCTTAAATGCCAGTTTCTTACTGGTATTACAGGTAAGTGTCTGCCTCACAAGCCAGTTTTTCAGAGCACAGAAGATAATTTTGGTTGAGTGCTTTATATAGAACTGTTTTTGTAATGAAGATTCTGTAGATGCAGGGAGTAATTTCTGGTTTTGTTCATTCTCTTCTTTAGGTGAAAAGGGTACAGGAAAGTCCACCCAAAAGCCATTGCATTACAAAAGTTGTCTGTTTCACAGGGTTGTGAAAGATTTTATGATCCAAGGAGGTGACTTCAGTGAAGGTATGACGTGAATCTTTAAAGAAAATTTGCCACTTACATAATAAAACACTGCAAAAGTTCTTTTTAGAACCATTTACTTAAATTAATTATTCTCTGACAGATATCCCTGCTTTCCCCCCTTTCTTCTGTGTGAGAACCTTTCCATGAAAACTTGTATCATAAACTTATGTATGTGCATTCACACACTTTTGCTCAAGTTATCTCAATCATTCCAAGAGCTAAATACCTACTATTGAAAGGTTGAAGCATGAGAAAAAAATACTTTATCTGCTGCTGGGAAATAAAGAAAAAAGGGAAACAACTTTCTTGTTTTCCAAGTTTTTTGCTTTTGGATTACAAAGATGCATCTTGATTGTGTTTGCATATCTTAAAGAATAATGTCAGTGACTTGAATGCAGTTACATCAGTATTATGAAGTACCTTCCACATAATCTAACTCTTTTAATCACTACTTTAACTGTCACTTCTCTTTTAAGGAAATGGCAGAGGAGGAGAATCCATTTATGGTGGCTTTTTTGAAGGTAGGAGTTCTATCAGCCTGTTCTGTTTTGGTGTTAAAATAAACAGTCACCTTTTTATGTTCTGTAGTATGTGTTCTGTAAACCTGAATTCCATTTTTTAAGAACATTTTGTCTGGTGTTGAAGGCCTTTGACTGTCCCATTTAAGTTATTTTACTTTTAAGACATGAACCATTTTAATGAATGAAAAACTAAAGCTGAACTCCTTTGTATTTATCCCTTTTACCAGACATACATTTTTATTGCTGGTTTTAGATATCTATTTTTTGCTTGCTCAGCTTAAAAGCTGGTTTCCCTTTGAGGGAAAGGGAGAAAGGTGTTGATGGGGTTGTGTTTCCTTGCAAAGAGCCCTGCTTTCCTGAACCCAAGATGAATTAAAGATGGAGCTTTTTGTTTTCTCACAGTCCTGGTTCTTTTCAGGCAGTGTTGCAGAAGAAGTTACACTTGCTGCGTTTCTCAGCCTGTGTTTGTCCAAAATGTAGTGGAGCATTTCTGTTTATTGGAGCAGTTGTTGTGTTACACCTAAGCCCAGGTGCTGGGTAGCTGCCACCCAGGCAAGGTTAAGCCCCTCTCCCCTCCTGGATACTTTTTTTTGCCATTGGTTGTTGTCCAGGCTTGCAGCTCACACAATAATTGTTCACTGCTGTAGTTGGCCCAGGCTGCAAATTTATATCAGGTCTTCAGTGGAATGAACAGTTTGCAACTGCCAAAAAAGGGAGGAGGCCTTACCTTGCACTGACTCTCTGATCAAACTTTAGCCTGATTCAGCTTGCTAAAATGCCTAAAGATGATTGCAGCAAAAAAAAAAATTAAAAAATACCCATGTTAGTGAGTGGATCCAATAAAATGCCTAAAGATGATTAGAGAAAAAAAAAAAAATTCCCATATTAGTGAGTGGATCCAATTTTGGCAAGCATAAGAACCAACACCAATGAGTAGCTGGATTTGAGGAAATATATGGCTGGGAGAAATGGAAAAATGAGCACAAACTCCACTTACCTTCTGACAGTATTGGGCTGCCTGTTCAACTTTGCTGGTCACAGTATGGAACTGAATTTGTGAAAAGTTTTGCTCAATTAACCAATGCACCACAGGATTAGATTGACATTTGATGCTATTGTACAAGTGATTAGAGAGTGAGTGGGACCATCCCTTTCATGGCTAGTGACAGTAGCATTATGAATATTGTACATTTCTTTGTTAATACTTCCTCTTGCCATCTGTATCCTAACAGAATTGAACAAATGTCCTCATGGATGCAGAATTTCCTTCTCTCAAAAGCCTTTTTGCTGTTTTGGGAAAGAAGGGAGAGGATGGTTTCTTACAGGTGTTTTAAATGAAGAATAGTGATTACATTTTACACTTCATTTCATAGTTTTGTTGGGATTTAGTTTGAACTATTAACAATTCCTTGCTCATAAGAAGTAGGATTCATTGAACTTAAACTAGTTAAACTCATTTTCTTAACGGCTAACTTGATAAATTCATTTGTCTGTCAGACAAACAAATTGTTTGGGATTACTATCAAACTATCTGTGTGTACTAAAAAAAAAAAAAAAAAACCAAAACAAAAAAAAAAATTAAAAAATACCCATGTTAGTGAGTGGATCCAATTTGGCAAGCATAAGAACCAACACCAATGAGTAGCTGGATTTGAGGAAATATATGGCTGGGAGAAATGGAAAAATGAGCACAACCTCCACTTACCTTCTGACAGTATTGGGCTGCCTGTTCAACTTTGCTGGTCACAGTATGGAACTGAATTTGTGAAAAGTTTTGCTCAATTAACCAATGCACCACAGGATTAGATTGACATTTGATGCTATTGTACAAGTGATTAGAGAGTGAGTGGGACCATCCCTTTCATGGCTAGTGACAGTAGCATTATGAATATTGTACATTTCTTTGTTAATACTTCCTCTTGCCATCTGTATCCTAACAGTATTGAACAAATGTCCTCATGGATGCAGAATTTCCTTCCCTCAAAAGACTTTTTGCTGTTTTGGGAAAGAAGGGAGAGGATGATTTCTTACAGGTGTTTTAAATGAAGAATAGTGGTTACATTTTACACTTACTTAATTTCATAGTTTTGTTGGGATTTAGTTTGAACTATTAACAATTCCTTGCTCATAAGAAGTAGGATTCATTGAACTTAAACTAGTTAAACTCATTTTCTTAACGGCTAACTTGATAAATTCATTTGTCTGTCAGACAAACAAATTGTTTGGGATTGCTATCAAACTATCTGTGTGTACTAAAAAAAAAAAAAAAAACCAAAACAAAAAAACCAAGCCAAAAACCAAACAAAAAACCAGAACAACAAAATGCCTGAAAATTAGGGATTTATTAAAAGTTAATACACAGCTTTTGTTCCAAAGAAAAATAGAACAACAACTTAAACATCTCTGCTAACATTGGTAGGAGACAGATCTTTTGTGCAAGAATACTAAATTTTAATTTTTTTTTCCTCTGAGGCTATAAACCATTGTATTCATATTTCTCCTTGTTACATAGAATGAACAGAATGATGCTTTAAAAATAGCTGCTATTTTTAGTCCATTTTTAATACAACTTTTCATTCAAGTGACTAACAGATTTATTTAATTAGGTTTCATTTACTTAGATGATAGCATTTACTTAAGCATATATCGTATGCTTAAAAAGTAACTGAAAACACTTTCTTTAGATGAAAGTTTTGCTGTAAAGCACAACAAAGAATTTCTCCTTTCAATGGCCAACCGAGGGAAAGATACAAATGGTTCACAGTTCTTTATGTAAGTATTGAAATGTCTTGAAATGTGTATATGGTTTGCTATTTGTAAGCTGTAAAGGGAATCCTTTTAAATATTGAAGACTAGCTCCTGTGCAAAGCCAAAGTTGATGGTTTTTTACCAGCTTGCCTGGAAGTAGCCATTTTCCAAAATAGTACTTATTTTTACCCCTAATGTGTTTATTTGTATTTAATTTTCTGTGCAAAAGGGCTTTCAGTAGTTTTCAGTAGCTGTGTTCTAACTTGCACAAAAAAGCAAACCTGTTAGTTTCTTGTAAAATTCTTAGTACTCTAATAAATTGTTTTCAGGAAGGCGGCAAAACAGCTCTGGGGGTTCCCTACAGTAGTAGAGGGCTTTTTCTAATCACAAAATAGTTTTCCAGTACAGTCTTACTTATAGTAAAACGTAAATTCTTAAATTTATAAAAATATATTACAGTAGACTCTTAAATTCTACATTATGTAGAGAAAGTATTCTCAAAATACATCACTCTACTCTTACCCGTATATCATGGCCTTAGTTAACATAACAAGTTGTGGATGTCAGCATTAAAACCTTATTTTGGGATTCCTGAATGATCCTTACTCTAATCATCTCAGTTTTCTAGTCTTCCATAACTGACATGCATGCCTTAGTAATGCTAGTGTGGGGGAAAGAGAGAGAGTCAGTTCTGCTTCTGTGTCAAGTAATCTCTACATGCAGATACTTTTTCTTCCAGTTTTCTGGTTATTTTCTAATGTGTAAGAGGTTATTTGCATTTTTCCTGCAGATTTTTGTATCTGTTCCTGGTAGTGTTTATATAATTCAATAAGAAGAAATTTATTATATCCTATATGAGGATTCTGTCTAAAAATTTATGTGCAATTTTGTTTTTTCAGTAAAATGTAATAATCAAAGTGTTTCATTGAATAGGTAGTTTTACATAAACATTAAATATATTTAACTGCACACAAACATAGACTGATATGTCTTGGTTTTGTTCAATTTTATTAGTGTACTCAAAATAATGTTCACCCTCCTGTGTGTAGATTATATGATTTGAATGCTACCTGCTTTTCACTAATACTGATTTTGTTTTTCTCTTTAATTTAAAATCTGGAAACAACAGAACAACTAAACCTACACCTCATTTGGATGGGTAAATATCTCTTCTTTTTTTCTTACATTTCTTTGGGAGCTGCCTTGAGAAAGTTAAGTGCTAAGAATACTTACTTTTGTTTATGTTCTTCAGGCATCATGTTGTTTTTGGACAAGTCATCTCAGGTCAGGAAGTTGTGAGAGAAATAGAAAACCAGAAAACAGATGCATCTAGTAAACCATATGCTGAAGTACGCATACTCAGTTGTGGAGAGTTAATTCCAAAATCCAAAGGTAAAGTTAAATTGGACATATGAGGTAATTTTGCTTGTTTTCTTCCATGCTGGCCGCTTATAAAAATATTTAGAAACTTGTAATAGATGATGGCATGGTTGGTGAAAAGGTGTATAACATTGCAGAGCAGTCTGTTTTCTAAAGAGCTTAAAAGTTGTTGGTGCAAAAGACATTAAAGAACAATCATGTACCTTTTTTCAAAGCTTCTCCTGTCTTGAATTTTCTTATACTCACTACATTTTAGTACAAAGCTGGCAAGCACTTGTCATATCAGCTAGAGTGCTGTGTTAGGGAGATTGGTGGCAGTCTGTCTTCATTTGATAACTCATACTTCTTCGGAAGGTGTTGAATTTGTATTCATAGTATTTAGAGGTGAGGTGAGATTGTTCTTTGTTTCATTGCCACCTGGCCTACACCTAGATCCTTTGATTGAAATTATTTAGAAAAATGTTAATTTTTCTTTTATAAATATGTACTTGTTACATTCTGTAAATACTTATGTATTTAGATAATCTAAAAATATTGCAGAGACTTTTTATTAAATATAGTACTAAAATAAGGATGTTGAGCAAAAGTTTGAGAACAGAGAGCAATTATCTTGGTCTAGACATACAAGAAAAATGAGAATCATAGAGAATTGTCTTTTGGAAGCATTTTGCAAGAAGCCCTAAAATTTTCTGATGAGAACGAGCTGATTCCACTCAGCAGGCTGTCCTAAACTGGTAGGAGTACTTGCTAGTTTGTACTGCACCTGGAAGTGACTGGAAGGCCAGTATACTCTGTGAAAGGTGGAAGTTTTTCAGTAGGTTGGCAGGCTTTTGTTAGTCTGTATCAAGTGAGGCTTGTGAATAAACACATGGAAAACACCTTGTGTAAGTCACAGAATTACAGTGTATTCTGAGTTGGAAGGGGCACACAAGAATCATCAAGTCCAGCTCTTATGGAGTGTGAATTATGGACCAGGTGAATGGTCTGGTCCCTACCAGGGTCAAACCTTGGTGCTCTGACCAAGCTCTGACCAGCTGAGCTCATCTCAGTTGTCACGCAGCTATGAGTTGGGTCTGTGATGCTAAGCTGAAAAATAAGTGAGATTTAGTGCAATGGGGTCGAATTTCATCCACACTACCCGTGTGGGGATTTGTTAATGATGTAACATGAAAAAAGGTATCCATAAAGTGTATTACCATAAAAGTAGGCCAGGATTGTTTCTGTTGGGGTACATGCCACAGCTCTGATCCTGTTCTATGAATAAAGCTCCAGCTAGCTTGTTGTTCCCCAGAAGTGTAATCTCAGCTTGTTGAATTGGAAGTGAGTGTGCTACATCACTGTGAAGAGCAGACCTTTCACCACTCTTTGTATCACTGCTTTCTGAATGTAAAACCCAACAAATTAGGATAGTGAGGTAAATTCAGTGAGTACTTGGTTTATTAATCTGTGCCTCTTATTTTCTGCTTCAAAATTTCTCTTATTAGTGATTTGATGAAGTCAGGTGAAACCTGAAGCTAAAGAATTTTTTTTATAAACATGTGTAAATAAGTTTTAAAGAATTCTTTGTATGTTGCTTATGTTGTATAAAACATCATCAGAAAACTTAGATGGTTCTGCAAGTGCTTGACAGTATACAGTTTAGACTTAAAGTTTCATAAATCCAAATTATGAAAATGTCTTGTTTTTCTAGACATATCCTTTATTGTACTATGGAGAAACAATGTTTTTCCAAAGTGTCAATTTGTTCTTAAGTGTTTTGATGAAGTAATCTCACGACACAATTACAAGAATCTGAGAGATACAAGATACAATAGTCTGGTCCATACCAGGATACAAGATACAGAGACAGCTGCAAGATGGGTGATTTTTCTGAGATTAGTTTAGAAGTGTTTGATATTAAAATGTGTCTTTGCTATTCTGATCTAAAGCTAAGAAAGAAGAAAAGAAGAGACACAAGTCATCTTCCTCATCCAGTGACTCGGAAAGTTCAAGCGATTCAGAATCATCTTCTGATTCATCGTCGGATTCTGAGAGTGCTTCAGAAGAGAAATCTAAAAAACGAAAAAAGAAACACAAAAGAAATTCCAAGAAACATAAGAAAGAAAAGAAAAAGAGAAAGAAAAGCAAAAAGAGGTCAGTTTTGAGATTTTTATTTTGTTACATGTACACCATACAGTACCATTCTCTTGTCTTAATAGCTACAGACTACATTTGTGTAAACTAGCAATGCAGGTTTCACAGTCTGGGAAATCATTGGCTTCCATATACAAGAATAAATTTTCTGATATGATCATGAAGGATCATGTTCATGTGCCTATGTACTGCAGCATGTACAGGTGTAAACAAATGAACTAAGACTTCAGTTGAAAGGTTGGAGTGGTAGGCTGGAAATGGGTAGGACTAGTTTGTTGCCATGAATTTACTTCTGTACAATTCAGTTTGAACCATATGCAATGGAACTTAGAAAAAATGTAGTATGCAGGAATATAGCAAAAATAAATATAAAATTAATAAATTAACGTACTTAAGTTTTTGGGTCTGATATGCCAAAACTCTTGCAGTTCTGGAAGATGATTAAACTGAGAAAGCAGCCTTGCTTCTGAGAATATTATTTTGAATCTAATAATTTTGTTATAGTTCAGTGTGAGATAAAAGTAGTGTCAGTTTGTCCTGGTTTAAGGCAAATTTGGGAGGAAACTCCTAAAGGGGTCCTTCTAGAAAAGCAGATTGAAGTGGCCCTTCCCCCAGCTGATTTAGGAAAAGATATCCTTGGAGAAAAGTGGAAAAAATTGTTTCTTTAAAAAGCAAAGTATTCACAAGCATAAAAAATGAATAATATTAAACAATAAAACAGCACAGTCCAGGGGAACGATGCAGGGGAGTAAGTGCAGCTTCTGATAACAAATTCTGAGCTTCTTCTCCCCCACTTTGCTCTCAAACCCATTCTTTAAGGTGCAGAACCTGATATCCAGCATAAACAGAACAGATGACTGAGCATGCAAGCATCATAAAGTCACCCTAGGACACAGTGCAAGTCACATTTTTCTAAGATAGCAGTGAAATTTAAGAAACGTTCACTTAGGGCAGTGCTGCCTAAATACTGTTTCTGTGCACCTAAGCCCTTTTCACAGAAGTTTGTAAATTGCTTGAAATTAGTATCGTCTGTAGACAGTTATATATACTGGTGTAAAATCTTAATTTTTTAGTCCCTTGAGATTGTTTTTAACACAAAATAATTAGAACTAAGAAGTTGCATCTGAATAGACAGTATGTATACATCTGGTGTTGCACCATTGTAATAAGTGGAGAAAGAGTGTTGGTCAGAAATCTACTGCTGTTGCATACTTTGGAACAAATACATCATGGGGGGAAAAGTTGTTTCTGAAATAGCTCTGTTTTCTGAGATTCTTGTGGTATCGTTGTATATTAAATTAAGAGAATTTCTGAATTATTTAAATAGATTGGAGGGTCTCCCTAATCCAAATAACTCATTATGCATATTTTCTGTACAAAAATAAAGCTCATCCAGTGAAAGTGAAGATGAAAATACTGAAGCACAGCCATTATCTACTGTCCGTCCTGAAGAAATTCCTCCTATACCTGAAAACCGGTTCCTGATGAGGAAAAGTCCTCCTAAAGTAGATGAGAAAGAAAAGGAGAGAAAAAGCAGAGAGAAGGAAAGAGAGAGGTAATATATCTGGTTTAAGTCTGACCATATATGTGCTGGCAGGGGTATGATCACATTACTGTTTTAGAACTCTAATGTTGAATCTTTTCCATATTGAACAGTTCCATGTTGTAAGCACTGCTGGATGGAAAATAGATTTCTCCGTTTATTGGAAACTGTTTTCTTCGTCCTAGAACAAAGGCTTAGTCTTTGAAAATGGTTTTAGTGAGTAAAGAATGTATAATGACAGGCATAATTTCATTTAGCATGCATTGGAACTGTCCAGTCTGAGTCTATAATTTTTTCTTTAAAAATTGAAAAACCTGGAAATCTTGTAAAATTATTGTGGTCACAGATTGAAGTTTTACTGTGTGGGTGTTACTGTCTGCTGAAAAATAAAATGGTGTGTTTTTATTTAGTTTCTGAAGAGGTTTAATACTGATTTTCATTATTTTTAAATTATTTTTAGTAATCTATCAAACTCACAGTCAACATACCAGAGAAGACTGTTAGTCACCAGATCTGGAAGGAAAATAAAAGGAAGAGGACCAAGGGTAAATGCTTGTAATCTGTTCTTCAAAATAAGCAAGGTGGTAGCACAGTCTCACTGCTGGTGGTACTGATCATATTCATTGGGATAGTTGATTTTTAAAAAAGAAGTGCATTGTAATTTATTTGAGGACTGAGGCTTGAAGGAGGACAGAAAAGAGAAGGTGGTGAAAAAAAGCATTAAAATATTTTATTTAAGTGAATATGGTAATATTTGAATTGGTGAATGGAACTAGCTCAAGAAGGGTTCTGGTGAACACAGAACCAGTAACATCAGTGCCAAGAGGGTTGGGAAGGCTTCTTCCCCTTTGGGCAGGGGGTAGCTGTCAAATTGGCTCTTTCAGTATTGTGAAGCCATATGCTATGTGCTGCATGTAGCAAATGTTTTTCATAACTGAAGTCTATCCCTCAAATTTTTAGTAAAATTCTTAACCAGTGTGAAGTATTGTTTTTGCATTGCCTGTCAAAGATATGAATCTTCATTGTTAGTAAACAAACATTTGTGCAAATTGAAAGTAGCAGAAAGCCTCTCATCAGACTACAGAAATCCTGATGTAGACCTTACCTTAAAATCAGTTATTTGATCAGACTTTGTATTCCCGCTTTAGTTAAATGTCAGATACATTTTCAGTAAGTTTAGAATTTGTCAGTGGAAACTTGGTGTATACATGTGAAGTGTCATGTTAGGTGCAATACAGAACCGAGTGCCAGGGGTGAAAATCTTGCCTAGGTGTCACAGCATGTGAAATTCAGACTAAGACAGGATTTTCTCTTTTTTCCTCCAAGCGCTACCGGACGCCTTCCAGATCCAGGTCAAGAGATCGATTCCGGCGCAGTGAAACTCCTCCACATTGGAGGCAAGAAATGCAAAGAGCTCAAAGAATGAGAGTGTCTAGTGGAGAAAGATGGATAAAAGGCGACAAGTAAGACTATTCTTTCTGGAGCATGTGCATATGGGGTTTTTAAAAAATTTTTACTTCTTAATTTTTTTTGTTGTTTATTTAAAAGTAATACCTGTTATCTTGGATTTTCAATTACAATTGCATTCAAGAAGCCAGGGTTCTGACTTGATTATTCCATTGTTTAATTGTGTGAGAGTTCAACCATGCTACTGCAAATACGTAGTTATTAATAAAAATTATCTGATGTGAAGTTTTAGTTGTGAACCTGGCTCACTTCTGGTTTAATTTTTCAGAGTGGAGGAAAATGAAAAGTTTTTAAAAATTGTATATTTTCTCTCCAAGGAGTGAAATAAATGAAACCAAGAAAGATAATCAAAAGAGCCCAGGAAGAGGTAGAGAGAGAAGAATATCAGACCACAGGCAAGTTTCTGAAAGTCCAAGCCGAAGAGGAGAAAAAGAGAAGAAAAAAGATCACAAATCCAGCAGTAAAGACAGAGAGACAAGAAGAAATTCAGAAAAGGATGACAAACATAACAAAAGCAAAGCCAAGAAGAGAGCTAAATCTAGAAGCCATAGTAAAAGCAGAGAGAAATCAAAAAGTAAAGAAAGAGACTCCAGGCACAGCAGACATGATGAAAAGAGACTAAGATCAAGAAGCAAAGAGAGAGACCACGAGAAAGGTAGAGAAAAAGAAAAGCACTATGATTCTAGAGGGAGAGAGAAAGAAAGAAGTAGGAGCAAGGAGAGAAGTAAAAGAGCAGGCTCAAGAAGTAATGAACAAGAGCATAGGAAGAGCAAAGACAGGGAGAAACGCAAGTCAAGAAGCAAAGAGCGTGAGCATGCTAGAGGAAAACACAGCTCCAGCAGCAGAACAAGGGATCGAAGCAAAAGCAGAGACAGGGGTAGGAGAGGAAGATCAAGGAGCAGGGACAGGGATCGCAGTCGAAGTAAGGACTATTCCAGGAATAGAGATAGAGAAACAAGAAGGAGAGGAAGATCAAGAAGCAGAGAAAGGAGAGGTACACCAGATAAATACAGAGGAAGAGAAAGTAGGAGGAGGAGAGAATCAAGGAGTTCAGAGAGGGATGAAAGTCAAAGCAGAAACAGAGAGAGGTATTCAAATAGGGAAAGTAGAAGCTCATATAAGAGGAATGATAGTGAAAGCCAAAGGAAGAGGCGTTCAAAAAGCCGTGAAAGTAGTAGTCCTGAATCTGGCAGAGATAAGAAGTCTAGTAGAGATCAGGATAGAAGTCCAGACTCAAAAAAGAGACCAAGTAGCAAAGAGAGAGAAGCAAAAAAATCATATTCACGCAGCAGTAAAGAAAAGGAAAAGACCAGATCCTCAGCAGAAAAAGAAATTAACCAAAAATCAAAGAGTCAGGAGAGAGATCATGTCCCTAGTAAGGATAAAAAGTCTGATCGTGAAACAAGTCCTGGAACAGATGATGACAGGCATGGATGAGTTTGTGGACTTAATGTTTCCATTGTCTCAAAGTTTTAGAGACGTTTTGGGGAACGCCTTTTTTAAAGATGTGGACTTCAGTTTGGTCTTTTGATAATCTAAAACCTGGATCATTTGTACTGCTAAAGTTTTAATAAACTTGAAATGAAAAACAAATTACATGTGTAATACAGTGTGCTGTGTTTTAAATATTTCATTGGATTATGTATCCTTCCTGTGTGTTGTCAGCTAAAAGGTAACTTCCATGCCACTTCTATTTTTTACCTGATGACCATAGTTCAGTGCAAGCAATGGCTGCCTGCAGAGAGGCTTGTTCCATATATGAAGAAGAAAACTGCAGATAAACTACATGTCATCTTAAAGCTAGGAGGATATTGCAAGGTATCCATTACTCCAGTCTTGCTACATCTGTTTTTCAGTAGGTATAAATCCTAAGGAAATTTTTTTGTAGAGGAAAACTGTGTTAGTTTTTATTGTAATCACAAAGTGAATTAATTTAAGTAAATCTTTCTTTGTACTTCTGTCACTGCCAGCAGTAGAGTTCATTCATGTAGTAAGGCAGTCATCTGTGTTTGGGAGTTATTTCTTTGTCCTAAAAAAATGTTTAAGTGCTCATCAGCATGACTTTTTTCCCTGTAACTCTCCATTCCGTGCTTTCATGTCGTCTACTGCAGAAATGAATGCTTCAGACTACCCTGCCTCAGTTCCTCAGTTGCCTAATTAGTGGATGCACAGAGAGGAAGCAGATTACCAGAATTTACAGTGGGATCAGATAAGGAACCAGGAAATCCTTCCAACATTGTTTCTTAACAAGTCCATGAGAAAACTCTTGCAGTTCTCCAGTACTGGTTTTTGGAGTAGTTGAAACAGAATTTCAAGTAATGTTTCAAAACATGCTCTTAATTTTTTTTAAACTGAAATTTGCTTTCTTCCTTGTTTCCCGTCATTCTAAAGAATGTAACTGTGAATTCCTTCTCATTCTCTACTGTCCCTCAAACCAATTCCCTCCCTTTTCTGCTTTCCTCTCCTGCCTCTAGGTCCCACCCCAGTTTGTATTTAACCACCACACCTTCACGGAAGAGAAGGAGTTTGGCTTGTGCTGCTGCAGCAGTGCCCCCATATGTGCAGTCCCCAAAGAGCAGCTGGTATGCGGTGACTCAGTGCAGTGGTCTGAAAGAATAGATTTGGTACAAATCCCAACCCTCCTTTCAGTCCATGGAACTATTCACATCTATGACTGGCAAATCTTGAAAGTCGTAAAGGGAAGTGACAAGCATTAATCTTAAACTGTGTCAAAGCAAAACAATATTGTAATTGTTTGAATTTTTGCCAAATCTTTCACTAGATGAACCAACTCGCTTTTACTGTCTTGGTAATGAGTTTGTTAACATTTTCACTTTGTGATCAGTGTTTGTTTACAGGAGATTAGGAGAAATGCCAAAGTTTGCTTGACATTGTGATCCAGACAGTTGTTTATTCTAAAGAAAAATTATTGTGTCTTGAAAGCAAAAGCAAACCTAGGATTGTGACCAACGTAAGCAGTGTTTTTGAAGGACGAAAACTAGAAGTGTGTAGAGTGACTTTTTAGCAGAATAGTTACTGGAGCTGCTTTGGCTGTCAAGTGCTTTTTGACTTTTTTACTGTGTTTTAGAAACATCTCCTATGGATTTTGTATTTCAGTGGTCATTTTACATAGAAGGCTTAAAAATGTTCCTGGTCCACCTGTGGGTGAATGACACAGCAGTTACTTAAGAGAACTCAGAGGAGTGAGCCAAAGACCTTTATAGTGGCTCTCTGAACTTTGTAGGACTTTGGAGAAGTTGTAGTCCTGCTTTGGGGGACTGTAGTAAGAGTAAAGGTAGGAAGTCAGACTTCAGAAAACTGTGTGGCAGCTTAACCGTGCATTTATACTGTGCTATGCATGCCATGTGCTTCAGAGTCTCATTTAAAAACTGTTTGCAATGTTGTTTCGTTATTTTAAATAGAGCTGACACATGAGCAAGCTATTGCAGAAGTTTATTTGCACTACTGGGAATATTCTTGCCAATATCACTGAAGCTTGTATAAGCATGTAAACAAAACAATCTACAACTATACTGACTCTGCTGTAGAAGAAGGGGGGAAATTACAGGCAGTCAGCAATACAACAATCCATAGAATATATTTTTTTTAATTGTGTTTAGTTTAGAATTTCAAAGTGGATATTAAATCCAATTGTAGTTTGCAGTTGTAGCTACTTATTTTAAAATATGCACTTGCATACCCTTTTGTATGGACTTTGTTACAGTTCAGAAAATTATTTGCACAACTTAAATGAACTTTAATTCTTTCATAACACATTAAAAATTTATCTGAGTTGGTGGCAGAGAGCCCATTTTCTTTTTTTTTTATTGTACTTTATTGGTTTTGTTTAAAAGCTGGCTACACTAAATTGCAGGTGGTGGGATACAGTTGCCTGTGTTGTATTTGGTGGTAAATTGGGTTAGTGCTGAGCACTTCCTTTAAACAGATACACAACTGCAATCTTTTACAAGGGAAGGTTTGCCAGATTTGTGCTTTTCTTTATCAAACTGAAAATTGAGAATGTTGCTTAAGAATTTGGTGGGACTAAAGCCCAATCCCAGGGGGACAGCAAGATGTCCCCAAGCACTAGTCAGTTCTTGCTGCCTTGTCAGGAGGCACTGAGGGTTGCTCTTGCAGTCCTGAGTCTGTTTATTCCCTCAGTGACAGAGCTTTCCTGTTCTCAGCCTCACAGCAGCCACCTTGTGCTGTAGTCACAGTATAGCTCAGTGCCATCTTTGACATCTGTGTCAGGTCATTCATTGGCTTGTGGCTCAGAGGACTGGTTTGGAAGAATTTAAATATTCCAGAGGCAGTAAAAACAATGCTCGTGATCTTTCATTGTGAATATGGGAAAAAAGAGTGCAGCTTTTTCTGCTGGTGCCCCAGAACTGACGTTATTCCAGGGAATTAATGAACCCCAATACACAATGTAAAGTGAGGGCAGGGATTACTGACTAACTTTGTAAGTGTATGTTTAAGTGTCCATACAGGTTTGAAATAACTTCCAAAGGTTAGACATGCTTTCTCTGTTGTATCCACAATAGATGCTGAGATTTTACTCATACCATGCAACATAAAGATACCTGGAATGTTAAATTTATAGTTGACATTGGCTTTTCAAACTTTGTTAGAAACAGACTCTTTATGCTGGATTCTCTGGGTACTGCCATCAACTCAGAAGCAGAAATTCTTGCTGAGGGTGGATAGATAGAATGTGCAGTTATGTAGACACTTTACCTGTAAAAAATGTGTTGCTGTCTGCTAATTCTTTAACACAGCCATAGTGTTTCAGTTGGTTGTTTTTAAGAAAGAAAAAAAGGCAATGGTTACATTTTAATGCTTTGTTCTATTTGATTGTTAGAATTTTAGCCTGAAACTTTGCACTTTGTGTTTGAAATTCCAGACTACAGGCTTTTCTTGCAGTGTTCTTTGTCAGATGCGTTGAAGAATTTGCAGTGATCCCCAATAATGTCTGATTTGTAATAGTGTCAGCCTGGCAAATGGATTTTAGGTTAATGTAAACAAAAGAAGCAGTCCTTTAGCTGCCTTTTCTGGAACTGTTGATTTATTGAAGCAAATAAAGTATTTTTGGAAACACCTCTGGGGGCATAGTAGACTCATTGTTTTTCTGATAAGCAAAAATGTCTATTCCTGCTTTTAGGACTTCACTTGTAAAAGAAAACCTAAAGCTATACATACTATGCTTTTATAAAAGTAGCAGCCATGAAAGTGTTCTTTTTGGGGGGATTGTTAATTTTGTTTTGGTGTTTTGAAGGGTTTTTTTGTGCAGTTGGCCGCCCTTCTAGAGTCGATGTAATGGAAATGTAAAGAACTGTTATGTACCTTCCCTTTGCTGAAAATAGTAATTTTCATAAGGCAGTATTTAACTAAATTATTAAAGAAAATGCATATCAAAAGGTCAGTGAACTGCATTTTGCAAAATTTGAATTTACTACAGTTCTGCAGTTGCAGAAAACTTTAGCTTTCCATTTTGGTGCTTATGTATTTCTAGTTTAACTACTTCTCACCCTTGAAAAATTCATGTCATTAAGAACACTGTTTCAACAAAACTTTTTCGAGTAAAGGCCAAAAGTAATGTCCACATGTTTGTTTTTAAGGATCATAAATATGAAAATAAGTTTTCTAGTTCTAGTATGAAATCTCACAGAAGGAGTAGCAGTAACAAAATAGTAAAAAAAGTGATGAGTGTTCATAGTAAAACTACATAAAGGTAAAGGTATACTTTGTGAAAATATTATTAAATTAGTGTCTTTCCTTAAACAGTTGTTGTTCAGATAAAACTAATAGGGCAGTTAACATGCATAGGTTCAGAGGAGAACTCTTGAACCGCTGAATATGCATATGATTGGTTTTAAATTTCTATTTGTACTCATGGAAGTTCTAAGACATTAAAAGGACTAAAAAGCTGAATTAATGCAGCACCCCGATTTTGAATTTAAATTTTGCAGTATGTAAAGCACTTCAGGAAACTTGCTATTTTTAGCAGGACGTTAGACATGGCTACATACCCCCTTTGTAAAAGGTAATCTCTATGTGGCTTTAGCCATAGCTGCTATTGGAAAGAGTGATTGAAAGGATTGGAAAGAATTTAGGCATATTAAATTCTTAACAATGGTAAGAGGAACTAGCTGATATCTGGGTTCCTTCAGTTAAAATAATTGTTAATTATACCAGCAGTATTGTGCATGCAGCATTTAGCAGAGTATTTTGTAATTAATCATAGTCTTTTGGACATTTTGTAATTTATAGTTCATAACAGGGCAAATTATTTAGTTGTAAGCTGGGAGAATGAATTATTGATTTGAAATGTACAAAATTGTGTACTAAATTACTTCTCAGAAATAAATGCTTTTCTTACTTATTTGTTAGAGTATTCCATGTCTGCCACATGTGCTTCTTGCAGTATTAGCATCTTCTGCATTTAGAGAAATAATCGTTTCTAAGTCATATTGTGCAACCTGTGCTTGTAAATTCCCAGAATATTCCAAGTTGGTCCTACAAGAATCATCAGGTCAGCTCTTAGGTGAGTGGACCATACAGGATCAAACCCATGAGCTCAGCACCATGCTCTGACCAAGGGAGCTCATCTCAGGGTAAATGTGCTTGGCCAGCCTCCAGCCTTCTGACGTGCTGATACTTTGAGTACAGATTTACAAGGCAAGGATCGCAGGTTATTACCTCCTCAGTTAAACCAAGATTGATAATTTTTTACTGAAGATGTGAAGTTAGATTTTTATTCCACATTACATTAGATGATAGTGTCAAACAGTAGATGCAATTAAGAATTTCTATGACTGAATGGCAAATGACAGTCTATTATGTTTATCTTGTAACATATAAAAATGCAGCCATGTAATGAAGCTGACCTAGTGTCTAATTGCAAACTCTGCTTGTTGCCAGCTATGGTCTTCTACTTGAAAAAATACAAGTCTTTGTGTGTGTGTCTGTGTGAAGCAGAATAGTTTTCACTAGTTGCAGAAGAAGTTTCTGTTCAATATGAACATAAATGGAACGAACACAGCTTACAGTCAAGTTTAGAACTGAGCGAAAAAGCAACTTTCAATCAAGAGTCACCTACAGCGGTATCACAGCCTGGCTGGTTGGCAGCAGAGTGCTTAGGAGATGACAGGAAAGTGTTTTTCCCATTTGGTGTAGTCAGGGTAGCTGGAGTGGTAGACAGAGTCTTGCTGCAGACATCTCCCATAAAGGATTAAAGGACTCAGACAATGCCACAACTTCTCAAGATACTGTTTCTACCTTCCGTTGCATTCTCCAAAATAAAAGTAAGTAGAAAACTGTCACAAATAAAAGGTGCAGTCAACATGGATTTTATTCTTACAGACAGATGTACCCAATTTTATTTGCTCAGTAAGATTTTTCTTTTTTTCAAAACAGAAGGTTTGAGTTAAGCCTGGAGGCGCAGCAAATATTCAGGTACAGTACAGATGAACTGATAGTTTACCTTTGGTTGTTACCTCTTGACTTTCTGAAAAGAATCTACTGCTTTGTTCCATAATAAGATTAGTTACAGTACAGTTGCAAGCTATGGCACTTATTTCTTGAGCTTGAGTTATAGGCAGGTTGTAGCAAATAGCATGTCTTGTAACTTGGTCCACAGTTAGCTTCTGCTCTTGGGCACTGATTGGTTTTGCAGGCACACAGAACTTGGAAGGAGTGAGTGGCTAGCTTCTTACTCCTTTGTAGATGCTTCTGTAGTTTTCTGAAGAAAAAAGAAACCGTTTAAGTGTATAATTAGTAGCTTCTATTAATTGTATATGCACTGAGAGATTGTAGCTGAAACTAATGCAGAAATACTTAGAAGCTTTCCCAAAGATCATTCCAAACTTTGCCCTTGTCCACTGTGCCAGCTGTTGCATTTTCCTTGCTCTGCTCATTACTACGCTTCGGTAGATGCTGCTTTTTCTTTCTAATCTTTGCTTATTTTCCTTTTACACAGAAAAGGAGTCAGACCAGATGCTACTCATTGGGCAGGGAGGGGGGTGTGCAATTACTATGTTAACAGTGCAGTGTTGAATTTTACTGCGCCTGAAGTTCTGATGTTCCACCCGTCAGTACCCAACAGAATAGTTAATTTCTCTGGCTAATGTGTTGGAGCTGAGGCAATCCACAGAAAAGTGCTGTGCTGCTTCATATAAAATAGTGTCAGCAAGCTACAAACAGCTCTGCTTTAAGACTGCTTATTAGAGATTGGTTTACCAGATCAGAGGCCAGATTTGAATCATTCATGTATTCACTTAAATAGCTAGTGATATCAAAGCCATGATATACCAAAACAAAAAGCAATTTAGCTTAAAGTGGTGGGAGTGCAGTAGTATGAAAGCAACGACTTCACACATTACAAGCTTAACAAAGACTATACCACAACTTATTCTAAACAGAAAGAAATTAAGAAAACATATCATAGGGTCTTCCTTAATCTCTCACCTGCACCTCGCTCCACCATCTTAGCCTTCACTGATTATGGGGATTATTGCATGCTATTTAGAGGTAGTGAATTTTCTGTCTCAGAAATACACTACCTGAACAGAAGGAAGATTAGTGTCAGAAACAGGGATGCACTGCCACAACAAGGAAGATTACAAGGAAGCTTTGAAACTTTTTTTTTCTTTTTCAGAAGTATAGAGCAAGTCTGTATTGAGATGTGAAAATGTTCATCCTTGATGCTCCCATGGTTCCAGCTCTTCAGTTCATGGGCCATTTGTTTCAGGTATGTATCTTCTTCAAACTTCCTCAGAGCTAACTGGTAACAAAGTTTCATGCAAAAAGAATTTGCACAGACCTAGTAACTCCAAACTGGAACATTCCTAACAGTAAAGAGCTGCAGTTATTGAATTCAAATTCCCTTAGGATAAAAGGCATTTTAGAGAGCTGTTCTCTTCCATTTCCTAGGGAGGAGTTGTATTAGATCCATGAGAACAGTACTCTTGCATGTGTACTGCCACACAGGTATGAGTTGAAATACTCATGGGAGAAGTACCGTGTTAGACACTGGAGGCCCACATGTTCAAACTAAAGTTGCCATTCTATCTCCAGAATTGGATCACAAGTGTGGAAAAAACGCAGTTGGATTTAAGGTCTCTGTTTCAGTCCCTCTGAGGATTGCCTTGCATTTCTAAGGTCTTGGTCTTCAAATAAGGCTAGTATCTGTCATGACTCTCACCTGCTGCAATGTCCTGAAGCAGAACAATATCTGAGAGGATGCTGTTTTGAACAAAACCAATAATTAAAATTTACTAGTTAAATTATTTCTCAAAGCATTTTCTGATTTGCTAGCTATTAATTAAAACTTCATAGAATAATTTAGATTGGAGGAGACCTTTAAGATCAAGTTCAGCTGTTAATCCAGTACTGAAGTCCAACACTAGCTAATCCATGTCCCTAAGCACCAATGTACACATCTAAATACCTTTGGGAATGATGACTCCAGCTAGTAACTAACACAAGAGTAGCCCTAGGCATTAAATGAGAGGTTCCTCTCAATAAGTAGATTCTTCCAGGTCAACAATTTCCCTTATCAGCTGCAGTTCATCTCCCTTTATTTTAGTCTCCCCATCTTTAAATGGCAGCTGAAAAGGACTCTGGTAAGCAGCAAGACCAGCCTCCTGCCTTACACAGGACACCTTTTACCAGCAACGGTCCACCACCTCTGGCCATTCTGATCTAGAGTCATCATGCTATGCTTTACAGAGGTTTTACAGAAAATTACTAACTAGAATTAGTTATTTAAAACAAGCATAGGAAGTATGTACATCTCAGAGTCAAGAGACTAAATGGAGATCGTGATTGCTGCTAGATTTTTTTTTTTCATGCTGAATTTGGGTAACTAAATCTCTATTTAGCCAACGTGCTTTAAAAATACACAGAATTCCCACTTTATTCTAGGTGTACTGAAATGAAGAGTTGTTTTCTGGTACTGGAGTTTACTGGGTTTGATGGGTGTTCAGTAGATGTTCAAAGTAGAAGCCTGATGGAAGCAGGCTGTAGACTTCAAACGTAGACATACATAATCTGCAGAACAGGACATTTCTGGAAGATGAGTAGGAAATGAGGCTGCAATCCACCTTGTTTCTTGCTGCTGTGGAAGTAGACTAAAAACCCATTTAACTCACCAATTGCATAGTAGTGAGCATGTGCAAATTTGCACTTAAGGATGCATTTGGAGCATTAGCGAGCTCTGCAGGTTTCAGCACCACTCCTGCTGTAGTCAGTACTTCTTAAGGCTCCAGCTTCTGCCATCAAAAGGCTTTTATAAAAGTTTCCATTCTTTCTGCTTGCTGCAAAGAAGCTTGATGTAATAAAATGAGCACTGGCTCAGAGAGAAGGGAAATAAATTTTTCATTAGTGAATAAAAGAAAAAAGTACTGAGGGACAATTTCACAAGTTAATTGCCATGTTTCTTTTTGTAATATGTAATTTTCAAAATTAACTACTCCAAGATAATTGGAGACAACGTGTGACTTTTAGTTGATAGTGCAGCAATGTTGGTCTTTTACTTTAGGTCAGAAGTGAGGTTTTGAAACAAGTGTTCATTGTTTCTACTTACTGTGCTTTGGTTCACATTACAGAATAATGGGCCATGCTAATCGACATGGGTACAGACTCAGTCAGCTCCACCCAGCCATGTTCTTCTATCCAAAAAGAATGCAGCCACCCAGACCACAGCAGGACTGACCAAGACAATAAAAGTCTGTGCTGGCCCTGAGGAGAGTTCTTGGCCCTGCCCTCAGGCAGAGCTTTGAGGGCCAAAGCAGGCTCTAAAAGTCATGGCAAAATGCCAAATGTGTTCTCAGTCCTGAGCAAGCTGGGGGCTCATATACAAGGCAAGAAAGCATTGCATGAACCATCTTCGCCCACCCGCCCCCCAGTTTTTACTGTTTTCAACACTTCAGGTTATCCATTCCACCATTCTTGCAGTTGTCCTAATTAGGAAGCCCACATCTTGTTCCTTGCTTGAATGTTTGAAGAGAATAGAAGTTACATCCAGTAATGGCACTGATTCAGTTACTCACTGTCTTTATCTCCGAAATGCTCGATCCTGATAAAAAGCAGCCTCTCTCTGAGCATCACAGGCCAAGTCTGCTTGCTTTTCCTGCTCTTTTCTTGCCTGCTTTTCAGCCTGATGAAGAAAACGGAATAGCAAAGCTTAGTATTTTGTTTTCAACATCACCATCCTGTAAAGCCAAGAGAGGGTAAAAGCTTACAGAGGGTTTATGGCATCCTTAGCTGAAACTTGGCACCTGTCATCCCTCCCCACTTCTCTCCCCTGCCTTATCTCCCCAGAAAGGGTACATGAAATAGCTGAGTGAACATCAGCATTAGCTGCTGCTCTTTGGTGACCTGTCCAGAAGATGCAAGAGGACAGCAGTGCCTAGTTGAAAAAATGTCATAAAAGCACAGGACAGGATGTGACTGGCCCTTATTGATCTCTTATTACCAGCCCTCACAGAAATCCTCCCTGACCCACATGGGCCAAGTCCACCTGGAAGAGGCTTCTGTTCTACTGCTCTAAGAGGAGGCCCATAAACCTCTGAAATGTGTGTTGTGCATTGTCAAGTTTTCAGCAGTAACCTTCTCATTCCACAAAAGATGTACATCACACCCACAGCAACCTTTCTCTCTTTCTCTCTCTCTCTGTCTCTCTCCCTCCCCGCTCTCGTCTCTTCTGCCCAAGAGGTCTAGGACTATGGATTTGTAAGTGTGCTTCTCTCTGAAGGGGCTGACAGTATACAGTTCTTCTGTTCACCATTTGCTGGAGCTGAAACTTCTGTACTTCCATGTTTGCATCACGCTGTCTTTGTTTCTTGGCTTTTTCCATTTCCAAGTAGACGTCATTTTCTGTCATCCACTGATTACGATCCTTCTTATCCTCTTCTTTTTCCTCTCTCTTCTTTTCCTCTTTCAAATTCATCTGTAGTTTACAAAACACACAAAAGTTAAGCAAGGAGCTGGCCTGCTAAGCTGGAAGTTGTATCTCTCTGCAGAAGCAGCCCTGAGTCATTATCACTCTGGTAAGCAGGGTCACTGTGGCTGGCCGGTGTCCAAGCCCAGCGCTTTCTGCAGCCCTGGCAGAGTGCACCCAACCCAGAGGGGAGAAAGGGAGAGGGGCTCCAGGAAAGGCACCAGATGCATGGCACTCTGATGCATGGCACCAGAGTCACCAGCTGTGGCCTAGGCCAGGCTCCTCAGCTGGGATAAGCAGTGCAGAGTTTGCACAAATTACAAACAGTTAGAGAGCCTTCCCCATCTAATTTTTTTGAAGTGAGGATCACCATATATGCTGCTTGCACCTTGCTTAAGGATTTAGTTCTAAAACTCTAGATGATGAATGAAAAGCATCTGGTGAAAACCTGCATGTGTGTCTCACTCCAGATGACTGTGCTAGAAACTGGCATTTCCAAACCCTATTCCTATATACAAGTATATGACAGAAAGAGGAACAAGGACAGCCCCCGTTTCTTACCACAGTGACTCTGTTTTCTTCAATGGATTCCAGAGCAGCCTTTTTTTTCGTTTCTTTCTCTTTAGTTTTTATTTGGTACTCAACTTCTACCTCTGCAGCTCCTCTAGCAAGACGATCATCTTCAATCTTAAATTTCTCATTCATCTGTGCATTTAATTTTTCAAAAGCTTTGTCCTTTTGCTTCTCTATCATCCTGCAGGAGAACATGACCTACTGTAACATCCCAGGACATCTGCTCAGATTACCAGAGGCAATTGGTACCTGTTGCTTCTAGTAACACCAGCAATCCCACCTCCACCCCAACAGCACCATTTACTGCTGGAACTGGTAGGCATTTTTTCTGCACCTTCTACTCCAAGTTTTAATTACAGAAAACTTGCATCAAAGTTTTGATCTTGCTGATATAACAACTGAGAATACTGTTTGTCACAAAATGAAATTGCAAGTTTGAATCTTAACACTGAAAATTATCCCTGGACCCACCTGTTTGTCTCTGCACTTTTTTCTCTTGTCAGATCAGCCATCATTTCTTTTCCTTTAATATAAGCCTTAATCTGATCATCATCTTTGTCTTCTTTTTGTTTGTCTTCAGCTTTCAATATTTTCTGTTCAGCTACATATTCCTGTTGAAATGGAAAACTACGTTTATTTTCACATAGATCCAGATTTTAGAAACATGAACTAAAACAGATCCTAGCAAATACTTTAGGCTAGCCAGTAATAAGGAGTTCTTTACATCAGTGAAGAAGCTACAGAAGATAGAAACCCAGAGATAAAAGAATTTTTATTATCTACTTATCACAAACCACAGCAAAAGTAAAATTAGTATGTGGTTGCGGCTCCAGGATTATAGCATCTTTATATTCTCTCCTCTACATTCCCAGTGGCTCCAACTGTACTGTTCCCATCCTGTGTATCATTCATATGGTGCAGACTCTGAAGGGCTTGAACAATAAGTCTGTAGACCATCAAAATAAGGCATTTTGTAATGACTTAGAAACGGCTCTTGTACAGCTTGGCAGTATGTGTGGCTTTTGTTGCACGTACAAGGTTGGGGGGAAATTTGTGTACCAGGGAAGAGGAGTATGGAAGGAAAAAAAGCAACTAGGGTTTTAGCAGGAATTCTCTCCTTTTACTCCCTCACATGGTAATGAATCATCACAGTACCTCTACTTCAGTTTCCCTGCTCAAGCAGGTATTGGCAGGGAAAAGTATGTGTGGTAAGTAGGTCATCACCAAGTTTATAAGGTATTGTCATACTCAGGCTATTCCCTCTCCCTAACAAAGAGCAAGTACATGGAACCTAAATCCAGTTCTCAAGTCAAGGACAATCTCCTTGCTGACTCTAGCAGACTTCTCCATTGTAAACCAGTCAAAGCTCAGGTGCCACATTAAAACTTCCAAGAGGTCTTTCTCAAAAGCACAGAGGAAGGACATGGCCTGCAACTGGCAGGGTAGGCATTTGATCCCAGGCTACTAAAGCTGTCTGCAAAGACCCTGTTACCCATAATCCTATTTATTTGTGGGCTGAGTCCAACCATCACAGTCAAGGTGAAATACATATTTTGAACTGTCTGCTTTCCTGCTACTTACATGATGCTGCCTCTGGAATTCAACTTTTTTCTCCTGATCCTTTTCTTTATCTCTCTGAATTTCCAGTTGGTACAACTGGCTTGATCGCTGTATTCGTTCCCCTTCTTGTCTCTTTTCCAGCTTAGCCAGATCTGCTTGATCCTTGTGCTCCTTTATTCTGAATCAGAAAAGGGAAGTGAATAAATGAGCTAGAAACAGCATGAAGTGATAATGAACAGACATAGATTACGCACATCTATGAGTACTTAACAGTAAAAAACCCTGATACTTTGAAGTAAAATACCAGCGATCAAAACCAATAAGTTTCTATAAGCTAGCACCAAATTCTTTGGCCAAAGCTCAGTTCCAGTCTGAAGGCACCAGGGAAGTCTATACCAGCAAAAGTGAGCATGAACAGTCTATGGACTGAAATGTTAGATTGGATTTGATTTGCCTGTTTCATTGTTATCCCACTCCCTGTACAACCTCGGCCTCTTCCAGCAAGCAGTCTTGTAAGCTGTGCCACAGCACCGTGCAAGACATGGCCGTGATGCCCGTGCCAGCTGGAAGGGTGAAGGCTTCTGGTAGGGAGAGGCAGCAATAGTGAGACAAACCACTTGCTCTCGGCGCCAGAATTGAACCTGTCTTGTTGGATGTGTTGGGACAGACATAACCCCCTGACAGCAAGAGACGTTTCCGAAGCTGGAGAACAGAATTACACAGGGTGGGGAAAGGTCCATCTGACCGCGAGGTGAGGATGATCTAAAACCCTCGCTCAAAAGCAGTGAGTCACGGAGCCCCGGGCGCGGAACTCGGGTCAGCGCCCAAGAGCCGCCCCTTTCGGCGGGCTCTGCAGCCGGGGCCCGCCCGGGCCGGGCTTCCCACGGTGAAGTTTTTAACGCGAACCCTCTGGCCCCGCTCCCGGCCCCGCCGCCGGACTCACTGCGCCAGCTGCTCCTGGGCCACGGCCCGGCGGCTCAGGTAGCGGCCGCGCTCCACCTCCGCCTCCCGCCGAATAGCGTCCGGCCCATCGCGGTCCATCGTCGGCCTTCTTCGTCGCCTCTGTGCAGACGGAAGGAGAAGCAGGGATCCTCACCGACGGCTCTGCTTCCCGGGAAATGGGGGCTCCTTCTCCCGCCCCCAAAGGCGGTGGCCACAGGAACGCTCCGGCGCCGAAGCGGGAATGGCACCCGAGTGGGCGGCGGGCGCTGTGTCGTGAGAGATGAGCGGCGCCGCGCCCAGCCCCGCCCCGGGAGCCGCGGGCGGGCGGCGTCCGCTCCGTCACACGGAGGGAGGGGAGGGAGCAGCCATCCCCCGGCCCCGGAGGCCGGCCCATCCTCCGAAGCCGGTTCCTGCACATCTCGTTTCCCTGCGGAACGTCCGTGCCCGGTAAGAGGCTGAAATGGCCCCTCCGCCTCTGTCCTGCTGCTCCAGCCGCGGTGCGCTCCCGCCGGTTCGCCGGGGCCGTGGCGCTCGGCCGGGCTCCGTGCGCTGCCGCGCCTCGCTGGAACCATCGCCCCGCCAGGCCTGCCTGTTGCCGGGGCCCAGAGCCCTTGGCGGCCCTGGGAGCGGGATGAGGAGGTCGGGCCTCCTTCTCCTTCCAGGAATTCATCCCTTGCCTTGCCTGGAAGAGACACCTCGGGGAGGTGGCTGCACCCGGGAAGGACAGCGCCCACCTTACACCCAGCGTTTGTACAGTGCAGGGGAGGCAAAGCCGCTTCTCCTTGGCCCTCGGCTTGCTAGAGGTACCCTGCCTCCGGGGTGGCCTCACATCTTCCTCGAAGCCCTGTGCTTCCTCCAAGGCCTGGCTGCTTTCGGCAGCTAAGCCAAGGAACTTGAGGAAACACCTAAGACCCACTTTCAAACCTAAAATATTGGCAAGCGTCCTTTTCTTTATTTAAAGACTTGTATTATTTTCTGGTCTGGCCAGCAGAGACTGGCAGCTGTGGGGTGCAACAAAGCAAAGCTTCAGGTTTCTGGGACTGTGCTTGCAGCGGACACCAGGATAGAGGGAGACCCTGTTTAAACCCAGGTGCTGCTGGAGGAAGTCATTACAGGAACCCCTAACTTCCAAGGCAAGGGGATGAAAGGAACCTTAGCTTAAGGAAGGAAAAGTCTCTGTGGCTTGGGTGTTGGTGAGTAAATCTGCTGAGGAATCTGAGATACAATTTTAGATCACACCTATTTGCAGAGTGAAATGCTGATAGTCTTTTTGAAGCCCAACTATGCTGTCTCTTGATGTGCTGATTTTGTAGGCCCTATTTACAGCTGTATTGGGACCTATCTGCCTCTTTGGTGACTTTTAAGGGCTGGGATCAAATTACATTAATATTTTCATGTAATAAAACTGATTTATAGCATGACATTTTTCAGACATAGTTGCAAAATACTACCAAAACTGCACACCCTAACTGTTCAAAGTCTCACATATGTTCTCTTTTTTTTGTCCCCTGTAGTTATAGCCTGGGACAGTGAATTTTTAGAACAATGAATATTAAAAATATAACAGAAGTAATGAGCTTTTGGCTGGAATGGGTTACAGTGAGAGTCAGTTATATAATATGAATTCCTGTCTCAAGTTTAATAAACTAACATTCATGAAATACAGGCTGGGGATGTTTGAATATAACCAGTTATACGGCAATCTTTTATTTTTTCAAATGGAAGTCCAGATTCATGGAATATATTTGACATCAATAATTTACAGTTTAACTGTGCCTGTATGGTTGAAAAATTTATTTAACTTGAAAATGGCTTCTGCCTTTCCTTGGTGGACAGTTTAAGAATTATTTCATATTTTTGTTTATTGAGCAGCACTACAGCTACAACAAGGTAACTGGGTCCCAACATATGTTGGGAAACTAGTATTTATTTCTTCTTCTCTCAGAAAAATGGCCTATGTCCAAGTCCTCTTCCATCTTCACATGCTTTGAGAAGAGGATAAAGATGATGTGTTGTCTTAGATTCTGTTTCTATTAATTCCTTTGCATATTTCTGAAACTCTTGCTCTTTATAAAGTGCAATAGCCTCTCTCTGAGCATTGTAGTCCAATTCTGCTTGCTTTTCCTGCTCTTTTCTTGCCTGCTTTTCAGCCTGATGAAGAAAAGGAAATAACAAAGCTTAGTATTTTGTTTTCAACATCACCATCCTGTAAAGCTGAGAGAGGGTAAAAGCTTACAGAGGGTTTATGGCATCCTTAGCTGAAACTTGGCACCTATCATCCCTCCCCACTTCTCTCCCCTGCCTTATCTCCCCAGAAAGGGTACATGAAATAGCTGAGTGAACATCAGCATTAGCTGCTGCTCTTTGGTGACCTGTCCAGAAGATGCAAGAGGACACCAGTGCATGGTTAAAAAAAAGTTATAATGGCACAGGACAGGACGTGATCTGTCCTTGCAAACCGGCCTTGGTTTGCACCAGTGCTCTGGGGAAGCTGGTCTCCAACACCAGGTTATGCCAAACACACATGATTAAAAATAACCCAACAAACAATAAAATCCAAACAAAACACCTAACTTCCTCTTTCTCTCAGCAGGAACTAGTGTATTGGTTTAGGTGCAAGCTTCTTTCTGAAGAGATTGACAGGGCACAACTTTCTACTTACTATTTGCTGGAGCTGAATTTTCTGTACTTCTCTGTTTGCCTCATCTCGTCCATGTTTTTTGTTGTTTTCCAGTTCCAGGTGGATGCGATCTTTTTCCATTAACATATCACGTTCTTTTTCAGCCTCTTCTTTCTCCTGTCTCTCCTTTTCCTCTTTCAACTTTATCTGTAGTTTACAAAACACACAAAGTTAAGCAAGGAGCTGGCCTGCTAAGCTGGAAGTTGTATCTCTCTGCAGAAGCAGCCCTGAGTCATTATCACTCTGGTAAGCAGGGTCACTGTGGCTGGCCGGTGTCCAAGCCCAGCGCTTTCTGCAGCCCTGGCAGAGTGCACCCAACCCAGAGGGGAGAAAGGGAGAGGGGCTCCAGGAAAGGTGTCAGCAGGCTTGCTGAAGCCTGCTGATGCATGGCACCAGAGTCACCAGCTGTGGCCTGGGCCAGGCTCCTCAGCTGGGGTAAGCAGAAGTAAGATCAGTTTCTTACCACAGTGGCTCTGTGTTCAGCAATAGATTCAATAGCAGCCTTTTGTTTTGCTTCTTTCTCTTTGTGTTTTTTTTCTTCTTCAGCTTCTTTTCTTGCAACATCTCTAGCCAATCGATCATCTTCCTTCTTTAATGCCTCACCCATTTGTTCAGCTAATCGACTAATGATTTTGTCCTGTTGTTCCTGTACTTGTCTGCAGAAGAACATGAGCTTCCATAACGTACCAGGGCAACACACCTGGGTCTACCTGAAGCTACCAAACTCAGCAGTTCTAGTTCTAGAGTTCTCTCCTCTTGACCACCCAGGCTGGCCCACCCACCCAACTCATGATCTCCTTCTGTTCCTTCTGTTTGGTTTATTTTTATATTATCTGATTTAGAAAGTAAATGTTCCCAGTGTTCTTGTATCACTAGTTTCTCTTGCAATAATGAGCTGGATCACTCGGGAACGATTCCAGCATGCATCTTGCCATCAGAAAGGGAATGTTGGTTAGAAGCAGGAAGGGAAGAAAACTCTTTGATTGACTCAGTGGTATCATCACATTGTACCCTTAATGTTAAACTGATAAAATATCTCCCCTTAAGAACATGACGTAGTTAATTAATGTTTGTGCCTTGCTGAGAAGTCAAATCATTTTTCTTGAGCTGACTCAGAGAAATATAGCTTATACTCAAAAATATTTTCATCAAGGATCTTAATTGTCTTTAATTATTGAGGAGGTAAAGATTTGGCAGGCTACATGGAAAATCTCTCTTCTCAATACACTGGTGCAAAGCTTTGCACTTTCATAAGCCTCTGTACTTTAAAAGGTGGAGAGGTTGCTCCCTCACACTTACTACAAGGAACCTGTGAAAAAAATTTCCTTTTTCTCTTGAATTCCCTGCTCTCCCTATCAGTAGAATTTACAGTAATGTGTTAGAATAACTGTTTCTTGTGTTATATCATTAGTCTAAATGATCTGAAAACAACTACAGTACAATTTTTAGATCATTTATGATTTATACTCTAGCATTGCACCTACCTACGCATTTCAGCTTCTTTCTTTTTTCTCATCTTGGCAATAATTTCCTTTGCTTTAAAATGGGCTTTGATCCGATCATCTTCTTCCATTTGGTTTTGTTCCTCTATTGCTTTGATTATTTTCTGGTCATTTACATACGCCTGTATGGGCAAAACGGTCCTGATGTAACAGAGGATGTTTAGAATATCTGGACCTGGGGTAGCAGCTTACAGGAATCACTCCCTGTTCCCCCTCCTTAAGTTTCTTTCAAAAACAGAAGAGAGAAAGGGGATCCTCAGGAAAGGAGAGAGAAGACAAGAAAGGGATACATCCACTTCTGCCTCCCTATTCAAACATGCATCAAGATGAGACAGCAGACGTGAGGGTGGGGAACTGGAATTGAGCATCAAACAGCTCCTTTTCTGGAGCATCGCACCAACAAATTGTTGAGTGATGGAGAGAGCATTGTCCCTGCTCCCAGTGACACACATGGGCCAGGGCGATGGTCCAACACCACCCACACAAGTTCATTCTGCTCCTGGCCCCACCTCATCTGAAACTACCCCTAAGAGCTTAATCCAAAACACAATGGAAGAGCAGTTTTCTGTACTTTTATGTAAAAAACCAACTGTCTTTTGCATGCTGGCCAGAACTGCTCTGAGGCACTTCTTGTTTGTACCTTAGCAGCGTGCCTTTAAAGGTTAAATGAGATGGCAGCAAGTCTTGACTAAATCCCAAAACTTCTGCAATCATAAAGTCAAATTAAAAAGATACATTCAGTCCCTGTCTATTCCGTCTTTCTAACAAAGAAAAATGGGCTTAAAACAGCAGGAATGTGAACTTAAATCCAGTTCTCAAGTCAAGGAGATATTCCTTGATGTCTACAGCCAAAGACCATAGACCAGTCAAAGCATCAAGTGCCAACATCCCTTCAGACAAGAGAGGGGAGGGGCCTTCAAAAGGTCTTTCTCAAAAGCTCAGAGGAAGGACATGGCCTGCAACTGGCAGGGTAGGCATTTGATCCCAGGCTGCTAAAGCTGTCTGCAAAGACCCCGTCGCCAGTAGATCCCTTTATTTGTGGGCTGAGTCCAGCCATCACAGCCCAGGTGAAATACACATTTTGAACTGTCTGCTTTCCTGCTACTTACATGATACAGCTTCTGCCGTTCAATTTTTTCCTCGTGTTCCTTTTCTTTTTTTCTCTGAGTTTCTAGTTGGTACAGTTGAATAGATCTTTGTATTTCTTCCTCTTCTTTTTTTTTTTCCTGCTTGGCCAGATCTGCCTGATGCTCACGCTCCTTTATTCTGAATCAGAAAAAGGTGAATAAATTGTCTAGGAACTGTATGAAGTAACAAACTGCATAACCGTAGGTACCTTGCAGTGAAGAATGTGATACTTTGAGTTGAAGGTAGGTAGAATATCAGAGGTGAATAACAGCATGATTGTTTGTAATGGTAGCCCTGATCAGAAATGAGCTACCTGATATGCTCACAGTTTGCAGTCTCGTGGTGATAAGTTTTAGCTGGATGACTCATTAGCACCACTGCATTGCTAATGCTCTGGCCTGTATCTGCAGCACCCTTGGAGAACAAGATTTCCCCAGTATGATCCACCATAGCTGTGTCCCTTCTGGGCATGCAGGCAGCAGCTTAAACTGGTAATGTTCTATACTAAGTTCTGCAAGAATCTATGTGTTGCACCTGGAATATGTAAGACCCGACTTTGAACCCTTCCTCTGCCTTGAGACATTTGATTCCTTCTATCAGACCACCAGGGCCAGTCCTGTAAATACCACTGGGGACCTCTCCATAAGATTTACAGAAAACCTGAGAGAAGGAATAGAAGTGACAGTAATGCCTTCTCTTGTTGTGCAGTCTGGAAGCTCATAATGGATAAATGGAAAATCTAATTTAACATTTTCCTTGTCTGGAACAAAAACTGAGTAAAGTACACTTAAATTTCATTAACAACATTTGAACAGTGATTTGACTAAAGCCTGCTGATGCTTCCCAGAGGCAATTTTGCCTACAGACTGTTGGCAACTAAAAATGCAGATAGCTTTTCCCTTTCGGGCGAGATCTTCTGTGATCTTCTTTAAAAAGAATGCCATTTGTGAAAAAAATTATTAGCAAGTTTCTGTAAAAGCCTCATAGAATGTATTTTGAGAAGAGTTTAAGTAAATAATGAAGTAGGGTTGCTTTTAATTATTACTTACTGTTGTAACTGATCTTTGCATAGTGCCTGTTTATTCATATAACGCTGATGTGCTTTTTCTTGCTCACTGAGAATGTATTCTTTTAATTGACGTTGCTCTTCTTCAAACTCCCTCTTTTTGTTATCAAGTAATCTTGACTTTAGAAATTCAACTTGAGCATCTCTTTCTTTTAGGACCTTAGTAAGTAGAAGTGCACTCTGCAAGAGAACATTTAAAGTAATTTTTATGCTCAGAAGTCTTTAGAGACATTCAGTACAATTTCAGTGTAAAATATGTAAGTTGTCAACAAACATGGAAATGTCTCATTCTGTCGTCCTGATAACGTAGGTAGGTTTTTGCACGATCAATAACCTCCTTCCGTTTTGCTGCCTGGAACTTTGCTTCTTCCAAATCAAGTAACTTTCTTTCTTCCTCTTCCTTTTCTTCACGTAATTTTTTGGCTTGAAGTTTCTGTTGTATCAGGCTCTACAGTGCAGACAAAATTAAAAATCACACTTAAATTTTGGATTGTTTTTTTACTTTGCATTTTAACTTTAAGTAAAAAAATACCAATGTTTCAGTTAGATGTTAAATATATTTAAATGGTATTTAGCTGAAACACATATTCAAAAGCAAATGTTAAACAAAGGGAGTATAACTAGAAATGTTACTATGTGTGGTTTTGTATATACAAAAGTGACTACCCTTGTTTCCAAATGTATCTTGTACTTACCAAAGTGGCACTGCGTGGATCTTCTTTTCCAGCAGCTTTGGAGTCCAAGTGCACCTCTTCCTGTTCTTTCTTCTCATCAATGTGTGGTGCTTGTCTAATCCTGTCCTGAATCCTTTCCCATTGTGCTTTTGACAATACAGTGACCTGACGAAGATCTGTTTCATTTGGAAGGAAAAACTCATCTAGAACATCCTTTTCTTTCCAGTGATGTGCTGTGCAGAGGGAAGATAAAATACAAAGGTTACTCGATCCCAGAAAATCCAATAATCAAACATGTATCAGGATTTGAATGCGGGCATGGTAGCAATACTAAGTTATCCTTAGTGTTTCTTAGTCCCCCATGCCAAACCCCAGAGCTAAGACAGGGTATCTGTATCTGTAGTGTGCCTGTGCCCAGTGCACGGACTTGGATGGGCACTGACTGCCTGCACTGTTTGTACGTGCCCTTGCCTGTTTGTGTGTTTGTGTGGGGCTGGCCTGTAGTAACACACTTCCAGGCAGTACTTGGGCATGATTCTTAGAACAGCAGGGAGCAGAAACCATTCCCAAAATGAAAAAGAGAATTGGTAGAGCCATTCTGCTTCCTACATAAGGCAGCAATTTGGGCACAGACTGTGCCTTCTTACCATGTCCTGCATACTCATCATGTTTACTGAAATAGTTCTGTTGTAGAACAGTTTTTGATTTGTTGGCAAGACTAGGATTTCTTAGTTGCAGTAGGCTCACATACGCTCACAGGCATAAATGCAGCTTTTCTAGTTGATGTCTAGGTTTTGTGAAATGCTCTTTCAAGTGTCACCACCATTTTTGAAGGGAGTGCCACTGTACAGAACGGTGTTCTGTATTAATTGTGTGGTTTGCAGCAGACTGACAGCCCAAGTCTGAAAGGTAAGGAGGCTTTCCCTTAGGGTGACACCGGTGTCAAAGTCTGTTTTCCAGACGCCGTTGCTGACCAGTCTCCCGACAGGGGTCAGACCTGATGCTCTCCCTCTCTCCTAGGTGCAGACAGCCTCACCAGAAGTACAGGCGCACTGATGCGGCTGCGCCCTGCAGGCAGCAATCTGCCAAGCCCCTCGTTCTTGCCCAGCTGCTGCCCCTGGAGGCGCTACACCTGCGCTGCCTTCAGGTCAGTTCTCCGTTCCTAGGGAGAAACAGCCGCTCTTGCCGTCTGCAGCTGGGGGAGCTCTGGGGAGAGTCACGCTGAGCGCCCCTACAGCCTCCCGGAGCCTTGCGGCCGCGGGCTCGGCACCGCCCTCCCGCCGGCTCCGCTGTCCGCGGGGCAACCCCGGGCCGTGCCGCTTCCCCTCACGGCCGGGCCCCGGGCGCTGCCCCTTCCCCTGACGGGCCGGGCCCCGGGCGCTGCCCCTTCCCCTGGCGGGCCGGGCCCCGGGCGCTTCCCCTTCCCCTGGCGGGCCGGGCCGCTTCCTCCCCGCCGCCGAGGCTGTGCCGCTGCGGCAGGCTGCGGGCCCGGAGCAGGGCCCACCCGCCCAGGAGGGGTCGGCAGGTTCAGCTCCGCTAACGGCTGCGTTTCGTTTCTTTGGCTTCTTGGATTTTGTGCGGCCTCGGTGAAGGCACTGGCTCCATCTGATCGGTGAACGTTTCCTTTCAAAATATCTATTGAGGCGTTTTGCCATGAGAATTCCAGAATTTGCATTGATAAATGCTGGTGGAGAAATTAGTATCTGCTCAAACGTATGGCATATGGATACAAGAACATTGATGCTGTGTTAGCAAGTATTAGTAACATTAGCAGCATGAGTTAGATACTGTTGCATATTTTAAACAGAAGTTGGACACTGAACTTTGACATTTATGAGTTGCACTTTTAGCTACAGCGCAACTTCCCATCATGGTAGTGGCCATAAATAGTTTATTTTGTTCCGATGTTTTCTTCCAGAATTTTTCTCTTCTGAGCACAGGGTCAGGGTAGGAATATAGTACTTCTGTTTATATAAATAATTTTCTTATTTGTTTATTTTGGAAACTATTTTCTCACAGCTATGAAATTTCTGTTGGTTTTTGATTTTGACCATACAATCATAGATGAAAATAGTGACACCTGGATTGTGAAATGTGCTCCTGAAAGAAAACTTCCTAATGAATTAAGAAACTCTTACCAACCAGGACATTGGACAGAATATATGGGCAGAGTCTTTGTCTACTTGGGAGACAATGGTGTCAAAGAAGATGAGATGAAAAGAACTATGACAACAATTCCTTTCACTGCGGGAATGATAGATCTTCTGGGATTTATTGGCAAGAACAAGGAGTTGTTTGATTGTATAATTGTTTCAGATTCTAATACAGTATTTATTGACTGGATTTTGAAAGCTGCTGACTTCCATCAAGTGTTTGATGAAGTGTTTACAAACCCTGCAGCATTCAGCAGTACTGGCTATCTTACTGTACAGCACTTCCATGCTCACCATTGTGCAAAGTGCCCTAAAAACCTTTGCAAAAGCAAAGTTTTAAAAGAATTTCTAGATAAACAGTTGGAGCGAGGAGTGAGTTATACACAAATTATATATATAGGTGATGGTGGGAATGACTTATGTCCAGTAATGTTTTTGAAGAAGAATGATATTGCTATGCCCAGGCAGGGGTATACCTTGGAGAAAAGGATTTCTCAACTGGCCCAAAGTCTCAGTCCTGTACAGTGTTCTGTTCTGGTTTGGTCATCTGCAATTGACATTATGTCTTACCTGAAACTACTTATAAAGGAATGATTCTAATGATAAAAGGAAACTGATAAACTTCCATTTTAACTTATTGGGAGAGAAAAACTACATGTGTATAAAAGTTCAGCATTGTAAAATTGGGCTATTATCTGAAATTATGGAGCTTTTAACCCCAAACAGAAAACTGTTTATGTTCAATCCTGGTGACAACGCGAAAGTGCAGTAAAAAGCCTTCTAACACAGTACGGACTCCAACATAAGTGGAAAAGGGGCATTGGGACAGGACTTGGCATTAGTTTTTGGCTACTCCCTTCCCTCCAACCCTCTACAAGTATATAGCTGATATATACTTGCAATCCCACACACTTAGGGGAAGGAGGAGGATTCCTGTTCAAAATAATGAAATTCTTTATTAGAAAACATTAGGTGCCAGGAGCATGGTTCTAGAGCTGTTGGCTTTTATACTTCTTTGATGTCAAATTATTTGCTTGTAATCTTGTTTAATCCAAAGATGCATTTATATTTTCAATTGATTATTTTACCAAACAAAATTACTTTTTAATACTTTGTATTATCTTGTATTGTAAAGACAATAAAAGTTGCTGTCACTGACAAATGCAACACAACTAATTTGTGTCATGTATTCTGCTGGTGTTTTATCAGGCCTGGAGAGAGCAGACACAAGTGTAGGTGTCAGCCTTTGGCTGGTCAGACCCTTTCTCTTCTGGAAAGCTGTAAGGATGTTGCTTTTTTGTTTAAAGAAAAGTCTCTCTCCCATTCTGCCTACAGAGCGTGCTGCTGCCTCTCTACAGAGCTGACACTGGTTTGATCTTCCATGCTGACAGCTCTGAGCCAGCCAGATGCCTTTCTTCCTCCTTGCTTGCTGCTGCAGTGCACAGGCTCACAGAATGGTACATACATTTACATTGTATACACTGATTTACCTAGTCATTCTCATTTTTATCTATAGCACAATCTTTTAGAGTCTGGCAGGAAGTGTCTATGTCCATTTTAACTTTTAAACAGATTGTTCTAAGTAGTTCTAAAGGATTGTTTGTGAGCATGCAGTCTTTCTCTTTATGACTGACAGTGAGATGAGCCCCAAGTATTGGACTGTGCATATAAAGGTATTAAAAGTAAGTCTCATTAAAGTTTAATAATGTGTTTTCATGCCAAATGTTTTTATTCTTATATATCAGAAAAGGTTCAAAATGCTGACGTAGTTTACTATTAAACTGAGATCATATTTAGCTTAAGTGCTTTAATAACTGAGAGATTAGGCCAACTTTCACAGTACCTCAGTTGCAGATGTCTGAGGAGTAGCTCAGCAGCCTGCAGTTGCCATATCTGTCTTCTTTTGTTTTCTGTGCAATGTTATTCTCATTTT
Organism: Passer montanus; assembly: GCF_014805655.1. Classification (NCBI taxonomy): domain Eukaryota; kingdom Metazoa; phylum Chordata; class Aves; order Passeriformes; family Passeridae; genus Passer; species Passer montanus. Next base: position 9,337,653 of record NW_024356504.1, on the reverse strand, counting down.
CTTCTAGACATTTCATTATGTCAGTACCTGCTTTTTCATTAATTGAAGATTTTTGAGTGGTCTTGCCTGTTTTCAGGCTGCTGGTTTTCATAAATTTCCCTTGTGCACTTCTTTCCTTGTCTCCACCTATTTTACTGTATTGTGGAAGGTTCTTTGAACACTCTGCTGTCTAAGATGTCCAAAGTAATACACTTCAGTTCTCAGGAGCCTGGCTTTAGTGATGGATATTTGGTAAGCGTCTGAGATGTTCATATTTGGGATCTTGGCCTATTGTTTTACTGAAGGACACAAAGACACCTAAGGACTGGTGGGTCTCAGGCTGTGGCAGGTTTAAGTTTTCTGGTTTATAGGTCATACAAAAGAAAGGTAATGGCTGTTGCATAGGACAATTTCATATATTACTTCGGGTTTTAAGTTGTTGCCATCGTTTGAACCCAGCTGGCAGCTAAGTAGAGCAGCTTGTGCACTCCAATCCCCCACTCAGTGGGGAGGAGAACTGAGGAAAAAATTAAACCCTGTGAGTTGAGGTAAAAACAATTTAATAATTGAAACAAAATAAAATATCGCATTACTAAATTGATATAATTGTAATGAAAAGGAGAGAGAAAGGAATGAAGCTCAGGAGAAACAAGTGATGTATAATACAGTGCTCACCACCCACTGCTGGATGCCCAGCCCACCCCCGAGCAGCGATGGGCCCCTCCCAGCCAACTCCCCAGTTCCTGTGCTGAGTGTCCCCTCCCATGCTGGGGAATACCCCAGCTGTCCTGGCCATGCTGCCCCAGCTCCTTGTGCAGCTTCTCACTGACAGAGCATGGGAAACTGAAAAGTCCTTGAATATGGGTAAGCACCACTTAGCAACAACCAAAACAACAGTGTGTTATCAACATGATTCCCATAATAAATCCAAAACAGCACTAACCAGTGACTAAGAAGGAAGTTAACTCTATCCCAGCCAAAACCAGGACAGTTGGGTGTTTCCTTAATTCCAGATGTGATTCTGCTGAATATTCCAGATTCTGTGCTGGTCTCTTCTGTGTTTTTCAGAACTTAGTTATGGAATAGCTTGCTTTGAGTTTGTCCCCAGATCTTGGATACAGCTTGCTTAAAACCAACAAAAAGTAGTATATCAATGATTACTCAGCTTTTTCTTCCACTTACACAAAAGAACTATTGTTCTTTTAGCCTTAAGGGACCTACCTTGTAATTTGCTGTGAGAGTGAAATATTGGATGCGAAATTGTTCTTCACGCTCAAAAAAGGATTTTTCTGTGGCTTTGATTAAAGTGCTGAAGCAGGAGTTGAGAGTAGATTAAGCAGAGTACTTGAAATATTAGCAATTATGTTCTAATCACTTCAAATGGAGGGTAGTGCTGATGATATTTGCCAGACAAAGTGCATGTTGGAGACAGAATAAATTTTTCAATTCCAGTAGGCAGACCATTAGGCTATTAATCAGGTCTTGTTTGGGTTTTTTTTTCCCCACGTAATAAAAGTGAGAACTTCTCTGAAGCACAAAATTACCAAAATTTTCTGCGTTTGGTTACAATGGAGGGGAGATGAGTATCTCCAAAGAGTGAAGCTGGTTCAAGCTGGTAGCCCAACCAAAAGACAGGGAAAAGGGATGTGAAGGGGGATTCATGTTCAGTACTAAGTGTTGCTGACTTGCTCTCTGCAGGGGAGATGACTTAGGTAAAAATGTTATGAAAAAATGCATAAGGGAAGTCGTACCTGTATGGGAAACGTTCTGTATGGTAGCAGGGGTGCTGTCGTACACCATGACTGCGAGTACTTAGCCTTAGTATTGTGAGCTAGTGCAATAACCAACACTTCAAAGAAGTTCCTGCTTGTCCATAGGAAGCTGATGAAATGGAAAATGCAACCAAAACAAAGCTGTTGGCATGGGGATGTATGAAGGCTTAGGGCTGCACAAGAGAATTTTCTGGATGAAGAAATGGAGTCATGTAGCTGAGGGACAGGCCTGTGTCAGACAGCAGGGCTGTTGTAATTCCTGGGTTGCACTACAGAACTCCAGTTCTCTGGGCTGACAATGCATCGAGAGGGGTTTTAAAAAAGGAGGGCATAGATGTGTGTAGGTATGGGGAAATTTTGGTTTTGTGTGTTTTTCTTTTGGTTTGTTTGGATCATTTTATTTTTGTCTTATATTACTGTGTAAAGGCCAAGGGACACTTTGAATCCTGGTGCAGGGTTAGCAAGGGAGCAAGGATGGCAGGTATGACCATATACACTTTCCTGTTTGGATTTCCTTAGTTCATACTTCTGCTGGGCATTGTGACAGAAATACTACCAGTAATTAAAAGAAAAATATTATGCTTTTTCATCTGTGTTGAGTGGGAACTATCAAAATTTCTCCTTTTGGGTATTGCTGGCACTTAGCTAATAATAATATTTTCCTCCTTTTGGTTGAAGAAATTACTGGCAGTTCTTTCAATCTCCCTGCTCTGCTGGGGCAGGGAGAGCCTGGCTGCTGGATGCAAAGACTCCGAAGCCTGCTGCAGATGGAGAACCCACCGCTGCTTGAACCAGAAAAAAAAAAAAAGACTTCTTAAATTGTGAATCACATTTTCAGGAGTTACAGATGCCAATATAGCCTTCTTCCTGAAAAAATTACTTATTGTTGGAATCTGTGGGCATAATTTGTTACTGTCCTTCTTAAATTGTGAATCACATTTTCAGGAGTTACAGAAGCCAATATAGCCTTCTTCCTGAAAAAATTTCTTATTGTTGGAATCTGTTTGTGGGCATAATTTGTTACTGTCCTTTGAACCCTGCCAGATTCAGGAGTTTGGGGAGAGCTGTGGCTGTTCCCTTTCGACTCCTGCTCTCCGGTAATGGGGGAGCCCTTGGAGCTTGCTGCTCTTCCCAGTATCGCTCCTGCAAGCGCCCTGGGAGCGCGGGGCGCCGCTGCGAGAGGCGGCTTTAGGTCGCTGACAGCGGCGGCCGAGGCCCCCGCTTTGTTGTGCGGCTGAGTGACACCGAGCTGGTGACGCTCCCCAGGCATCTGCTCCTGTCCCTAACACGGCCGGGCCTTCTGTCACCCCCGCAGACAGCCTCTAACCCTGCCCGGGGTGGGGAGCGCCTGCACGGCGGCGGCAGCGCTTCGGGCCGGACCTTCCCGAGGCGAGCGGGGGCCGGGCCGGGCGCGGGGGGGCCGGGGCACCAAAATAGGAGCTGTCGCTGCGGCCCCGCGGCTCCCTCCGGCAGCGGCTCTTCCAAAGACGGTCAGGGGCCGCCGCGGGCTGGGAGCCCCCGTAAGCGCCGTGCCGGGCGGGTCCGCAGCCGGGGGCGGCCGGGCTGCGCGGAGCGGCGCGGAGCGGACAAAGCGGCGGGAGCTGCGGGGCGCGGCGATGGCCGCGGCCGGGCAGGAGGAGTACGCGTACCTCTACAAGGACTCCGCGCACCCCGCCGGCTTCCTGGCGGCGTTCCGGGCGTTTTACCTGGACGGGCTGTTCACCGACATCAGCCTGCAGTGCGCCTCGGGGGTCATCTTCCACTGCCACAGAGCTGCCCTGGCAGCCTGCAGCAGTTATTTTAAAGCCATGTTCACAGCCGATATGAAAGAAAAATCCAAAAACCAGATCAGCCTTCCCGGGCTCAGCCATGCAGTACTGGAAGCTCTCGTGAATTATGCATACACATCACAGATCCAGATAACAAAGAGAAATGTCCAAAGCCTACTCCAGGCTGCAGACCTGCTCCAGTTCGTGTCAGTAAAGAAAGCCTGTGAGCAGTTTCTGGTAAGGCACTTGGATACTGACAACTGCATTGGGATGCACTCCTTTGCTGAATATCATGATTGCTCAGAGCTGGAGAAGGAGTCCAGAAGGATATTGTTATGGCAGTTTGAAGAAGTGTGGAAGCAGGAAGAGTTTCTGGACATTGGCAAGGAGAAGCTCTCTTATATCCTCTCCAGAGAAAATCTCAATGTGCAGAAAGAAGAGGCAGCCATTGAAGCTGTCATTAAGTGGGTGGCACACAACGTGGAAGGAAGAATTGAAGACATCTGCGAAGTGCTGAGCTGCATCAAATTAGACTTAGATAATGTGTATTTGAGGTCAGCTTTAAGCCTGCAAAAAAAATGCCGACTCAATGACAGTAAGATAAGGTCACTCATATATAATGCCCTGAACCTCAATCCCAAAGGTCTTTCCAGAAGATCCACAGCAGCCATGTATGTAATTGGAGGATATTATTGGCATCCCTTATCAGAAGTGCATGTTTGGGATCCTTTAACTGATGCATGGGTCCAGGGAACAGAGATGCCAGATCACACCAGAGAGAGCTATGGGGTCACTAGTTTGGGGCCGGACATATATGTGACAGGGGGTTACAGAACAGAGAGCATTGAAGCTCTTGACACCGTGTGGATATATAACAGCGAGAGAGATGAGTGGACAGAAGGCTGCCCCATGCTCGACGCAAGGTATTACCACTGCGCCGTTTCCTTGAGTGGCTGCATTTATGCATTGGGAGGGTACCGGAAGGGAGCTCCAGTCCAAGAAGCTGAGTTTTATGATCCTTTAATACAGAGATGGCTTCCCATTGCAAACATGATCAAAGGTAGGTAAACTTTTGTATGGTGTCTGCCTCCAATGCCAACTCTTTTATATTTGCCATTTTTAATTGCCATGGAAACATTTAGGATTTGATCCAAATTCTAGAGAAGTTCATGGGAATTTTCAGTTAATGTTGGTGGGCTTTGGTTCAGGTCTTCAAATAACCACAACCATCCAAATGCTATGCTGGGCTGTGCCATAGAATAGCGGGTAGAAAAGTAAGTAGTAGTCTCAGTTTAATTTTGCCTTCTTTCATGACTAAAATTTTTGTTCAAACTAGAAAGAAATCAGAAAACTACCCAGGATAAGAGTCCATTCAGTACACAACCAAAGAGCAAGCTCCAGTAAAGGGACTGTATTATTTTTATATACGATTTTCCATGCAGTCATTTATAAAGGTGTCATAATTTAAAACTTCTTGCATGGAGTTCCCACCTATTTCTGTGTATCATCTGTTCAGGATCCTTTGTTTAATCTTTAGTGAGAGGATAATGAAAAGCACTAATACCTGTTTCTAGCAGCCAAAGTAGTGATCTACTAAAAATGTATGAATCACAGCCTAACCAAAGGGTATTGACTGAGATGAGCTCAGCTGGTCAGAGCCTGGTGCTAAATAATGCCAAGGTCACCAGTTTGATCCCTGTATGTGCCATTCACTTAAGAATTGGATTTGATGAACTTTCTGGGTCCCTTCCAACTCAGACTATTCTGTGCTTATTTTGTAACAGTAACAACAATACTACAGTTATACATGTTATCATACATTTTTATAAATGAATGCAAATATTTATAATTAGTTATAAAAATGTACTGTAAGTTAATGCAACATGATATTTTTCTATGTACAAGAGATTTTTTGGATGTATATGTAAAAGAAAAAAAGCAGGCTTTTACAACTTTCTCCACTGTATGTTTTCCTCAGACATTGCTACTATTTTCTTTTAGTTTCCTTCAAAAGTAGAAATGCTGTGCTAACGCTATGAGTTACATATTCTATGCAGTTGTTTTGCCCAGTTTTTATAAGTGTGAAACTAAGATGCTCAGACCCCCCCCTTTGCTTTATTTCATTTTGTTGTCCTAGAGATGCAGTTAAAATGGCTCCATTATGTTTGTGTCCTCATATATATGATAGTTTAATTAGTAATGTCATGAGAATGACCAAAAGTATCAGAAAAGATACCCCAAGACACTGAATAATTTCAACTCCCATTGTCTTTGCTCTTGCCATCTAAGTGATTTTTTAATAACTCTAACTTAGTGAAACAGTGAAACTAATTGCCTATTCCAAAATCAGTAAGACAATGTGACTTTACTTACTGCCTAAAAGTCCTGTGAACTATTGGGTAGCTGTATTATGTGCAATATATACTGGTTACTGCAGTTTTATTTAGTCATTCTTGACTTTTGTTAATATCTTGATAAATCTGTTGTATTCACATTCAGTTAAATACCTGCAAGCATATAATGTTAATAAATATTAACAAATCATTTGAAATGGAGTTATGTATGGAAGAGACCATGTTTATTGCGTGAAGTCTGAATGCATGTTTGACTTTCACACTGTGAACAGGAGTTGGAAATGCCACTGCCTGTGTCCTGCATGAAGTCATCTATGTCGCTGGAGGCCACTATGGGTACAGGGGAAGCTGCACCTACGATAAAATCCAGAGATACCATTCAGGTAGCAATGAGTGGAGTATAGTCACCACAAGTCCACATCCAGGTAAATAATTTCTCTAACAAACACAGAGCTTGATTTGATTACAAGTGTACCTGGGAGTCCTTAAGCCCAGTTAGGGGTTTTTGGCATATTCCTAGTTAAAAAAAGAAATGCCTGTAGGGCAGCAAGGGCTGTTTCCAAACTCTGAAAGTGGAAAGGAAGACCTTCTTCAAGTATCTGTTCTATAGAAATCACTGTATAAATACTGAATTAAGGAATGTCCTCATTCTATTAAATAATATAACTTTCTGTTAAAATTCATTGACATTTGACAAAAACTATATTGATTTTAAAAGGGTTTTCTCTATGTTCTACATCTGGTAACAGTAAGATTTTAAAGCAATTTTCACTGAGTACTGGTGCTGTAGTGTAGCAGAAAATCCTGAGGTGCCTCCTAAGCTCAATGAGGACATTCAGCTGCCCTCAGTGGTGCCCAATGTTTGCCATGTACTTGCAGTTTAAGTTGATGTTATCGTGCTGAGTTGTACTGTATTCCTTTCTTTCTGAAGAATATGGATTGTGTTCAATTACGTTACAAAACAAGATCTATTTTGTGGGTGGCCAGACCACGATCACTGACTGCTATGACCCAGAGCAAAATGAGTGGAAGCAGATGGCTCACATGATGGAGAGAAGGATGGAGTGTGGCACGGTGGTTATGAACGGATGCATCTACGTAACAGGAGGATATTCCTATTCAAAAGGAACATACCTGCAGAGCATTGAGAAATACGACCCTGAACTGAACAAATGGGAAGCAGTAGGTAATCTTCCCAGTGCCATGCGGTCACACGGCTGTGTCTGTGTGTACAATGTGTAAGCATTTCATTTCCATCTTGCTGTTACAGTATTCATAACAGTACTGATTACCTCATGAGGGGTTGTCTAATACAATCACTTAGTGCACATTGTTAATAACTAGATGTAATTTGTTCTTGTTTTAAACAACTCAGAAACATAAATGTGGTAACAAGATTTCCATATATTTTTCAGTCCAATCATACTTTGTCACGGAAGTTCTCAAATTGCTCTTTTATAATACTTTATACAGCAACATAGGATCTACTGTGAAAAATGGATTTGTTTTTGTTTCATCACTGGATGAAACTATGACTTGGTGCTAAGATGAGTAAAGCCAAACAAAATACGATTCTAAGGACTACTGGTCTTAAGATGAAATCTTTGTATTCTGAAGGTAGCTGTAGAAATGGACCACTGACACAAGTTAAGTGTATGGTATATGCAGAGCAATATCACTGGGATAACTAGGTTATCAGATTCAGAAATGGGCATTTACAGGATGCCTCTAACTCTACCTTCAAATGCCAGAGCAAAGAAGAGCTTAGGCTAGGAATGAGGGAAGAAATGTTGGTAGTAGCCCAGGCACAGGCCAAAAGCATGCACTAGTTTTCCTGAAGGAGAAGTAAAAGAGCATTTCTCTTTGCCATTTTCACACTCCCTTCGACATTGCCAATGAGAAATGAAAAAAGACTCTGCAAGGCTTTGCAATGGGATCTTTGGCTGATGCACAGGTATTTGTAGTTTGGGTGTTTTTGTGTGGGGAGGGCTGTTCAGAGAAAAGCCTTAATGTGTTAACTCTTTTTTAATATCAACTCAAGATGTGTGCCTGTGTGGAGTGGAAGGAGGAAATGAGAGAGACTGGAGAACTAACATCTGCTTGAGATTCAAACTTTTCTATTTTGTTTAATACCATTTGATCTTTTCTAAACTGTGGCTTGAGCAAAGGTAACAACTAAAGGAACTTGTCAAAATATGTTATGCATGAAAAACATGGCTTGAGCAAAGGTAACAACTAAAGGAACTTGTATGTTATGCATGAAAAATGTGATCTATAGGATTGATTTATTTATTATTTCTCTCAAAACTTAATAGGAGAGCTTCAAATTTTGTGTAGAAAGTGGATTTTTGTAACGTGATGTTGTATGTTATGCATGAAAAATGTGATCTATAGGATTGATTTATTTATTATTTCTCTCAAAACTTAATAGGAGAGCTTCAAATTTTGTGTAGAAAGTGGATTTTTGTAACAGACAAACAGACAAACAGATCACACTCTGTGGCCTGACAGTGGTGATCCAAATGAAGAAATGCTTTGGGGAACAGAGAAGGCTCTTTTAGCACTGATCCCCCAGTCCACTTTATAAAATGACTGCAGAAAGAGCTGTTAGACGTTGGTGTGAGAGGCAGGGACAACAAAGAGCTGCCATAGGGTGTGGTGGGAATTTCCCACACAAGCACTGCCATCTAAAAATAAATTTAGGTTTTATTGGATTTCTCACATACAAATAAAGGACTTTTCCAAGCAGTAACCTCTGAGTTTATAATATTTCTTTGCTTGATCATAAGCATTTTTGGCTTTTTAAAAATTCTTTCACATTTTTATGCTATCTCTGACTTGCATTTGGCTGCTGGTAGCAGGTGGCACTCAGCTCTGGCTTTGATGTGAAGTTCTGTGGTGTACATGTACAGTTCTTTTTTTGATATTTTCGTATGTTGCCTCACTATGTCAGAAGCTTGTGTGTGTGTGTGTTTTCAGTGTTTTGCTTTGTTACCCATCTCACTGAGATCTATTTAGGGATCCGATGTAACTTGTTTAAAGACTCTAAAGAGTGGAGAATTGAACTCCGAGGCTGTTTGAAATGTGTGGGCCAAGCAGGTGAGCAAGAAATAAAATTAATTTGTTTCTCCTGGAAATCTCCACAGCTGACAATTGCTCAAGGGCAGGTGGAGATTGAAAGGACACCACAAGAACATGAAGGTGATCTTTGTATTGAATGAAACCACATTGAACTCAACGTGTTTATGTAATTTTTCAGTGCAAATTATGTACCCATGAAGTTTCATGTTTGTTGAAAAACACGAGCATAGAACAGCTGCTTATGGCTGGCCTTGAGGTTCATTCTGGCCTGTATCGTGTCACCAACAGTCATGAGTCAGTGAAAGGATCTAAGAACAAGGTGAGGACTAACAAAACCAAACCCCTAAGCAGTCCTCTTGCCAACTGCTTGCAAACTAGGTGCTTGGTGTTGGTGAAAGACAGTGCAGTTCCAGAGCTGGAGCATAGGCACAGGAAGCTGGACTCTGTGCCCCTGGGCAAGCTGCAGGCAAGCAAATGCTGCTTTTGGCCTAAATGGTATGTGCAAAGTGGAAAAAAAAGCCTTTAGTTGGTCTGGTATAAATAAAAGTGAAAGAAATTACAGCTTAGTACTGCATGTGAATCCTAATTTCTCAGAGATTTTCAATGCATTAGAATAAATGGAGAGATGAGTAAGTTCAGCCTAATGGTTAAATTTCAACTGGTGCTATTTTTCACAATAACCTACAATGCCCTTTTAAGCTAACTCATGTAGCACATCCCAAGAAGATGTGTTGCAGTCAGGTCTTGGGCACAGGCAGGAAAATGAACTCAGGAGCAATAGGATTCTGACCTCCGGTCAGCAGCCTACCAGGAACTCTTAGCCACGTGTGTAATACGCTTTTAAAAACAGTTGAATGTAAACACTGAATAATCGTGCCATTGGATATGTACTACGGTAGACACTGTTTTACTGTTTCACCCATTAACTAGAAAGTGAAGTAATGTGGCAGTGAAATCAATTGTGAAGTCAATACTACTGCTTAAAATTTTCACGTCTGCGATCCCCGTGTTTGTAGCGCTGCAGATGCCCGCAGTACATCTGTAGTGTTTAAGTGAGCCTTTGCACTAATTAATAAATGTGAATATAGCACTGCAGTACAAATGCGAGCTGTTACATTTGTTCCCGGCGCACAAAGGCCGGCCGCCATCCCGGCGCGCGCGGCCCTCTCGGGCTGTGCCGGGCAGGCGGAGCCGGCGGCAGCGCTCCCGCCGCGGGGAGCCGGGCCCGGCCCGAGGGCAGCGCTGCCGCTCCTGCCGGGCTGAGGTGAGGCTGGGCCGCGGCGCCCGAGGCTGTCCGAGGAGGGCATGTTGGCGCTGCAGCCATGTGAAAGTGTCAGCAGCAAACTCATGGTCTCCTGGCACAGTTCAGGGGCCGACGTTTCCATTACTTCAGGAATTCTAAGAATTTTTTTCTACATTGCACCGATTCTACTAAAACCAAATCTGTTAAAGTTAACATCTCTGAAAATGTGTGGCTGTAATTAACCCTTACCCTTAGGTAAAAACCACGCTCAGACCTCTTATGCAGGGGTTCTGAAGGAGGCATAATATGATCCCTGTTACCTTATTGGGGAAGCTTTATTATTAAAAAAAAGCTTTTCGCTCTATTACAGTAATGGTAGAATACTCAGCCCTCAACTAAACTTCGTCTTGAGCTTCAAGCTAAATAGCTAGTAAGAGGAAAATCTACTAGGGAGTTCTTTTGGGATGATGTAGCTAATACAGTGTGGGATCTAATTGTTCTAGTTATGGGGGTTGACTATAATTGTTTATAATTTAAACCTAATGACTACTTGCTTTATTTTAACCTGGTTTCTTTAATGTTTCATGTGGTGCTGATGGAGACTTTTGGCACATGAAAGGAACAAGTCAGTATAGTTTATTAAGAAGCCTTTAAAATAAAATCTTTTGTAGGATTTTGCATGCAGTTCAGACTGTGATTGCTGTTCATTGCAGCTGTTCATTGCAGCTGTTCATTCATTTATCAGTCTTCACTGCTGCACAGCAACTGAAAACTATTGATCTGGAAGTTGTCTTGTGCCAGATGACTGAGCTGCAGAGTCTGAAGTGAGCATGTGCAAAGACTAGAAATCTCTCTTAAATTAGAAGGTTGCTTCTGCTTTTCTTCTAAATAGGTTAGAGCTCAGTCACTGAACTGAATTCCATGCATGGCAAGTTTGAGTCTTTCTTAGTCTTCCCTACTAAGACTACTAAGTTTGTTACTCGCAGCTAAAAGGATGCTTTTTAGAAAAACTCCTCCATGTGTAAGACTTATTTTAAAGGACTTGTTCTAAGTCTTGTGTTGGATCATGCTTTTTGGTATTAACCTTGAAAACACTGCTAAGGAAGTAGACTTTTATTTTTTTCTCTTCTTAACAGTGAAGGTGAGCCTTATGTGGAAATTGACTTTTTGGGTTTGAGTATTTTGGTGCCTGGGCTGAGGCAGACTGGGACAGCAGTCAGAGACTGCTCTGTAGGTTGCCATTAAATTAGATTTGGTATAATGTAGAAGAGAACACTGATTTCTCTCACAAGCAGGGTGTGGAGACAGTACCAGCACCTGAATGGTGGCAAAGCTTTAGTCTCCTGTAGTCAGGGTGGCTCATGTGGGACCTCTCTGAAGTAACTGCAGCTCTTGGCTTGGGTGCTCTGGCCTGGGTCTTGTCAAGTGCTTTACAGATAAAGGGATCACACTCAGCATAGCTGGCAACTAACACTTGCTGAAATCATGCTTCAAAGAGTGCTGCAGTGTTAGGTACAGGTGCAAGCACAGCACCTTTCAAGGCTGTGGGTGCTGAAGAATTACAAGAAGTTCCAAGGACTGAATGTGGCTTTGAGATCAGGAAGAGGAGGAAATGGGAATACTGCAGACTGCAGTAGGCTGAACAGTTATTGGGGAATTCAACTACTAAAATAAGAAGATGAGGCTGCCAACGGGGCATTCTGATGAAGAACATAATTTCCTGTATTAGGGGCACCTCAGGGGAGTTTTCCCTGCCTCTGTGTTGCCAGTCATCTAGATGCTCTGAAAGATGTTACTGCCCTGCAAGCAGCAGAAGGGCAGAAGGTGCATGGTCAAATCTCCTGATAAACCTCATGCAAGACATGAGTGCAAAACCATCTTTGCCAGCAGCCTTTGTTCACAGATCTATGAACTGGGGTAATACTACCAAGAAACCTCTTTATCATCTGCAGCCGGATTTAAAAAGTGTGTTAGTGCTCAAAGGGAGAAAGAAGAAATCTCTGCTTCATAGTTCAAAATTGAACTCAAACTAATTTCTGACAGCTTCATAAAGTTACATTTTTTTCTCAAGGATTAATCTTCACACTATCCTTATCTTAAAAGCAACTAGATAGAAAATGTTTGATCCTAGTTAAGTTTCTGGCCAGTAGCTGCTTTCGTAGTGACTGCATCTGATGTACTGGGATTATACACTTGCTGCCAGTTAAGTAAAATTACTTCAGAGTTAAAATGTCTTACGTTATAAAGATACTTGATTCACTACTCAAGCAGAACTGCAATGAAGACACATTTGTAAAGGAGAGAACAAGACATCTTTAGGATGTGTCACTAAATGCAGATATTTTCATTCTGTCCTCCAGTAAGTTCTGTGAACTTTCCAAAGATGAAACATTTCAGAAACACTTTCTCATTATACCTATGTAGGAATTGAACATTTTTGTTATTATTGTGCCTAGTGATGAGAGGTTGGATTTGACTTAAACACATGTTGTTGGCTCCCAGTTTTGTTATTGTTGTTCTAAACTGAGGATCAGTGGCTAGAAAAAGATAAATAACAAATAAGGCTGAGAAGTGCCAGCATTTCCTGATTTTTTTCTTGACTGCTGAATGCCAAAAGCTGCCCTAACAACCAAAGTGAGGGGATTTTTTTTTCCCCCAGTTGTTTCATAGTTTCCCCTTGAGTTCTGCAGTCATGTTAATAGTTGCTTCACAGACATAAATGTATGGCTAATGAACTTGGCTGTTACCTTATCTAGATGAGGCTGCAGTGAAATGCAATGCTACATGAATGTCAGTCTGTAGAAAATACTATTCAAAACTTTGTGCTTTTGCTCTGTATTCTCTTCAAAACAGCTGGTGAAAATGGCTGAAAATGGAAATGGTGAAAACATGTCTATCTTGGAAAGCAAAATCTGTCAGCAAATTGAGGTGAGTTCAGTTTATAGTTTGGGGTCTGGACTGAGGTGTTTTGGAGGCATTCATTGGCAGGGCTTGGCTAAGTGGAAGTTAACTTTATTGGGAGTTAGACTTGAATCTTCAGCTCTTTAAAAAATGTCACAAGTCTGTAACAGGTATTTAATACTTTAGGATCATAACTGTAGTTTACATTGGAAGCTATATTTGTCTGTAGATTTGCTTGTAAGAACACAATTTCAAAACAAAAGGTTGCATTTGCTAGCATTTTAGGTGCTATAGCAAGTGAATTATTAAACAATTTACTACCATGTTTGCTGGGGTTATTCTACCTGTGCAAATAGGAGGAGAGTGCATTTTAATTCAATGTGCCTTAATTTTTGTGGGGAAAAAATTCTCCTCCAGAATCTCTGCTGGTCAAAATAGTAGCACATTGCATAACTTTCTACTATGATTTACTGCTTTGTAATTTATTGCTAAAAATTACAACAAAACTTACGCCTACTTTGGATAAACTCTGTCTCTCTAGAGCCTTGGAGGGGTTACCCTACAACAAAAAAGCTGAGCCCATTGTTTTAAGTGGCATGTAGAACAAAACCACTTTCCTGAAGGACAAAAATGTAGCTCACTGAATGCCCATTACCATATGGAGCCATTATTTATATATAACACACAAACAAAATGTGGAGATTCCTCAACCTCTTTTTTTTGTTTGTTTGTTTGTTATACGTAAATAGTTGACAAGACTAGACTTTTTGTAATATGAGTTTGAGATGTACTAGAGGAAGAGGTAACGTTGTAAAACTTGCACTGACTTTTCAAAGCACCATGGTATTGGTGAAAATATTCCAGCTTACCTTAAGGTTTCAAGTATTTGACCTTTGCTAGATGGCTGCAGGGAAAGAATCAAATTAACTTGTCTGTCTTGAAGTGAATTGTGTTCCCATGCCAGACAAGATCAAAATAAAGAACTTAATAATTAAAAATTAAATATAAAATAATGATTTCTTTATCTTACAGTGTTTTGTTGAATGAGACCTAGAAATTCCAGTCTGTATGACTTTTCAGTGTGCAAATACAATATTCTTGCATACGTGCTCCTTAAATAAGGAGTACAACCTGGATCTGCTGGTGACAAATTTGGCTTTTGACTCTGCAAAGCTTGATCAGGGTGATAAATGCTTATCATGTTAACAGAATAAGCTTTGCTTCTTTCCTAAACAAAACTGCAATCTATCTTTGCCTTATTAATTCCATTGGATGAAGCACTGTTTCAATGTAGGGTTGGTTTGTTTGCATTTTTGTGGAGCTTGTTTCTGGTGATTTTGTTTTTACAGCTTATACATTGCAGCTAACTTTTCACAAAGTATCACATTAGAGCAGGAAGTAATAATTGCAGAATTCCCAATTGTTCAGATTAATTAATTTTGGTATGTCTCAATCTACTGCAGTAAGCTGTTAGATGAAAATGAGCTTTTAAGACTGAAAATCTAAAGACACATCTCTCTTTCCTCCCCTTCCCACTTCCTTTTTGCAGTACTATTTTGGCAATCACAATCTACCAAGAGACAAGTTTCTAAAGGAACAGATCAAACTAGATGATGGCTGGGTACCTTTAGAAGTAATGATCAAATTCAACAGGTAAAGCAAAGTACAACTAATGTGGATAAAAGAGTAACTTTCAGCTACCAATCTCTATTTGGAGCCAAGTGTTCATGATGTGCATTTACATTTCCCATTGCTTTTTTAACATCTGGCTTCAGTTTTGCCTGTGTATTTGTAATAACCTCTGTCTGCTTGCTCAATAGGTTAAGTCGCCTTTCAAAAGATTTTGGTGTTATTGTAGAAGCACTAAGAAAGTCCAAGACGGGTTTAATGGAAATAAATGAAGACAAAACTAAAATCAGAAGATCTCCAAATAAACCCCTTCCTGAATTAAATGACCAGTATAAGGCTGCAATTAAAAACAGATCTGTATACGTTGTAAGTAATTTTTTCTTTGTACTCTCCTGCACGACTTTAACTGATAACCATCTGAGAGTAAAGCTTGAATTAACTTGTGCTATTGAGGTTATAGTTTTTAAGTGTCACTCTGTGGCATACAATTGAGGCTCATTGCTACCTTGCAGAAAGGCTTTCCACTAGATGCTACTCTTGATGATATCAAAGAATGGCTTGAGGATAAAGGTCCAGTGGAAAATATTCAAATGAGGAGAACATTGCAGAGAACGTTTAAGGTAATGATTATGAGCATTTAGACCTGGGGCAGGGATCCCCCCTGGACAACATTGCTTTCAATTACTCTGACAATATCTTTTATCATTTAACAGGGCTCAATATTTGCAGTTTTTGATAGTGTTGAATCTGCTAAGAAGTTCACAGAGATACCAAATCAAAAGTACAAAGACACAGAGCTGATAGTACTTTTCAAGTAAGTCCACTTAACTGATATATGAACTAACAGTGGTCAGGGGTGGATTTACACAAGAACCAGGCTTGGCCTGAGAAGTGAGTTTTTCATGGCATGTACCTTTGATGTACCTTGTGGAGACTGAGACTTAGCATCTGAGCTTGGGAAAATAACTTCAACTGTTTCACATGTATTTTAACAGAATATTTTAAATTAACCTGTATTCTGTTGAAGGGAGGAGTATTGTACAAAGAAGAATGAAGAAAGGAAACAAAACAAAGTAGAAGCGAAAGCAAGAGCTAAACAGTGAGTCATTGCCAATCAAAGTGTGTGTCTTGCTTGCCTGACCTTGCTTGAACTAACTCAGAACTAATTTAACTTTTTTGCAGGGAAAAAGAAGAAAAGCAGAAACAAGCAGCAGATGCTGAAATGGTATGGGTTTCTTAAATCACCCACATTTTATAAAGCTAACATGAAATATTCTGTTTCAAATGCTGTAATATAGAGCACTTTCTAGAAAGTCACTTCATCTTTTCCAGCTAACTTACAGTAAGAGTGTTTTGTAATGGTGTTTTAATATTATTTTCAATAGCCTAATTTTGTTTAAAGGCTCATGTCCTGAATTTACATTATGCACCATGGAGATGATGGTTCTTCTATGATGTTTAAAGGATCCATTAAGGATCTCATCAGTACTATATAAATTTTCAACTTATCAGCCTTCAGAAAGCTGTTTTGTAAAATTTAAAGAGTGCAATTAATATGGGAAAGGAGTGCTAAGTTCCATATAAGTGTATCACAGTAAGCAAAGAAAACTCAAAGGAGGGGACACACTGTACAAGACTTGGACATCAGCCGAACTAGGTTATGCAGGAAAAATACTCAAATTACTGTAACTTCAACTGCTTATTCATCACTACCATGTTTAATAGGATTGAGGGGGGAATATGAATGTTCACACTTGACTGTTCAGTGATAATGTGGGGGTTTTTATTTTAATTTAGAAGTCTCTGGAAGAAAAGACAGGATGTCTTTTGAAGTTTTCTGGTGATCTAGATGACCAAACGTGCAGAGAAGACCTCCATGGAGTATTTTCTGGTCACGGAGAAATCAAGTGGATACACTTTGTCAGAGGTGCAAAGGAGGTCTGTAATCTTAGACAAGGACTTAAGATTTTAGTATTGAAGTTTGAAAATGAATGATTAAATGTTTGTTCTTTTATGTTATTGATAAGTTATTGTCTTGTGAAATTGCAGAATATTTAGAGAATTAAATTTTTCCCTTAACTTCTTTCAGAAGAACAGATAGAGGTTCCAGCCTTGTTAGTTGATAAGGTCAAAACTAAGAAAGTTCATTAGCACAGTCTGAGGGCTTTGCTTCAGTCTAGACATGTTTTACTATCATACAAAAGTAATGAATTTGCTGAGGATATATTGTTCATCATCTAGCTGAATGTTTTTGCAGTAAAATTAATGCAATGCCACTCTTCTTTTAAAGGGAATTATCCTATTTAAGGATATTGCCAAAGAAGCTCTGGAAAAAGCCAAAGCAGCACATAATGGAAACTTGCAGCTCCGGAACAAGGATGTTTCATGGGAATTGCTAGAAGGAGATGCAGAGAAAGAAGCTCTGAAAAAAATTCTGGAAGATCAGCAGGAATTGCTGAAACAGAAAACAAAAGGTTCTCCCTCATCTTATTTAAGCCTTTATAATGTCCTAGAATTGGTGGATGAAATTCACTAAACAATCTCTGCAGCTGGCCAGTTAAAAGAGAAATGATACAAAGTTCCTGATCTTGTATCTCCACAGGGCGCAAAATGAAAGGAAAAGGAAGAGGGGGAAAGATACCTCAGGGCGGACAAAAAGGAAAAATACAGTTTCAGGGCAAGAAAATAAAGTTTGAGAATGATGAAGAAGATGGTGAAAATGATACTAAAACAGGTATGTCATTCTGTGCACTTGGTGCAGCTTATTCAGTACCTTTAGAGAAAGTAGCTCCACATACTTATGTTTCTGACAAGTGTTTCAGATTTGGCTCTGCTCTGTAGCATTTCTGCCCTCCTGCCAGTATCTGCCTTAATAGTCTTGTGCTCAATTCCTGCCACAACTGTCCAAAAAGCATATTAAAAAGAATTACTATCTAGATAGTAATTATCTATATAATAGTATATAGATAAGGCTATACTGCATATTTGTGTAAAACTATGCATTGAAACATGGTGATTGTCAGTAGCACTACACAACTGTACAGACTCAGTCTCTTGAGTAGTGCTTTTTTTTTTTTCTTTATATTTAATAGTTTGGCCTGTCAGTATTTAGCTTGGAGCAGAGGAAGAGCTAAGCTCCTGTTCATTACATACAGCACTTGCTTAACTAAACCCTACTCCTGGTACATTCTATTCCTTCATTTTCTTACCTGCCCTCCTGCTGTGGAGTTAGACAGGGGTGAAGCTCTTCAAATGGGGCATTTTAAAACATCTAAAAGCAAACCCTCTAGTGTAGCCATGGCTGTAGATAACTGGGACTCAAAACTTAGATGATGGGAAGAGTTTGGGTTTTTTCAGATTTCAGGTAAAGCTTTCCATTACTCTAAATGACTACATATTCAATCTTGCAGAACCATCAAGTCCCAAGAAGAGACCACTAGAGGAAACAGAAAAGGAAGAACCTGCACCAAAACAACTGAAAACAGAAAATGGAGATGGCAATCAGTAATACTCAAATAAAAGAATTTAAAAAATTAGTGGTTTTATTGTTCCATTTTCAGTAGATTTTAAATACCTGCCTCAATTCAGGACTTTTTTGGCAGAAAATCTAATGAAATCCACTTCAATGTCAACCTACAATTAGAGAAAAGTTTCATTTTATTGGGTTACAGCTTTTTTTGTTTAAGAAGCATGCTTACTGCTAACATAAAACCCTGGAAAACTTTTCTATTTATAGTTTTGTTTATACTGTCAATTTTTCTGGCATCTCATTCAAATGTAAAAGGTTTTGGACTTTGTAATCTTGTGGTTATGTTTAATAGCAGCTGGCAATAAATTCAGAACTTAAAACTTTCTGCTGAAGCCTGGTTAATATAGTATAATGTTTCAACTGTGAAGTAGCAAAGGTAAGGACAGACTTAAATAATTCTAAGTTCAAGTCAGCAGCTGATTAAAGCTTCTGTTCTTTGCTGGAACATACTTAACAGTGTTCAACTATTGCTCATTCTCCTCTCTACTTGCCCTGTGGTAAGGGATGGGGATCCATGGCTTCCAAGGCAGCACTGAGTAGCAAGGAGCTTGCTGTGGGCTTAGGCTGCCATACTGTGGTGTCTTGACTGTATCTTTTACCAGTGAGCATAAGTTCCTCCAGCTGGCTCTGAAATAATGCTACTGCTGTAACATCCTTGGCACTGTGGCCTTCAGCTCTGCATTCACTCAGGTCTGAGCTGCAGACAGGATTGAGCAGAGAGCTACCCTTAGCTTTACCACATCTGACTGCAGTGCTGGCTTTTATCTTTGTGTAGAGCTTTGACTGGCATCATCATGATGCTCTTCCATGTTCAGCTACAAAATGCAGTAACAGCAGTGATGTGACTGAATGCTGTGACCATTCTTCATCCAGTACATATGGTGCTAAAACTTAAATTTCAGTAAGGAGAATTTATTTACCTCAGCATTTTCTCAGTTATGTTAGGTTTTATACTTACTGATTTCTTCTTATGGAACTTGTATGATGCTGGTAAGTCAAACCTAAGTTCTGTGAACAGTATAAAGAATATGTGTTAGAGACAAGGATGATAATCAGCCATTTAAGTCCTACAGCCATGGACTTCTGTTTCTAATATCTGCTGTTTTGCCATATCTCTTTTATCTCTGCACTACATCATGACTAAACATTGAAGCTGTCCACATCAGACAGTTAAGTGGATGGCAGTTGTGTTTCAAGCACTTGTGCAACTTCACATCTCAAGTTATATGACTAAAAACCATCTGGTTATCAGAAGAACTGGGAAGACACTTTAACTGGCAAAAATATTTATGTGGCTAAGAGCAGGATGATTTTTTTGTGTGTGAAAACTGACCTGTGCTTTGCTCTACTTTTTCAGCAACATGCCCTTTGAAGCAGGAAGAGAGGTAGCTTCTGCTTGAAGACAAAATCTAGTCCAGGAACAAACCTAATTTTGCACAGAATATGTATTTCTCAGAGCTTTATTAAGTGCCTGCTTGTATTCTAGAAAAGTAGCAAAATATTTAAACAAACAGTTTTTAAAAGTGTGCTAGAAAGACCTGTATAATTTCTGTGTTAAATCACACTTAAATTTATCTTAGGCTGTTATGACTGGCTGGTAGTGTTAGAGATAATGTACAAAGCCAAAAGGTTTTGGTTTTTTTTCTGTAAAAATGAGTAAGTATTACCTGCTAAGACTTCCATCTTCACTTCCCATTCTGCTGCTTTCTTTTGGATATGCTACAATAGTAGAGTGTAGAAAATGAGTTTTTAAAATGATCTGGTTTATAAACATCTACACTTCTATACTTAATAAGTCTCCTGTGCTTTTGGTTTTCAAGCCAAAGCATTAGATCACATAATTTTCTTGATGTATGTCAGACTGCAGTTATTTGATGTAATTAGTATTTATCCCAAACATACCCCACAAAGTAGTTTGCAAATCAGTGAAGCTATAGACAACTATATAGCCAAATATTTTGTTGTCTGGTTAGTTCTTGCCCTACTAAAATGAAGAACTTACCTGTCGTGTTGAAGTTTTGTGAAGGGAATATACAGCTGTTTTTGCCATTTGTAGAGCAGTTTTCAGAAAAATCATGTCAATTCCTAAAAGAATAATGAATTTATTAGAAATTTAAATGGAAGTGCAAAGATCTGCTTTATTTTTTTCTGGATTAATAGCTACTTGAGAAACAGCACTCAATATATTAAGGTACAGAAAGTATTTCTAAAACATACTCAATTGCTTTTAATAAAATAAAAATGATAGGGATATGAAATATTTGGTATTGTTTATTTCAAACCCCAGTGACTGTTAGTTACAATGTTGAAGTTGCTAATCTTAGGAAGATTATTCCAGATAACAAAACATTAAGAAATTAGAATACATAACTAATAAAGAAGGGACATGCTTCATTGAAAGCATTTCTCTTGCTGTTTTGTTTGTGATAATTTCTAACTGAGCTTCACAATTACCAACCTTTGTTATGCTTGGTACCAAAAGGAGGGTTCATAATAACTGTGTCAAAAGTATCTGACATGCTGTCAGATAAAGAACAGATGTCACACTGAACCATGTTGACATTCGTGAGCTCAAAGTCTTCAATATTGCTATTAAATATTTCCAGTGCATCTGCATCTATGTCAAGCCCCACACAGAATCTATTAAGAAAAGTGTCACATGTTAGTCTACTACAAACTAAAATGGTGTTTAAACTCTACAGTAAGGGATCTATGTACACAACTGTTTTACCTAAGAAATGTAACAAGCATACATAATAAATTCAGTGCTGATAAAAATTCAAGTACTTCTGTTGCCCTTTCTCAAGTATAAATCTAAATTTTGTTACGGAAGTTTCATGTTTTCATTTAATGCTTATGGGGAAAGAAAATTACTTCCAAATTCTTGACAGCTGTCCATCACTTTCACTGTATGAATGGCTATTGATGGTCAAAACTTGGTAAACAGTTTTATGCAACAGATTATAAATCTGAAATGTTTTAGTTCAGCATTGCTACGTTTTAATCTTACTTTCTACTCTTCTATGCCAGAAAGAAATATAACCAGAACTTAATATTAAATACTTACCCTGCTCCTAACATTGCACTTCCAATGCTGAGCATGCCGCAACCGCATCCTAAATCTGCAATTGTTTTGTTTTCAATATCATCAAAAGTATTGTGAATTGTATAAAGCATACATGCTGGGGGAAAAAAACCAAAACAAAACAGGTCAATAATACCAAATATGTACATGATTAATCAAGAAAAGCTGTTTCTGCCTTCAGAAAGCTCTTTAATTTTTCTTTAGAAAACACCTTTAGTTAAACTGATGTTCTCGCTGCCTGTGATTCTCTTTTTCATTTATTTGTGAAGAGTCAAAAACATTTTGACTAGTTACAAACTGGATCTTTGGTGGAGAGACAGAGCTCTGAGTATTGCTTGTGGAAAATGTATGCCTCTAAACTTTTTTGGGGGAAAACAATAGAAGGATATAAAATACAGAAAAGAGCATAATTAAGGTATAGATGAGTGTCTGTATATACACTTTTACTGGTTTTGTGGGTCATGACAACTCCATTTCAGCTTCTACAGTTACAGATTACGACTGCTTCTATCACAATATTATCTATTAGATTAATTAATTTGATTTTTGGATTGGACATTGTCTTAGGTTGCATTTTTCAAACGAAGACGGACATTACCAGAATATTACTATACACATTCCTGCTGGATATACTTTCTTAACTACTTTTAATACAAAGCTTTCAAAGGAGACAATGCAGTATGAAAAACGTTTTGAATTAAATGTGGTGATGAACTAGTAAAAGAGAAAACAGTGGTGTGGGTCACCTACCTGCAATATGAGGTCTTGTTGGATACTGTTCAAGGAGTAGTTTTGGACTTTCAAAAGTATCAACTTGTTGAAGAGAGCTTTCCAGTTCTTTAAGCTTTAATTTCTTCATGTTTATGTTTTAACTAAATAAAATAACGTGTAATCAGTTACAACAATATTAAAAAAAAGTATGATCTTAAATTATTTCCTACTTAAAATCCCCTGGTACTCTTCAGCTTCTCCCGGGTGTTTTCACGCTGCCGTTTCCCGGGACGCAGCTGGCTGCTCATGATGGGGAACGAGGGCGGACCCGGGCGGCGGCAGCCCCACTCCTCACCGGCTCCCGGAGCTCAGGCCCTGGGCTCCGCTTCTACCGCCCGGGCCCTCGCAGCCCTAAGCTCAGGAGATGAACCCCAGCGCCCGCCACCGCCCGTACGGTCCCCGCTGCGCCGCCCTCGCTCGGTACGGCGCGCACTCACCGCAGCGCGGCCGAGCCGGGCCGGGCCGCTCCGAGCGCCCGCGCACTTCCGACACAGCGCCCGCCCCGGCGCGCACCGCCCCGCCCCTTCCGCGCCGGCGGGACCTGCGGGCACGAAACGCCCGGGAGCCTCCCGCGGGTCCTTAGCGAGTGCGAGCTTTGCTCTCGCCTGTTATAAACACGAGACGTTTTATGGCAGCCTTACGTGTCACGGCTGCGCGGTGCCCGAGAAAGGGCCGGAGGACACACCTGGCAGACCGGGCTTTCTCGGTGGTTCCGCTCCCGAGTGCCCTTAGGGACAGGACAAGGAACTGGAATTTTGCCGGTGCGCTGGGAAAAGCGGTCGTGAAGAGTAACGTTCACCTGGCACCGCAACGCGCCGCAAGCCGCCAGCCATAGGACGGGCAGCCATAGGAAACGCAGGCAAAGCCAGAGGGAGGCAGCTGCCTTGAGGCCCGAAGCTGTCGGGTTACTCTCATTTAGGAACAGATTTTTTTTTCGTATAAGGCTTTCCATTGCACAGTCGAACATCTATTTATGGAGGTTTAAAACCGCCGATCGGTGTGCGAAACACGATAACTCGCATCCCCCCACGTTCTCTCCCGGGAGCAGGGCGCAGGGAGCCGCACGCTGGTACCGCGGCTCTGCGGACACCCGGGGTGCGGTGCTGCCGCCGGGGCCCGGCCTGCTCTGCACCCCCAGCGGGGCCAATCGATGGCAGCGAGCGCAGAAACGCCGGCCCGCAGCCTCAGAGGTGCCTCCCACATTCCCCGCAGCTGCTCCTGCCCTCAAAGCCGCCACCACCTGAGCCCGGCGGGACCCCTGTAGCCAGGGCACACGGGCGGCCACCGGATGTCTCACGGCAGCCGCTTCGCTGCAGGCACGGCTCGGTAACAACGGAGCTCCGCTGCCGTCGGGGCCGCCGGCGGCCCAGGTGTACCCTCCACGGTTCCCGCGGCTGCCGGGACCCCGGGAACGCGAACTTTCGGGCCGGCGGACGGCGACATTCCGGGCGGCGGCGGCGCGGGGCGCGCACCTGCGCGCTGGGAGGGCGGCAGGAGGGCAGGGGCGGAGGAAGAGGAGGGTGGTGTCAGGGGAGGGGAGAGGCGGTGTCGGGAGGGGGGCGCGGGCGGCGGGCAGGGCGCCGGTGCCGCGGCTATCGCGAGAGGGCGGCGCCGCGGGGCGGGGAGCGAGGGCGGCGGAGGGATCGCGGATCCGGAGCCCGGCGCGGCCGTAACGGCCCCTCGGTGTCCCGTCATGGCGGGGGCCGGCGCCAGCAGCAGGGACAAGCGGGCCACGGCGGCGCGGCTGAAGGCGGCGCTGGGCGGCGAGAGCGGCGCGGCGGCGGCGAAGCTGCGGGCGCTGCTGGAGCGGGTGCTGGCCCCGGCGGCGGGCCCTGGCGGCGGCGAGGCGGCGGGCGAGGCGCTGGAGTGGTGCCGTTGCCTGCTGTCGGGCGGGGAGCCCTGGGACAGCTTCGTGCAAACCGTGCGGGCCTACGACCCCGCCACGCTCTGCGGCCTGGTTTGGACCGCCAACTTCGTGGCCTACCGGTGCCGGACGTGCGGGATCTCGCCTTGCATGAGCCTGTGCGCCGAGTGCTTCCACCAGGGCGAGCACGCCGGGCACGACTACAACATGTTCCGGAGCCAGGCGGGGGGCGCCTGCGACTGCGGCGACAGCAACGTCATGCGGGAGGCCGGGTGAGCGCGGGGCGGCCGCGGCGGGGCGGGCGGGCACCTGCCGGCGGGGGCGGCCCCGCGGGCGGCAGAGCTGTGCCCGGGCCGTGCCGGGAGAGAGGGCACTAAGTGAGGCCCCTGCCGCCTCCTGGGCCGCCTGCCTCCGTCCCTGGCTGCGGCTCGGACCAAGGGCTGAGCGACGAGTCCGCCGGGGTTCGGCAAGGTGGCTTTGTTGATGTGGGTGTGCCTTTTTTTTAGGACGCTCATGCGAATGTTGTTGCCCTTGCACCGAGTGCCAGCCCTCAGGGAAGTTGATAAGGCAGAGTGCATGGGAGGCAGTACCTGTCAGCTTCCAGCTAGCAGCCTTGGCCTAACACAGCTAGCCCTGAAGTCAAAATACTTTGGGACAGCGTGTGAGCAGATAAGCCAAAGTGAACAGATTGAATAAGAGGGACGCACTTTTGTGTGATTTCCCTGTCTGCAGTTCATTTTGCCACCTTAGATTTAAATCAAGGAATGTGGTAGCGCTTGGACGAATACAACAGGGCAGGGTTTTTGGAAGTCAAAGGTCTTTTGTATTCTGACCTACTGGAGACGAGACTGAAGTGCCTGGTCAGAAGAAGAGGAATCAGGTACCTCATTAAACCCTTCTTTGTTCTCGTATGTACTCAATGGTGAAAGGAATGATCAGTCAACCAGTTACTGGATAAAGGTGGTACCTAGCCAGTAAACTTCAGGTTTTGCAGCTGAGTGTCTTCTGGAGCTCCTTGTGTTCCTGTTGATTCACCAGCTAGCTAAAGGCTCCACTAGATGACAGCTTGGAGTGCTTGAATGAGGATTCTCTTGACAAACCTTCTGGAATGGTCTGTCTTGACTGTCTTAGCCTGGATGAGATGATATGCTGTTGAATTGTAAGTTGTGGCATACCTCGCAGAAAACACTAGGAACATAGAGAAAATTTAAAACATTTCCTTGGTTATTTTCTTGTTTTTGCAGATTTTCTTGTTTTTGCAGGCTCTAACTCTGTATCATTCACTCAGCATCTTAAGATTCCTTATCTTTTTGCATTCCTACGTAGACATTTCATTAATTCTGCTTTTTCTGTTCCTTGAATGTCATTACCTTGACTCCTATTCTTTAGGTCTGCAATCACTGTTCTGCTGCAGGCCTTGACATGGCTTCAGTTTTTGTTTCTTATGCTTTTCTCACCTTTTCTTTCTCTTGCAATCTGTCTTCATCATTTACTCATTCTTTTTTGGTGGACTCTTTTCTTATTGATAGACTTACTCCAATGTCAGAATTTTTTTCCTCCTTTTGTTTTCAGTAATCTTCAGTGGTTGCAAGTTGCTACTGCTGAAGTGATTCTTTCTTTATCGTTCTTCTTCAACTTGTGGTGATTCTGCTTTCCTCATCATCACTGAAGTAAGAGTTTCCATTGATCTTGAGAAATAGGAAAGAAAATTAATACTACTTCTTCCACTGTTCATTGTGGAACAGACTTAGGGCTCCTCTTAGTGGCCGGATTTTAACAGAGCACACACAAATTGAACTACTTTAGGGTGAATATTAAAACGACTTGTGATGCTGCACTCGTCGCAGACTGTATAGCTTTCACAGTTATCTTTTCTTATTTTGAACAGTTTTCTTCTTGAGGAAATCTGGTTTAATAAAGAAGAAATAAAAAATGTTGTTAAATTTGCAATGTAAGCAGATGCAAACCCCGAGGGAGTAACAATCTCATTTCTATGTATTCTACTTATTATTTGTAATGGTAGAATTTGAGAGTAAATTGTCTTGTTTGTGAGGTAGGTCCCTTCAGGAGTTTTGGTCACTAAAGCTAAAGAATTGTTGAACAAATAAATAATATCTGTGCAGAAACAACACTTGGGATTGTGCAGTAGATTTTCCAGTCCTCTTGGACATACAAGGAGGGCAATACATGGCAGCATATGGAGTGTCTGCATTTAACAGAAGGTCACTTCTGCTTATATAGACAAGAACTGGTGTTCAGCCATTGCAGTTAAGTGAACTAGAAACTTTGTTTGCTGTGCAAGACAAAGTAAAATAAACTTTAACCAATGTAAAAAACATTATTGTGTGCAAACACACAGTTTTACCTATTGATTTGAATTGCTACAATGCAGCATGTTTAGATAGTGTTTTAACTTTGTGTATACAAATCAACTGCACGATTACAAAAGTCATGCTTTGCATGTCAAAGTTAGGAGGCCTTCATGATGGACTTAGGAAACTGGAGTGTGTCTAGCCTGATATAACCTTGGCCACTACAGCCTAGGCTTCTATTAATAGCAAGGGAATCAAATGTGGAGCCTACTTACAAACTTTATCTACCATCTGTCTGCTCAGATACAATTTGGTGTAGATGCTGTATATGAATATTATAGTGGCATTCTTTTGTTTCTGTTCTTGTTATCTGGTCTTCATATTCACATTATTTATTTGATGCAGCTCAAAAATACTGTTCATGAAGTCTTAGTTAACTGATCTCCTGTAAAGGAGATCTCTCCAGTTTAGAATCTGGAATATCTTTTTATTGCCTTTAGGATGGCTCATGTAAATCTAGAGATGGTTTATCCTAGAGTATAAGTGTGTGTTAATCTTGTAATACTAATTAAATATGTAATTTGTTTTATAGGGATACCTGAGTGTTAGTTTTTTATTTCCGGTGCCTTTATAAAAAGAAGTTGGAATATAGCATAATAGATGCATACTGATTTGCCTTAGGTACCTAGGTTTGCTTTAGGTGTTGTGTGTAATTTTCATTTGTTCTAGAAAAATCAGACTGTCACATTTTTGAACCTTTTGATTTCCATGCAGATTTCAGTGTTTTTGATGTTTAAGTTATTTGCAGTTGGTCTACTAGAATGTAATGTAGACTTTAGAAAATATCCAAGATTGTAAGTGTAGCTGTTTGTGAAAACATTAAAAATTCTACCTGTGGCAAGGTTGAATAGATTTTAAAATCCATTGATGTGTCAGGAGGCAGAAATAATTTGTAGTTGTCTCCCATATGGTGTCTAGCTATTTGCAAATGAAATTTAACAAGTCCTTCAGAGGTAATTAATAATGTTCTGAAGAAGCACAAACCTTCGGTTCTAAAGCATTTTGAGTAGACATATGCTTATAGTTCAAATGAGTTCATCTGTTGGATTAAAAAAATCCCATGCAGTTGGACAGGGGAAAATTCAGACTGGAGTAATTTTTGGTTGGTAGATGGTCTTTTATTATAATGAACGTGATAGTTTATGAAATAAACTTGAAGAAGGCTGTGTGCCTTATGGTTATTATAACAGTATAGCTAGTCAATAATCTGTTACTGCTGAGTACCATCTTGTTCCTATGGCTGTCCTGTTCTGATTACCCTCTAAGTTTGTAGACAATAACCTGACATACTAGAGAGCCTCAGCACTTTGGCTATTGCGTGCTGCCGTGTCCTGTTTCAGAGTCTGTCAGTTTGGTGACTTATTTGTTAAATTAATCATGTGGAAGGCAGATGTTTTAGTACTGCATTACAGTACAACACGAATAATACATCCATCAAGGGTTGCACATCCTGAAAGGTGAAAAGCCAGGTTAAGAATCTTGTTTAATAGGCTTTTGCAGTGATGTTTTTTGTGTATTTTTGGTGGTTATGGCAGCCAGTGGCTCCATGGACATAGTGTTGTGTTCTCTTATGACTTACATCAAAGGGACCAAGGTGTTACCCATTTCCACTTGCAACAGGGGGCTGTTTCTTTATCGAGTAACAAATCCTATAGTTGTAAGAAAGGTAACTCTCACAGATTGGTGGTATGTGCTGTGTGTTCAAAAGCACCTTCAGGTACCCAGCTCTAAACTTCCCACAGTTCTGTCTTTACTGATCCCTGCTTATCTTTCCATTTAGTTCTGTGTTTTAAAGTGTGAATCAGTGTAGGTTTTGTAGAAATCCTGTATGAGCTGCACAATAGATCAAACTTCTCTCTGTTTTCTTTTTTTTTTTATCATTATGTCTCTCTTGGAGACAAATGTATCTGTTGGCTCTGCTGTGATCCCCTTATGAAAAGGCTGGACAATTCTCTTTGCCCCCTCTTGCTTGGCAAGTATAAGTATAGTCTTAGTTTCTAAATGGCTTGGTTTTTTTCTGCTTTAATTTATTTAGAAATGGCTCTGATTTTTTCAGTGTTTTAAAATGTTTGCACCCAGCAAGGATTATTGAATGTTTTTGTTAAATTTTGGATACTTAGTAGTAGATATGTAATTTTGATGACCTTTGCTATTCTGTCCCCATAAAATTATATCCTTCCTTTTATTCCTTTTCAGAGATACTTGAGAGATTGGGAGCTATGGAAGATTATATTCTATTTATTTTACATTCTATAGCTAAGTAAGAGTAAAGGAACTTTTTCATATTCTAGACTTTTAGAAAATGAAAATTTTAGAAAGTGAAAATTGTAACAAATAGAGTGACCATAAAAAAGGAAGCTTGCTCTTGAGAAAACTATTATTGCTAATTATCTTTGGATGCATTCTGTGCATGTTTATCAGGAATAGTCTCTTTTACCATCTTGGGTTTGTGGCACTGGGATCCTCTTAAGATCAGAAAAGTCAAATGTGCTTGTGGCTGCATTTTGGGACATGCAGTCAGTTATTGTTTTGCTGGCACAAAGTGGATTACTTGGCTATTTTATGCAGTGTCTTGCAACAGCAAATCACCTTCTTAGCATATATATAGCATGTTGCTGCTTCAAGGTTGTCCCTTCCAGTGTGACTCTAACAATTGTCTTGTTTAACAATTACCGAGAAGTTTTCTGTTCTCCAGGACCTAGGCTAGGTTTGGTAATGCAGCCTCAAAGAGATAAGGGTGCTCTTTTGGAGCTTTCTTCAAGAGGTTGGTGAAACAGATGCTTTATCAACAGGCTGAGAGCCTACAAGTAGCCAGCTTTAGCTTAGTCTCAGAGTTTTATGAAACCATGTTAAAATGCCTGTGTATTCAGAATTGTTGAGCTGGTACAAATGGTGTTTTGTAGGGTCTCTGCCAACTCCATGCAGCTTTTCTGCCACTGAAGTCCTTTGGGCTACCAAGGCGGGACTGAAGAGAAGTCTGAGCTGTAGTGGCTGTTAGCTTGGTGTGAGAGTTTGCATATCCATAATCACATATGATGGATGTGACTCTTCAGAGCAAAACCTCCACCGTGTTCATCCACATACAAAGTACAGGAATTCATACTGGGATTCACAAGGATCATAGAAGTGGAATTTACCATGCATTTATAAATAACTGATTTCCTCTGTCCTCCTTCATACCTCCCCCAGACATAAAGCTCAAGATAATGTATTGCTTCTTAGGATTCCACAGTAACACTGAGTACTTTACCTAGAGCTTTGTGTTAGGCCTTATCCTTGGAAAGTAAAAGACATTGCAGATCAACATGTTGATTAAATCTATCATGTCATACAGTCAGCTCTCAAACCTGCCTGACTTGATTTCTTTTAAGAATGTCTCTAATTAGGACTACATCAGCCTCTAAATTACTCTGAGATGTATTCCGAATGGTTAACAGCCAAGTGCTAATTCTGTATTACTACCTTTAGAGCTATGACCTGACTAGATGCATTATTACTTTATACTTGCCTCTGGAATAATGTATAGTTGTTTCAAAGTCATCAGTAAGATGTTGAAAGATATCAATATACATAACTATAAATATTTACAAGCCTGAACTATTGCTGTGTTAGTTACTGAACAAACTTAAATGATGGTTTTACCCCAAAGGTTTGCTGATAGGATCAGTCTGATTTGAAGAACACAGCAGTGCTGTGAAGGCTGAGCTCACAAGATATGGCTGCTATTTATCTTGCCTTGACTGAAATTTGTCTTATTTATTCTATCACTTGTCTGTTGCTTTATAAATTGCCTTGGTATATATTCAGTTTAAGAAGAGCTGTGTTTTAGAGCTCTCTGAAATAGTTTTGTTTAGATTTGGGCTAACCAGTTTTGATTTTCAGTTCCTTTACTTTGATCCCACCCAATTGTAAAGCTGCTTTTATACCTTTCATGGACATATGCCCAGGATTCTAAGTTCACTACATCAGGGTGGAGTGCTATTTGTCTGGTATATATCTGATCTATATGGAGCTGCCAATGGATCTGTTGGCAATGGAGCAAATGTGATTTTGGGAGTATATTTAGGGAACACGTTCCTAAAGAACTATTTTTTTTTTTTGATCGTTCTTGGTGACCATATAGGTTGATTCAGTTTTCAGGTCATGCTTCCTTATCACTTGTACAGTATCAGGAATTTTATATTTTTTAAATATCCTGGAACAGTATCTGACAGCTGCAGGTGATTTTAAATAATAGTATCTCAGGTGCCTTCCTCTGTAGAGGGTTCTGGTACTAAGCTTTGAAAACCATGTATTTTCTTTGCATTAAATTAATAGAATGGCTATACAGTAGCAAGGACTAAATGGACTCCTGCCTTCTTCAGGATGCACCTCTTTGTTTCTGCGTAGTACCCGCACTGATAATAGCTCCGGCATGAAACTCATAAGTACTCTCCAAGAAAACTGCAAATTACTTATATGTACACCTAGTCTGTTGGAGGCCTGGCCAAAGCTTAAGTTGATAGCTATTATTAAAATTCACACATCTTACTCAAATCCTGAGGAAATGAAGGTTGTTTTTGCATTTTCTAGCGCTGTGTAGTCACTTAGAACTTTATAATATGAAATATTTGGGTCAAAATACTGCATGCTTGACCTGTTTAAATTCTCTTGGGAGAATTTTCTTAACCAGAAAATGTTTTTGTTAACTGTATTTTGAAAACTTGACTTTTGTTCTTTCAAGTAGATATACTGTCCATGTACTTCAAGGTCTCAGAAGTCCATTCCTTCTCATTCTTACCCCATTTTTCTTAAAAAAGCCTTATGATTGAAACTGCCAAATCTACTGTTTCTGATTGATAATGCGTACTTGTATACTAATGAAAATCATTGTAGTTTTGTCTACTATACAGGATGTTTATGTCTCAGGACTAACAGAGAATACTAGAAATGCTCTGCAGAGCAGCTTTGTCTGCTTTTTCTTTAAACTGGTGTGCTTCTTCATTGAATGTAGCACCGAGCACCGAGAGCTTCTGTGAGTCATTGCCGCTCTTCCTGCTCTTCTGCAAGGACTGGAATAACTTCTTAGTGTCCAGTCTCTGATTTCTACCCTCCTAACCTGGCCAGTCAGCTTTGTCATGAAAGCTTAAAGCGTGAAAAGATGCCCTTTAAAGTTGTTGTGGTTTTTTTTCTTGAGAAGCCATTAGTTATTCTGCTGTGTTTCATTGTCCTCCGCTATTGACTGTGTTGCCTCTATTTCAGAAATTTTCTGGTTAGAAGAGTTAGACTGACATCTTTTCAGTTGGCTTTGCTCCTGATAGCAGAAATGCAAGTATTCAGTTTT
This sequence comes from Passer montanus, assembly GCF_014805655.1. Lineage (NCBI taxonomy): Eukaryota > Metazoa > Chordata > Aves > Passeriformes > Passeridae > Passer > Passer montanus. The sequence continues at coordinate 9,305,981 of NW_024356504.1, read as the reverse complement.
GTCTCTGAACTCTGTAGCTTGCAGTTTTCATAAAGAGCAGAAGAGTGCTCATTCCTTGGGCCTTGGAGTCAGTACCACATGGATTCGCTTTTGGAAGCCTGTTTTGCAGGTGAAAGGAATTTAACTAATGAAGTGCAGTTATGAGGGTGTGGGGGGAAACATGCTAAACTTAATTTTAATAGGAGTAGTAGGTTTATTTCTCTGCATTTCCTCAGTTACCATTGTATTTGTTTTTGTTAGGGACAGTGGATTTACATAAAGCAACTCTACAATATATCAAAGCCCATTTTCATCCAGACAAGTTTCGAATCCTGGTTGTGAAAGTTTTATTTTGTTCTGAATTAAGATTGGTTTGATATTTGAACTGCAAAAGCAGGAAAAAACATTTAAACACATAAGAAATTATGTAATGGGTTTGTAACTACTCAGAAATAATTGTAGCATTCAAAAAGTACTTTTTATCTTGCATCTATTTTGAAGATTCAGAGTATGTAGGAGTAGTAGTTGTGTGTTAGTTTTACAGTGGAGACAGAACACATGCTTTTAAAAAAACTTGTATTGAATTCATATTTATAAAACTTCATTTGAATACTTTATGAAGCCTTCCATGATGTCAGTCATAAGGCATACAGTGTGAATATGTATTATACCATATATGTACATATGAAATGTATATTATGTTTTAAATAAGAACTCAGTTTAGGTATAACTTACTGAATTGAAGGATCAAGTAGAGCATTACTTTCTTTGCTTAGGAACTGATTTGCAGCAGTTTCCATTTGGATTCTGTTGCTTGGGTTGCAGATCCTTATCCCTAAAAGCTTCTGTCAGAGTCAGGTACTCGTAGTGCTGTAGTACTGTTAAGGGTGTGAAATTGGGATGCTTTCTTTTGGCAGTCTTATGATCCAGTTTAAAAAGAAATTACTTTTAAACACAGGGAGGCAGGGGGAAAATAGTAAGAGAAAAGTGAGGGTAAAAATAGTCCATCTGTGTATATGTGAACTTATGTCAAGTTTCTGGAATGCAGCTGCAACTCGAGACACTGTGGGATGTAGTGGATGAAGGGCTGATCAAATGCTGTAAAGGTGTGGTCTGGCTGGTACTGAAGGTATTTATCAGCTGCTGTGATAACTGTGGAGTTTAAAAACTCTCCTTTGAAGTGATGGAATTGCCTCCACAGTGAGCATTGTGTCTACTTCTTGTGCTGGTTGGTCAGGATGGCATTTTCCTGCATGTCTTTGTTTGAGAATTTGGTTTATTTTCTTCCCTGTGTTTTGCTCCCTGTCAGGTTAACAAGGAAAAAGGGATGATGTCAAAATGGTTTGGGGAATTCAGTGTAATTTCCAAGGAAACTGGTCTGTGAGTTTTGGTGGATTTAAACTGCCCCAGTGAAATTTTTTATATATTCTTATAAGTAAATGAGTTCTGCTGGCTTAGTTTCTAAGCTGGTTTAACATAGGATCAGTCAAGTGCTAGTGCTAGAACAAATAAGAGGGCTGAAGACAGAGTTGTGGCAGGACTGATCCAGTTCGATAGGCTGTGAAGCTGTAGTCTAAAGGAGTTATTTTACCTGAAGCCACTTGTAAAATGCATGGTTGAAATTCACAGTAGAATTATTAAAAATGGAAATAGTAGGAAAGAGTGGAATGAATCTGGAAAGTTTCACATTGAAGTTGTTCAGAAGCTATTAATGCTTGGTCATTATTTTTGAGCTTCTTCAGAACAAATACATTTCTTATCTAGATTATATCCACCTTTCATTGCCCCCCATTAGACATTTCTACCTGCTGCAAGTGATGGATTTCTGGGGCTTGATGGTACCAGGAGACATCTGGATAGTGCTCCTTTTTGTTGCCTGTTAAGGCCTGGCTTGGTAGTCTCAGAAGCATTTTGAAACATACATTTATGTAGATGTACAGTTCTTTAGCTGATGCTATGGTAAGGAAGTTCTTTCAGAAGTATGTAAGGAACTGATTATGGAATAGCTTTGGCTGCTGTTTGTCCAGTGCCCATGCAACCCACTGAGCAGTTTGTCCAGGTGTCCCTTTTGGCCTGTATAAGAAATCCCAGCTTGTTTCTTCCTGTGCACAGCTTGGGTTTCAGTCTCTTCTTTAGTTAAAACAGCTGTTGTCCTAACTCTGAAGACCTTCCAACTCATTGTCTGGCAGTTTGGTCAATATTTATAGAGGAATTAATACAACACTGCAATAGAACTTTGGGGAATTCTGGACTTTACTACTTTAACACTGTAGCCTTTGAACCATAAACACAGAGTATGGTGCCTTTTGTAAAATTACATTGGTGTTCCTACTTTAAGGTTTAGGGCCTGATATCTAGAAATTGTTTCCTGTTTGAACCTGCTGTGGTTTATGCATGTGACAGTGAGAGAACTTTTCCTTACAGGGAATCAAATCCGGGTCCTTTATTGATCTTCTAGGATCTGTGTTAATATAGCAATAATAGCACACCTTATAATTCAGTAATACTTTCTTGAGACTCTCAGGAGGCAACATATTCATAACTTTCATTTTCAGGATATGTAAAATTTGGGACCGTTAATCCATGACCCTGAGGTTGGTACAGTTGTTAGAGCACGGTGTAAGTGATGCCAAGGTCATGGGTTCGGTTCCCGTAGGCACCATTCACTTCAGAGTTGCACTCCATGATCCTTCTGGGTCCCTTCTAACTCTGATTCTGGTGTGATGGATTCAGAACTGGCATGTTGGCACAGACTTCACAAGGAGCAGAGCTTCCTTTCTGTGAAAGGAAGCTTTGTGCTTAGCAGAAACTGGGATTCAAAATGACTTTACCTGTGTGTTTTGTTACAGTGGCTTCCTTAGCTTGCAGTCATAACCAGTGAAAACATCTTTTGACAGAATGGAAAATGTATGGGGGAGTGGTGGGCTGTGAAAGAGTTCAGAGTGCACTGTGTAGTAGTTCCTTCCTTTTGTGTCTTTTAGATCTTTATTTACTTTTGATCCCTTCTTACAAGGACAGTGGTGAAAGGAATCCAATTGCTGTAAAAGTGGGAAATACCATATTTTAGCATAGATGAAGCCACATTTGTGATTTCTAGCAGTTCAGGTTTCTATATATGGAAAAGATAAATTTTGGTTGACTAAAGAGAAAAAGTGAATGACTTTTACAGGCCTCTTTGAATTCCCTGCAGTTGCAAATTGTGCTGTTTATATGTACTTGAACAATTAACATGGAATGACTTTTCATAACTTCTGTGAATGTAGTATGGAAAATGGAAGGCAAAAGTGAACACTATTTTTTTGGACATTAATTAACAGAAAGTCATCACTGAGCTCTTTCTGTTCCAAGGATATAGTGGATGTATGTACAAATAGCAAATCAACTGGCTAGTACTGTTCTTCTGTACCTTTTTTTAATAAAAAGTCTCATTTCTAATGTGCAAAAGCACAGGAGAAGCTCTTAATCTTTAGTCTTGTGAATTTGCTAGCCACTTTTGTGAATTGCCATTTTAACTGTTGGACTGGTACTGTCTTTTATTTTGGCCATTTTTTCTTGATTCACCTACTTTCTTTGTGCCTTTCTTCTTCTCTTGAAGGTGGTTCTTCAATGGTCCTCAAAGGAGAAAGGGTTAAGTTTTAGAAAGTAACAGGCTGCTTCTGGAAACCATGGCATACATTTGGAAAACAGTTTTCATAGTCAAACAAAGCTGGTTTTTTTTCTCAAATTTTGTGTTGAAAAAGTGTTAGTAAAATCTAGTGAATCTTTTCAGTTAAAGTTTATTCTTGTGTGATGTATTTTTAGACTATTCTTTGTTTAGTGTGGTTTTTGATGTGGATAAATAACTCTTTGATGTTGGTATATGTCCTTTCTAAAAATAGCTTTGGAGTTGAAAAGTATTCAGTGTCTCTTGAGTCAGGCTCATGTTAAGTGAGTAGGAAATCATTCTGTCTGCTCTAATGGGGTTTGGCTCAACGTCATGTCACTGTGCATTAGCCAAGCCTCAGCTACTACCATGCAGGAATTTTCCAATGAATAAATGTTTTCTTTTCTTTTTAAGTGAAAGAATTTTGTAAGGATTTTGTAAATCGTAGTTGCTGTACATTTGAAATACACACTGATCCTACAAGGTCTTATGCTTTTAAAGTTGTTTTTATTGTCAAAAGACATTTTTTAAAGTCATTGTCTGAATGAGGACTTGAAAAATCAGTCTAGCCTCTGATCATGTCACAGAAAGGAGAAGAAAGTCAGTGTTCTTCTGTTTGTTCCATGGAAGATACTTCTGATAGGTATGGGAAGAAGCTGAGATGTTACATATGTGAACTTTGAGCAGCAGAAAAAAAAATTGGCAGCTTTATAATTCTTTGGCCTCAGAATCAGAATGGGCTTGAACAGAGTAGTTGGAATTTCAGAATATCATTTCCATACCACCTTTAATGTAAAATCTACTCTCTGAAAAATGCAAAAAGGAATGCTTTTCTTAGTATATGTTAACACTGCTGAGCTGTGCTTGGCTAACATTTTTCTCATCTGTTTTATAGGTTTTGTAAAAGACACCGGATTAAATCAAATTCAAATGTTCCATGTGTTCCGAAAGACTTGTTGATGATGTCAGAATTAGTTCTTCCACAGTTCATCTTTAGTCTGATTCAGCATTTAAGAGAGGGATATAATGAGCCTGGTATGTTTTGAATTTGCATGTATCTTATCATGCTATTACCTCTTGCTTTGCAGTCTATGAAGACACAATACATGAATGCTGTCCATAGTTTATGTATGTCATTGTATTTTGTACCTCTCTTCCGAACAAAATTACAGCCTGACTAGGTGATTTAATTTTATTACTTGCTGGCATACTTAAATATGTTTTAGTGGTTACCTAGCATTGTACTGAGCTCTTCCAGAAAATGAAATTAGATAGTTTGAAATTGGTATGTGTGAATTTTAGAGCATTATCAATATATAAATTATTTTCATTTGTGGTGGTTGTAACTGTTCTGCTTTTGGCAGTTTTGGCTGAATTATATTACATCTACACCAGAAGTTCTTCTTATGTGTTTTCAGCTCTTGATCTGCCGTCAGAAAAAGACCTTCATAAAATTCTCCAGGTCTTGGAGCCTCACGTTTCCTTCCTAGAAGACTTGACCAAAATGGGAGGTGCAATGAGATCAGTTCTTACCCAGGTTTTAACTAGCCAACAGTTCTACAAAGATCTTAGCTCTGGTATGTTTGTGTTATTTCTAATAATTAGATTTAGATTCTTCACATCTTAATTAGATGCGAAGAATTAAGGGCATAAATTTTGTTTATAACTTCAGTTTCTGCATGTTTTTATTTGACATCTCAAAGCACAGAAAAAAGCATTTTTTAAGGCTATTACGTTGATAGGAGGGTGAGCTTCAGGAGTGACTAGAAACATTTGTTATTAAGACCTCTAAGAGCAAACATCTGATCTGTGTCCCAATTAAATTTATAAATAAATATATTTTTATAAGTTTTTATAAGAAATCCATTCTAGCTTAGTAGTTCCAAACTAGTCATAACAAGGTTATTTGAAGTGGAATATGTCTAACTCATTTTGGGATCTACAGAGGTTACTGGAAGAGACCTGAATGGCAAAAGGCCACTGTCTGTCCTGCATTTCTGTGCAAAGCCTTTTTCATTTTTTTTTCTTAAACTTTAACCCCCCCCTCCCCCACTATTTATTCAATCCTGTACCAAATCACAATGAATCTGAAAATGTTGGCCAGTCACAACTAACCCCAAACTCCTAGTGTAAATAAACTCCATGTTGTTTTCTTGTGATTAAGAGTCCTTTGCATACGTACAGAACAAATAGTGATTCATGTAGTTTTAAGTTGCCATAACTGGCTTGGGCAGCAGCTGGTTAAAGAAGAGGCAATCCCCAAATCTTTATTTGAAAGGAGGAACACTTAGAACTACCCCTGAGGCAGCTTTACTCTTTATTCTTTCCTTCCTTTCTCTCTCCTGTTATAGTATTCAAATGGGAGTAATTTAATTACTTCTCTTTCCTATATGTGATGGATTTTCTGATACAGAAATACGGAAAGGGAATGGAAGGTAAGACATGCTTATCTGGGCTCCTGAAATGGAGAATATGTGTTATTAAATTAAAATATTGGGGGCCATTTTTTAGATTGCTTCACACTCTATGCAAGCATATGAACCAAGGAGCTGCTTTTGTGCTTTAATACTGTTTTATGTGTCTATTCAAGGTGTTGGAGAGAATGCATGTGCAAAGAAAAGTCATGAAAAGTACCTCATTGCTTTGAAAGGCTCTGGGTTGGCATTTCCTGAGGATAAAATTGCATGTAATATGCAGGAACAAGGAGCTGGAACTAGCACATTATCAGTTCAAGGTTTGTGTAGAAAAATATTTTAAGAAAAAAATTGATTATTGATGGGTTTTATATAAACTGCTTTGGATTTATTTTTTAAAAAAGCTAATCTTAATGAAACTTAAGAATTGCCTGTTATTTATTGCACTACCAAATTACAGGACTCTTACTTCAGTCAACAAAGCTAAAGGCATGTAAACTTCTTGTTGCTGATACACTAAGCACCATTTTTCCAGTCATAATATCAGTGGAATTTGAGTAGGCAAGATGTAATTGCTCATAGTGGAATTTTGCCACTACCACAAAGTGATTATCAATCCACAGCACTTCTTATAATGGTTCTGTGGATTTTATTTCGTTGATCACTGAAGTCCATCAAAGTTTTTTATTCAATTTCTGAAAGAATGTTTGTTAACACAGTGCATTGAAGTTCTGCAATGGCATGGATTTGCAAATCCCTGGTTTTGTATTGCTTGAAAATCTTACTCCAACTTCAGTCCACTGCTGTATATCTTTTAAAGAAGATTAATGTAGTGTTCCATTTAATTCTGGCCTAAATATCTTAAAGTACTGTCTTTTCAATATAAGACTTATGAAAAGAATCTTTTTTATTTCAAAAGGTTTGGCAGGTGGTACAGCAACATCAGGACAAGGGGATTCTTCAGATGAGGTGAGACTTTTTAAAGACTGTAATGAACTGCAACAGAATATTAAAGGGAGAGAATGCTTGCAGCCATATCCCACAAACCTTGCGACTTATATCTGCCATACATTATCCCAATTTTAGCAATTAGGAATAATGGAGGTATAAAGGAATAGATCTCATGCCTTTGATTTACTAAGGACCTCTTGAAAAATCCAGAGTTTTGCTAATACTGTTCCAGTTTCATTTATGTATGTAATAGAGAAGAAACCTGTGTAGGTATTCCAGAAATCACTATCAAGTAAATTTGGCTTGATTAAAGCAGACTTAGAGCAGGTAATGCTATAAGTGGTGTTAGCAGTTTTTGGCACTTGAGAATCCAGCTGAACTGGTGATAGCAGCAGTGAGTATTTCTCTGTAGATAAATTCCCATGTGTAGTCTTGACCTTACTTACCAAACATGTGGAGTGGAAGTAAAAAGGAGAGAATGTCATTTTAGGTTGAGCTTTAATAAATAAGTGGAAGAAAGTTAAATTCTGGTAGAGTAACTTAATCAATTTTCTCAACTATTTAAAACCTAATTTCAACTAGTAAGCTTTAGCAGACATTTTGGTAGGGTAACATAACAGAATTCAAATAAAGTAAAAAGGTATCCCATATAAAAACATTAATCCCTTAGTGTGGCAAAAGCATTCATGGACTGTGTTTCATTTGATTCCCTGGAACATAAAATCTTAAACAGGAGGACAGGTTTAGAAAGGGCCTTTTTTCTCCTTTTGCAGAAAGGAAAACATGAAAAGTAACAGTCGTCCTTCAGATTAATCTTTTACTTAGAACCATCTACTATTGTTGAGGTAAACCTAAGTACTGAACTGTGCAAACCTTTCCATTAGTTCCCTGCAGACATACTGCTCTGATTTGTTGTCTATGTAAATTTTGTAATCTAGTGTTCCATCTGTGAAACAATGCTACCATCAGATCTTGGTGAGAAAGAACATTTTTAACTTTTCTACACTCATTTTAAATACTGGTGGAAGAAAATCCTGTTAAAAGTGTACTTTTGCTGCATTTCTTAATTATGACGTATTTACTCTGCTGTTAGAGAGTATAATCAGGCATTAAAAACAAATTGTAAATGCCCCTTGTAATTCACATGGGAGTACAGAGGAGAGGAATGTTATTTTTCTGATAAGATTTCAGCTATCCTCCTGCACAGTCTATTTTGAATTTTGGATGAAAGGTGTGCACTTCCTTTTCAGTAATTTGTATTCGTAAAGCAGCTCATGATTAAGAAAATAATTATAAAATAAATAATTAATTTCTTTACTGATGGTTTTTTCAGGGCAGGAGACTTGAGTTGCAGAATCCTGCAGTTCATAGTAATATTCCAGTCTGATTTTTTTCTTGAGAATACATGGCCCCTGTGACTGGGGACTGGCAACATCCTGAGAACTTACTGACTCATTCCTGATGGAAGTACCAAAGGTACCCTGTGTTCACAAAGACCACAGGATGCCTAGGTATTCAAATGTGTGTCCATCTTAAAATGAATTTTCAGATGGAGGAAATGAAAGGGTAGACAAAATCAGACCTTTTGTTTACACCATACTTGTGGTCAGTCCTTAAATATAAAGTGTGAACAATCTTCTTCCTCAAAGAAGGATAGTAACCTTGAGATTCAGGTTCATTATCATTCCAGAGAAATTTGGAAGTAAAACATGGCATTTGCTTAGGGGAAAAGGATATCGAGTACTTATTTTTAACAGTAGGTATCTGCATTAATTATATCGCATTTTATTAGCTTCAGTAAAAATCTTTATTTCTAGTTTCATTAGGACTACCAGTGTTGGCAAAGATCCATGCAACATTTAATATACTTCTGTAATGTCACATGCTTTTTGTGAACTGGTGGTGGTGATGTTTTTAACTTGTATTACATTTTGGAACCTTTGCTGTTTAGTTTGTGGAGTACCTTGAAAGCTTCAGATGACAAGTGCCTGTGTAAAATGTTTCTGTTATTCTGTAGGGAACAAGCAGTTAGAATTGGCCTCTTAAAGGTGTCAAAACACTTTATTCAAAAATACATCTTTATACAAAAATGCATCAAAAGTTTATATTGATTAGAAAGTATATAGCTAATTATATAAAGTTGCCAACTTTGATACACAATATGTTGGCTGGTGTTTTTTCTGTGAAACAAAACCTACAGTGGATAAGGTAAAATCTTAGACGTGCAAAGGTTAGAAATTGTATAGTGTTAAACTTTTGTAGCAATCAGTTTTAGAAATGAAAGCAACTGACCTTAAAAAATAAATGAAATAAATGTGAATTATAAGGCTGCCTGTAGGGGAAAAAAGACAATTTAAAAAGTTGTTTTTCTCTAAAAGGTTGCACACGATGCGTGATTAATTTAAACAGTAGAAGTGTTTTTCTTGTAAGAATGTATTGAAGGCTTCTGTGTTTTAGTTTAGTAGTTAAACCAGAATTTTGAGAGCTTACCATCTCTTGGCAGTAAGTTTCTAAGTATATGATTGTCAATGTTTAAAACTCTTCCTCTACCCCAGGAGGACCAGGATGGTAGCCAAGGTGTGGGAAAGCGCAAGAGGGTGAAACTAAGCAGCACCACCAAAGGTATTTATAAAGTACTGATTTCAGTTATCATGTTTGCTTTATGTTTGTCTTAAAAATATCCAGGGATACTCAATTCACTTCCCAAGCACTGTAGTGCTGCATGTGACAGCTGTTAAACATAACAAAGTCTAAAAATGAGTAGCAAGTGAAAATGTGGTAATTGGCAGGTTCGATTTCCCTTGAGTGAGTACCTCTGTCTGGGACTCTGACCATTTTGTCACCTCTGTGTTGTAAGCTGACCTCCAAAAATTCATTCAGTTTACACTGTGTGCCTATGAAGGCAGCAATATAGCTTTACAGAACAGGTGTTTGATGTATTTGTTCTTAGCAATTTTTTTTTATTGTGCCACTGTGCAGTATGATTGTGTTTGCAGCCAGGCAAGAATGGTTCTCCCTGGTTCTGGTTGGTCTTTTTGTAGTGTTTATTAATGTTTAAGATTAAATACTTGAATGCCTCCATTATTTTTCTAGCTTGAAATTGGTCCCTTTGTAGTTTCTAGTCCAACACGAGTAGCATTGAGGTCAGTGGAAGTTTTAATTCAAGAATAACCATAGGCTAGACTAGGTAGTTCTATCTTATGCTTGACATGTTCCTGTGCTAAAAAGTGTTTAATAATATTGAAATACTATTGTTAAATAAAGACGACTTTTTTGGTTGGTTTGTTGTTTTTTTTTTTTATGAGTGTGAGGAGACTGATATAGGAAGTGCAAAGGATTGAAAGCCTTGAGAAAAGAATATTTGGGTAGAGCAATTGTAGTGAAAGTTGGAATAAAGTTTCTGCAAGGTCTCTGGAATGAAGGTTTGGAGCCTGAGTTTTAAATGCAGAGGTTCATGAATCAGTGAAATAGTATGATGTGAGGAGTATGGGAAAGTAAGATTGACTGTTTCTAGTGTTTCCACATTGAAGGAAAAATGATGAGGAAGCTGAAAAAACAGAGAACTAAATGTTCTGGCAACAGTGTTGTTTAGAGGTGATCTTAAAAATGGTGTGAGAAAGATTGTGGTAGAGATGTGGAAGAGGCAGTGGTTTTGGAGAATGCAGGAAATAGAGGCATCCAAGGAAAGTTCTCTTACTTGTATTAAAGAGGCTGTTAGCTTGTCTAAAAGATGAATTAGAGTCAGGTAACATGAGAAAAAATGCTGGTGTTCTGATGCATAATAACTAAATAGGGAAAGAGGCAGGGAGGAAGCCCAGATTTAGAAGCTTCCTGATCAGAAAACCAGTATCAACAGTGGCATTCAGGATAAGTGATACTTGAATTCCACATTTCATTTTCCCCCAGGATTGTAGTCTTCCCCCTCTGAGGCATCCCAACATGGACTATGATCATGATGTTGATAGCTCCTAATATCTGCCCCAGAGGAGGGAGTCTGCCAAAGGGGGAAGGGTAAGTATCTGTTTTTATTAAATATCAAATAGTTTTCTGAAGTTTTCAGTATTCATATTTTATGTCCAATAGGGTATAAAATAAGAGTACGAAAAGAAAATTTTGGAAAACTGAGTATTGAATAAAAACAGATTTACCTTTTCCATATAAGCAAACTCCCTATCCCTTCCTAGCTCTGCAGTAGTACTGTCTTCATCCAGGGTTATATACTGGGGGTACATTGGAATGCTGTCTTATATTCCAGAGAGATATTTGCGACACTCTGTGATGTGTTTTGTGGCACAAAGAAAGATTAAAATATTTCTCTAAAGAAAGTACAGTTTTTAAGCTGAGGTTCACTCATACAGGACTGAGTACTGAGAATTTTTTTTTTTACTCTGTTTTAAAACTTCATCCTGCATCCATCTGAAATACCAGATTTTTTTTAAACCTAGGGGCACTATTTTTTAAAAATAAATTTAAAATCTGGTCATGCTTTTCAGAAGAGTGGGAGCATTAGCCCCATCATTCTTGACAAATTTTCCAGGTTTGGTAAGAGCATTCTGCCTACTCAAATTGTGTAGCAGGTGTAAGCAGATGTGTATTGTTGTGTCCCTGCCTGAAACTGCTGCATGGAGTATTGGATATGCACTGTTCACCTATGCTGTGTGTCAGAGAAAGCTGCACGCTCAGTGGCAGATGCAGTGCTGTGTCCTCACCTTGCCTGGTGTTCTCACTCAGAAGCATTTGGCATGTACCTAAACTTGTGTTCTCTGTTCTGTGGGCAGAGGACTTCAGTCTTGCATGGTCACCAAGCTTTTGTGGGCAGTCAAATCACACGTGCAGCTTCATAACAAGAGCTGAGGAAGAGAACATAAATGAGCATCACATGTTTCTTGCTGTAGGTGATGTGTAACACCTTACAAAATAGTTTAATATTTATTCATATTACAAAATATTATAATATTTTAATACATTTTATGATTCTGTGAAGATAATATTTTATATCAATGCTTGTCAAATATATTGAATAAAACATATTCTTTTTTTTTTTTTTTTTTTTTTTTGTTACTTGCTTAAGTCTTGAGGAGAACCCTAAAATTTAAGTCTGTGCAAATTGGGTACTTGCCTGGGGAACTCTCACACTTGGTAATGGTGGAAAATTGAGGTAATTCCTGCTTAGGGAGAACACAAATGTGTGTCTTGCCTAGAACAGGCACAAAGCTATCCAGTGCAGTCTCTAAAGCTGTCACACTTCAATGAAGGCGTGAGTCTTGAAGGCCAGATGATGTTCAGTGTAAATGCTTTTGGATGTGTGCAGATGGGAGCACTTCAGGCACTGCTGTTGGACTGTGTGATTTCGTGAGGAGTTATGTATCCTCAGGTGTAGTTGATTTCTAGGTGTAGAGAATTAGTAGTATTAATACTTTATTCTTTAGTCCTCATATGTTACTGGAGTGAACACCACCTGTTGTAGTTGTAAAGCATAAATAATCAGCCTCTTGAAGAATGATAATGAAGGGTCTTTATATTTTAGTTTTTTAAAAACAGAGTTAATATGATTTATGCTCTCATTTAATGCAGTTTTTTTCTAACAAAGGTCAGATTGCAGCTTTGCAATCAGGCTGCTTAGGGAGAACACAAATGTGTGTCTTGCCTAGAACAGGCACAAAGCTATCCAGTGCAGTCTCTAAAGCTGTCACACTTCAATGAAGACTTGAGTCTTGAAGGCCAGATGATGTTCAGTGTAAATGCTTTTGGATGTGTGCAGATGGGAGCACTTCAGGCACTGCTGTTGGACTGTGTGATTTCGTGAGGAGTTATGTATCCTCAGGTGTAGTTGATTTCTAGGTGTAGAGAATTAGTAGTATTAATACTTTATTCTTTAGTCCTCATATGTTATTGGAGTGAACACCACCTGTTGTAGTTGTAAAGCATAAATAATCAACCTCTTGAAGAATGATAATGAAGGGTCTTTATATTTTAGTTTTTTAAAAACAGAATTAATATGATTTATGCTCTGTCAAGTGATCATTCAATGCAGTTTTTTCTAACAAAGGTCATATTACAGCTTTGCAATCAGAAAACTGATCTGCTTGAAAACACAGCTGACAAAATGGAAAGGTCCTGGACTTGATTCCTATGTGGTCCCCCACAGGGATCTACTATCAGTATGAGTAAAGGGGCAGAGTGAATGGACAGAAAAGGGGAAAGATGAGACTGTCTCTCCTGCTGCCATCAGGAGCTAGTGCCTCCTGATTATCTGGTTATGGTAATTTTTGTATTAAAAAAACCCAGCAAACAACTTAGTGGTTGGCCGATCAGTGCATGTACTGCTTTGAAAGTAAGAATAAAGGATACATTATTGCTTCTATTTATTTTGTTTAGAGCTTGGTAAAGTGTTGTTTAGGTAATAGAATTCATCACTTAATCATAAATTGTATTTTGTTGTTTTGGTATTTTAACTTCAGTTAAGTAGTAGTCTGCAGTGTTTCCTTTGGTTAAGTGGCTGTGTAAATATTGTGCAATTTGCTGTCATGCATTATAATCAGTGCAGCTGTTATGGTAAGGTGATGTGATTCCATGCAATCAATGGAGGTTGTGCTCTGTGGTAGAATTGTACTGAAAACTTTCACTGGCTTCTCTGGGAGGTGCTTTTTATAGTTACAGACCCTGACACTCTGCAGTATTGGTGATCTTCATTTTCCCAGTGTTTAAAAAGAAATTATTTACAGAATGAATTAAGATGTTTTTAAATTTTTGTTCCTGTATTGTTATATGAGTGCAACCACACTATTATTGTTCTTAGTTTTAACACTTATTGCATTACACATGCCCTGCTTCAACTTTTTATGCAGATCAGTCTATCATGGATGTTTTGAAGCATAAATGTTTTCTAGAAGAATTATTATTTTGGACAATAAAATATGAGTTTCCACAGAAGATGGTGACTTTCTTACTCAACATGCTACCAGATCAAGATTATAAGGTACTTGGCCTTACTTCATTTAAACCTAAGTGTCTTTTTATATTCACATACTTAGTGTGTATTATCCCTTGCATGACACCATGTATGCTTATGTTTGAGTAATAAGCAGTAAAATAATACATCTCTTTTACCTTGTCTTGAGTATTTTATAAGGAGTTCCTAAGTGTTTAGTATTTGAAAACCAATGTGGATAAAACAAGATGGATAAATCTGGAGCAGCACTACTAATTTTGATTTCATTATTTATTTTCCATTTTGTCTGTTAGTGCATGTTTGCATGTGTTGGATTTTGTTTCATTTTATTTTACTTTGTAAATTGTTTTTTATCACTTAAAAGATGTGGATCAGCACTGTATGATTCTGTAGTGTGTATGATTAGGGAATAATTGCTGTGATTTCATTCCTGTTTCAGTTATTGTAGTAGACAGTGGTTTTCCCACACAGGCCATTACAGTGTGAGTGTTCTTACTGCAGCTATGCCCTAGGTGATTTTGGCAGCCTTCCAGGTGCTTCCTTACAGAGTTTTGCAGTTGTCCCTATGAAGTATCTCCTGGCCCAGAGTTGTGGAGACTGGATGTCATCTTCCTGTTTTAAATCTTGGTGTGCAGCCAGGTTTGGTTGTTTGCTCCACATGTTCCCAAGACCTAGTATACATAGCAATCAGGCTTAACATTTTGCTCTGATCATGTCATACCCTTGAGCCATGTAAATATTTTGGACCTTCTCAATGCCTGCTGGGAGGAAAAATCAAGAAATTCTGAAGTCCGGGCATGCAGATTCCTTCAAAAATGTCTGCTTATAATGGGGTAACCCTGTATTTGTGCCCCCATAAAACCTTGCTGCATCAAAAGAAAGGACATGAAGATTGCTTGCAAGGAAGAAAAACAAGGATATGGGCCTTGAGCACTACTGTGTCCATCTCAAGATACCATTTTGATTTGGGATACCAGCGTAGATTCGTCTTGGTCTTAGATTCAGCTAGTACATGAGGAGACATTAGGACTTCTTAACTGATGATCCATGGCTATGAAGCTTGAATTCTTCTTGATATTTGGACACACACATGGACATCCAGTTCTCCTGATCCATTGCCAGCTAAATTCCTGCCTTTAAAAACACCCAGCTGCTAGCAGCATGCAAAAGAATCTGGTAAGTGTTCCCGTGTTTCCCTTACAATTGTACCATGTAATAACATCAGCTTCTAATGATTGTGGGATCTTCCTTCCTTTGACAATGAGCCATAGTCTTCAGTGACTTTATTTTATTCATTATCTTTCTTCACTCAGAACGGAGATCATGGTTTTGTTTGGTCTCTTTACTGACTGCTACCTTTAACAGGAAATAGTCCATTTTCTACCCACCAATACTGCATGCTCAGATTAAAAGGTTTTTATAAACTCTTTTGGTTGGTTGGTTTTTTTGTTGAGAATTTCATACTGTTTTTCATTGAACAGTTAATTCCTATGTTAAAGCTTTAGTAGAAGCACAAATACCAAGTGTTCAAAAATTTTTTAGAATCTGTGTTTAATTATTGTGATTGTCTAAATGGCATTTTTAAGTAGTAAGAAAACTCAGAGCAGAAAATATATCACATAGGGAGGCAGTAAACTATTTTTTTGCAAGATATGTTTGCTTTGTTGCAAAACTGTCAATGCTGCATGAATTTTAAACATGTTTATGAGGCCTGTGGTTAATTTACAAGGAGTGGCTCTGCCTTTTACATGGAAAAGAGAGAATATAGCATTTTGGGATGAGTTAATTTTATCTTACATGCTTCCATTTAGTTTTTTTGAAAGAAAAGCTTGTTTCCTGATTAATCATACTGCATTCTCAAACAACAGCAATACCTCTAGGGACTTAAACTCTTCCAAACTATCTCTCAGCTTTCTGCTACTTTCTCTCATCCCACCTACACTACATGTACTGTTCTAATTTTTTCTGTATCTGCTGTTGTGCAATTTATCTGATTCTTTGTGAGGTGATTTAGCTCATTAAATCAGCAGAACTCTGCTAGGTTGGATTCCTAATAAACTGAGGGAGGTGGCTGGACACAGAGCGCAGAGCTGGCTATCTGTATATGCTTTGAAATTGTTGAAATCTCTGACCTCCAGCATAAGCATATGAGAACCCATCATTGCCCTGTGTAGCAGTCACTGAACCACTAGCAATCTCAGTTACACAGATTTTTTTTTTGAAATAGGAAAACAAACTTCCCTTTAAGGATTCCCAGTACTGAAAAGAGATGTTGAAAGGGGTGGGCTAAAACCCTGGGTTTACTAGCTCTTCCCTCTCTCCCCACTTTGGCAAATGAGAGAGATAGCACAACAAAAAGTGTGGTCTTTGCCTTACAGATTTGTGCTTGAGGCATCCCTTCCATCACTCTCTGACATTTGAAGCTTGGAAGACTTACAAGTGAAGAAAAAGAAAGCCGAAGAAAAATTTATTGAAGCTTCCAAGAAATTAAAGGTGTTATGGTGTGCACAAGAGGAAAAACAAAAGGCCCGAGAAAGAGAATTTCATGTGACCAAGGAGAAGGCAAAGAATGTGTTGGCAGTAAACAGGAAGATGGTGGAAGATTGTAAATCATCCAAGAGCAGAGCCTTGCTGAAATCTTGCTGAAAAATGCAAAAGCATCTGGTGGACATAATGAACCAACAAACAATTAACAGAAATGCTGTGCTGTGTCAGGCACCTCCCATAATAACTCTTGGGGCAGCTATTACAGCAATTGAACTTCACTAACTCCTCGATATGCTGTTCTACAAATTCTGTAGAACAGTTTTTCTATTGGAACCTTAATTGTAGTGCAGCATTCAGCTGGCAGAAATACTTTCTATCTTAGCATTGAGAATATAAACATGGGAGATGTAAGTTCTGACTGAAGCATGGGGTTGTTGTTAGTCTCCAAAGAGTTCTGGAATTGAAGTTGAGTGGTCACCAAGAGGAAAGGCTAGCTGAAAAAAATTAACTTTGTTTTTCTATAGGTAGAAATTGAAAAGCTGCTCAAGATCATAGAGAATATGTCAGTGAAGATAATTAGATGCACAGAAAGCATGTCTGTCTTAGGAACCATTTCTTGCAGGAGGTTGGAAGCTGAGTGTTTGGAAACATGTTATGGCAGAAATTGCACTCTTGCTGCATTCTATATTTTTCCTTATTTGTGTATATATCTTTGGCCACTGAAAGAAAGGATATGTGGATGGACTGGCTTGGCCTACTATGGCTGGTTTTATGTACTGACTGCAGTTTACCACAGTATTTCAGCTTCTTAACTTCTGGAATGAGTTCAGTTTATTCCTCTCAAAATTGGAAAGGGTTGTATTTGTTTGTTTAACATGCAAGTGAATGTAGGAGTAAAGCTTCTGTCTTTCCTTTAGTTAAGTGTTTTACAGAATCTCTACCATTATACTGTAGTGAGGGCAAATTTACAGTACTTTCAAAAGTTCATTATTGTAAACAAGTGAGGCACAAAAAATTTTGATGCATGCCAATATAAACTAAAGAAAAAAAAACCCTCAAAATTTGTCCTTAAAGAAGGACCTTGTTTTTTGCAGTCAACTTGAATGGAGCGTGCTGTGTAAAACAAGTAAAACAGTTTCTTCATCACAGAACTGAAAAATCCTTTTTAAACATAATACAGTGTGAAGAAGTAATACATAAATAAAATATACTCTATTACTAGCAGTGTTAATGTACTAACTTCTTAAAATACCGCCTACATAATTTCTGTCTGAGGCTTAATGTGAATTAGTGTGTAATTAACATTAGTGTGAATTTCTTGATGATAAGTGCTAGTGCCAATGATGAAAGTTGTTTCAAGCCTTTAGCTTAAAGGAAATTATGTGATGGGAATATCTGTAATATCAGAATGATATTGTATTAACTTTGCTCAAGTGTTGAGAATACGTTGTGCCAAAAACACCTTAGGTGAAAACAGTGACCATTGCTGGGTGCTATATGTGGAACCTACTTTCAGTTATTGTACAGGTTTCCAGCACTGCGGGCCAGGTATGGGAAGGCAAGTTAAGTATTCTTGCAGTGTTTCCTGCAGTGATATCCCCATTCTCACCCTGGTTCAGTTTCTTGCATCAGCAACTTTATCTTTGGGGATAATTGGGGAGAAGCAGTTGCTGTACCTAACAGCAGAATTAGGTCATCATATTTTTGGAAGTATTTTTTAGGTGATAATAACATGATAGTGCCATAATAAAAATATGGGAGCACTGAATCTAAGGCAGATTAAATACTGATCTGTATATGGTCTGACAAAAACATGGCTACTGAGTGTGGTTTTAAAATTTCTAATTTTATGCTTATGAAAGATTAATATTTCCAGAAGGAATAGGCAAGGGATTTTTAGACTTTGGATTTTTATCACTACACAGCTTGTCATCTTACTAAGCCAAGCAGGTCCAGATGGTGTTAATTCAGAACCTAAAGTACTAAGTGAGAAGTGATTTCAAAGCTAGCAGATATGTTCATGTATGTGCACTGAAAAGGTTGATTTATAATGCATTTTGAGGCTAATGGAGTGGAATACAGAACTGTACTAAGATTTTTATATATGTATATATATATATATGTACAATGCATTTAAATAAGAATCTGGTTAAAAAAACCCCACTAACAGCTGTATGAAGAATAATAAAGCTGCATAATTAATTTAGTTATTGAGGGAAAAGCATTGAAGATTTATTTAAAAAGTATAGGATGCTATGACAGTAGAAATGAAAATCAGTGTAGAAATGTCTTGCTTGAAAATGAATTAAAACCTTACTTCATGGTTAGAAATTAAAACCTTACTTCATGCTTAGATGGCTGCAAGTGATAAGGCAGCTTTATAAGGCACTACTAAACTAATTGTTCATAGTGTATCATTTTAGGATGTCCTGTTGTAAGATGTACAAATTTAGGATAATTAATTATTAGAACTTTACTGTTTCCATGGGCATGCTGAGACATATTCCTTGTTTGAACATTTCTGGGTTGGCTTTCTTTAGTGTGGAAAGTATAGAATGAGAAGACTAGATTCTGGGGAAAGGTGATAAAATTAGCAGCTGAAGATACCCCTCCCTATAAATAGGTCTTTCATTTGGTTTGTTTCTAGAAAGCAGTCATCACTTTTGGTTTGTCATAGCAACCGGTGTTTCCCAGGGTATGTTGATTGTACATTCATAAAGGAATATTTTGTAATGAAAGCAAGCTATAAATTTTGTATGATGCTTATTAATGTCAACATTTCTTTATAATTTTCAGATTGCTTTTACAAAAACATTTGTTCAGCATTATGCTTTTATTATGAAAACACTGAAGAAAAGCCATGAATCAGACACCATGTCTAATAGAATTGTGCATATCAGTGTTCAGTTGTTCAGCAATGAAGAACTAGCACGCCAAGTAACAGAAGAATGCCAACTGCTGGATATTATGGTCACTGTTCTGTTGTACATGATGGAAAGCTGCCTTATTAAAAGTGAATTGCAAGGTAGGTTTAGTTGTTTGTTTCTTTACATGAGTAATAAATTAATTATAGAGCAAATTTAATCTTTCTTTGGTGGTCAGTCTGCCCTTCTGATGCCTTTCCAAAAGTGTACTGGATCTAGAAATATATGGTAGAGGATGAGTCTCAAAATTCCCTGGAAATACAAAGGTAGTTATCAGGAGTGATACTAATATTTTATCCTTTGATTTGTATGGGTTTTTTTAGGAATGTTACATGGTTTAGAATGCAGGCTATTACTTTGCTACTACTTAATTTGTTCTGTGAAGTGCATAAGCAACTATTTGAATGAAAAAGTTATATACACAAATTGAGACCTGTATGAATTTAAAAAATATTTTCAAAGAATTTCACAAGCTATTTGTGGTATTTAAAATGGTTTTAATCTTTAAAACTTGTGATTGCCTTGATATAATTAGAGGAGAATAATTTAATAATTTGTCAATATAGCAATTTGATCAATCTTTTGTTTGATAAAGTGGCAGTTTGAATTTGAGCTATTGTAGATTGCATAACTTCTTTAGTGAAAACAGCTGTTCTATTTTCACCCTCCTTGTTTTACCTGTCCTTATATGAAACTGACACAATTAATCTTTCTGACTTCTGTCATTCACACTTTTACGTGCCTAGCAGACTGGAGACCTCTCAGCCGTCTTCATCCTAGTTTGAATCTGAAAATAGCCCCTAGACAGGCTGAGTGCTGCTGATAAATAAGTATCAGTTCTGCATGAAATAGAATTTTTCTTTCCCAAAGTATCCTTGTCTCACAGTCCAGTCTATGTATAGCCCTCTTCATCCTAGTTTGAATCTGAAAATAGCCCCTAGACGGGCTGAGTGCTGCTGATAAATAAGTATCACTTCTGCATGAAATAGAATTTTTTTTTCCCCAAAGTATCCTTGTCTCAGAGTCCAGTCTATGTATAGCTTAAACCAAAATGACTGTGCAGAAATGGGAAATCCTCACTCATCTAGCTACCAGGAGTGCCCTCATTCAGCAGCACTTCAATATGAATTTTTTTTCTGTTGTCCTACATACACTGCTTTACAATATTAAAAAGAAAATGCTGAATATTTAGCAGTTTGTATATCAGGTGATTTTTGCTAAATTAATGCCATATTGGTGGAAAGTAATTTAAAACTATTTCTAAGCATTTCTTGAATGTTACTTTTTGGTCAGTATGGGATGTTGCTAGCATGGTGGTAAGGTTCTGTAATGGATGAGAATTGCAGTACAGCAGAAAAAGGCTGTGACTATGATTAGTCATTTTCTGAAGAATCTTCCTGGTAATTAATGGATGTAAACTGGAGCTGGTAAGCTAAAAATTGTTAGATATATTTGTGATAGATGTGTGAGAAAAGAGCAGTTATTCTACTGTTCTATTACTCTTTTCCCAGCACCAGTGATTTCTCTAAGCTAAGATACCATTATAGAATCTTTTATGTTTGTTGTTGAGTCCAGCAGTAAACTAGTACTGCCAAGTCCACCTCTGGGATATGTCTGGTTCTTTTCAGTGTTTTCACAACATTTGCCCCTCACTGCTTTATATATAAGGGGTTGGGCATACTGTAAATGGACAGAAAAAAAAAAAAAAGAAATTTGTTATTGTGGTTTTGCCCTCTAATGTTCTCAGTGGCCTACTTTTGCAGTTCTTTGGGCTTGTATCTTGGGTTTAGTTCAAGTTATCTTTTATAATGCTGGAAATAGTGAGAAGTCTATGCTGGTGAAATAAATTAAGAAGAATTTTGTTTGTGCAGCTACTGTAAGCAATAGATTTTTTGGTGTCTGAATGAGACAAAATTTACAAATCCAGCCAATGGATAGGTAGAGAAAGCATGTTTGAAAGGAGCAAGGAAAACATGGAGCAGAACTTGTGTGAGTCACAGCATATTTAATTTGCATTGCTCACAGAACCTAGCTGTCTTTGGAACAGCTGACAGCTGTTTAGAATGTACAGGACAAACTGTTTTAATGAAACAGTTGGCCTCTGTTGATACCAACTTTATAAGTGTTACTAACTCAGCTTACCTCTCTCACACCTAGTGTGAAAGGATGAGGGGTAGAAACAGAGATGCAGGTAATAAAACTGGCTCCCTAAGGAGATTTATGTCCATATGTTCTTAGAGAATTTTTTCCTCTCTATCAGCACTTTCCTCCTAATGAACTTTATATGGGAAAAGGATTTTATTTATAGCCCCAAGGAAAACATTTTGGTAATGGTTTATCCTTTGAAAATCTCAAAGTGACTTTGCATTAACCCTGGCTTGTGGAGTACTGTGAATAAGAGGCAATGCCAGTGTCCGTTTGAAGTAACTTTGCATTTGTCTAATCTATACGGGAATAGATGTAATTGTTGGTCCTTTGCAAAATCCTTCAGCAGATTCAGTCAGAGATGCTACCCTGTTCTTGGACAGACCAAAGAGAACCACTCTACATAGAGTTTTACCTCACCATCCAGTGACTGGAGTCTCTTAATAAGTGTCTTTTTTTCTGTTCTTCTTTCTGTGGAAGTAGGGTATTAACTGACATGGGTACTGGAAGTTGTTTCACTTGGATCGTGAATCCAGAACCAATTATGTTTCCCTTCTGATCTTTCTAGGATTCCCTCTTATGAAGAGAAAACAAAGAAATTTATTTGGCAGGTGGAGAGGATGAACTTCTGTGATTTGGGGTGGGAGGGAAAGAAATCCACCCCCTGCCTTTCATTTCTTATCCTCTTCTAGGAGCCTTCTCCTGCCCTAGTCTTGGACAGGCTGCATAACCCCTCTCTCTGTCCCAAATTCAGAGTGGAAATGTTTTGCTCTGCCTTTTTCAGACTCAACTTGCCAGTGTAGGTTTTGATCACCAGATTTCTTCTTGAATACTGTAAGGTACCTTGCTCACTGGGGTTATGTCAAATTCAAAGTAGAATTCAGGTGTTTGTAATAGGAGTTGTATTGTTTGGTTTTTTAATAAATAAAAGTGTTGGAAGAGCCATAGCTGTGATAGTTTTCCTAATGTGCTACTTTCCAGAGGTTGTGCTACTGTTCAAAGTTTAGATGACTCTTGCTAAATGGGATCTGTGTAGGTCAGTCCATGATGAAAAAACAGCCTCAGGTACCATGAAAGAACCATTTTAGTTTTCTGCAGTTTTCTCTGTGTGTCTGACCCCAGCATTACAGTACAACCTAATGGATATTTTTGCGTCCTTTTGTAACTTTATTAATAAATGAAATAAATTTTTCTTCTCCTTTTGTTTTGTTTTTTTCTTTTTTAAATCTAGATGAAGAGAATAGTTTACATGTTGTGGTGAATTGCGGGGAAGCACTACTGAAGAATAATACTTACTGGCCCCTAGTTAGTGATTTTATAAACATACTTTCACACCAAAGTGTGGCAAAGAAATTTTTGGAAGATCATGGTCTTTTGGTAACATGGATGAATTTTGTATCATTTTTTCAAGGTATGTGACTTTCAATCAGTACTAATACAAGGGTATTAAGACAGATAGTGTTCACTGTAGCAAAATCCCTACAATGCTGTATGTATATATTTAATCTAGTAGTATTCCCCCAAGATTGTATTTCTTGAAGAGAACAGTATATTCTAGAAAACAGATTACAAATATTATCTAATGGATCTTTTTCTTGTGTAAAGTAGTTGAAGAGCAGTCACATCACACTTAGTCGACTGAGATCTGTGGTGCAAGAATTCTGAGGCTGTACTTAAAGTGCAGATCACAACTGTAAACCCAACTGTTTTACTGGTGAAGTTCTAAATTTAATTATACAGGAAATTAATCTCATAAATCTGGAGATTTTTGTAAGTGTTGCTGTAAATATAATTTTTTCATTATAAAAAATAATATTTTAAGGTGGTGTATCTCAATGCTGATAAATGTTTTGCTTAGAAAGAGGACCAGCATTCATATGTTCTAATTGACTGAGTAACATTCATAGTGGAAGTTCATGTTCCCTGAACAGCAAGGACTGCAGTTATTAGCCAGTCTTTTCTCTTTTCTGGTATATTTCTGTTCAAACTTTGTTTTATCAAATATTCTTCCACTAGATGAAATAGATTCTTACACTTTGTGGAGTTGTTTTTAGAGGTGTGTAAATGCATAATACTAAAAAGACTGCATTCCATTTAGCCCTAATTAAATCTTGGGTTGTATAACTCTGCTTAAATCTTTGAAGGTATGAATTTAAATAAACGGGAGTTAAACGAGCACGTGGAGTTTGAATCACAGACATACTATGCTGCCTTTGCTGCTGAGCTGGAAGCCTGTGCACAGCCAATGTGGGGTCTGCTGTCACACTGCAAAGTTAGGGTAAGGCAAACATTTCCCTGTCATGAGTCTTGGTTTTATTCATGACTTATTCTAGAATTCTCAAACCTGAAAAAGCTGTCTTTTGTGTTTGAAAATACTTTGGTCTGGCTGTATTTTTTCTATTTAAATAACATAAAACTGCAGTCAACTCAGATTCTGTGCATAATGAGTGTAGAATTCATGCTTGTAAATAATTTGTTGTCTCCAATACTGGGACTACAAGTTCAGGGTGTGTGCAGTCATTTCATACGACTGTACATATGGAATAACTTCTAATCTAATGAAGAACTTGATAAATGTCTCTGAGTCATCCTGCCTTTGTTCAGTGGGAACAGAGATACATAAGTCATCCTAATGTGATTCTAATGTTGGCTGTGTCTGTGAATAGACACTTCATTATGATGGGAGATGGAGTTATTCATGGATTTTTGTGCTTCTATCAATTTGAGGTGAAAACTCTTGGGTTCTGATGTCAAATGGTCTCCAAACTAGAGCGAAGACTTGTTGCTTTTTGCTAGACTGTAAATTATATTAAGTTACGGCAAAAATAGAATCCATTAGCTTTTAGGAATACTTAACATATGAAAAAATACTTTTTATTGTTTTTCTGTGAAATAAATACTTGTATTTGAAATTAGCTTATTAAGATAATTATGTGTCAGTGAGACAGTACAGACTGGATTGAACTGCACACTGAGAAACTGCGCAAGCAGTCCATGTGATTTTAGAATAGTTTGAATCACACAGTTGTAAAAGTCTTTCTGTGATGTAAATTACACTGATACATTGTGAATTTGTTGATTTATAAGTCTATATTGGTTTTTGAAAACGGAATTACAGCTTCTGGCTGTTTGAAATGTTCCTTTCATTTTTGCTTAGGGATGGGATGTTCTTTTATTTAAGGCCATGCTCCTCCACCAGTTGTCTTGTCAGTCATGTCTTCAGCCACGTGAACCTTTGGGTCATTATCAGTAAATCTGAAAATGTTAAAGAAATTTCCTAGCTTAGTTGTTGTACTTAGTGAAACCTGGTGGGTTGGAAGCTCATGTCTCACAGGATAGGGAAAGCCAGCAGAGCCAGTACTTCATAGAGTGTGGAGCAACAGGATGGGAGCATGGCTGTTGTGTGAAAAGGCACCTGACTGAAATAGTTGCCACTTGCACAACTTTTGGCTGGCCTGAGCACTGCTGCCTTTTGCATGAGAAGTGTGTCATTGGATATCCTGAGAGTGTGAGGCAAGTCTGGACTCTGTGTTTAGGGGGAAGTGAAGATTAAAGGGAAAATCTGTTAAGAACAGAGGCTTTGTAAGTTCTGCTGGTCACAGAACAATTTGGTTTAGCTTCTTTTCTGCTTTTTTGTCTTGCACATGACTGCTCCTCTCCTGGAAGGCAATGTACAGCTCTAGTCCTGAAACATGATTTAACCTGAAATATAGTGTAGTTTTCTGGCATTGTTACACAGCTATATCATACAATCATGACAAGGTTTGCTTACCATTGAAATCTATGCAGTACTGTGGTATCATATCATTTAGGGTGTCTTGCGTTAGCCAGCCGTAAGGACCTTTTAAGTAGATAGAGCTTGTAGGCCATTAGCTATTCTTTTTGGTTACATAGAAAGACTTTCTTTTATGCTTACAGCTCTAAATTATGGCTAAAAGTAAATGGATAAATTAAACAACAGTAGGCACTGGGACCACCTAGATAGTGAGTCCAATGAGGAGCGGCTGAGGGAACTGGGGTTGTTTAGCCTAGAGAAGAGAAGGCTCAGGGGTGACCTTATCATTCTCTATAACTCCTTGTAAGGACGGTGTAGCCAGGTGCAAGTTTGCCTCTTCTCACAGGTAACCAGCAACAGGACAAGAGAAAATGATATCAAGCTGCAGCAAGAAGAGGTTCAGGTTGGGCAATAGCAAGAATTTCTTAGTGGAAAGAGTGGTTAAGCATTGGAGTGGCTATCCAGGAGTAGTGGAGTGGAGTCCCAATCCCTGAAAGTGTTCAAGAAACAACTGGACCTGGCACTTGGTACTGTGCTTTAGTTGACAACGTATTGTTCAGTCAATGATCTTGGAGGTCTTTTCCAACTTCAGTGTTTCTGTGTACTGTAAAAATATTCTTGAAATAATTGTATTTACTTGTAGTAGGAAAACAATGGCACTTAAAACTGTTTTGGCTCATAAGAGTGTGCTGGTTTCTCTTAACTGCAGGAAACACAAGAATACACACGCAATGTTGTCAGATACTGCCTTGAAGCACTTCAAGACTGGTTTGATGCTATCAACTTTGTAGATGAGGTAAATATCCTTAGTGAATTTAAGCAAAGCACTGTGAAAATCTGGTTAAATTTAAAAGGTGATACACGTCCTACACCCAGCCCCCTCTCCTTAATTTAAGTGACTATTCAAGCTAGTGATCAAAAAAGGATTGCCTTGCTGAAATTAGAGTTTGTACTTAATACTTACAATGTTATGTCCTAGGACCCTTTTTCTTCTGTAGTCTTAGTGATTTAGATTTGCTGGTGCAAGCTTAAGCTGTGAGTTTTAAAGCAGTATTATGGATACACTACTGTTGTGCTGTATGAAGAGCCAAAAGAAGTAGGGGCAAAACAGAAGTCTTCTTCTGCTTTGGCAATTGGGGAGCAGCTTTACCACTTGGCAAGCAATATTTAGTCAACTCAGAGTGCCATTAGCTTCTGGAGACTCAGTAAGAGAGAAACTCCCTGTCTGAGGTTTCGGAAACTTATGAATAATCAGAAAGACAGGGGAATGAAGTACTGCTCTGTTAGTGGAGGGTAAGTCTGTCAAATGAAGACGTATAAGATATATAGGTGGTTGTGCCAAAGATACTTGTATGTTTGTTTTTTTCAATATATTATATTAAATACCTTTATTTTACTTTCAGCCAGCACCTAACCAAGTTACTTTTCATTTGCCACTGCACCGTTACTTTGCCATGTTTTTAAGTAAGGTAAGCACATGTTGTAGTTTCACAGAAGATGGAAATTCCCTGTTGAATGTAATTATTCAACACAGCATATGCTTGCTTTTGTTTCTAGGCTGTTAAATGTCAAGAACTAGATCTGGACACTATCCTGCCAGATCAGGAGATGCTGATGAAACTAATGATTCACCCACTTCAGATTCAGGTATGGGCAGAATTTTAACTTAACAATAGGAAGTATGTGTTAACTGTGGAATATAAAAATAAGCCATATATGACAATAATAACTACAATATACCAAGTAGTTAGGGTAACATCTTTTTTTTCCCTTCCTATTTGCAAAATTAAAAATGTGGCATTAGTTATACTCTGAGAAGCACATAATAATAGTATTCACTATAGCTCTTTGAATATGGTAGGATGGAGCAATCCTCTGAAAACACAAAATTGTAATGTGAACAGAATGGAGTGCAGGTTGACAAGAAACTTAAATCTGGAAGTTTTGTATTTTAAATTGAGAGTGAGTTCCAGAATGGATGCACAACACTTTATTTGCAAATTTGGACTTAATTGTGCATAAGTGGCAGTGAGTAGTATTTGTAATCACCGCTTTTAGATTTAATCTCTTTTTAGCCTTAATTTTTGGTTCATTTTGGTACCACAATACCTTCATTTTGAGTTAGTTTCAAGATTTTAAGGAATACCTACATGTATGAATGATGTCATTTGTCTTTGATTACTTTTGTTTGAAATATACTCTCATATGTGTGGCATCTGATTCATAAACTTGCAGTGGTTCTTTCTATCTCTTACTCTCCAGAAGTAAATTAGTATAAAAAAGTCTATGAAGTTGTACTATGTATGCATGTATATGTGTGATAGTGAATAAAATGACTTTTGGTACCACAATACCTTCATTTTGAGTTAGTTTCAAGATTTTAAGGAATACCTACATGTATGAATGATGTCATTTGTCTTTGATTACTTTTGTTTGAAATATACTCTCATATGTGTGGCATCTGATTCATAAACTTGCAGTGGTTCTTTCTATCTCTTACTCTCCAGAAGTAAATTAGTATAAAAAAGTCTATGAAGTTGTACTATGTATGCATGTATATGTGTAATGATAGTGAATAAAATGATGAGAGGGCTGGGGCACCTCTGACAGACTGAGAGATTTGGAGTTGTTCACTCTGGAGAAGAGAAGGCTCCTGGGAAACATTAGAGTAGCCTTCTAGAGACAAGGGCCTACCAGAGAGCTGGGGGCAAACTTTTTAGTGGGGCCTGTTGCAATAGAACAAGGTTAGTGGGTTTAAAATGAAGTAGGGTTGATTTAGATTACCTGTAGTACTTTTTTTGCTATGAGGGTGGTACAACACTGAAGCAGGTTGTGCATGGAAGTGGTAGATGCCCCATCCCTGGGAGCATCCCAGGTTAGATTGAATGGGACTCTAAACAACCTGACCTAGTAGAAGATACCTCTGATCATTGTAGGGGGATTGGACTAGATGACCTTTAAACGTCCCTTCCCACAAAAACTATTCTATGACTCTCCAAGAAAGCCCCAGAGTGACATGTAGTCTTACAGTGACATGTAGTGACAGGACCAGGGGCAATGGCTTTAAGCTGAAAGAGAGTAGTTTAGATGAGATATCACAAAGACATTCTTTGCTGTGA
Source organism: Passer montanus (assembly GCF_014805655.1). NCBI lineage: Eukaryota > Metazoa > Chordata > Aves > Passeriformes > Passeridae > Passer > Passer montanus. Next base: position 9,277,592 of record NW_024356504.1, on the reverse strand, counting down.
AGGTGGTGAGACACTGGAACAGGTTGCCCAGAAAAGTCAAGGATACTCCATTCCTGGAAGTGCTCAAGACTGGGGTGCATAGGGCTTTACACAGCCTGGCTTTAAGCACTTGGAAAGTGTCCTTGCCCATGGCATAAGGGTTGGAAATCTTTAAGGTCCCTTCCAATTCAAACCATTCTGTGATTTCTATTTTTCTGTGATAATATACTGATGATCTGGTAACACTGAGCTGAGTAGCTGAACATCCCTGAAATGTTTATAATTTTTTTGTTCCCTGAACAGGCAAGTCTTTCTGAGATTCACAGCAATATGTGGGTTAGAAATGGTCTACAAATTAAAGGACAGGCCATGACTTACGTGCAGTCTCATTTCTGCAATTCAATGATTGATCCTGACATTTATCTGCTGCAAGTAAGTTATGTTTTCTGAGAAGCCAAACCAGTATTATTTATCTACAAACTATTGAATAGAATTAATTTAATAAAATCAATGTACTCTCTTTCTACAGGTCTGTGCCTCTAGACTGGACCCAGATTATTTTATTTCATCTGTTTTTGAAAGGTAGGACTAAAAGATGAATGCTCTTGTTCAATGTTGTGCTAACTTATAGTGTGTAATACAAAAATTGCATATCTGATACATATCTTCAGTGGTACAACCCTCCTTAGACAAAATTAACACCTAAGGACTCTACTGAAAGAGGTATCTCTTGATTTTAAACAGCATTGACTTTTGATTTACAGGGCAGTAGTGAAGATACGTGTTTCTGAACATCTTTAGGGTTTTTTAAAGTTTCATACGTGTACATATGCTAGGATATTCTGTCCTGCAAAAGTAGTAAGAGACACGGAATGTTTACTTTTCTGGAAAAAAAAAAATCAGGATTTGAACACCAATTGATATGCATTAGTTTTTATATGTTGATAAATCAAAGGTGTTTTCATGTGGAGAGAATATCACTATAGCACATTCCATCAATAGTTAAATAAAAATTGAAATTTATAAAGATGAGGGTTTTCATGTATGTTTGTTTGTACTTTGGGTTTTCATTTGGGCTTTTGTATTTCATTTTAGGTTGTTGTGAGTGCAATCCTGAGTTTATCACTATATTTCACATTGGTGCTTAATGTTGGAGAATGCTTAATTGTTGTTTCTGACTTTCCTGTTTGCTATGTAGATTTAAAGTGGTAGATCTGTTAACGATGGCTTCACAGCATCAAAATACAGTTCTGGACTCAGAGCATGAAAGGTCCATGCTGGAAGGAGCCTTAACATTTTTGGTCCTTTTGTTAAGTCTTCGTTTACATTTAGGTAAGAGTCACTACTTCAAGAATATCTGTATGTAAATAACATTATTACACCTTCATTTATATTCAGTACTTAGTTGGTGCCTTAAAGCTGTTTAACCATATAATAACTTAAACATTCAATAGTCAGTTTCATCTTGACCAGTTACTGAATTTTAGTTTCATCTTTGAATTTCAATTTCATTTTTGCCAGTTACTGAATTTTAATCCCTAATGAAGTAGAAATAGATATAATATATAAAATGGAGAAAAATGGCTTTAATGGAAGTGGGTGATTTGTGTAAGTGATGACATCAAGATTCTGTATCTTTTCTAGAAAGACAGCAATTTGAGTTTATACTGGTATTTTCTGATTGCGATTGTGCCTTTCATAATATTTGCACACTCCCCCTTTTTTTCCCCTCTGTATTTTTATGGCGTCATTACTTAATATTAATTTGTATCATGTTTGACATGCTTTTAATGTCAAATGAAAACTGAATGTGTGTCTTAGAATTGTGCTGTTTTAACAGCTTTTTACATTTCATTGTTCTAGGAATGACAGATGATGAGATCCTCAGAGCAGAGATGGTAGCCCAGCTGTGTATGAATGACAGGACACACAGTTCATTATTGGATCTCATATCCTTGGAATACATGCACTAATGAGCCTGAATGACACGTGTCTGGATAGTAGTGAGACTTGAACAACATGTTTTTAGGTTACGTAATTAAAAAAAACTGTGTGAAGGTGTGTTTGTATATACTTACTATATTTTTATGTATATATATACACACACAGTATATAGTGTATATAGTTACTAGCAAAGGCTCCAATTTTGATTTTTCTTACAATAAATACAGTACTTTTTAATAGTTTAAATTAGTTTTGATACAAAATGCTGTACTGGTCTTTAGAAGTCTTTTAGGTATGAGGTAAAACGTGTTTTCCAATGACGTAGAGAGTTTAGCAAATCATCACATTTGTGTGGATTTGAGCCTTTGATTTTTGGTAAGTTCATGCCAATATGAAAAGAAGGCAGTCTACCTTACATGGACTTGTGCTGTCAGTAGCTGAAAGTGCAAATAGTAGCAATCCTGCATGTTGCATTGACATTAGAGTGAAGTGCATGCGTTATGGGGAGAGAAGAGCAAACGAAGTCCTTTTGCACAGGCATAGGGTTCATGTACCTGGACAACTGACTATAAATATGAAGGTTTTCCTGCTGTCACTCTTGTGTGTAGGTAAAATTAAATACTTGTTGTGGTTGCATACAAGAGCTTGCAATCCAGGCATGGGCAGTGAGCAAAAATATTAGGAATGTAAAGACGGGAAAGGATGAGATTGAGACTAACAAACGCATAATAAGAATTATTATTATAATATGCTCTAGTAACTCAGTCAAGTATGTAAAATAAGTGATTACTTAAAGCAATTCACTTAGGTGAATGACTTAATTATGTAAAATAAGTGAATAATTTATATAAGCAATCACTCATCACTGAGCAGAAGTTTACTTATTTCTGAGTGCTGCTTGTGTTTTAGGGTAACGTTAGTAGGTCAGTTAAGTATTGCTACCAAAAATGAGAACTGTGGAATCCAAGATTCAGAATTATTTATTGTGTTTATGGATCCTGAACAGTTTGCTTGCTTTTTCTGCACTTGGATGTAAATGCAAAATATTCTCCCTATGAAGAGAGACAAAGTGTAAGTAAAGACAATCACTTGTCTTTATATACACTACCGGCAGTGGGTTCTGATTCTTATTAAGTTCTAACAGCTTGAGCCAAATATGTAGCAAGTCTTACTTAAAAAAGTTTAACCTCCTAACTGGGAGGCTTAGATTCTCTTCAGTAACAGTTACTGTTCCTAGCAGCTGGAGCATACAGACCTCTTGTGGTAAGCACAGAGCACTGCTGAGATCTGGTCTGAAATGACTGATGGAAAATATCGAGAGGGGAGGGAAATTGTGTGTCCTGCAACTAAATTAACTTTGGTTTCCTTATCGTAAGCATTACATTCCAGAAAATCCTAATCCTAAAAGTGGCATTATTCCAGGAAGCTTAAGCTTTGAATCAGTCCTGTCAGCAGTTGCTGACTTTAAAGCCCCTGTTTTTGAGCCTGGAGGTTCCATGCAACAAGGAATGTACACACCTAAAGGTATGGTAATCAGTATTCTCTTGCAACATAGTCATTGTTAAGATGTCTAACCAGAGTTTGTTTGGTTGTGTTGTAGTGGGCTATTTTCCTTAAAAAACCCAAAAAACAAACCCAACCTCCTGGTGTTGAAAACTGCCCCCCATCCTCCCCACAAAAAAGCCAAACCTACCACAGCCACCAAAACGTCACAAAACTTGACTTTTTCATTATTGCCCATTGCTGATATTTAAGAGCATTGCTAAAGAAAATCAGTAGTCTTAAATAAATTGATTTTGATCTAGAATGAAAATGAGCTTCTCATACTAATCAGGTACCTTGAGAAAGCAAAAGAAAATATAGAAATGAAAAATTATCTTATTTGTATTTTATTGATCTGCATACTTTATTATTAGTATGATTTAAATAAATGTGGTGTATATTTAGTAGAGTTTAGAGCTGTTTGCACTAGTGAAATGTCAAAGATACTTTCTTTGAACTTCTCCACCTTTTGACTATTAAAGATACCATGATACATAATTCTTCATTTTATGTTGCCTAGCTGTATTAGTATCCTGTAACAGTTTTTGCTGTCAGTAGTGAGGGCCTAAAAAAAAATTCAGGCTAGATTTACTACAGAATATTGTTCTGTAATTCTACAGTGCATACAGTGCAAAAATGACAAGTTTCTTTCCCCGACCAGCTTGTCATCTAAATTGGACTCAACACAGCATTGGTATATCAAAGAGAGAAATAATTTAAGAACTCAGTGTTCCATTACTGTGTCATGTCACTAAGCAGATAAGCCTGTAGAAATGTGAAATGCTCCATGTGCTCTGGTTGTGCTTCAGGCTAATGGCAAAGCTGAAGAGACATTAACTCCTTCCTCCCCCACATACCTCCCTTGAGAACTGGGAAGGTTAGAGCCTGGCAGTTTTGAAACCATTTGGTTTCATGGATTTTTTTGGGAGGGCGTGGTGGTTAATGTAGCTATTGTAATAACTTGTAATTGTTTGCCAGTTTTTGTACTGGTAGATTGAAGTGTCAATAATGCTCTTTTATACAAATTAACAACTAATGAAATAATTTTGCAAAACCAGAGTTTTGGAAATTGATTCATCTTGGTTCTTTGATGTGTAATTAGGCAGCTTAACACCCATGTATCTAAAATAACTTAATTTTAATGTTACATAAACTACATTTCCTTATGTCCTGTTCAGTTTCTGGAGCTCATTACATGCTGGTCATTTTCATAACACAGTGTGAAGGAAAAAAGAGATGGATTATGCTGTTTTTAATTATAGCACTTCATATTTAGGAAATCTAATGCTAGATTACAGTGTTTGGAGTTTTTTGTATATAGTTTGGTTGGATTTTTTTTAACTTAGTTTACCTCTGGAATAAATAGTTTACCTGTCTTAAGTATCTCTCCTATAGCATTGAATAATGAAGTGATTTATGACACTATACAGATTACCTTTTTCTTAAAGTAATAAAAGCTGAAAAATCTTCTGCAGGAATAAAAGCCAGCATGGCTTTCTTTACTCTCTTAAGTGTTCATGTTCCCTGTAAGTTTATATAGGTTCTCAAACTCTTTGCTTTTAAGAATTGTAGTTTGTGGTCTGTCATAGTTAAAGCAAGTCATGATCAGATCAATTCCCTTTAATCCTCTAATCCCTTGTTTCCCTAAATTTGAGGGGGTGGAATCTGCTTTATGTTCACAGATCCCTAGATTTTGCTTCCATTAACCATCATTTAAAAAAACAAAATCAACCCAAACCAACTTCCAGAGCCAGCTTCTTTCTACACACTGTAGATTTGTGTGCTGAAGATGAGCTGTATGTGCATTTCCAATATTCACTGTATGGCTCACTCAGTCCTTTTTTCTCATTAAGCATTAGCAGCCCAAACAAGCTTGGTGTGTGTTTCAGACTGCAATACTAAATTCTGTTCAGAAAAAATGTGCATTTCCTTCACAAGCTAAACTTGATTGTATTTAATACATAATGGGAACTAGGTGTTCTCCCTCAGCAGTCTGTGAGGATGTGTGCAGAACTGTTAGCAGGGGTTAATATATAGAGGATAGATGACTGGGTGTGAGTATAGACACTTGTCTTCCTGCCTGGAGAAAATTAATCTCAGAAGTGTGGTAAAGCAGCTTATTTCTGCCTGTGGAAGCTTGGAAGAATGTTGTAAGCACTTGTGTTACGATACACCTGCTGGTGGAGCTAAAATTCTGTATCCACTGGGTTTCTTCCTCGTTCTGGGGTCATTGAATCTTGCCTTCATTTTTTTGTGTTATGAGAGCTTAACACTTAAAACAATTCATAGAATTAATGTCTTCATTTGGCTTTAGATTGGAACTTAGTTTTGTTTTTTATTAACTTGTAAGTAGAAAAAAAAAGGCTATCAAATGGGATATTTTTATAGACTGTTTAGACTTTTCTGTTTGTCATTGCTCTGGACAGCCACTCTGGATGTTACTTTAGAGCTACTAAATTAAATGGATTTAACTAAGATTTTAATGCTGAAATAATGCATAATACTATGCATTAGTATAAAACAAAGGCATATTTGTAAAGGATTGATCACACATATCATTTGATACAAAGTTTGACCATTTTTGATACTGAACAAGAAATTGTGTTGTTGCAGCAGTTTTGTTCACTACACTTAATGGTAAAATATCATCCACCTGCTAACAACTCCCTAGCCTTTACCTCCTACTTTCAAGAGACTTGTGCTTATCATGTACGAAGTGAAAAATAATGCAAGCCTTTCTCACATGTACTTGGAAATGAGAAAGAGCAAAACAAGATGCATACAGAAATGATATTTTGGGGGTTGCTTAATAGAGTGTTATTTTTTAATTTTTGAAACCAATCAAAATTTTGCAAAAAATATTTTTCTAGTTTGATAAGAGTGGTAATTATTGCCATAGAAAGTATTATTAGTAAGAATTATTATAAATTGCTGTAGTTTGCCAGGAAAAATTATATAATAGAATTGACATAATTAAAGCTAGTTAAGGAGAGAATCTAAAATAAGTGGTAAGGTCTTTAAAGAGAATGTTAACATGTAATTGCTTTTAAACAACAGCTGAAGTTTGGGATAAGGAATTTGACCCTGTCATGGTAATACTTCGAACAGTTTACCGCAGAGATGTGCAGTCTGCAATGGACAGATACACAGCATTGTAAGTTGGATCATTTTTACAAATGCAACATCATACTCTTGCTCATTCCACAACGATTTTTTTGTTTTCACTGCCTGGTAATGCTAATCACTTTATCAGTGTTTTCAAGCCCCAGATTTGTTCTTGAGTAAATAGTCTATAAAATTACATGCAGTATCAGAGTTTTTGTTGTCTTAGTCTGTTACTCTTACATAAATGTTTAAAAATACACCACAGGTCACAGACAAAGTAGTGAATGTCATCACAGATAAAATACTTAACCAAATACATTGTTTAAAAATCATTTACAACTTACTTGAAGTAGTCTTATCTATTTTTATTTAGTTTACTCTTAGGTACACAAAGCAAAGTTTATCTATAGCAATGGCAGGTTTCTGCATTATTGCAGAGTTTATCAGTGATTTCAACATTTAACATTTGTTTCAACAGCTTGAAGCAAAGTGGCAAATTCCCTGGAAACCCATGGCCTCCTTACAAGAAGAGAACACCACTACACCCAAGTTACAGAGGTCTCATAAAACTTTTGCACTGTAAAACTCTGCACATTGTGCTCTTCACACTTCTTTACAAGGTACAGGCATGATTTGCATTAAGTGCATTGGCTCACTTCCACATTTTCTGCAGAAGTTCTTAGAAGCATGATTCTTTAAAGTTTATTTGGAGTAATCGGGTTCCATTTTTATAATATTTTTGGTTTTGATTTTATTTTTCAAGTCTAGTACAAGTTTTTTCCTACCACTTTGATTATTCATGAATGATTGCTTCATATACACATGCACTAAGTCAGTACCCAAGTGGCTGAAAGATCCTGTTCTACTTTGAGGAACTGTATTAACCATCAGAGTTGCCATTCACATTGTTCTTCCGTGGTGGTTTCAGGGAGCACAGTGGCAAGAGTGGTGTTCCTCTGGCTCCTGTTGCAGAGTTTTAAGGCATCAGCAGTGACTGTTAAAAGTACACAACTTTAATGGCTTTAAACCCTCAGTGTCAAATAAGTCTCATAACTGCAGTTGTTTCTAACATCATTTCCCAAATACATTCTGGCTCTTGATAATGTTATAACAACTGTTTTTCAGGGTTAATTGGTGCCTTTAAGTTATGTTTGGTTTTATCTTTGATAGTTTGCTGAGAGAAGCACATCCTTTTTGAAGAGTCCATTCATCAGAAAATGGACCTTGAATCTGTACTTAGAAAGTGTTTTCAAAGCAGTGTGCTGCAGAAGCAGATGAGGAACTGTAAAAATTGCTTTGAGTAGCTTTTTTCCTGGGCAGACTTTTGTGCTCATCAAAGGTCTCCCAGTTTACCTAAAACTCATATTCTGTTTCACTGTTAAATTTAATTTTAAATTTCTTTAATTTTTATTTAATTTGTTGAATAGAAAATATCTGTTGTACTGCAGGAAGGCTTGTGAAGGAAAGGAGAGCTTGGGACTACATAGAAGATCAAATAATGTTTTGACATGGAATAAAAATGGAGACTATAGGGAAGGAATGCATAATCTTTTACTGTCTTGCTTGGGTGTCTTTGGCCACTTTTTCTCATAATGCATTAAGAACCTTCAAGGGCTTAAATCTTGAGAATATTAGCCATTACTGGGTTGCTGTTTTAGCTGGAATACTGAATACTTTCCCACCAGATTTATGGATGGTGGAAAATACATAGTGGTTGGTTTTGTAGGTCGGCTTAAATAATGCCCGCTCTCTTTGTGAAATTTTGCCAATTCATTACAGCCTTTACTATATCTCTTGGCTTTTATGGAAGAGAAGTAAACTATATTTGGTGATGTTACTTTTCAGAAGTATTGGTCAGTATGACTTTTGATTCCAACTGCTACAATTACACGTGCTCTTCCTATTAACAGAATACTAATACTAAGTCCTCTTTTAAATTAAATAACCTCTTATCATCTCAGATTTGTTGATTAAATCAGCTCCTCAGTCACTTCTTAGAAAAACTATTGTAAAACAATATTATTTTTAAGAACTTTGTCTCTCTGATGTTTCTAATGGCTTTATCTACTTAGAAAATTCATCCATTCAAAACCAAGTCATATTTAAAACTTTACTAGGCTACACTCTAAAAATACTAATTTGTATAGTAGCCTGTCTACAATGAAATTTTAAATGTATTTTCTCACCCACTTTTTTGGTAACTTTAAACGTATTTTGGTAATTTTAAACGTATTTTTCTCACCCACTTTTTTGGTAACTTGCATTTTTTTGCCATTTTCTTTCCTTTAGTTCAGACTATTCTCAAGAGAGAAGTTGTCCTGGATTTAGCTTTAGCAGTACTGGTTCTTCCTCTCAATGCATTGAAAGCTGTGTTAGAAGAAAGATATGGGCATTTATTAATTTAAAGATAAGATCGTTCATTATTTGTAGCTAAAAAAGATTATGTGAAGGTGGTTATGAACTAAATTGATGTTAACCTTTGTGGTACTCCCAGTTAACCAGCATCACTGACAGGACTAGGACCTCGTGAGGCCTTTGGTGATTGATCACATGAAAAGGGGAGGGAAGGCTGAGGAACAGTTTTTTGCATGTAATTGGCAGCAGTGGTGTCTGTGCAGCTGTACCTGTCACTCTGGTGTTAAAGTAAATTGCAGCTTGAACTAGTAATAGCTTTAAGGTACAAATATGTTTGACTGGAAAGACATAAAATCAAATTTTGCTTTTGTGGTGATGCTCAAAGGCTAGGTTTTTTCTAAATCTCAAAATAATTTTTAATCAAATTTAAAACAAAAAAAAATCCACAAGAACTGAAGAGTCCAAAATATATTATCCAAAACACCTCTTCTTAAATTTAAAAGTACTGAAGCCTTAATCTTCTATGATGTGTCTCTTTTCCTACCTAGATATTAATGGATCATCAGAACTTATCAGAGCATGTGCTTTGCATGGTTTTATATTTGATTGAGCTGGGGTTGGAAAATTCTCCTGAACAAGAATCAGATGAAGAGGTAAGAATAAATGCCATCATTTTCTTAAAAATACAAAGTTATTTTTTAATGATTCAGTATTCTTTAAAATTAGGTTTTACCATAGTAGTTAGAATAAAGCATCTTTATTAACTTATATGGGGAACAACTAATAAAAACATCCTGTTGTGGGGAAGACTATGGTATCTTGTTATGTTTTTCAGCAGTTTCTGTATATGTCTGACAACACAGATTGATTAGATCTTTACCACTGTGTAAATTAGTACTACAAATTGTGCAAAAAAATTAAATCATTAAGTCTATAAATCTCTAAATTTTCACCTGAAACTCTTATCACAGAACATTTTATTGCTACAGATCTGTATCTTCAAAAATCTGTGAATAAGTCAGAATTTTAATTCTACTTTTAATGATATTTGAATATAAAGAGCCATTATTTTTGTGATTCCAGATTCTCTTTTATTACCATAGTTTTTTATCTGATCAGCCCTGTTTTTGACTAAGAATTTGCCACATTTTTTCCCAGAGATTTTCTTCTGTATAGTTGTGATTTTTTTATATTGTACACATGAAGATTCCTTTCTAGAGTTCCTTTTACTTCTGCCAGCTAGCACCAATGGCTGCATTTGATTATATTCAAATAAAATACTTAGACCTATGTATTTATTATCCCTGTGGTCCTCATGGGACTCACATCAATTATCAAAATGTTTAAAAGGTATATTAGCTTTGTTGAAGTATATAATGTTCAACATGCTGTTCCTATCTCATGGAGATATTATGGCCTCTGTAATACAGTTACAAAAGCAGCACCAATTATTTAATGTGAGAAATTTAATAAGAGAAAGTATATCACCATTTTCTTCATTGTTTTAGGAATCTGCAGGTGGACAAGAGCGTTGCCATGATAGTTGGTTTCCAGGTAGTAATTTGGTTTCTAACATGCGTCACTTCATTAACTATGTCCGAGTGAGAGTACCAGAAACTGCTCCTGAGGTGAAGAGAGAACCACCTGCAAGTACAAGTTCTGATGGTTTAGCTTCATCACAAGTAAGTAGATACAAATACCAGATTCTCTAGCTTAGTTTAAGTCACTGCCTTTGTTGGCATTTTTGTTAGTTTTTTTTACTGTTTTTATTAATTCTTAGGATATTTTTTCCTTCAGTTATTTTTCCTATATCTACTGATAGCAGAAATAGAAGTTATTTCCAATGATGCCTCCTTCCAAATGATGTATTTAATGACTTTTTTTGTCCTCAATCTACCAGAGTTCAAGGCGGAAGAGCCTCCAGAGAGAGGTAGATCTGTGTGCAGTTTGTTCTCCTAAGCAATTAACTAGCAACATGCTTTAATTGTGCTCACCTTAACGTTCAGTGGAACCTTCTAATTTTCCTGAATTTCCTTTTAATTCATCTTGCAAGGGCTCGTGCTTTTTTCATGTTCTGGATGGTAATCCTAGGTGGTAGACTTTTAAGCAATAAAACGCCTTTACATTTTTAATATGTATTTGGAAATAAAAACTTCCTATCAAACATAGAATGCCATTGATACCTTACTGCTTGAGCTTTGTGTTTAGGCCTGTTTGATCTTGCCGAGATACTACTAACATTGAATAATGTAGAATAGTCTTAGCTTTCTTGAGTCTAGGTAAGTTTAACCTTATATTGAAAGTGTTTTTGAAGTGATTAATAGTAATTTGTTGTTGTGGTTGTGAAAACAAAGGAATATGTAAATGGTGGGATCCTGAAAGATTTATAGCCAGTAGATGATACGATCTCTGTGTCAGTGTTGCTTTTGTATCTATTGTATGCAGCACTTCAGATTACTGTGTGCCAAATGTAGCAAAATACACTATATAGTTCTTTTGCATGTTAATGTCAGAAAAATAGACAAAACCTAAAGTAGGGAGATGGCATGCAATAGATTAAAACATAAAGAAGGTAGGTGAGATGATAGTCAAAATTCCATTTTTATATTTGATATTTGTTAATTGCCCAGCCTTCTGAGGAGGAGAGGGTAAGATGTTAGTGTGCTGAATTTTATGTTCAAAACCTTGAAGAAATGCCTTTCTGCTGTGGATTTAGTATATGTATCCTTAATTTGATACTGCAAGCAATAGTGTAAGATAGATCTAAATGGGCTCTGTCATTAATGTAGCTGCATTCATGCTCACATGCCCTGGATAGCAAGTTCTGCTGGCAAACAGGGGTGTGTGGCTTCTGGATCTTACCTGATAAATCCAGATAAAATGCACAATGTTCATGGGGATGTGTGGGCTCACCCGTATTCACCTGTGTGATGTAATGAGTTACATTGTGTAACAGTGCTCAGGCATTTAAATGGTATAAAGATACTGAAGTTATTACTATTCTGGAAAAAACAAGGAAATATTACCTGGATAACACAATTGTTAAGTTAGACTAGAGTAAAACCAATTGTTAGTTGTTTCAGTATGGATATTTTCCTTTGGTACTTGGCTTTTTATGCAGTTGTATGTAACAGACTCTTACAAAAATACAATATGCAGGTTTAGAATTTTGCTACCCTAATTTTCAATAGATTTTGGGAGTGGAGAAGAATCTTTAAGTTTCATGATTTTCTTCCTAGCTTCAAATATTTTCTGTAGTTTTAGAAATGTGTGTTGTTTATACTTGTAGTTTTGCAAATTAATCATGATAATTTTTTTCCCAAGAACTCAGGGACAGCTCAAGTGTTCAGTTTGGTCGCAGAACGCAGAAAGAAATTTCAGGAGATCATCAATCGGAACACCAGCGAGGCAAATCAGGTGGTTCGGCCCAAAACATCAATGAAATGGTCAGCACCTGGTGCAACTCCACAGTTAACCACAGCCATTCTAGAAGTCAAGGAAAGCATCCTGTCTTTGCTGATTAAATTGCATCACAAACTCTCAGGAAAACAAAACTCTTACTATCCCCCATGGCTGGATGATGTGGATGTTTTAATCCACCCAGAAATTCCGAGATACGCTCATGGAGATGGAATGACGGCAGTAGAAAGAATTTTACTGAAAGCTGCTGTACAGAGCAGATTGAATAAACGTATAATTGAAGAGATATGCAGGAAGGTGACGCCTCCTGTACCACCAAAAAAGATTAGTTCTGCAGAGAAGAAAACTTTGGATAAAGAAGAAAGGTAACCGTAATAATAAGATAAAGGAGCAGTTGAAGGACAGTGTGTGTTGTGCATCTATTGCTTGATCTTTAGGGTTTTGTATTAATTACATACTAAAATAATAAGTCTTAATTCTACAGTTCTCTTTATCTGATTTGATTATCCATGATTTACATGGGTAGTGAGGAAGAATCTGTACCTTGCTATTTTAAATCTTTAAATTAGAAAATTTAAATAATTCAAATAATTCTTTTATGTGATATACATGCTCACACTTTGTTTTATAAAACTCATACATACTAAGGTGTAGAATTAAGATTGTGTTAGCTTTTGTGGCTTAACCTGAAGGTAATTAGAGTTTTTATTTGTATTGTGTGTTCATTCACATGCACACATCACACCATGATTGTTTGGGGTTTTGTTTACTATTTATGGGCTTAATAATTCTACCTATTTTTTTGCTTCTCTGACCCATGTTGCCTGAAAACTCCTGTGCCAGATATCTGTTTAGGGCTGAATTTTGGGGTTTTTTTTAAAGTTTGGACAGTTTTGAGTTTATTTTGAGAGATGAGTCCTGAATGTCCCCAGAATACTGGCAGTATTGAAACTGAATGTAGAGACCCTGCTTCTTGTGGGCTTTCAGCAAATGTTTTGTTGGCCTGAGAGTCCTATGGAAGAGGAATCAGCTAGGGGATGGCAACTAGAGCTGATAGAGGTGAAAGATAGAAATAAAAGGGGTGGTGTTCAAACTGGGATGGAAGGAGAAACCTTGTGGTCAGTGTACCAGTGGAAAATAGAGAAGATGCTGGGACACGTGATCAGTTTATGTGGCAAGGCTCATGCTGGCAAGTGGGCATGTTATGAAGTTAGGAAGAACTGCGTTGTCAGGACAAAAATACTCAGAGAAGAGTAGTAAATGATAAAACACAGAATTTAGAGAAAATCTCAGCAGGGAAGAATGGGGTCTTGAGAGCTGGTAGGAAAAGAAGAATGTGGAATAGGAATGCAAATGTCTGGAGGGTATGAGAGACAGAGATTGACATTTGCGGGATGTCAGACTCAGCTGCAAAGAATTGGCTGGAGTGGGAAGAGAGTGACACTTGGCTGGTGCAAAAGGCTGGAACACGGGATTTGAAGGAAGTGGACAGTGCATAGTGTTAGAAGGTTAGAGTATACAAAGTAGGGAATTCAGATCAGAGTACTTACCACAGCAGTTGAAGTAGAGAGCACAGGCTGGAGTGGACAAGAAGACAATTGAGTACTTGTTCATCCAGTATTTTGAAGCGTTTCTGTAACCAGAATATGTAGTTACAGTTCTAGAAATTTGAGTAGAAAAGTGCAGTCCTCTGACTCAGTTGGTTTCTGGATTACTTTTATTTTTCTGCTATTTTATTTGTTTGAAAATACATTTTTCATTAAAATCTCTCTGATATGTCCAAGGCCTACACTGTAGTGGAAAATAACACATGAGAATATGGCAAATAGATTTAATATATTTGCATGCTACGTACTGTACAAAGGAAAATTATTTTTGTCTTACTAGTGTTTATTTAATAGTTTAATTTTCAACATTGCTTGTAATAGAGAGAAATAGTCAAGGTTTAGCATGTAAAATTGCTAATCAGAAAGAGCCAGAATGAATAGCTGCTTTAGATAAAACACAGATACATCTTGGGTACCTAATCATGAATATGGAACTCAGTAGTGCTAGATTTATGTACAAGGAAAGCAGGGGTATGGATGAAACAAGTAACTTTTCATGTAGTAAAGGGTAAGGTTAATCAGTTTCCTCTATAAAAAGATGTGATATTTTTAAGGATCTGTGGGAGGCCCAATAAATTTTCAGTCATGTTTAGGGGCTAAAGCAATGGTAAAAATGAATGTTTCCCATGTTTTGTTGTTCTGAGTGATTATTATATTCTTCTCAAATCTATAATGGTATTGGTCAACCCATGAAGTTTATTGAAGGACATTGTGATAACTGAAATTACTAAACCCATGGAGTGACAATGTTCATAAAGCCAGACTGCAATTTTTACTGTTTCAATTGTTTCAATTTTCCCCCCAATTCCAGTTTTGTGTCAGTGAAGACTGAGCAGACTGTGAACGTTAAGCAATCACCTTTTTTAGCTTCAACATATAATGGCATCACTCAGGCAATGGATTGTTGCCATAGAAACTGAAATACAGGACTAGAAACAAGCTTAGCTGCTTGCAGTATTTTTTCAATTGCAGTGTCATATTCCCATGGGCCATCATGGAAAATTACTGAGCTGTACTGAATCTGTCAGAGTTTGTTTATGTCTTTGTATTAAATGCATCTATTTACAGTCACTCTGCTTTTAGTTGAGGTGTTGAGAAATTTCCAGGGAGAAATAAATAAAATCAAGTCTAATGAATGCTCTGGTCTGATCCTCAGAATAATGAATCTTAGTGATGTAAATAGAAGTTATTTTGAGAAATGGTGACTATAAAATGTAGCAGACAAAGGACAGAGATATTTGGGTCTTTCAGGTGCCTTTAAGAAAACAAATTAGAAGCTTTGACTGACAGTCACCTCAGGATGACAGGTTGCCCTATATGAGCTGCTTTGGGCCTGTGCATGCCAGCTCCTGTGCCAGGACACTGATAATCACAGAGTGCTTGAGACTTCAGAGGACTTACCCATCCCACGTGATGTTTTTAAACCCCATGTTAGTTATCTGGATCATCTCTGATGCACAGAATTTGTAGTTATGATAGAAATTCTGTAGCTGCACTGGGGAGGTGCCGTGTAAACCCCCTCAGCTGAGGACATTTTCTGTGTAGTGAGCAGCTGTGGTACAGGGCTTTTGTTTGGTTTTCTCACTTCCATTCTCCCATTTCCTCTATTTATAAACTCATGTCAAAGAAAGGAAAATTAATGTCTATTTTCTTTATCATTTTACGCCCATCAATATTCCTCTACCCACTGCAGTATATATTTATATAGGGAGTTATAAAACTGATCATGCAGCCTTGTACAGGTCACTGAAACAGTTTAAATGGAAGGATAGACAAGAGTAAGTCTCTGGTGTTTTCCATTTATAAATCCAGAGCTGTGACAAACAATGGGGAAAAGTTAGTGAAGTCAGCTTGGCCTCAGGGAGATAAGGGCTTTAATCTGGATGCAATCTCACGGTTCTTTAAATCCCAGAATAAAAGCCAGTATTTTGGGTGGAAGTGGGGGAGAAGGAACCACTGTGAGGAGGCTTAGCTGGAAAATAAATTATTCATAATTTTTTCCCGTGCCATCAAGCTTGATATCAAGCAGGAGTGAAGTAGGCTTTTACTATTATTGTTATTAACTTTTAGAAGTTGATTTCTCATTGAAGTACTCATTTTTGTACAAATGACATTGCTCTCTGGTTTTCTTCTCATGTGTAACAGATAAAAAAAGTTCCGAGATTAAGATACTGAGTTCTTTTTCTTCTGATGTTATGGCCTAATCTGTTAAAATATCCTGTGGTGATCACCTTTGAAGAGTGTTTTAGGACAGGATTTTATTCTGTCTTTTCAGGCTCAAAAGAAAGTAACATTAATTTCTTTAAAAACTCTGCTTTAGAAAAGCAAAAGACTCCTTTTTTAGGCTTGATAATTATTCCTTTATATCAAACTTAATTTGGAATGATACTGTTTAAGGAGGTAA
The DNA here is from genome assembly GCF_014805655.1 of Passer montanus. Taxonomy (NCBI): domain Eukaryota; kingdom Metazoa; phylum Chordata; class Aves; order Passeriformes; family Passeridae; genus Passer; species Passer montanus. The sequence continues at coordinate 9,261,236 of NW_024356504.1, read as the reverse complement.
TTGTAATCAGCTTGACATTTCAAGGGTTTTTTTGCTCCATTATGTAAGTTTATTTTTTATTTTTCCCCCTTCTTTCACGTAGACGACAGAAGGCTAGAGAAAGGCAACAGAAACTGTTGGCCGAATTTGCCTCGAGGCAGAAAAGCTTCATGGAAACTGCCATGGATGTTGGTAAGTTTTTGTGTGGTTGTCTGCTTGTTTTTATTTCTTTTCCCACATGTTAATATTAAGGTTTCTACTCAGTTTAAAAAACAAAGATGCACACAAAAAAACCCCAACCATCTAACCAAACAGGAAACTCTCCCATCAGATTCTACTTTTGTATCCACTTGTTAACTTTACACTTCTTAGGGAGCTTAACTTTGTTTGTAGGACAGATATTACTGAATACGTAATTGCTAAAGAATAGATTAAATCTGTAGGACATAAATTTATTCCTAGTTTTTGTTAATATACAGTACATGAAATTATTAAATGTGTGATATGTTTTAAAGTATTTACCTTTACTATAAAATTGTCCCCAAATTAGCTTGTCTTTTTAAGATTGTATTTTTCTTTAATCTCTAGTAATAAAATTTAAGATTATTTCTCCATAGAGCCTCAAAGATTCATATGGTGAAAATTTTAGCTTTTAAATGTGTCTATAGATCTAAGGAAAACATAATTTTCAGATCACCTCAGTTGCTATAAGTGATAACATATTCTATTTCAAATACTGTCTTTACACACAATCAGGCCTTGTTTTTCTTGAGGGTGAGTTCTCTCAGATTCTCCTGTATAGAAGTGCTTAATCCTGATTAGTTTCTTTTCAGGTGAGGAATGGAAGATATTTTTGTCATTTGGGTCACTTCATAGAAAATGATCATTTCTGAAAGATAAGAAAAAGCTGGAATCTTCCCCCACCTTCCATCAAGTATCATCTACTGTGAAGTTTTGATTTGAGTTGAAGCATTGGTTAGAAATACTTTGACAAATTTATTTGCTGAAAACTTCTGTCTTTTGAAATTGTTAAATTCCCTATAGTTCATAGGTTGCTGAGAAGATTTATTCATTTACATTTATAAAGGTTTTGGTACCTTAGTGATCTTGAGTGGGGCTCTGAGCAACCTGCTCTAGTGGAAGATGTCCCTGCCCATGGGAGAAGGGTTGGAACTTTATGATCTTTAAGATCCTGTCCAACAAGACTTGCTAAGATTCCATGAAATTAATCACTCTATATATGATGTTGTTTGGAGGGTGCGCAATACTCTAATTTTCATCTGTGAACTTTCTATTGCAAATCAACCTCACTAAAAGGCAGCTATTTGTTGAAGTAAGGAAGAAGGCAAGAAGAACCTTGCAGTTCTCCTTATTAAAATTCAAGATTTTATATGGTCATGGCTAATTGAAAGTAACTGGGAAACCTCTATTCTTCAGTGACTTATATTTTGAATTTTTCGTATTGCAACTTTGAAATTGATGGGGTTTCTATATGAAATCAGATATATGTCTAGATATATATATATATATATATGCATGTAGATGTACCTGTCAATAGGTATATAGCTATATTTGCATATATACATAAATGTGCAAAAATACTTCCATGTGTAGATTTTATAAGCTATTTTAAGATAACTGCTTTTGTGGATGAATTATGGTAGCTAAATCAGTAAATTACACAGCATTTATTTTTGTGAAGGACTGTGAATACCTAGCTTTTAGTTAATTCACATTAAATTCTCAGGTAGGCAGACCTGGGCCTTTATTTTTATGATTGTGCATTAAAAAGTTCTTGGGCATGCAAGATTTAAATCACTTGCTTCTTAGTATTTAAAGAACTAGTAACTTCAGATGCCTCAATGTAAAATGCAGTGTTTATTGTCAGTTACACCAGATCATGCACAGCACTAGATAGAATCAACTTAATGAACTACATTTTCATAAAGTTAATTCTTCATAAAGACATTTGGCACCAACTTAATAGAATTCCAGGCATTGTGTTAACTAATAATTACTTTGCCTTTTCACTAACTGTTCTCAGTGTCTTCTATGTTGTCATTCCATCTTCTGGCTTAATTATGAAAATACACTGAAGTACTGCTATAGTCCAGTACTAGCTTTTATGTTCTGACTGGCATTAAAATAGCTCTCAGAAAGTAGGTTCATATACCATTAGAGTGCATAGGATTTGTTTAAAAATCTAGCCTAATTTTTGCCAGGAATATTTTTTTCAGTTTGTTGAATCTAAGTGGTTTGTCTAGCTGTGAATTCAATCTCTATATGATACAGAAAATTACTGAAAATGTTGCAGAAATTATTGTTACTCTAATTTTAAAGCACAAAACACAGTAAGAATTTTGAAACTAGTCTTTCTTGAGTGATTCAAATTAAAGCTACTCTTATGTAATTCATAGGTTTACCCTGAATCATAGCATAACAGTGCTGAAATAGCTGCTTGAAAGTAGAAAAAATCCTTTTGTACTAAGATCAGTAGGAATTCACTCCCCTCTCACACAAAGTCTGTTAGCTGTTACTTATAGATTGAAGCCCAGCAGTAGGTTTATTTCTTAATTTTGTTCATTTGTTGTAACAGTGATACTGCCAGAAATGCAGGGATGGTGAGGCCTCAGCTCCCTTGTTTTGTGGCTGTTTCAGTTGGTGTCATTGGGGCAAATTTATATTATTATCACTGGTAAAATGTGAGAACTGTTGTAATTGGTTTGGGGTCTAGCACTTAAAAACTACATACCATTCTATTGACAATGCAGAAGATTGGAAATACTCAGAAAATAAATGTGCCTAGGAAGAGATAGGAATAATGGAGAATAGCCAAAGCTTAAAGGTTATTGTATTATAAACCCATATAATTCTTAGTTTCTAAAGTGTTTAATAAAGTGCACAGAGGCACTGTTAATCCCCTGAGGTATTTCTCTTTGATTGTTGGGATGCTGCAATGAAACATGGATTAAAAGGAAGTTACCTAATTACATGTTAATTATTCAATATTAAATGTGTCTCATTTTACTAGCAGAATTTATTTGTTTGAATTGACATACACAAATTCATCTGAGATTGTGAAAATAAAGGTTGGCATTTTCTTTCACATAGCTACTGTAGAAAAAAATTCCAATTATGTAGCACTTTCCATTTGTGCCCCCTGTTACTTTCTATTTATATTCTGTGACATCTGCAGAACTGCATTGCCATTCAAGCTTGCCTGGAAGTAATTAGGTGAAATTTAGAAACAGTTATGTTAATGAACTAGGCTAGAACAGCATCCACTGTGCTGTTTTTAGCTGTTTGACTGCAGGATAAACAAAAAATGGAGAAAAATAAACAAGAAAACTGTTTTAAGAACAGCAGATAGAGCTCTTAATGTGTCTGAGGGACAGTCCAGAGAGTCAAAAATGGAATGTTGGTTTCAGCTCCCGAGGTCTTCCTGCTCCTGGTTACAGCTCCTCTGAGCTGCTCACAACACTGCCCCAGGGTGAGACCATGGCTTATCTTGTGATGTGGAACTCTGTGCAAGACATCTTTGAAACTTCATAAGCTTCAGAAGGGACTTGATAAGAACAAAATTAAACCACTCGGTTCTAGGTTAATGGTAGCCTTTAACAAATCACAGTTATATTTGTGAAGCTCTGTCTGAATTTTATAAAAACGAAATATGATCTGTTCCAGGCAAGCTGCTGAACTACTTATCATACTGAAAATTGGTAAATTGGTTAAGTTTTTAATTATAAGGCTAAGATTAATTTCTTCAATAGTTTCACGTCTCTGTAGTGGCCAGTGTGATTTTTAAACTTTTTAAATACATCCTGATAAGTAGACAGGTAATCTTTTATATCTTTCTTACAATGTGTGTCTTAGCAGGATGCCATTTTGTCCTTCATGAAACATTCCTTAGTTAGACTTAAAAAGAAGCCCAGAGTCTTAATGCAAGGTGACATATATTTCCTGACACTCAATCTTCTGAACCCAGATAGAAAAATAAATTAGGTACTGATCTCTTGAGAATGTATATGCTGGGTCAGGGCAAAGAATATTAGCATACTAATGGTTGCTTTGATACCAAGGGGCCTCTTTGACACAATGTGTGCAGCAGGACAAATGTTGACTACAGTCAGTGGAGATTGTGCACTGTGTTTACAAAGCCCTTTTGGTTTGGGGGCTTTGCTGGGTAGAGGAAATAACAGAATGTATCATTAGCTCTGGAGAGTAGAAATGAAATTAAGTTCAGGTAGCAATGCATTCTGCAGTACATCAGTGTGCTAGTTTTGAGCAGATTGATCAGTATTTTTTTAGGAGGTAGGAAGTGCTAGGTTTTTGTAACTTTGTATTTCTGCTACTATCGGTACAAAACTAAACAAAGAGCTAAATAATTAACTTTTAAAAAACTCTTGAGAGCTGCAAGGTTTGGCTTTTCTCTGGATTTCTGTCACAGTTTAAATTTGTCCATCCTCATTCAGTGTTTTAAGGTTCATATTTATTCAGATTTTTGAAATAATTCTCAAGGACAAAGAAAAGTTCTAGAACCCACTGAAAGGAGATTAGGTATACTGCAACATAAGACAAATCTCATGACAGAAACTTGGTGAACTGAAAGCAGCACCATGTGTCTCACCTTGTATTTTTCACTGGCTCCTTCTTTACACACTGCCATCGTTAGGACAAGTCTGTGAAACCAATTAGGTTAAATCCTTGGAACTAGTTTAAGTGGGTAATTGAGGTTTATCAGAGTCCATTCAAAAGAAATGAGGGGTTTTGTTTGGTTACAGTTTTTCTGGTATGCCTACTTATTTGAGATTTCAATTTCTTGCCAATATCCCTTTGTTTTCTTTTACTAGCTCAGGTGCAAATTACTTTATTAGGAAGTCTTCCTTGGTGCTAGTAGCTTACTTTCCTTGAAAATTTATTGTTTGCCAGAATAGCCTAGCTACATCCACATCTAAGTAGTTGTGAAGGAAGCATGGACTTAATCATTGAGCTCTAAAATTAAATTAGCCTGATTTTTATGTGCCTGTTCCCCATAGGCAATAAAAATATAAATTGCATATATTGAACTGATTTTAAACACCTTTTAAATCCTAAGTTCTGGGGTTTTTTTTCCTTCAAGTTAAAACATAGGCAATTTGTGATGAATTAATAGTATTTTGTAAATTAAATATTGACAGATTTTGATGACTTACATTGAATTGCTCTAAATTACATTGATACATTGTATTCTCTTTCTACACTCCTGGAAAATATTGAATGGTTGCATATTTTTTGTTCTATTGACAATATTTTAGAAAAGGAGGAAAAGCAAACTGAAACTCTAGTCCTTGTCATTTCTTGTCATTTGATACAAAGGTGTACATGATCATGCATTACACAATTATGAGGTGATGTTAAATATAAAGAATTGCATTTAGTGTTTACTTCCTCCCTACTCTGCTACCATTTCCTTCTAAGTTTCCTGGATGTTTTAGACATTTGCAGTTGATGCATTGTGCTTTTTATTTCATTGTACATGTGGCTGCCACTAGATGGTGATAGACATGTGTACAATATTAACAACTGCACATCAGTGAAGATCAGGGCTCATTTCCATATGACCCTCAATAATTGACTAGGAAATCAGTACTTACTAGAACAGTGTAATTTTGATTCAGCCCTGTGAGCAAGAGCATTGCATGGAGCTTTTTATAGCAAAGAAATATTCTGCCTGGCACCCAACATGCCTCTCCTTATGGCAGCAGTCTCCTGTGCCAAATTTGTAGTAGACTTTCAGAAGACAGCAGTTCTCCTAAAAACAATTCTGCATGAGGACTGTTGCTGTACTCAAGGTTTTTGGATTCTCTATTCAGTACCTCAGCCTACTTAATTAGAGGGATAAAGGGTATGGTTGAAGTTGGAAGTGTTTTCCTTTAGAAAAATTTTGTTCTAGGAAAGACGCAAAGAACCCCCATGTTCTAGGTCAAGAGGCTGACTGTATGGGTTTCTGAGCAGCCACGAGTGGATCGTTTAGTCCTGAGGTGTTTTTCTTTCAAATCAATAAAGAATTCTTCACTGTGATTGTAACATAACCTAAAATGGCTTGCCCTGAAATCAGCACCACCAACTGCCACGTGATGGAAGCTGTGTGAAGTGCAGTGGATTTGATACTTCTGAGCTGGGCATTAGCCTTGAACATTTCTGTGCACCTAGGAAGGAGCAAGGTGGAACATGAAGAAAACATGGTCATTTTTCCTTAAAGTGGTTGTTTCAGTCAGCTAAATCTGGTTTTACTAGAGTGTCATATTGTTGCCCTTCATCTCTCTATGTTCAAGATTTTCAGTATATCTAATGAGATAGAAATCAGATCTCTGTTTTATAGAAGTTTTTAAGAGATCAACTTTTATACTAAACTCAAATGAAACATTTAATTCCACAGGGAGTAATTTTGCCTATTGAAAAAACATACATTCATCTTGTAGCTGTCTTTCTTGGAAGCAGAAATGTTCATTTCAAGCAACTGACAGTATTTTAGTTGTAGATAAACTATAGAAATTATTTTGTAGTTTTTTCGTCACTACCTCAATGCAGATGGACTGTGCATCCTCAGATGGAAATCCTCAATTAGATTGCTTTACTTCTGTTTAATATAAATTCTCTTATTTGTTTTTAGAATCACCAGATGCTGACATTGCCATGGAGGTAGCAACATCTGAACAGCATGTTTCTGAAGCAATATATGACTGTGTTATTTGTGGACAAAGCGGCCCTTCTACTGAAGACAGACCTACAGGGCTAGTTGTACTATTACAGGCATCCTCAGGTATGAATGTGTGGCTTGTAGGAAAAGCAGTGTTTCTTTAGCTTTTAGCATGTGTGCATAAATCCTGTTGTGTCTCGTGAAGTCTGAAAGCACAGGGTTTCCTATGTTTTTTGTGGATGGTCCTCTATGAAACACATAAGGAGCTTTTTAAAAGTTTGGAGAAAGAACAAATAGTTTAATTCTCTCCTACTTTCTATTAGCTTTTGCAAATGCAGCTGTGCATTACAGGAAGGCAAAGACAATTAAACAGCCATCAGTGTATCTGCATGTGAATACAAATGTTAGTGGGTATAGGTGTTTGTGTATATATATATGTATGTGTATATATATATAAAATGCACAAGTGCAAAAGATCAACTCTCAGTATTGACATTCTTTAGCAAGTTTTTACTTTTTACCATCAACAAAGCATATTATAGTTACAAACCAGAATTGCCTGATTGTTTGTTACCCATGGCATCGTGTGTTGGTGCTTCTCTTCTGGCAGTGTTGGGGCAGTGCCGCAACAGCAGCGAGCCCAGGAGACTCCCCACCACGGAAGAGGAGCAGATCTATCCCTGGGACACGTGTGCGGCGCTGCACGACGTGAGGCTGACAACGCTGCAGCGATACTTCAAAGATGTAAGCATCTCATGTGAGCTAGACTAGCACTTAAAGAAAAATTTGTTTGTAAAAAGTGAAATGAAATTGCAACTTAGAGTTCTCCTAGTTTCATTTCTACATTTAGTGAATGCTTTTTCATGTTGCAGTCATTCTGAAGTGTTTGCATTTGATAGGGTTTTTATTTTTAAATAGTTTCTGGCTTTCTCCCATTATATTTTTGGCAATAGGCATCTAGTATATCTACAGGCTACACAGTCATTAAACATCCACACAAATACTCTCTAGAAGGTGTTTCACAATCCAGTGTGACCACACAATTGAAATTTGGGTTCACTGTCTAAGCAAACACCAGTTCTCTTGTAGCCATTCAGAAAACCCAGTCAAGGAATTACTCTTAATCAGGTAAAAGTATTTTGGAAGTGCAAAGTGGAAAGAGTTGTTTTAATCTGTAACAGATTTCTGAGCCACTACAGAGAAGGGGAGTATGAGTAGATGGGAAGAAGAAACCAATAGAATGCATCCTCTTCTACTGAATACTCAGCTCTGCAGAACATGAGAAGTTCAATTTTACATTAATTGATAGTAAATGTCTGCTTTACAGTTCTGTTAGCTGTTCTGAACAGTTCTACACTACTTCACAAAGCCAAGTGACAGCTTTTCACGTTTAATTTTGAGAACCAATTTTTGTTGCTTAGCAGGAGATATTCAGTTGTAGACCTTTGTGGAAGGGCTGCCTGTCACTTCCCTTGCTAGTGCCCAAAACAGCTATGTAGGATAATACACAACTGTTCTGAGAAATCATTTTTGGGGAAAATAATACGGAACCTGTGATGCTAAATTAGCTTCTATAGACTAGACCTAGGTGAGATGCCAGCTTTTCAGTGTATCTAACTAAATAATGAGCCTTTAGAAGCTTAAAGATTGTCTTTAAAGTGGGAAAACTGGCAATTTTTATTCTAACATATTTGCTAGCTTTTTCATAATGACATCCACCGATAATTAAGATTTGCCGGCAGAGAAAGTCTTTCTTATTTTATAGCCTGAGAGGCTTACAGCACTTTATGAATTACAGGTGGAGGCATGGTAAACAGGAGCATGTCCCATAGCTAAAATTTGTGATTTTGTTTTGATTTCCTGCTCATATGCAGGGGAAAAAAAAAGGTACTAGGACACACATAGAAAATGGAAGTATCAGAGTTGTTCATGGTACTCTGATTTTACATCATACATTAAGACTCTTTTAGGGTTGGTCCACACTAAAAATTATTTTCCAGTTCTGGCGGCCATAAATCTTTGTGCTTTAAATGTATAACCAGAATGTACACTTCAGTCTGTGTATGAAATTTTTGAGAAATGGAAATTTAATACTTAGACTGACTATAGTTGGATATTCTGCGAGAGAATTTTCTAGAATTCTTTATAAATTTGCCAGAGGTGATTTGTTTCTTCAGGTCATTGTTTTCTGAAAAAAAATACCAGTGTGGTAACTTTTTTGGACTTGTGGGCTGTAAGTGCAGTCTTCCAATAAGGCCAATGTTTTCAAGACAAACTTACTATACAACTGAGTTCTCAAAACAAGTATTTGTTCTCTTTCCCAGTTATGATGAGTTATATATGATGCTGTTCAGCAACTCATTAAAACCCCCAAATGTTTACAATGAATTTTAATAACAGATTGTGGTTTAATTATATAACTATGGTATTGTTATTTTGGTTATCTACTTAACTGAATGAAATGTGTTGGAACAGTATATTGCCCTTGTAAATGGGATCACTTCTGCTATTGGAACAGCTGTTGGAGTTAGAGCCACCTTCATGCAGTAATACAAGAGATTCCTTAAAGAAGTTATCATCTTGAGTGACAAGAACTGCAGAGGTTTAACTATTGCAAAGAATAGCATAATAGCTGCTGTGTCAGTCAGCATAAATAAACACTTTTTATAAATTTTTTTTTGTTTATTTCCTCAGGATATCTTTCATTAGGTGGCATGCAAATAGAAATCTGTCTGTCTTGTAAATCTTGAAGTTTTAGTGAATACTTTTATGGCTTTATATATAATAATTGCTTATTCTTACTGTTGTTGCTTTGATTTAGAGTTCCTGCCTACAAGCAGTGTCAATAGGCTGGGAAGGAGGTGTTTATGTACAAACTTGTGGTCACACTTTACACATAGATTGTCACAAATCTTACATGGAATCCTTACGGGTAAGTAAAACTGAGGGTCATAGCTGTTTATTTAGATCTGAACTGCTTTTACTGAAATCAGTTGGATTTATGCTGTTCAGATCAGATCAATCCGATGTTTTGTATGCCTGTACAAAATAGTTTAATATGTTTTGAGAACTTAATAACTTAATCTCTTATTGCATCTAGACATTATTAACAAAAGTACTTTGTTTTCTGTTATTCTGATATATCAAAAAAAATCTTGTGCAAAATTAACCAGCACAAAAAAATAAAGACTAAGTGATGATTTATTGTTTCATATGAACCACCATTTTTGTTCAAGACTACTTTACAGGATGTTTCTTCAGATTTTGTGGGTCTTTTGGTGGGGTTTTGTTTGTTTGGGGGAGGGGGATGGTTGGTAGATGTGAGGGTGTTTGTGGCTTTTGTTAGTTTGTTTTTCTGGTTTAGGATTTTTTGGTGATTTTTGTTGATTTCTTTTCATTTTGAGAAAAACTGTGAGCAATTCCTTGTATTTTTAGTATCAGCATTGCTCCTACTGTGTGAACCTTTACCTCTAAAGAAACTAGGTGTGCAACCCTTCTTGGATCCCATGATGAATTCTTTTCTGTATTCATTTAAATTTGCTTGCAGCAGTAATTGTATCATCAAGATAAATAAAAAATGATATAAAAAATCACATAAAGTAATATAGCAGCAAAATCTGGACTTTCATGGTATAGTTTCACTTTACAGAATTTTTGAAAAGTGATTTTTTGCATCATATAAATTTTAAAGCAATTTTTCTGGTGGATTTTCTATTAAACTTGAAACAAACTGTTACTCCATGTAATTGTATTCTTGAAGATTCTAGATTATTTAAGTGAACTTCTTATCCTAGCATGTTTTACTAGTACGTAGATGAGTGCATAATAAATTCGACTATTTACTACCATTTTTAGGACTGAAATAATTTATATAGACCTTTATTGAGCTGGATAAAACATTTATTTTTACATAATACAGTTAGATGTCAATATGGAAGCCATGGAGGTAGCTCACGAAATTGAAGCAAGGTTTCTTGCCAGTTTACAGGAGTACTGAGGACACATCCTCACTTTCCAAACGTGTACTTCTGTGCCCATTCTTTCATCCTTCATGTGATACAAGAAATAATCAGGGTTTTTTTCATGCTGCCTGCCTATGGCTACTTGATTAGGCTTTTTCCAGCCTGTACTTGGAGTCTCAAACTTTATGGGAATTGTCAGAAAGAAACAACACACATGAAGTGTTGGAAATACTCCATTGAAGTCTTTCTACTCTGTTATGGGGATATAGTTGACAATGGAGAGTGCTTGAAAATCAGGAAAATTAATTGAGTTGGAGGATTGTAAGACATCTCTAGTAGCTAAGACCTTTGTCAGTAAAATGGGTAACTATTCTAATTATTCTTTCTTTACAGTTTAGGTTTTAGACTTAGTTTTTTCAGCTATACACCTGAAATATCAAGCTAAAAACCAATAATCGTTCACAAATTTCAGCTCCATCTTTTTTATTTTCTTTTAGAATGACCAAGTCCTCCAGGGTTTTTCAGTGGACAAAGGAGAATTTACCTGTCCCCTGTGTAGGCAGTTTGCCAACAGTGTTCTTCCTTGTTATCCTGGAAACAACATGGAACGAAGCGTTTGGCAAAGTCACAGTAACAAGTGTATGCAAGATCTTGTGCAAGAGGTGGAAGAACTTCAAGAACAGCTGGGAACTTTCCCAGTAAGCATCAGTGTAAGGCAGAAAGATCCTTGTTAATTTGCCTCTACCTTTCAGTTTTTACGTTACATTGCATTTGTGATATCTTAGAATCCTGGCAACCTCAGAAAGTTCCTTTTCTTCTGATATTGAAGGCAACATACTATTGTTTTCTTGTCAAGAAACTTAGAGCATTTACTGAATTACCTACTGAAAATAAAAAGTTGAAAAGCTGTGACAAAATGTCATTAATATAATTTTTATTGAGTACATTTTCAGTTTTCTCCATAGTAATTTATACATAACAAAATCTTGTAATATAAAATATATTTATAATTTTCATGCAATGAAAAAACAGCAATAGTCTTGTAACAGGAAGCTATTTAAACAATGTCTCTTAAGAACTTTGTAAGGTATTGGACTATTCATTTTACAGAAAGATCCATTTGCAGATGCTCATGTGTTACAAAGCTTCATGAGGTCCTCTGAATGGCAGAATAAATTATATTAAATTTTGTTACCTTCAAGTCTTGATGGAGATGCTTTGTGGTTCTGCATACCTGTACAGTGCAAATATACTTTAAAATAGCACAAGTACTGAGATTCTTAAACTTAGGAGATGGACAAACCAGTTATGTTTTCATATTCAGAACAAATCAGAATGACTTTCCAAAATATCCTGACACTTCTGTGAGACAGAATACTGACTTTTCATGCATATTTTTTCACAACCTGCAAATGTGTTTTACAGATATTAAAGTGCTACGCTTTACAATCAGCTACTGCATTTCTTCAGGTAAAATTAACTAATCTTCTTTTCTGTCTTTGTTCATAGTCTGAAACCAACCTCAGTAAAGAAATGGAATCTGTAATGAAAGATATAAAAAGTACCACACAGAAGAAGTATACAGATTATAGTAAGACTCCTGGATCACCTGACAATGATTTCCTGTTTATGTATTCTGTAGCCAGGTGGGTATGTTTTTCTTTTTATATTTTTTTCTTTTGTATTTCTCACTAATGGTATTGTCACTAGATAGCTTTCTTCTTTTAAAAAAAGCATTTAAAAATATTTCATCCTCTCAAAAAAGGACTTTTTGCATACTCAGTATATCAAGGTTACATTTTCTGATTTTCATATACAGGCATGGTGCAAGATGAAAACATGTGTCTTTCAGTTCATTTTTACTATGTGTAGCAGTGGCACAAAACTCAGAGAACATTGTCATATGCTTCTTTAGTCTTCTTAATTCAAGGTTTTGCTTTCCATAAATCAAAATTTTATGCCACATTTTTTTTTTTGGCTTTCCTTTCCCAAATTGTCAAATCTACTTTATCTGTCTTCTACAGAGTGAGATTTTTTCTGTATCACAGCCATATTGCTAGTTTTTTAAATCACAAGGTGTTTTTTATCTCTCTGCCGCACATTAGTTTTATTTACTTAGAAGAAGATCACAGAAGGAGCTTTTTTATTACATCAGTAACCAGGAATTTCTCTTCATTCAGTCTTTAGACTTCTAAAAAACTGTCAAAACCAGCAACATTTTTTTGGTGATGTTTAATTGTAGTTTTAGAGCTGTCAGTGTCACATATGCTCTCCAAGAAAATCAGCCCCTCCTTCTATACCATTCATGTTAAGGTAGTCTGAATGGTTAATCCCTTCAGAGTTGCTGGGATACCAGGTTTTCCCATAAGAACTTGATATACTCACTAAGCAAATAATTTTCTAAAGTCTGACTTACTGAGGCCTGCAGGGAATGTGCTGACTGCAGAGAAACTGCAAGCATAGAAGTGATGCCATTGAGTAGCAATTTTATTCTGCAGTTTTATAAACTCTCATGGCTGAGTGTCTTTAGTATAAAAGCAGTGGAAATATTCAAGGCTTGGCTCAGCAGGACTTGGAGGTTCCACTCAGCAGGACTCTCTAAGGTTTCACTTTTCACGGAAGGTTAGACCATCTAATCTCTAGAATTCTCCTCCCACTCAGATTATTGTATTACTCTCTTAAGAGAAATACTATCTGTATTCTTTCAGAGTATTTTAACTGATACAGAAGAGCTATGAAATGGTATATATAGCAAGCTAAAGGATTATTCTATATTTCTAAATGATATATGCTACACGAGGATAGGCAATGTTGGGATTTTTAGCAATTATGTGTTTGATCAATACAATTAAATACCCTTCCAAAAATACAAAGGACTCAAAATTAATATTCCACGTATCAAAGTATGATTGCTTACAGCCATAAGTTGACATGGCATTTAAGATAAAAAATGGTGTTAAAATACATTTCTGGGTGCAATGTTATGCAACTTCTAAAATGCTAGCTAAACATATTTTAAATGTATCTGTGTATTACTTTTATATTTACACTCAGAGCTCAACATTTGTTTTCACTCAAAGAGTTAAAAATACCTCAAACCAGAAGAGCATTTCATTGCTGCTTGCACTGCTGGAGAGAGAAATTGTGGTTGATCACTAAGATTATGATCTGTCACTTGTACTCCTTGTGACCTCTTCCTGTTAGGGTTAGACTTGTCTCACCAATTTTCCATTTATTCATGTCTGAGGAATTTCAGGTGTTGGATCCAGCCTTCTGTAATGTTACTATAACTCATAAGATCACTTATGAGGGAACCTGGCAGATCAGCTTCAAGGTGGTTAACTTGTCTTGCTTTTCAGTGCAGCAATCCAGATTTACATGCTTCTACTGCTTGTTAATTGCATAAGAGCTACAGGGTTAAAAAATATTAAACTTTTAAATAGACATTTTAATATAGCTTTACAGTTTGTATTTATGGATATAAATTTGTACATCATCTTCCAAACTGGAATAGTTTGCTTTGTAGGATTTTATTATGTGTTTAATTTCAAGAAATCAAACAACTGACTATCCATTGTTAAAATTACATACTCAATTAGTTTTACTTTCTGTAAATTACTCCTGTCGTTTGACCTGTTTCTCTCTTATTTCCATGCAGAGTTTTTCTTGAGGTAATGATACCCTTGTGTTGCTGTACCAGCCAGTAACCTTTTGAGCACTTCTAGTTCCAGGTGTTCTGAAGCATTTAATTGTTTTTGGTCAGACCATCTACAGCTGTTTCACATTTTTTCCTGGTATTTAACCTTTGCTTAGAGGAGCATTTGAATTCAATGATATTTTTATTAACTCCGTATATTTCCGTGTGAATTAAATGCTCTTAATCTTCTTATAAGTCATGTTCCATTTTCAAGCAGAAAATGACATCATCTCCTGTCCTAAAAGATGCTGGTTTACAGCTGAATGCCAGCTTTGCAGTGGATTACTGCATGCTGGAATGAGAATGTGAAACAATAGGTAGCCAGTTGCTGCAGGTTATTCTTACTCCTTCAGGAAAAAAGGAACTTACTTTTCTTCATTTTTGCTTACCTGGGTATATGTCACCAGCAGCAGAAAAAAAAAATTACAAAAGAACTCTACCACCTTATGGAAGGGCTAGCTGCTGTCTGTTTTCCTAGCAAAAGAGGCATTCTGGGTTTTGGCATCCTGATTTGCATGCACAGCTGGAACAGCAGCTCCTTGGCTACCTCCTGCTTTTCCAAGAGTCATATCTTGTTTAATTTGTACCCTTTTCATGCATTTCTCCTTGTCTTTGCTGACATTTATGAGATGAGTGTAGGTGTCATTCCCAAATCACGTGTGCCTAGCTGTAATTGTAATAGTTCCACATTCAAAGCATTGAAGACTGTCATTTGAGGTGATATCTTTGAGAGGACTGCTTATGTATTGCACAGCAGTAGTTTCATGCTTTTGTTTGCCATGCAAACAAACCTTTTGGTTTTTCTATCAGCTATGTACAGACTAGTGTAAGAGCCATGTGTTCTTTCCTTCTGAGTCTGTGTCTCAGTATCTGGGGTTTTTCCTTGTATATGTTGTGTTTCAAAATTGAAGTGAGAAAAATGGTAGTGCTGGGTGTGCTTCTTCTGTCCCAATAGGAAGAGCAAGTCCATCCAAATATATTCCCTTCCTGGAAAGGTCACTGCATTTTTACTTCTCTCTACTCTGCCCTGGTATGATTTCTCAGAAATATGAAATCACCCTTCCCACCCCCAATACATTCCTTTAATATAAGCCCCCAAGAAGGGATGTAGTAGGTCTGGTTTTAATCAGGAGTCAGGACAGCTGAGCAAAATCCATTTTCGCAGGCTTTTTTCTGTGACTGAGGAGGATAAAGGCAGTGTCCTACAAAATGTTTTGCTCTACTGAATGACACTGAGATTTCTAGATAGGAAAAGAAGACACTCATATAGATTTTCTTTCTCATTCTCTTTCCTTTATGTTGAGGATTCTGAGACAGCAAAAGATTCTTTCAGAGACCGCTCTGTGTTCCACGTTTCTATCAGATGCCCCCAGTTTTTCTTCATTACTTTTCTTCAGAAAAGGGCAGAGGGTACACAAATCCTCAAGGCAGAAGGGAGCTCAAATTAGGGAGAAGATTTGCTGGTCTCCTTCAAAAATGATTGAGGTCTGTACCTATGTAGGATATTTTCTGAAGGATAAGTGTTCATTTTCACAGAAGATGCTTTCTCTACTCTGCATTTTTATGCCAAGTTACAGATATGTTTTCAAAGAGACATATTGAAGGAAAAGGTTAATACTTACATTTCCAAGAAAGCTGAGCTATAAGGTGCTGCCTTTGAGGAGCTGGGGACAATGAAGAAGTGTGGGAGGTGAGAGTTGGTATCATATATGTGAACAGAGTATGTGATTACCAAAATAACTTTCCTTACTTTCCTTACAGTAAAAAGTACTATACGACACCTCATATGTACCAGCAAGAGGTGTTTTTCAGAATTGTCCCTGAGGTTTTCTTTTTTGTGAAATGGCACATATGCCTTCGTGAAAGGGAAATTTATTTAGAAAATTATTCTTAAACATTCAGGTAGTCTTTTTGATTTAAATCTTAATTATCTTCGTTTTAATGGAAGACTGTCATTGATTTTGTTCTACATATTAGTTATCAGAATGTTCATAGAAATAACACATACTGATTTCCTTCATATTCCCATGATGAACTAGCACATGCTGATCTACAGTTGCTATTCTGGCCACTAATATGAAATCCCTGTCCCTGCTTCCTTGCTGGTAGATTTTCAGAAGTTCAGTGAGCACTGCAAATCGCCTGAAGAGTGGAAAATTCCCCTGTCACACAGATGCCCTTATCAGCAGCAACCAGATGGAGCTCTGAGCAGGCACATTATCAATGTTAAATTGCCTTTTCTGAGTAGAGAGGATTAAAGCATTCCTTCAGAAATGGATGGCATAAGCTGCAAACTTAGGGATAGGAATATTGAGAAATGTTGCTATTTTAAAAACATAGGAAAATATCTTAACAAACACTGCATATCAAAATGTATTATTCTTTCAAGCTGATGAAGCTGAAATTCTTGAAAATAATTTGTTTTGAATAAAAATCATCCTCTAGTTTCTTCTTAAATAGGGGGGAGGGGTGTTCTTAGGTTGGATGTTATGTGCCTAAAATTCTAGAATAGATGTTAATTTGGATTCAGTCACATTATATCGAACCTAAAATAGTTTCATTTTTCATTAAAGGACAAATTCTGTTTAGAATGAGATTTGCAGTTTGGATTGAATTAGCAAAACAACACTTCAGAATAATAGAATTATATTCCTTTGTTCTAATTTTTAAAATGTATGTTGACTTACTAAAACAGGCTCTCAGAGAATATAACATAAATTGTTTGCTCCAAATCTTGAGAGTAAAAGATAATGCAGCAGTGAAACATCCAATTCCAAAATTAAACAAAATCACCAAATTTGGCTTAAACAATTGGTGCCTAAGTATGAGATTACAGCAATACTGAGAAATCAGTGTGGCATGCAGAGATTCAGTGACACAACTATTGGTTCATGCTAATGAGCTGCCATGAATAGCATTTCATTCAGAATTAACCTCCAAGGCTTTTATTAACTAACTTATCTATAAAGGGCAGTGCTTCAATTATAATTTAGACTGCATTCATATTTAGTTGATGCCATATCTATTGTACTTTCTGATTGTCTGAAGTGAAACAAAAGCTCTGCCAGTGGAGAGAACACTTTTTAGATGCATATGATTGACTGAAAGTTAGCCAATCTGTATATCGTCTTTCCAGATTTGAACATAAATTCCCTTATTATGCTGTGTGTGCATATAGAAGAAAGCCACAGGATTAACAATTTTTAATTCTTCTATCACAACTCATTGTAGTACTGTGTTAATATAGTACTGAAAATCATATATGACAATATCTCAATAAAGTTTGTTTTGTTCTGAGCTGTATTTTGGCAGTATTTCACAGTAAAGATTAGTTCACAGTATTATTTAGTGTATGCTGGGAGTTTGTCATGATTCATTTGTGTCTGTAGAAGCTTGAATAATGTTCCATTCGATACTGTCATGTTTTTCTTACAGAACAAACTTGGAACTTGAGCTGGTCCATCGAGGAGGAAATTTGTGTTCAGGAGGTGCAAGCACAGCTGGGAAAAGATCATGTTTAAGTAAGTTCCATGTTATTAAATGCAGTATAAATTATTAGAATATTGAATAAATATGTCTGGTTCTTTCTGATATTTTCTAAATTACATCAACTTTTTCCTTTTAAAACCATTTTTTTTCCTGCCATAAAGAGTCTTTGGTTTTTGTTTCTGTTAGAGAAATCTGAAAACTAATTTGCACAAATTCTTCATTAGAGCTGTTCATGTCTTGTGAGTACAATTATTTAGAAACCAGTTGTCATACTATGCATGTAATATTTTTTAATATGTTTGCATTTTTGTGAGTAACTAGAAGTAAATACTACTGGTATTTTAAGGGTGAAATAGGAAAGCTTTGTTTCACCCTGGTTGTTGCTAGCAATAGGAAAGAAGTTTGTTTTCTGAATGCTAATATAGGTCATGTCTTAGTGTCATACTTAGAAATATGCAGCTACCACATCCCATGACTTTAATTTGCCTAGTTGTTCCACGAAGTTTTGCAAATTTTCTTTCATAGAAATTTTCAAATTTTGTTGTTCTAAAACCTTTAGTAATTGTAAAATAAAGCAGCTTCTTGCTGCCACAAGTGGTTTTTTTTCTTAAAATATTTTAATCTTTTACTGGAATATAAACAGTTACAAGTGGACATTTTCTTTGGTCATGAAAAACTGGAAAGCCTGCCAGAATACTGCTACTACTACTAATGCTTATTTAAGACAAGCTTATGGAGCAGTAGCAGCAGATTTCGTAGGAAAAAAGAAAGCTTAGGCCCATTTCAGTCTTCTGGTACACAATTTCTGGGGGATGCTTTCCTCATCCTTTGAGGTGACAAGCCACCCAAGAAATCTCACCAGGTGCTGTGCTGTTCACATTCCACCTAGGACAAAAGTCTTCTGTTACTGCCCAGCTAATTTCATTTGTATGTTGTTAATTTAAAAAGTAGTTTTAACCTGTACTGCACATTGTCTTTCCCCACCATCATTACCCCCCTTTCTCAGGCAGCCAAAGTACCTGAAAAGTGCATGGGTTAAAAGAACATATCTAGATCACTGTCTGCAAATTTAGTCAGCCAGGATTCTGCAGATAATTTATACTTAGATTACAATGTATTTTTAATTGTATGTTCTCCAATAAGATACAAACTTTCTCCCTGAATTTTAGCTTCTTACTAATGTATTACCCATTTCACAGGAATGTATTTGGAAGAACATGGATGAGCAGGTTAGGGTGGAGATTTCAGCTTAAAATAGAAAACTTTTTAAGTGAAAAAAATTGTGATGATGTTACACATAATGAGAGTGTATCTTTGTTTTGACATGGCTTTACTGGAAATAAAATTTCTTGACATTTTAGAGTTTAGAAGAATGTATGCAGTTTAGAAGAATGTATGCAGGGAAGTGGCCAGTAATTTGCAAGGTCATATTTTTATCTCACTGAGATTTTCAAAATCAGAACATCTCAGTTTTTAGGTGTGATTTGTATTTTAATATACAAGTGAAATGAAAGACATTCATTACATCTTAAAACACTGTGAAATGTTTGACATCACATCAAATTTTTGTTACAGGTACCTATTTAAAAGCTAGCTAGCTAGATAAATAGCTCTAAAAGGGAATGGATTTTCTGATGGTGTCTCACCAACTAATGTCACTATGTGCTGGAACATTATGACTTTGCAGAGTGCTTGAACCACTGGATTGGTGGGCAGCTTCCTTTGTGTACATCTCTGTAGCTTCACTGTTGCTATTTGCACTACATCAGTTGATACAAAGAGAGAAGCAACCTCAAATTTGGGGTTTTCTTTTTCTTTGTCATTATTTGAGAAAAAAATAAGGGAAAAAATGCTACTAAGCTAAGGCCTGGTAGCTGATACTAGGTGATTTGTATAATACATTATTTCATTTTTTTCTTAGTCTTACCACACCATCCCTTCAACATCCTCTTGCATAAAGAAGGACTCTTACATTCTTAGGACCTGACTTTGCAAGAAAGCATACCTTTTGCTGACAGTCTGTGAAAAGAATTGTCAGGAATTTTAATACATATTTCTCAAGCCTTGAAATACATGGAAAATACTTTAATCACTGGATAAATTTCTTTTTGGAGAATTACAAAGTTGGAAATTATAAGGGAAGGATGTATTTCAACTGGAGAATTTTGTTATGTTGAATGGAGACTTCAGCTAGGCATGACAATTTTAAGCCTTGTTTAAATTCATATGTCATATTTACCTATGTTTCCAGCTTTTTTGGTATTTTGCCACTGACTCTGTATGTCTCAGAAAATGAACAGGTTTTCCTTTCATCAAAATAGATTACTGAAACAAACTAAATGTACTAAACTTACCAAAACTTAGAGATTCTTCTCACACGAGAAGTAAAGAAATTGTCCTTTTCAAGAGAAGCTTTAAGATCACATCAACTGTTGCTTTTAAAAACATGTGCTAATTTACAAAATATGAAATTTTCATAAATACATCTTTCACAGTGGATTTCCAACCAAAAAACTTTGCATTAATTGTCTGTAGGAAAAGTAAAATAGCCTGGTAAGAAAAGCTTTGTTTTCATACAATCGCAGAGGCTTAGGTTGGAAGGGATGTTAAAGCTTATCCCCTTTGTATTCAGAATTGTGTACATATTTAGTGAGAAGAAATATTTTTCCCCGTGATGTGATTTGACTGTTTTAATATACTTGCACACAGGGGTTTAATCTGAAATTGCTAGAATATTGATTAAAAAGCATATTGATGATTTTTTAAAACCTGATAACATATCTTGATTTTATTTTCTTTTTCTACTTAGAATACTTTGCACTTTGTTTACAATAATATTTTTCTGCTCCTTTCTTAAACTGTTCTGTAATTTTAAGTGTGTTGTATTAGTGCTTTTTCCTTTAGCACTTGCTAAAAGGATTATAGTCATATTGATAAAGGGGTGTGGACAGCATCTTACCACAATGCACTTGCTTTTTTCCACAGCTTGGGGTAGAATGGTAAATTTCTTGTTTACATCAAAGTCAGTCATATTGGTGTTTTTAATATTTATCTTGCACTCCAGAAACATTCAAGGCCTTCCAGGTAAAGGCACCACGTATATGAATGTGTTGTTGTGTTAAGCAGCACAGAGAGGTGAATGTCATCTATTCATTGTTAAAATGTCCACGTGTTGTTTATGTTCTGCATTGCTACTCCGAAAAATTGTTATGTAGCAATCTAGTCATATTTAATCTTGCATTAAAATAGACTTGTTTTTTAATGTAAGGTAATGGGATTCTCCTAGAACAGACCTGTACAGTATTTCCATTTAATATTATTCTATTTATGTTTGGACATTAGGCTAAATATGACTAGTGGGAGCAGAGTTAGCTTTACATAGCAGGGTTTGTTTTCATTAAACCATTATATAATTGCATGTTTCCTTCATTGCCTCTTCCATGTCCTTGCATTTAAGTTACGAAAAATTACAGTTCTGTAGATTCATATTCTGAAGTGAATTTTATCATCCTTCCATAGTAATTTATTTTTCTAAGAACAATTCTGGTTTTGAAGTTTCGTTTTAAATGTACCTTCAGTTTCTTCATTGTCTTCTGCAGTGAGGAAAGAATGTTTTTTAAAATCCATACCCCATCTAGAACTTGAGTACTGTTTTGGTCAAGTCTTCCTTGCACAGTATTGAAACAGCTTTTGTTTCTAAACATCATTCATGTCAGGTTCAGCAGAAGTAATCTAAAACATAACCTGGTTTGACTTTTTCTGTGTGTGAGATACTGAGGGGTTTCTTTTGTGATTAAGCATACTACTCTGTAGTAGTCTTGTGACAACTGTGAAATTTGGTGATTAGATATTGTGGAAAATGGAATATGTTGTCCTTGTCCCAGGTGAGCTGTTACAGCAGCAAACATCAGGGAAGATGGGGGGAACAAATAGGTCAAGAGCTGTTTAAGTAGATTGCACCGTGAGGGCAGCTACTCTTGGGAAGAAAAATTAAGAATGATTAATGTAACTCTCAGTATCAATGACCAAGTGTGTGTAAGAAGAATGGTGAGGAAAATTTGCCTGCAAAATTGCCATTTAAAGGCTTAACGTTTTGTATGTGTGTGGAACTAAAAAATGCAAATAGTATCCTATTACTTTTTACTTAAAAATCAAGTCCTATTTGAAGGACTACATTACAGTTTTAGAGTCTATGGCCTTGCAAATTCTCATGGGTTTAGGGAAAATTCTGATATATAACAACTGTACAAGTCTTATTTCTCTGTTTTATAAAGTGTAATAGACCTGTTTGTCTTCATTGTTCCGTATTTATCAAACAGGGTCAAAACAAGCATTAAGGCTGAATTATTGTGATTCTTCTCTATGGTTTTTATATAAGGCCTTGAGCAACCTGGTCTGATGGAATATGGCAGGGATCTGGGGGGGTTGGAACTACATGATCTTTAAGGTCCATTCCAATCCTAAGCATTCTCTGATTCTGTGACCTCTCTTTAACTTGTGTAGATGTTTTACTTTGCTATTCATACTCTGGTAATCTTACACTAGTTGGTGAACAATTCCACAAAATTTAAAAGTTACATATAAGTGAATTTATAATCTTCCTTTTTAAACTTTGAAGTAGTACTTTTCTTTCTGTCTGTCTAGTCTTTGTTTGTTTGTTTTGTTTTTTGGTTTTGGGGTTTTTGTTCCTTTTTTCCCCTTTGTGAGAAGGATAGGATTAGGGTTTTGGGTAAAGATTAAATATTTTATCCTCTTGTCCTCTGGCTTCAGTTTCTCTGTAAATGAGCTCCTTATCCTTATGCTTCCCACAAATAGCAGTCTGGCATTGCACCATCAACTGCATTAATTGGAAAGGATGTTATTTACAACTGGACACCAAAAAATTATTTAAGAGTTGTTTAAATTCTTCTTAAGTAGGACATCTAGCACCTTTGTAACTTCTGGAATGGCTCTAAACATTGAGCTTCATGGGAGTTGTTTTGGTTGCTTGGTTGGTTTGTTTTGGTTTTCTTTTTCTCATTCATTTGAAGCCTTTATCTTGATTGTGGTGTTAGTATCAGTTTTATCAGTGCTTTTAGTGTTTTTGTGAACATAGAAACTCATTGTTTCTCTTCATGATTCTTCCGTATCAAATTTTTCAACCATGCTGAAAGTAATGGCTGTCTCCATTTTATCAATGTGGAAAATGGCACTTGGAGCCACTTAGTATTTCCTGTTGGGAGAAAAATCTCATTCTTTTATCATTTGCAAGTTTGAGTTGCAGCTGTCTCTTTCCTATAATCGTTGATGTGGATATGGTTGCAAAGAGTCCTATGTAACTCTCTGCAGCCACTGAAAATAAAGAGAATAAAAGAAGTTTTCAGGAATGCCTTGCTACATTTGGTTTCTGTGGTTGGTTGGGCTTTTTGGTGTTGCAGGATTTGGGTTTTAGGATTTGTTGGTTTGGTTTGGAGTTTTTTTCAGTTAGGAGATGTCAGTCTGCCGATCCTTGGTGTTCGTTCACGCTAACTTGGAAAAAGCAGCATCTGATCACCAGATGGTCTTTAAGTATTTTCTAAAACACTTGGTATGCACTAATATCTAGTGTGGGAGAAGCAAGGATAGGTACTGTTAGAATTCTGTTGCTAAAGTTGATTTCATACACTGGTGAGTTTGGTGTAGAGGGTAATTAGCTGCTTCATCAGCAATTAAGGCTTAGTGAAGATGTGAGATTTTGTAAAGGTTATCCAGTCTTAATGCCTTAATAGGCTTTTCCTGGCCTTCATGGTTTTTTACTGATTCAAGTCTGCTGTATCAGGGATGAATGGGAAGATGTTATCAGCAGGTCTTTGCTAAGTGGACTGTGTAAATCTCTACCAGGAGAAAAATATTTCTCAATCTCCTTATTGACAAGTCCCATCTGGCTGTTGGTGGCTTTAGTTATAATCTACATTCTTCTTGATAGTCCCAGGAAACTTTGGGAGAAGAAGGAGGAAGCATCCCTGGTCTGGTAAGACCTTCAGAGTTGAGACAAGGATGCTTTCAATTCCACCTGCAGTGAACTGCTGTATCACTTTGTGATGTTTTCACATTGTAAATATGAATATTAGTTTAGGGGATGTAAAAAGGGAAATGTGGATCAAGTCAGAAAATTTCATGACAGTAGTATATGTCTTGAAATAAAGAGAGGAGATATAAACATATTATCTAGACTGTTGCAAGCAAGACAAAGGCAGCTAATTCCTTAGTTTGTTTTCATTATGGCAGCTTATTGTTCTACATTGTGGAATTGGAATTAATAACAGAAAACATCATCTGATTTGAACTCTGGTAATTTGAGAGTTTACTTTACCAGTCAAGAGACCAGAAAAAAATATGTAGGAAAAAAGGGAGCAAAAAATAAATAGAAATTTGGGATCACTTTGGCAAAGATTAAACCAAGATTACAAGACCAAAACTTAAATCTGAATGCAACTTCCTGAATCACTCATTTTTGTCAGTTGAGCACAGCATTTTTAGAATTTCTACCATTCATCTACCAAATTGCTGCCTTTTTATATCTTGAATTTAGTCTTCTTTTGTGTTGTGCATATCACAGTAAACCTGAAAAAGGCTGTGAAACTGCCTTTGTAGACTCCAGCTTTTTGTACTGTAACGTAGCAGAATATTTTTAAGAGCTTTGTCAACATTTGTAGAATGAATGTGCTTTATTATTAAAAATAGTAAAGAATTCAGCTACAGGTGCTGGTGCAGTGTGGAAATATAGACAAAATACCCATTATCTTTGGGGTTTGTGAGAGGAGCAATATTACAGTGCTTCCTCTTATAGCTTCAGTCTCAGTGCAAAGACAGTGGTCTTATCCATTGAGCTGCTCTTCTGAAACTACAGAATTCAATTGAGTTTATTGCTCCTCTCTCACAATAGATTAACTCCAAAAACTAAATCTACCAAGAACAGCAGTGACAATAACAAAATAACAATAGTTATTGTCATTATTTTTAGAAATGGATTAAGGAATGCTAATAGGACTGAAAGCTAGTTCTAACTGCTAATCCAGATGATTCTGTGAAGCATTGTTTAAGCTTTACATGTATTCTGTGAAAACAAAGATGTAAACTGAGAGAGTTTGCCAGCATTGCATCAATGTAGGCAATACTCGAGTCTATGATCATGTTTTAAAACAGTAGTAATCTTGCCCACTCAAATGTCTAAATTTTTGAGCTCTCCCAAGCCCCTGATAACTTGCAGCAATGAGTTATATTGTGCATCCAAATTGTGTGACTGTTACATTTATTCAAATTATCTGTATGCAGCCTGCCTCAGATATTACCAGGTTATTAGGAGTATCGTGTTCAAATTTTTCAAAATTTTGTTGCTGCTGTGCTTTCCGAAATTAATATTCTTCCTACAAAAATTGGTTTAAGAATGATCTTTTGGTGACTCAGAGCTGCAGCCAGGTCCTGCCTTTCCCCCTTACAAGGCTGGGCTCTCCTGGAGAGAATCCTGGAAGATGGACTGTGAGGGCCAGAGGGCTTTGGGATACCTGGTGAGGTTATGGCCTTCTTCCCACTCTTCGCAAGCCTGGCCACGATTGATGTTTATGGGCCATTGTCATGGTAATGTTTTCCTGCTACTTGTTAAAAAACTGTCCTTACATGTATTTTAAAGGTTTCAAGTAGGGTATAAGAAAATGGGAGGACATTCTGTATTTTTATGCTTATGGTTTGGAATTATGGACAAATACACAGGAAAAGCCCTCGGGTATTCCTTTGGCTCAAGGCAGGTTTCTGCCAGTCCCTCCGGCATAAGGACGTGCTGCAGCACCAAGCACTTGGCGCACATTTAAATTGCCAGTTCTTTGTTTCCCAGTGCTCGGGTGTTTTCCTTGGCTTTCTCCAGTAGCTCGTAGTCACAGTTAGTGTAAGTAAAGCAGTTGGAGTGCCTGTGGTGCAGAGCAGAAATGGAGCTCGGTGCGTGCCTCGGCCGGGCTGTTGCGGGGCCGGCCGGAGCGCTGAGGGCCGGGCGTGCCCGGGGCTCCGCGGTAGCCCCGGTGTGCTGTGTGCCACGGCTGCTGACCGCCATTTCCCGGTCACTCTTGGAACGTGTCTCCATTCCATAAATGGTACACATTTGGAGATTACAGAGAAATTCTCCAGGGCTAGAATTTGATGCTTGCCTGCTTAATTTCATATTAGTAAAAGCTCTGGAGAGTAGCTGGTAGAGGAACAGGGGATGAATTAATTACCCGGAACAATTTTCACTTTTTTTTTTCCATGTTGTGTAGTTGCCCGTTTCTGTTTAAAGCAAGGAGCAGTTGAGGGAGGAAAAAAGCTTCATTTTAGTGAATAGGCAGGAGGGAAGGTTGGGATGTTTTCATGGGTTTCATTCCAAATAAAACCATTCTTGGGGGCTTTTTTATTATTTTGATGGAATATAAGTATATTTTCAGACTTTGTATTGTCAACTTTATCAGCAAAGCAGTGTTTTGCTAAGAATCTCTTGCCAGGAGGAAAGATAACTTATTTTGTCCTCATTGACTGTTTTTATTCAGAAAGCAGGTGGCAGCTATCAATTCCAATGCTATCTACAGCTCCAATTATTTTACAAACCCCAGGAGCTAATTACAGCCCTCAGGCTCTGGCAGTCAGCTGATTTCATCATGCGACTCTTTTGGCCATTGCGTACCTCTGAGTAATTATCTATTTATGGAAAATAAATTAATAGCTGCTATTTCTACTTGAAAAAGAGGACCTGTGAGTGTGTAGGTTGAGCAAGTGGGTTTTAAAAAGAGGTAGAGAGATTTACAGGGAAAGAGGCAAAGGCATCAGTTGAAAGAATAAGGGGTGGAGAAGAAAGATGATGTCAGGATATTAAGGGAAAAGTTAAAATGAAAGGGAGAAGGAAAGCAGGGTCCTAGAAAATTGAACAGGAGAAAAGCATGACACCAAATAGCAAGATATCGTGTGACAGGAAGAAAAAAGTAAGCAAAATTGTGGGAAATTATACTTCAATTACTTCACTATAAACGTATGAAGACAAAGATTCATTGAAAAAGTGAAGTCTGAATCCCGGATAGTTCCTGATCTAGTTGAAGATGTCCCTGCTCATTGCAGGATGCTTGGAAAACAATTCTGTGCTTTTTGTTGCGTCTACCTTTCTGAAAATGCTCTTGAGCTAAATGGTGTTTGCCTTCTTGAATAGCTTAATGGAAGGAAGGGTTAGATGTTGTCTTTGTGTGATCATGTGATTCATAGGTAAATATAAAATGTGCATTTTAATATAAAATACTGCATTAATTCACCATGAGTAATTATGTATCCTCTCTTCGAAAAATTGTAGAAATGTTTTGCAAATCATATTTTTGATACAGTGGAAATATAGAAGGTTTTGAAATTATTAATATCAGCAAACTCTGCCTGCAGGTTGCACAGACAAATCTCTGACATTGTAAAGACTGTTGCTACTTTAGCGTCATTGATGTTTTTTGGGTTTGGGGCTATTTTTGTCCAAAAGTTACCTACAAAATAACCATATGAAGGCAGAAGGAATAAACCTTTTGAAAATGAAGAACCAAAGTGATCCTGCCATAGGCCAGGACTTGTAGCAATTTTGGATTAAATTTCAAATATACGATGCACAGAAATTAACAGTAAGAGAGAGGAATGAAAGTATCTCAATTAAAAGTATATCAGTCTCTGTTAAGAATAATTGTTTAAGAAATCACCACTTCTAGCATAAACTGGAGAGGCAAGTGAAGTGAGCACGGAACTTTGGCAACATAACAGCATATGAAACAGGATTTTTTAGAAAGGCCTGTAATTAAGTACATGGAGCACCAAAACAAATGAGATCTGGTCAAAGCTTTCTAAACAGTCTTTCTCTGAAACAATTTTCTGTATATATGCATGTGTTCACTGCCTTCTCTTGAGATCTTACTTCTTTTCAAGTCCTTTTTTTAAAAATAAATCAATCCTTAATAAAAACTGCTTGTTAGGGTACCAGCTTATTTGGAGTGACATGATAGGCTTCTCAGAAATCTTGTAAAATACATTATGGCAATTTAATGTAAAACAGTTCATATCCCTGTATGTAATACTCAGCAATCTGTCTTCTTCCCCTTTCAGATCAGCTGTTTCACGTGTTGGCCATGCACATGCGCCTCTACAGTATAGACTCTGCATACAATCCCTGGAGGAAACTAACCCAGCTCTCGCAGGATAAAAACTCAGAGCAAGTATTTTAATTTACCCAATATCAATTTTACCTGCTGAAAGAAACATCCTTACAGAGGGACTTCGGGTAACTTTGTCTTAATTTAAGTTCTCTGTGAGGCATGCTGATGGACTTAACATCTAAAAATTGTATGTATGAATTTGTAAAAATATGTTTTCCGATTTCTTTTACATAAAAATCTGACAAATACCAGTTTTGAGCTAAAGTTTAAATACACCTCTTGCAGGCTTAAGCACATGCAAATTAAATAGTATTGGGTAAGTGGATAGGGCACTGCTGTTCTTGATATGGATGCTCAACAAAATTTACATTGAGATAAACTGGTAGCTTATTGAAAGTTGAGTAATGATTAATAGCTGTAAATAGGTCTAATATATGTGAGAAATAATTCTATTTTAGGCAAAAAATTTTCATCAAGCTTATTATTTTAAGCAAGTTACTTACCTGAGTTTGCTTTTAAAACATGAACCTTATATACACAGCTGTAAAAGGATTAACAATAGAATAAATTAAACCATGTACTTTGTTCTGCAAGGACTCATCTCCGTACGTGACTTAAGACCCATCACTTTTCAGATTCTACCTTAATGATGAGGAGGAAGATTTCTTGCCTTAAACCAGATTATGACTTTTCCTCATAAGAGGAAAGCAGTACTTTTTTTTTTCTCTTAGCACCTTAAGCATCTTCTTCACACTAAGCTCTACATTTTGTAGCTTGCAATTACGTCAAAAGACTGTCCTTTTAGTGCCTCTCCAGCTGTGTGTTTGTCAGTGCTTCTAGGAGCCTGAGGTAGAAAGCATCATGCAATTTCAAAAACTGATCTAGCATTGTGATGCCACAATCCTAACTGCAAACTGGGGAAGACTATTAAAACAATTGTTCTCATTTCTAGTTTAAGATTTTATTTTTCTCTTGGACTCAGGCTTATTTTTGCCATAAACATTAGGTTATTGGAGTAATTAAATTGTATTAAGAGATTAATTTATAAACTATTGGCAGAAGAAAGCATCAAGCATTTTATAACCTGAAAACCTGTTCAGCATGCATTCAGACTGCTTTGAGGGTCTGTTTTGATGTGATTCTAATTGAGCCCTGACCTAGACTGAGCAGTGGGATGATGTTAATAAATTTGGTGTATGGTTGGCAGAATTAAGATCATGTGGCCAGCATGGCTGTGGGAAAGATCATGCACTTCTCATTTTAGCATTTGAAGAGCTTGCTGGCTTTTGGAAGCAGCTGTTAATAGAGGGGGCCTAGAGAGCTGGTGGAATTCACCATGCATTGGTCATGACAAGGCTAAAGTGCAGTATGTTAGATTTCATTAGGCAATATTTTGAATCACCTAGAAATTAATGGTACTGTAGGTCTGTAACGCCTTGCTTTGCAGAAGGGTTTGCATGCTGGGGATGTATTTAAGGAGTTCTTATGTTTTCTGCACTGGTTTTCAATATTTCATGATGGACTTGATGATACTGGTTTGGCACAAAGTTCTAAATGGTTTGTAGGAAGCTACAATAGAAATAGCTTCCATTTTGCCATGAAATAATTTACTGGCAAGATATACAGATGCTTTTGAGCTCGAATATTTTTGCTCCCTCCTTGGAATGTTTTTCCTTCCTTAGTTTGCAGGCACCAGAACACTACAAAGGAGGCAATTTGAGGACATGTTTTTCATGTATAAATTGGAGCATAAAATGAGTAGCTGTAATTATACTGCAGAAATTTGAAGTAGTAGGATTGGCATTCATAGGATTGGTGTGTATGGTCTGATTGCACACTTCTTAGAGTCACACAGCCTTTTGGGAGACACAGAATACCAGATTTTTTTCAGGTACAGGAAAGAGTGCTCAGAGCAATTAGAAGGTGGGACTGCTGAAAACTCAAAAAGCTTAAGAGGATGGTGGAGAAATAATCATTGCAGATTTTAGATGTGAATGGCATTCTGCTGCTTTGAAGTTAACCAAGTCATCTAAATCATCAGTCTGACCTGCACAGGAAACTTCAAGAAAAGACTTGTAGAAAAAAAATGTCAGTAAGAGAAAAAGTTCTGTGTTTTCTGACTGTATTGCTGTGATTCCAAACAATTTAACTTTAGGGAAGTCACAGAAGCAAAATAACTTCAAACCAATATGTCATCTTTTTCTATTTGATTTTCATTTTCAATTATTATTTCAGTTAAAAACATTTTTTCTAAAGAAGCTAGTTTAATCTTCATTTATTTAAAAGGATAATTTTCAAAATGGAAAGAAAAAAAACCCCACACATGCAAAAATCTGTGGAATAAAAGTCCCCATTACATTGTATTCTCATTCTCATTTAATTATAGCTATTTTCTTTAAATATACATAAATATTTACAAATAGAACTACCCAGATGTAGAACCCACAATTTTTATCCTAGTTTTCTACAACTCAGCTGTCATACTTCTTAAATAATGCCGTAGATTTCCTGTGTCTGGGAGAACTGATCACAGTAACTTGTAAAGAGTCTCACAGAATTGCTTCACTGTACTTCCCAAAACCACCGGTTTTGTCCAGTGTCTTCTACAATTGCCTTTAGATCTCCTTGTAGCTGAAAATGGCAACTGAAAGCAACGATAGGGAGAAGCTCAAGCAAGGTTAAGTAGAAATAAGGAAATCTTGAGCAAGAAGATAGCCTATCAAAAAGGGCCTAAATAACTTGAGCTGTTTGGAAGATGAGGGGGAAAAAGAAGAAGCTAAATCTGGTGAACTGTGAATGGTTTAGTAATTATTTCTCCTCTGCAGTTTATGTTGCAAAATTCAATGTACGCTTGGTCCCACGGGCTGTACTTAAGCAAATTGTTCTTCTGGGGCAGATCTGGTTTCAATAGTGATCAAATAAACAATTATTGTGGTGCAAAGGGGAAATAATAGCTTCTGGCAGGGGGCAGGCAAGGAGCAGCTGGAGGCAATAATTACTAAACCCAGATGTGAATTTAATGGACTAGCCCAAATAGTTGCAGTTTCAGGAACAACAAACATGAAATGAAAGGATATACATGTTTTTTTTTTAAATTTAAATCTCTATGAAGGCTGAAATTTTTGTGTCTATTTTGACAGACAGAATATATCAGCAAAGAATGGATTGAGAAAACATTATGAATCTTTGCAGTAGAAGCACTTGGAGGGAGGAACTGCATGATAAACTGAAATGCTGGGTTATTTTTTCTGCAGTGTTTTGCCGATGTTTCATTCTAAGCTAGATCACTTCGGAGACTGTTTATGGTGTCATACTGGGGCAACAAACTGCAGCTCAGGGATAGGACTGAGCAGCTGTGCATAGCTGTGCATGACTTCTTAGGTCACATCCCCATCACAGAAGCTGTTGTGAAATGGAGAAAAAACTCACAGTTGTTATGAAGATAGTCCAAGACAGAGAGAGTAGGATGGTGGGACAGCGGGGTTTAGTTAAGGTTTATGCGAGAGGTGGTCTATACATACATGTGATGCAACAGGACTTATGTGCTCTATTCCATACAACAGAAATGCTGCCTGAAACAGCTGTCTCTCAGGACATGTTACAGTACATAGGTTTTCACAATAGTGCCAGCTTTGGAGTATTTGCTCTTGGCTGTTTCTTCCTTCCCCTGCACTATAGCTCACCATCTTCTTTGGTTGTGCTGATGTAACTTGGGCGGGCTGCATGAGCAAAGTCAAGCATCAAATCCATGTTTTAAAAAGCTGAAATTGAATAAGTTTGGGAACGGGTGACAAGGGACTGCTGGGGGCACCGTGGTAAAAGAGAACAGGACATGCCCAGTGCTGTTACTGTCAGTGAATGTATAATGAGAAACTGACCTGCTGTAAAATCTGCTGTGACACGATGAAGAGCAAATATGAAATTGTGATTGTATCCTAAGGTGCAGCCAGAATGAATAGTAGAATTCTGCTCTCTTGCAGTGAATATCAGAAGCTGTGTATTAGTTTGACCTCTCTGCCATATGGGATTTGTGTGCTTTGCTTCTTATCAAGCAGAAATATAAGTTTGCCCTAGTTGGAGCCTTAGTTTAGGTGTACCTATATCCCTGTATCTCAAATTTTCTGTGTCTGACAGTTCAAAGGGATGTGAGGCTCAGAACCTCTCCTTTACTTACTGAATTTCTACCTTTATAATTAGTTGCAGTTAGCATCATCCAAAAACTTTAAAGTTTCTCTGGTTGAGAGAAGAGGGAATGGGGAGCATAAATATAAGGAACCACCAGCAGCAAAATGCTGCTTATTTTAGAGTACAACAGAATTTCCCATTTCTCTGTATCCATTCCCAAAGAAATGACTGCTGCATAACAATTCTTAGGAGGAGGATGCAGAATACAGAGGCAGCTGTCTGTTTCTCAGCTGTCAGGTGATAGGCAGCCCTGGTTTTGGCACAGAGAGGTGCAGCCCAATTACCTTGGGCTGGAGGAGAGGTCATTTCCATAGGAAAAGCTGAGGTTTATGTTTTTCATTTTAGGATATGTTCATTTTGTACTGTATAGCTTATTTTCACCACCAACTCCCTTTTAAAACTTGATTCAGTGTACAACTGTTACACATTTTAATAATTTGATATTACTTTGGTCCTATTTGCTGTTGTACTTGCCTTCTTTTTATTAAGTGCTTCTGTGGCAAAAGTTTTTGTAGTCAGATTTATCAAGCTTGCATATATGTGTTAGGGATTAACAGAAATGGAAAATTTCCATAAAACATACTTCTGAACACATTTTGTAATTTCAGTTCCATTTTCATAATGAAGAATTTTCTGAGGCTCTTAACAAATGACAGAGCAGTTTTTAAGTGCTTCATGTGCTGCAATACTTGATGTAAGCAAAAGCAGCTTATCTAAACCCCTGACATTTAATGTTGCTGTGCTTCTCAATTCTTATGAACTGAATAAATTAAGAAAGTAATTCAGTTGGTCCTGCATGTGCAAATGAGGTAATTTATGTATGATGTTGATGCCAATCAATTGTAGTATTCTGTGTATGAATATATATATATAAAATAAAATAATTTTGACAGAAGTGGTATTTGACCTAATTGTTACATGACTATTAAACAATACTGATACCTCTGTCAGAAAGAAGTGTTCAGCTAAATGTGACCAGAGGGAGTCAGATTTTTTTAATGTTATTCCAAATTAAATTTTTCCCAAGTATATATAAAGTCTATATAAATTTCCCAAGTATGTATAAATTAGAATTAAAAATGAGAAGTAATTTAAGGGATATCCATGATTTTAAAGTCCTTACATAATGTGGGTTGTTTTAAAATTCAGTGTTGTAGATCATAAAGTAGAACTAGCTGTAGATGAAAGTAGAATTACAGAGACATAGTGAGGTGAATATTTTCATGGCCGGTATAATTTTGAAAATTAGATTTGGCAGTGTGATACAAATTTTTTTCCCCCATTGTCTTCTTTAGAATTCAATATACTGATTTTTGGAATATTTGGGATTTATTTAGGGGGCACACACACACACACACATATATATATATATGTATGTATGTATGTATATATTTATGTATATTACAGTGCTTTGAAGCATTAATTTTATTAAATGATTGATTATAGCAGAAGGGTTATAGATGGTGTTTATTCTGTAGCTGTCTGGGTTCATTAATTCAAAAGGACCAGTTAGACCATGTTTTCTCTCCCTTCATTTTGCAAGATCAGTCAGCCATGTGACTGTAAGTGTTCTTTTAATCCTCCTCTTGTATGACTGCTTTCATGTGTTAAAACTCATATCACAGATGGCTCCTGGAAGTGCCTTCTGTACAGAGATACCTGAGTTTTCAGGAAATCAGTAATTATGTAGTCTTTTTTCAAAAGCATGATCATGTTTATGGGCCTCGGAGATGATGAACTGGTTGAATCCCCAAAGGTGTTAGAGGACACTAAAATCCCATGCATGCATCCACATCCCACCACACGTGGGCAGCCTTCTGCAGTCCATAGACTGGTTCCTTTGCAGCACTGGTGGCCCTTGGTAGAGGACAGCTTTGCAGGGGAGCCTCAGGGTCAGCAGAGCAGGGGTTCACAGTGTGGCTCCTGCAGCGCGGATCCCCAGCACCACTGCTTGCCACGGGCAGTAAGAACCCACCCAGCTCTTGCACCTGTGTGTGTGGCAGAAGGGGAGGGCTCAAGGGGAGGGTGTGTATCATATTTTATCTCGAGCTGCTCCTGCTTGAGATCTCCATCACGCCCCATTTCAGTTAAAACTGGGAAGAATTATTTTGCATTATTTTGCACCGTTTGATTTCTTTTTTTTTTGCCATTTTACTAAGCTGTTGAACCTGAAGAATACTGGTGGTTGGAATTTTGTTGAATATTGCTACACAAAGCTAGAAACTACCTCATATCTGCAAGCATTTTTTGCTTTTTGGTGTAGGAAAACAGGATGATGTTACGTCAGTGAATCTGGATAGTTGAAAAGTTTGTTCTATCTCTGTGCTTATTTGCTTCCTTCTAGACATCCAGGGAGTTTCATAAAGACTGTAAGATTGCATAATCCCACCTGTCATGGCTGCTTGAGCCTTCATTTCTTTGCATGAAGGAAAACAATAGCTTTTCTAAGGTCTCTGGTTTACAATAGCAGCATTCCCTGTAACTTTAAATGTATTTTGAGGATTCCTTGTTGTTACAGCCTGGTTACATGTATACATGTGAAATGCCATGCTTTGGAAACCAGTTCAACTGTTTGAATATTCAGTGACTCTACATAGACATCATGAGTTCAGGCAGTTTGGAATGTTTTAAAACATTTCAACACAATCAGGTACCCAAATGGTAATTTCCTCGTGAGTTGTTATATGAGTAATATTAAATTTTTGAATTGAGATACATTCTAAAATTGAGGTCATTTGGCAAATTGTCAGGTATTAGGCTTCTGCAAGCTTGATATCAAATGCAGTACTATTTAAAATAAATACAAAATAAGATATGAAAATGGGTTTATAGTATCAGGAGTGATTTTCTTTTGGTTTTATTTCCAGGCTGGTAAGTGAAGAACTGCCAGAAGTTCCTGTGCTTTACAGAGATGTCTCATCCCTTTTGCTTATCCAGATTTTAACCATGCCTCAACCATTGCACAGAGGTATGTTACAAAAATATATATATTTAAATTATTATGTAGATGAGGCTGCTTTCCTGATGGTTTGCAGGATGGTGAATCATAGCTGATCTGCTGTGTAGTCTAAAATAATGTTTCTGCCTTATCTACAAAAGGTGGCACTGAACAGAAGTTTTTGTTCTGAGTTGACAGGTTTATCTGTGTTCCCTGTCTTTTTACCTTATCAGTCAACTATTCATTAAAGATACAAGAGCTGAGCGGAAACCATTAAGTATTTCTACTGAAAGAAAAGTGTCCTTTGTTTGACCTTCATCTTTTGCTTAGAGGGACAGCTCAATCCTTCAAGTTGAACTGAGTGCCTAAGGGTAAAAAATTTGTAAGATTGTAATTCAATTTGAATTTCAGAGTTTAAATTGCAGCAGTCTTATGTAAGAGTTCATATATGAAGATAATAATTGCTGTAATGCAGCAATTTCAATAAAGACAGCATACATATAATTATGAATAAATATTAAAAAATTAAATATTTTGTTACTAAAATCAAAACTGTCTTAAAACCTAAATTTCTTTTTCTGTGTAAAAGGAACAGCTGAACCTCGTTCCTCTTTCTAATAGGTAATGTATGTTCCAGAATAGGGGTTCAGACCATCTGGTCTCTGGCTTGATTATTTGTAATTGTTCCTTTATTTGAAAATGGGGACAAACAAAGCAAATGTCACTTTACTGTTTCATTGACATTGAACAGAATATCTCCCATGGGATCTGTGTGGCAGTTTTGATATCTGCTCAGTTTGGGTATTTTTTGAATAGGTAAATTCAGGAACTATTCTGCTCTTGATTCATACACCTTAGTAGAAACTGTTTCCCCAGGAGAGGTGTTCAGTCCTCAGTATTGAATGTTTAAATTCAGCTAAAGTGACCCTCTGTGTATCCGTTAACATTGTGGGTTTGCTTTTTCAATTCAATACACTTAAAATCATAGAATCATTTAGGTAGGAAAAGTATCATCAAATGCTTATGGATTAAGTATATCCAAAGATTATTAGAATATGAAAATACTAAGAAGAGTAAAATATTTTGCATAGGAAGACTATTGTCAAAAATGTACTTTTTTTCTAATGACAGTTTTAACTTAAATTGACTCTATTGGAAGGACTCAATCAAACCAGTATAAAAACAGCAAATAAAAGTTT
The DNA here is from genome assembly GCF_014805655.1 of Passer montanus. Classification (NCBI taxonomy): domain Eukaryota; kingdom Metazoa; phylum Chordata; class Aves; order Passeriformes; family Passeridae; genus Passer; species Passer montanus. Next base: position 9,224,954 of record NW_024356504.1, on the reverse strand, counting down.
AATGAGACTAACATCTGAAATTCAGGGAAGTGTTAAAGTACAAACCAGTAGTGTCTTTGTAGTCAATACCCAAGCATTGAATACCACCATTTAAGAAAGTATATTTTATTCTAGAAAAGACAGCATTCAATTAATAGTAAGGCATTCTGTGGAGAACTCTGTGAAATGCCTCATATCAGCAGCATGTGTTGTCTTTGCTCTTAAGTTTATTGTAGGTTGAAGTTGAGAGGGAAATGGCAAGTGGCAGATAGAAAATAAATGTATCTATTTCAAATCTGTGAAGCATTAAATTGGAAATAAATTGCCATTTATCTTCCTAATTTTTGTTTCATCAAAATAGTTAGGCAGAATGAAGAGAAAGTCTTTCATAATTCTTTGTTTGGAGGTGTAGAGTGGTGTTCACAAAAATAAGTCCTAACCAATTTGTTTAGTACTTTTACACAATGGGTGTGTATGTCACAGAGTGGAATTCAATATTATTAATTCTTTGTAGAGGGCTGAGGTATAACTAAGGTAAAGTGGCTTGTGAAATGTCTCATGGTAAGCACAAGGTCAGCAATAGGGGTGAGCAAAATCTCTGTTTGACCTTAGTGCTTCCTGAATTGTCTGTACTGCTTTGCCCTTGTCATGGGGTGCAGGAGCTGTGCACTGGGACACACACAGGAGGCTGATGCCTGTGTGTGCTGACAGATATTTCCAGTATATTCCTTTAACAATAGACTTAAGTTACATTGTGTCCTTCATCAAATATGACATCTTTTTCCCAAATTTGTACTTAAAATCCTTTTTGTTTACACCATGTGTTTTTTTAAAAATAGGGAGTGCTCTTTAAGGAGGACTCAAAATCTCATCTCTTGCCCTTCAGATGGCAATTGTATTAACTTCCCTATTAACTGTTAATTTTAAATTCAGACTGGGAATTGCATTAACTTCCCTATTAACTATTGGATGGGTGTTGGTATCTTTTTCAATCTGACATAGATTAAAGCAATGAAAATGTCATTACGGTTCAGCCTCTTCATTCAAAAGAGAAAATTGATCTGAACCTATCAGAAAGAAAGAAGACTGCTACAGAAGAAACTTTGTGGTGGAGGTCAGAGCATTTACAAGCATTAACCAATTTGCAGAGAAGGGAATGAGACTGATAATGTGTACCTCTGTGTAGTGTAGCAAGCAAAATAAACACTGTGTTTAGGATACTAAAACCATTTGTCAAACTTCTTTTTTCTTTTGAGTTTCACACTAGGACATGGGTAGAACTTTTAAAGGCTTCAAATGTTTAGCATTTTGTTTGAAATTTTTGAAATTGTAGAGGGCTAAATGCATAATAATCCACATAGGATTTTTCTGGTTCAATTCTGTGGCAGTTGTTCTACAGAGGATGGAGTGTTCATGATGTTGTGAATTGGGACTCCATGCAAAACAAAGATTTTGCTTCCAGCTCTTTTCTTACAGAAATAGCAAATGATGGTGTGTGTACCAAATGGCTTGGTGGTTATCAAAACCTAAATCTGTATTTGTAAATTGAATTCAATACCCCCCTCGCCCCCACCAGTTCTTTCTGTGACACAGTTTTTGGATGCTGGAGTCATTTAATTGAAATTGGATATTGTTTCTTGTTACCATCAATTGTAAAAAGTTTTATTTTCCCACCACCTGATAGCTTCTAGTGATTTCACTTTCTGCATTGCACTGGGTGTAAAAAGTAGCATACTGATAGAGAGTGTCTAAACCCCAGGGTGTGTGCAAGGATCTTGACTAAATATAGTTTGGATGTAATCAGCTTGAATATGATCTAGTTTCAATGTGGAAGCTCAAATATTTATCTGTATCTTGGAACTTTAATATACCTTTCATGGATTATCTGAAGTTCAGTGCTGTCTCCCTTTGTTCTGAAGCTGTGTTTTCAAAGAAGGGTTCAAGCTTTTGATCAAGAAGAATGTTTTTCAAAGGTTATTTATACGAAGATCTTCTAAATTTAGTAAAAAAGGCCCTATGTCCTTAATTGTGCATCTGGTTCTCTTTGTGGATTCTTTCCATCATAGGGTATATAATCTAATTTTATGTTGAAATGATTTGTGTTATTGGTAATATGCTTATTTATGTGCACATTTCTTGTACTAACATTACAATTAGAGTTCCAGAAGTGTTTCCTATTTAAACTTAGTTTTTAAGGGTATGCATATAATGGGATGAGATGTTTTAAAATTATTTGATTCCAAAAGGTTTTAAAAATAGGAATATAAGAGCATTTCTCAGTATTATTCAAAAATAATTACAAAAGTTCTGGATTAGCCTGTTTTGATTAGATTGGCCTAGCCATAGTAATAATACTTTCAGACTGTCACACTATCAGATTAGGGGCAGGAGTCCTAAATGCATTTCAGTGCAGAACTTTGCTCAGTGGTTTGCTACACATATTTGCACGCTTTAGAATTATTAAATTGAAAAGATGATGTAGCAAAAGCACAGCCTGCCTCAGGGGGCAGCAGGAAAACAGCACACAGCCCCCACAGGCACACTGCAGGAAGTCAAATAAAGTTGCTCCTTGCAGTAGACAAGAATGCAACAGCTCTAGCATTACAGGTACCTACAGCTGTCAAATATATGGCATTTAAAGAGATAACGTAGTAATGAAGTGATAATTGATGCAGTGACTGATGTTTTAGTATATTTCCCATGGGGTGTTTCTATGACTATAAAAAAGCCTTAGTGCTCATTACACAACATGTGGCCTCTGAGCTGCTCCTGAGATTTTTTCCTAAAGGGAAAAAAAAATAAGAAGTTTGTGCAGAATTCAGGACTTCTTAAGGGTGACCCAGATGTGGGAGTGTGCAGTTTTTGTCCAACTGTGGATTCTCCAAAAATGTAATTCATAGTAATTTATGAGTCACATACATGTAAGTAAATACAAGAGAATTAATTTAATTGAAACATATTATGTTAGATAGACATATTTCTGGTGAATTGAACAATTAGTATTAAGGACAAAGAGTAATTCTATTTTGCAAAAATCAGACTTTTTAAAATGTGCAAAGACACCCAGTGTTTAGCACTGCAATCACCTGAGCAGAGCTACAGGTTGGAGCAGGCTGTGGCAGGCTGGTGCTGTTGCCTTTGCTGCCCTGCATGCAGGGCCTTCATTCATGCTTTCAGTGTGCAATTGATTTGTACTGCTTCTATCTGCTGTTGAGGGGTGGGAGCTCAGTACCTGAGCTCAGTTCTAGCTATGATTACAAACTCTTAACTGTTGTAACTATGTTACAAACTCTTAACTCAGGCCAAAGAGGCAATTTTTACAGTTCTCTGAACGTGTGTGGTTTCATCTTGTAGATTTCAGTCCCAGAAAATTTCCTGCAAGCTTGCTTGCTGTTATTCCTCAGGGACAGGATTGCTAAGAGAATGGAGGTTTCAGCAGAGATAAAAAATATGGCCTCAAGGTCTAGTGGGATCTGGTAAATCCTCCTCTTAGGGAGATGGGAAGAGGAAGTGTCATTATAATTCTGCCTGCTCTGGAAGGGGCAGATGTAGTGTAGGACCATTCATTGTCATGTTTAACACAAGCTAGGAACATAATACAGAAAAGTTAATTTTAAATTGCATAATAAGAAATGATCTTTTAGATGTTTAAATTGTGCTTATAGTTGATATGTAAGATTATACTCAGAGACATTAAAAAGTTTCAAAATCCATATCTGCATTGATTTGTAAACATTTGTTACATAGACAAACAATTGTTATTTCACAAATTATGTACTCTTGTCTTGGCTGTGTATATTTTATAATCTAGTAGTGGGTTTTGATATTAGATGCAGGAAAGGAGAAGCAAGGTATTTCATTTTCCTGACCTCCTCATTTTCACATATGAAACTCGCTTAAATCCTTTGGGAAGAAAATGAATTTAACCCAGTTTTTGTGAGGTGCTTATGTAAATTGTTTTGCTTGACTTCAAAGCCTGAGAGGACTTCTTAAACGCCTCATTTTTGTCTACATTTTTTAAGATATATATTAGTTATGTTTATGCTTAAGGAGTGGTGTAAGTCATGACAGAAACTTCTTTGATCTGCCTAGATTTAAAAACAAACTAGATAATTTGGGACTGGAAATAGAGCCTAAAGTAAAAAGATAAAAAAGGACTGCTTCAATGTCTTCATTTCAATGAATGTTCTTTTTTTTTCTGTTTCCATTTTAGGAAGTCTTATTTTGCTTCTGTTGCTAGCGTCCCCAAAAACGTTTCAAAACCTTTCTCCTGCAGCCTAGCTGTAGGAAATAGTAACCCTTTAAATATTAAAAAAAATCATAAAGATCTTTGAAGCTGCAGTAAATGCCAGTCTGCCTTCTGCCTTCCTTCTGTATGCATGTGAGCTGCAGTAAATGGGTACTCACTCAAGAGTGTTTTGCAGCAAGTGTTTTATGGCAGAATCCATATCTGTGGAAGTGAAGGGTTAGAAACTGATATGTTAGATGTTCTTGTGGTGATTTTTTTGAAAATTTAATTCTTCCAATATCTGTATGAGTGTCACCCCTGATGGGAGCCAGAAGAGATGGTAGGATATGCATTTGCTTACATCTACAGTAATCAGTAGCTTAACTTATGTAACCTTTGAGCAAAATACAATCTTGTATTATCACGAGGCCACTAGATGAAGTCACTGCTAACCAGGACTAAGATGAAAATAAGGAACAAGTAGAAAATTACTTGCCCTGTACTTGTTCTGTTCATTATGGCTGCCAAGTCATTTCTGAAAGCCAGTAAATATATGTTGTTTTGTATGTTTTGAGGGGCTGTTCTTTGGCACTTTGCTTTTCATTTCAGAATTATTATTTCCATAACTACAGACTCTGTAATCATTATATTTGCTAAAACCATCACATGTTTAAAAATTACTTTTTTGTTTTACAGAACACTTCACCTGCATTATAAAAGTGCTTTTCACTTTATTGTATACTCAAGCCTTGGCAGCACTTTCTGTTAAATGCAGTGCTGAAGATAGGATGGCATGGAAAGAGTCAGGAGCTCTCAAAAAGGTTGGTTAGTTTATTAAAACATTTATGAAATTCTGCTTAAGTATTTCTAGTATGAATGTAATAGATACTTCTGCTTTGCATGTAATAATTTGCTTCTGCTTCAAAATCCAGTAATTTGTTTCTGTGTATGCAATTTCTGCAGGTTTTTGTACATGATGAGACTCAAAAGTTTCACAATCTGTGTCTTTTGTTTCAGTCCCTACTTTGTTGCAGTGATTGTAATCAGTAAAGGCAGCTTTCCTTCCTGTGAAATTGAAGTCTTCCTATATGAACCATGGGCACTGATCTGATGCATTTCTCTACAGGAAAAGCAGGCAGCCTTGTTGGAGGAAAAAGCCCTCTTGACTTTTCCAACTTGCTTGTGCTATTTGTGGCTAGCTATATAAATTTCTCTCACTATGTGGTTGAGAGTGCTCATGTGATGAAGAGACAGAGAAGGAAATTTGTCACTATTGTTTCCTTGACTTTTGGTAGTATTTACAAGTGACAATGCATCTTTCTATTTGAGTTCAGCTGATTGAATGCCAGTTGCCGCCAAAGTTCTCTGCACTAGCACCAGCATTCATTTAATCCTTCAGTTAACTTTTTGCTCCATAGATTGGTTTTCCCAGAAGGTCAGAAGAATACCAGTGTCAGACCAAAGGAAAGGATACAAGTGTTGGGACCAGGAGAAGAAATGGGTATTGCCCCTTTATACAACAGCTGGGCCTTAGATGTAAAATGAAATAAAGAGTGAGAAGCATGACCTGCCTTTTCACGTGTAACTTAAATTTGTCATAGTGGTCAGTCAGAATTCCAAGGTCTTAAGGACAAATTATCTGCTGGCCTGCTACTATGAGACTTTTTTTTACGTTGGGATCACTGGACAGTACTTTATTTTGTTAGGTCCCTATCCAGCCCTTATTTCAATATAATGTGATTGTCTTAGAAATACAAAGACTTTGCTTGAGGTTGTTGCTAGGATTGGGTTTTTTCATTGTATAGTTAAGTGGTTCTCAGGTGATACATAATTTTTCAGTTTAAAGCACTCAGGATTGGCCAGTGGTAATCACACAGCTCCCTGTTCCTCTCTCCCAGCCCTTTGGCTGCCCTTCTTATCTTGAGCCTATCCCTCATCCTCATGCAGCACAAGGGAAGCTGGTTTTTAATTTAGAAACCCAAGCTCTTTCTTTAAAGTTTCTTTAAGCCCCAGTGGTTAAAAACATATGGTTCAGGTTGGCTTTTTCTTCACTTCTGGTAAGATAGACATTTTAGTCCTGGGATGACTACACAGATGACACCTCACTTAACTTTTGTCTATGGATAATGCCAAGTGAATCTATCACAGTTTGCTATTCCAGACATTAAGCATGGGCTGAAAACTTTGCTCTATATTTATGTCAAATGATCAAACAACATGAAGAGTTTAATTTCTCACCAGGGCTGAGAGGTGGGTATTGTACTTTTGAAACCCAGATTCACCCTCATCTTCGCAAGGTGTGCAAAGATAATAGGAAGCACACTGTAAATGCCTGTGGAGTAAACTTCCAGGAATAACATGGAAAGAAGGTTTGTCGTAGCTGCTGAATTAAGTGTGTGTTGCCTTCTGGTTCTTTGATTATAAGCATAAACAGTATCTGTGTGGTCACAATATGAAAGGTGAAGACCCCATCTAAAATGGAGAATGAAAGTTGATGTCAAAATGCACTAAAGAAACGAACTGATGAATTATATACCTCACTATGGTCTGAAGTATTTGGTTTCTTTAAAGAATCAGAGTAATGATCCACTCCCTTGTTTGTTGTGTTGATAATATACTAACAGAACTCAAAATTCATATCCAGTCATCTTTTTCCAGGGTAGAATTTATTCTGGCTTGGAAAAATAATTATGAGAGAATTTCCTTCTATTTCTTAAAGCTTTCTGTGTTGCCTTTAAATGTAATTACTATGGCACAAAGCTAAGTGGCTGTTTATTCTTTACCCTAAATATATTTTCCATCTGTAGTAGACATTGTTCATTCCAAATACAACTTTGTACTTTCTGATAGCTTCACTTTAACTTAAAATACATAGCAAGTGTTTGTCATTCATTCTGGTTGATATGTTTTCGAAAATTACTTTTCTAAAAAAAATCTTGTATTAGAATTAAAATTCTATTGGAACAAGATGTATCTATGAAGTGATTCTTTCTAGTTTTAAAGTAAACATTTATATACTCACAGAGAAAATGGGAAATGCAAACATTATACAACGGCTTTCATAAAGCACTCAGTTTAGAACATATGTAATTCAAGTAGCAATTCATATTTCACTCTTGAGCTAAATGCAGTCCCTTTCTGTAAAATTAGATATTTGTTTTTAAATTTTTTAAGCACTATGTATCTTTGTAGGTCAAAATTCACATGTTGATCAAAAGGAAATACTCTTCATTGCTGTTGCTATTACAGAAACATTTTCTCCTTTTTATAACCAATTCTTTTTGGATTTCTTTTCTTCTCATTTGCAGAATACACCCAGTGGAGAAAAATCTTGGGAAGTATTGCTGGGTCATGTGATTAGTGAACTGTCTAAGGGGAAGATATATGAAGAAGAAGAGACTGAAGAATTATCAGTGGTACTGGCAGATTTCTGGAAAATTTATCCAGCATGTCCCCTTGAAGTTTTTTTGCCTCATTGTTATAATGATTTTTCTCTGATCTTGCTAAAGACTTACAGCACAGCTCTTTATTTTCTAGATCAAAGCACATCCCTTTGGGACAGTTTGCCTCTGCAAATGCCTCTGCCTCTTTTAATAATATCTGATGTGGTCAGTGCCACATTGAGAAAGTTATTGACAAATACTTCTTATAATTACAGGTTTTAATCATGTATATGGGTTTTAATCATAAGTACAAAAGTCCTTTCAGAAACTTGAAAAAGCGATTATTTAAGTTGAAAACCTGTTTGTTGAGGGGGAAGAAAACCTACAGAGGTATTTGAGATTATTAGTGAAATGCTGGCCTTTGGAATGTGTGTTTGATGCAGTCATTTATATAATATGCTTTAAAAAATATTTGGTTCATATTGGACTTTCCATATTTAGGGGATAATTTACCTGGGACAGAATTTAGTAATATCTTCCTCCTGTCTAGGTAAATCCGGATTCTGTAGAGTGCTATCTGCAGCAGTTCTGCCTGCCTTTCCTCAGGATCACAAGCCTTCTTCAACACCATCTCTTTGGAGGGGATTTGCCTAGTTGTCAGGTACAGAATGAGAGGGGCACACTCAAACATTTCCATATAAAAGCTAGAGATCAAAAACTAGAACTTGAAGGTGTGTTTTTCATGGTATACATTTTCTATCCTAAGATTTTTTTAAATCATATATTACAGCACTGCAGTTTTCAAAAAATTGTATTATATTCTTAAACTTCAGCAAAGTCATGCTTATTTAATTAGGTCATAGGTGATTGTCTTGTAAAATACCAACATACTTTTAAAACTCGTCCAGCATTTGCAGAGATGGTGTAATTCCACACACAATGGAATTCAGTACTAATTTTCTTAATGCCTCTTAATACTTCATTCTCAGAGAATCTGCATCAGCAGGCAATTATGTTTTGAGTTCCACGACTAATTTAATTAGAGCTTACTGCAGGTCAGCTCCCTCTTTGCCTTGCCTCAACATCAACTCCTTTGTAAAACAGCTGTTAGCTAGTTTGGGGTGCTAAACAGAAAAAAAAAATATTGTGGAGTTTGGGGCTTTCTTGTTTTGTTTTTGGTTTTTTGGATTTGTGGTTTTTATGGGGGAGTTATGTTTTGTTTGTGGGGTTTGGTTTGGCTTGAGGTTTTAAATTTGGTTGGTTGGTTAGTTGATTTGGGGGTTTTTTTATGACAATTTTTTTGTTTCAAGAGTCCAGTTTGAAGTTATCTCCTGAAATTGAACCTTCCTGTGTCACTAAGCATGACTATTTGCATCCTAATACTAGAATACTTTTTAATTGAAATGGATATATTTTTAATAAACTATTTAAAAATTAAGAGTCTAGGTATTAATCTAAACCTCTCTGATTTCATGCCCAAAAAGGAAGATGAAGAATTCACCGTTCTTGCAAGCTGCCTGGGTCTGTTGCCATCTTTTCAGTCAGCTCATCAGTTCACCAGTGCCTCTTGTCTTGATTGGCCAGTGCCAGCATTTGACATGATATCACAGTGGTGCTCAGAACTGGCTTCATTTGCAGGCAGACATCCTGATCAAGTAAAGGTATGGAGCAAAGTTATTTTTTCCAAAACAGTCCTGATATGGAAGCAGGTATTTATTGCTTGATGCGTTATGCACATACACTGTTGCTTTGGCTAAGGATCAGAGAATATAAATTGTAAGTGAGAGAGAAATTGTAATGGGAAATATTGGTAAGTGGATGTGGCTTGAATTGGCTAAAAACAGGAATAAGAACACATGTGAATTCCCAGATTAATCTCAAAATACAGTTCCTGCTAATCTGTTAGATATTATAGATTGCAGTGAAATTAATAGCATTCTTCCCATGATTGGAAAGTAACCAGGTATAAATGCAGTATTTCTTTTCTTTTCTTTTTTTTTTGCAATTTAGGTTTCAAGGTCATGTGCTCTTAAAAAAAATTTGGACCTTGCAAAAAAGATCCCATCTGACCACTATACTCATCAGTTATAAATGCAGAAAAAAATTACTACTTTGAAGGAAAACAAATTTCTGTTTAAACCCACCTCCCCCCCACCACCCCAACATAAAATTGGACAGTGTTTTTAAGAGCAAATGAGAAGAGTTAGGCTTTTCAAAGGAGTATTTAAGACACAGGTAGTATTTAAGACAGGTAGCCTGTCTTGTCAAAAATTGTGAGTTCTGGTAACTTCTTAATGGCGTGTGTCCAATACAGTTTTGAAAAATGGGCAGATGTCTTCAGTTATCATTTACAGAGATTAACTTCAGTTCTGTTTTTGAAAATTTGATTCTGAATTTTTGCTGGGAGAGAGCTTTCATAGTCAGTGCCAGAGTTTGGGAGCAACACCTTGATACTGCCCAACAAACTTAGTGCAGGGAGTGAGAGTCTTTCCTGTAGGTGACTCTTAATCCTCTTGTTTTAGCACTTAAAATATGTCACATGTAGAAAACATCCTTGGGAAAAGTCTGGTGCCTATTTTGTACCTGTTACAAAGGATGAAATGTAATTGCAGTTGGGGAGGGTAATCAGCCAGGAGCATGTGACTATTACAAGGTGACATTTGACTTCTAATTTTGTGAAATGCAAAAGAAATGAGATATTTTTAAACTGCATGTTTCTTTTATTTGGTATTCTCTTTTTTTTTTTTTTTTTTTTTTTTAGAAAATACGAATGCTTTAAAAAAATTGACTGGACTGATATATATTCTTCCCTTATTTGTAGGCTTTGCTTATCCAGGAACCTAAGTGGGACTTGCCACGCCTCCTTCAGCTGCCTGAGAATTACAATACCATTTTTCAGTATTATCACAGAAAAACTTGTTCTGTTTGTACCAAGGTTCCTAAAGATCCTGCTGTTTGCTTAGTTTGTGGTACTTTTGTATGCTTGAAAGGACTGTGCTGTAAACAACAGAGCTACTGTGAATGTGTACTGGTAAGAGAGAGTTAATTCAAAATCTGTAATTGAATCTCACACTCATTGATATTTGTTTAACTCAATTGCTTAGTTTTGATGGTTTCCTTTTCAAAATGTGTTCATATAATCATAGAATAGTTTGGGTGGGAAGGAACCCTTGAAGGATCATCTAGTCTAACCCCCAGTGATAGAGTTTATTAGTGCTTATTTCTGAGGGATAGACCTAGACTGGATTCTGGAGGGCAGTTTACTTGCATAGCAACCTATTTCTCCTTTTTGTGAAGGTCTCACAAAGCCACTGTGTGTAATGTTGACACTTGGTTTTGATTACAGCCAGCTGAAATTGGTTTACATTCGGGTTGTTCATATATTATTTTAATTTTCCTCTGGTTTGTTTCCTTGCTTTCCAAGTACACAGAAAATCAGTCTGTGGTTGATCTGAGTATTTTCTGATACCTGACCACCTACTAAAGATCTACAGACTGTTGTAACTACTTATGTGCTGATCTAAGGTCTTTGACTTTTTCAGTAGCAAAGTTTTCTAGTCAGCATATATCTAAGTTCTTTTGGGAGCCTGAGTTGGATGACATCTATTATTGTTTTTCATACTATGATAAAGGTTTGCTTTGATAGGTTTTCTCTTCCATTGAACATTTATGGAACTATATGGACTTCACAAAACTGTGAGAGCAGTTTCTTAGAGAGGTCTTTACAAATGGGGCATAAAATGTCAGAGAGATTTTGGACTGTCTTGAAATAGTTTGAACTCACCTTTCTCATAATGCTAATATGGTGGAAGAGTAAAGGGTGGGCAAAATTTACAATAGAATTTATAGTTACATTTAAGGTTTCAAGCTTCATGAAAACAATGTTATTAAAAAAGGAATTAAAAATCCATATAATTAATTAATTGTTGTAGTTGATGGGATTATAGCTTCTAGTTGTGACCAAACCATATAGGAAGGGTGCATTTTTTAATTGCTAAATGAATTGATGAATAGAGATTGTGCTAGTCACAGAGATGAATGACATATTCAAGAAAGCAAGAATTAGTTTAAAAAAATTTTTATTAGATTTGTAGAGCCATAGACTAGATCTGTGAATATGGATAGAGAAAGCAAATGTTTAACAATATAGACTGTTGTAAAAAAGGTAATACTATGTTTTTCTGAATACTTTCTCCTGTTTTTGCCATCTATGGAAAATATTTAGTAATCCTATACAGTTTGCTATACAACAACAAATTCAAAATATTGTACATAATGTTTTTGTTTATTTTTTGTAATTCAGTTTTTTACATGGTAACAAATATCCTCCCTTGCTGAGTAGGGAAACATTTTTATATGCAGGTGGTGCTATGGCAGCCCAAGACACTGAATTCTAGTTTGGAGAATTTTGGGGCAGGCTGTCCTTTTGCAAACTGTCTCTTATTCAATAATGTCTGCATGTTATTTGAAGGCAAACAAAATACTATTTTTTAAATTTCTTCTGTTACAAAGTTGACAGCTATTAACATAATCTTTGCACTTTTGCCTTTCCACACTCATAACATTACAGCATTCTCAAAACTGTGGAGCTGGGACAGGAATATTCCTTTTGATTAACGCGTCTGTAATCATCATCATACGAGGCCATCGTTTCTGCCTTTGGGGTTCTGTTTATCTCGATGCACATGGTGAAGAAGACAGAGATCTTAGGTAATGTTTTCTTTACAGCTGTCTTTCATTGTTTGTGCCTCTGTGTAGATCAACTTTGTCTTGTAACATGCAATAACAGATAATAATAGATATCTACCTTCCTTACGTGGAAAAATGGAAAATCCCCATTTATTACAACTTGGACTGACTTTTATTTGCTTGGGTTTTTGGGGATTTTTTGGCTTAGAGGTGTGTAGTCATGATCATTGAGTTATACCAGGAACCCAGCAGACAGGTTACTATGTTGCCTTCCCAACTATGGTTAACTCTGTTTTGTGTTGGGAAACCCTTATCTCCCAATGTTGTTGTTTGGCCTTTAATCAAAAATGCAGTTGGATTCCAGTGTAGGGACAGAGGATAACTTCCAAGCTACACGACTGAGGGAAAAAAGTGATTGTTTCTGGATTCTGCTATCCAGTGTAAGGAAGGGAAGTCCCAGCAGCTACCCTATCAGAAGCAAAAATGAAAACCCCTCACCAATAAAAATGCATGTTTACCCTGCAAAAAAGTTGTATGAGTATTGTGTTGATAATGTAATGAAGCATCTTTCAATTTAATTGGCATATTAACTATTTATTTTCTTCTTCCTTTTTTTTCCTCCACAGGCGTGGTAAACCCCTGTACATATGCAAGGAAAGATACAAAGTGCTTGAACAGCAGTGGGTGTCTCATACTTTTGATCATATCAATAAAAGATGGGGGCCACATTATAATGGCTTGTAAATCATCGTCATCATCACCTACACACCATGTAACTGCTGTTACCATGAATGAATGCATCCTGACTGACAATAGCTTTAACTGAATGGGAGTTTAGCTCCTTGGCTCGGGTGGAAGTGGGTATGGGCATAAAAGGGAAATGGAACTTTGTCAACATGTGTAATTTGTGCAAAATGACCTGTTGTTGCTACAAAAGAATGATACAATAATTGAAATTAAATCCTCAAAATGGTGTGAGCAATCTTACTGCACTCAGTAGTCTATTTTTCTTGTGTTTTTTTAAAGTCCATTATTGTTAAGAAGCACAAATTTACTTGGAGTTGTTTAGAGGCTCCAGGGGTAGCTGTCTGGGTTTTATTTTACTTTGCATGGAGTTGAGTTTTTAGCAATTTTTGCTGAAATGGTGTATATGTCTATTACATCTACTAAGTATGTTGGATAAAATTTCTTTGCCTTTTTTGTGTTGGCTTGAGGTTTTGACTTGATAGGCATTTGTAATTAGGTCTGTAAAACGACTGTGAGACTGCATGGTAATAATTGGTCTGAAAGGTGAATTTTAAAGAGTATTTCACTTATAGAGGTCTATTGAAATATTTCAGGCATTACTGAAAACTTACACATTCTCAGGAACTTCATTTTTTTTTTCTCCATAAGTAAATGAAATAACTGTAAATTAGGTATCTTACTGCTCTTCATGTAATCCAGACACATTTTGTCTTCATTTTTTTTCCAGGAAGGAGCTTTTCTTTTTTTCCTATCATTTGAATGAATTGTTAATGGTAACATACAGAAATTGCTGTAAATAGGGAATTTGTTTGGTGCCCAACATAGCAGATCCCAGTTACAAGCGTAATAACCATGAGCCTGCCTATCATTCCAAACCAGATGTATGTTTCAGAATGATTGGATTAGGAATGTGCAGGCTACTCTAAAAATGAAACGTAATTTTGTATCTTTACTGTCATTTCAGGAGGTTCCTCAATATTGTATTTGTTTAAAGTAATCACAGTTCTTTCTGCTTGGTTTCCTAAAAAGGAAAAAAAAAATTCAACAGAGGTAGCCAAGATGAGCTACCAGTGCATGTGCAGCCTCACTGGATGAATGCCAAAACAATTTATGCTTAGAGGACTAAAAAATTCTTGAGAAGAGGCATAACTGGGCTAAAATCCATAGCGTAAGTAGGTGGGAAAGACTATAGTCAAAATACTGGTATGTAATATATTCCTACTGTTGTTTTTCATAAGTCTTGGACGTTTGTGGGCTATTTCATACTACCAAGCAGTTCCCTGGTAGCTTGGATTTCCACAGCTTGTGTGTAAAATAAACTTTGTATGTGTAAAATAAAAACATCTTATGATAAAGCCACATATACAAAGAAAACAATTCCCCAGTGGAAATCATTATCTAGTGAAAAAGTGTATAGGGGAAATAAAATGACTGTATAGCAATCAAGAACAGACAGAAGGAAAAGTAAATACAATGAGTTTTTCTGGATACCTGCAATTTGAAAAACCCTACAATAAAGGATACTGGTTTTTATACATACATATAAATATATATATATATATTTCAAAAGTATTACACTACTTCCTATAAGATTAGAATTACTCTGTTTCACTGACTAAATGGCTGTGTCTTTTCCAAAATACTACTTTTTTGATACTGTATTATAAGTTCTGCCTGTGATATTTTTGCATTGCTCATTAAGAATATCAGGCCATTTTGTAAGTGTGGTTAAAGAGCAAAAAGATTCTTTACATTGCCAGCATAACATTATTACAGGGCTCATGAACTTGAGTGATCTGTAGTTTGAAGCTCCAGTGCTTTATTTACAAGAGATAATGTGTCCAGAATTTGATTACTGTGTTTTATTTAAAACAGAATGTTCTCTGATTGTGCATATGGATGTGAAGTAAAACTATTAGCCTTAACTTTAACATTTGGGTATTTCATAGTGGTTATTATAGTACTGGTGAATTAGTCACCAGTCAATTTAAAAACAACAAAAAATTACTTGGTTGAAAAATTGTACTTGAATATCCTTGCATGCTGCTAAACAAGGATTTTTATTTCCCCCATAACTTTTAAAATCCTACTTTATTAAGCTAACCTTGAAAAATAACAGGTCCAAACTAGAGTGGTGTGTGTGCGTATTACTCAAATGTTCTGGTGTGATATCCTGTATGAATGATCATTTAAGTACAGTACATTACTGTAGACTCTAAATCAATCTTTATAACACATCAGAAGAGTACAAAACTAGGAATACAATAATTGGCATTGTAAGATATGTTAATAAAAGTCTACTGTCAATCTGTGTGTTCATGAAATTTTTTCTCTCTGCCCCAGTAATCCAAAATGACACTGAATTCCACCCAATAGCCAGGCAGTTATTTAAATGTTAAAACCTTATGCATGCAAAGTATTTTGCATAGAGAGTAAACCTAGTATGTGTTTTAATTTATTGCTTACAGTCTAGTATTTTGCAATAGTAATTTGGATTATTTTACTCATAACTATAGCACTTAAAATAGTGCTTCAGTGTATTCCAGCTATTCCAGCATTGCTGCTGCAAACTAAGTTTAAAGTTAAATTGTTGAGTTGAGAAACTACTTTTGGGAAAACTGCTTGATCTTTTCTGTCAAGTCTTATTCTGGAATAACTATTACTTCAATTTGATGAATGTAATATTTATGTATTAAGTTTTTTCTTTTCTTTTGACCTTTGGGAGATTTGGTAGAACAGTCTTCTTTTAGCCCTGACCTTTGGATAACAGCATCTTTCCTTTTTCAGTGGTGGCCTGAATTTTTTTATGAATATTTTCATCACCCCTGCAATAGGAATCCTACAGTATCCAACAAATGTTATTCTTTACTTCAGATTCCCATGAGATCAGTTCATGTTGTGTGTATAGCCGTCATGGGAGATTTGAGTTTTGTGGTGATTTTGATATGATTTCTATCTAATTTTCATCTAACCCAGATTCTGCTGTTCTGTTTTTAAATTTCTTTTCTCAGAGGTGGGGGCAGTGATGAATGGAGCCTGTCTGACTATTAGCACAGATGAGAATGAAATGATGCTGTTTGCAAAGAAACCCACAGGAATGATCTGAGCCAGTGTGTGGAGGTTCACAGTTCTAAATTACCAACCACAGGATATAAGGAAGTGCACGTAATCAGACAAGACTGGCTCTGTGAGGCAATTTGTGTTCAGTTTGTTTTTGTTTGAGTGAGATTGCTCACTGCAGTAGGTGAGATCTGTCCTGCTGGGCTGATGAATGTCTCCTTTTGGTAGGGCACAGTGCCCAAAGCCCCTACTTGCATGCTTTCTCAGATGGGCAGTATTTCTCTTACACTGAGAAGCTGCTGTGAGTTCAGCCTTGTAGCTTACCCTGCTTCTTGTCCGACTGCAATGTCTAATACATTTCCTATTATAGGATACCTTTGACTCATTACTACTAAGTTTTTTAATAATTTGGATTGAAAACAATTATGCTGGACTTATTCCTCATAGATGGATTTATTTTTCAGTATTATAACAAAACAAAGCAAGATAACCTTCAGAGATTAGAGCTGGAAAAAAACAAGTGTTCTTCATGCCTGATACTGAGAAAAGTATAGTTCAAATATTTACTGTCCCTACATTTTGGCCTTAATCTAGTGACCAGATATGCATGGGTCGCATTTGAATGTAGAACACAAGTGCATGTAAAGCACTTGCCACATCAGAACAACATGTTCTCAGGGATTACTTGTAATACTGGCAAATACCTAAAGTAGATAATGAGCCTTTGTTTTTCAGGTGTCAAGGAATATACTTTGCACCTTGCAGTTGAAGCCACTAATACAGTTTGCTGTGAAAAGTTACTTTCCTTCTGTTTCCTTGAAAGACTGGAGCTCTCCTTTCTTTCATGCCTTGTTGTCTCCCTGTTGTGTATGTGACTGCTTTGTTTGTGTAGTACTGTGCAACAAAAGAAGCCTAAAGCAGCTGGAGAGCCTGCTGCAACTGTACAGCAGTACTTGTGAATAAATTGTATTTTCTCAGGGTACCTGAAGTAGAGATAGCCAGGGGGTGCAGCTCAAAAGTTAGTTTGTAGAGACTGGCTGCTTTCGTGCTCTATGCTGGTCATTTTGGCTTTGTCACACACCAGCTTTGAAAATTTAAAATTAACTTCTCATTTTTTCCAAGTATCTCCACAGGCCCTAAAAGAAACTGCCTTTGTTCTAGGATAATTTCCCATTGTTCTCATAAGAGTTTAGTATGGAGATGGTGTTTTAATCTCAGTTCTGCAACAAGGTACTTGGTGACCATGCTGGTGTAGATATACATATCGTATAGAATAGAGACATGTAGGTTTTGTTACACTGAGATCTTCAGGACAGCTGAAGGGACTGTTACTTATTGTTTCCTTTAGGTTCTCTAGCTGTCTGCTTTATCCTCCTTGTTTTGTCTCAACTTGTAGGCTCCTTTATCCAACAGGAACACTTCCTGTTTGGATCAGTAAGTTCTGCTCTATAATGTTAGATCAACTGGTATTCGAGCAAATCCAGGTAGTAGGGTCTTCCACCATGAATAAATACAAATGTGCACACAGGACTTTAGTGAGATAGGGCCCTTTCATGTTTCATGTTTGTGCTTTTTGCATTTTTTCAAACTTTGCTGCCCTTAACCTCAAATATCCCTCCTCACACAGATATGTTGGCAGTAATCAAAGTCAACAGGAAACTAAAATGGGGTTGTTTCCATAGTCAGGCGTGATTCTGGACAGAATAATATCTCTTCAATAGCTCTATATCAACTTTTTCGTCCTGCCAAAAGCTGTTATCTCAAGAAATAAGTACTTTCTGAGAGTTAAAGAAGATTATTGCCTTTCAATACTTAGTGCAGTATTTGTATGACTAATGCTCACAGCAGGTGCCTGATGTAATTCAAATAACCTTCAGATACCTGGCTATTCAGAAATGGCTCACACTTCCACTTTCTCCTTACATGGATTGGGTATTTTTAGTTACATAACTTCATAGGAAGTCTTCTTACAGAATATTTCCCTTATACAATAATATTTTAAAAAAATTAATTAGAAGGATGCTGTTTTAGCAACATTTAATTCACAGACTGGTGTTCTTTCTCTTTTAATCCTGGGTAAAATTAGGGACTATTAATCAGATTACTCCATGTAGTTTTACAATTCTAGTCTGTCTAAACGAACAAGTAAGAAATCCACAGCAATCTGAAGCTAAGGTACTACAGTAGCAGTGCTCCTCTGCAGGAGAATATTTCCAGGAATGCTGCAGTACATTTTTTCACTGTATATTGCAGAGCTGTGTTGCATCTTGTCCTCTGAAACATATGCCAAAAGACATGTTATGTGTGTGAATACCAAGGTGGTTCCCTAGCAACAGTAAATAGAAGAAAGCTCAGCCCATTCAAGTGATTTACCTTTGTAAGTGTGTGGCAGCAAAGATGGATTTTGAATACTAAGGGAACTCATTAGCTGGAAGAAGAAAAGCAGCAAATAAAGAACTGTAGATACATCTTACCCTGCACTCCTATTGTGTACAGCATAATTGGGAATTTGCATAAGATATTCTTAATGTGAAATATCATCTCATTTTACTCTTTTCTCAGCAGCATTTAATTTTCTGTACTGTGGGGGGAGTAAAATGTTGCTTGTGGGAAAATGTAAGGAGAAAGGACTTAGGTTATTTGGATACGTTCACCTTCTAACTTAATGTCCTGTGTGCTCAGACTTAAAATTGAGTGATAGAGGACACTCAGTTGCTCAGATGTTCATCCACTAAGGGTAAATGCATAGATTTAAATGTAACAGGCATGTGGTGTGACTCTGGGGAATGGTCCATGCAGACCTAATTGGACTCTGATCTTTGTGGGTCCCTTCCAAGCAGGATATTCTGTGATAATAATTAAAAAATAATAATTAGCTATGAGATGTTGTAATGGCACTCCCAGCTCTGTAGAATAAATAATAATTTTATAGTATTTGGGTAATGTTACAGAACAGATTACAGAATCACTGAGTTGGAAGAGACCCTCAAGATGATCGAGTCCCACCCATGTGCTAACATCTCAACTAAACCATGGCACTGAGTGCCACATCCAGTCTTTTTTAAACACATCCAGGGATAGTGACTCCACCACCTCCCCAGGCAGACCATTCCAGTACTTTGTCACTCTTTCTGAAAAAACATTTTCCTAACATCCAACCTATATTTTCCTTGGTGCAGTTTAGGACTCTGTCCTCTCGTTCTGTCAGTTGCTCCCTGGAGAAAGAGACCAGTCCCCACCTGACTACTGCCACCTTTCAGGGGGTTGTAGAGAATGATCAGGTCACCCCCGAGTCTCCTCCAGGCTAAACCACCCCAGCTCCCCCAGCTGTTCCTCACAGGGCTTGTGGTACACGTTGCCAGCTAGACTCTGGCTATTGCTGTCTAGAGTATACAGTGTGTAGGCTCTTCTATGTGTATTTTTGTTGGTTTTTAAAGAAGTCCTTTGAGTCACCTTCATCTGGAGTTTAGGCTGGAATGAATCCAGTATAATTCCAAGTCACTTTAGTTCAGCCATGCTATTTACATTTCACTGCTCTCCCTACACCAGGCATTCCATCTCCCCCCTTCTGTTTCTTGGTGTCTGCCTGAGGTCTGCAGTTTGTGCTTGTGATTTGTAAGGGCTGAACTATGGTTATGTACCTTGCACTTCAGTCTTGGCTAGAACTTTTATATTGTTGACCTGCTTCTCTGCCCTTTCCTGATGCAAGTGTATTTACTCTTCAATGCTGGGCTGCTGCCTATGTAGTTTTGCTGTACTTCTGTGGTCCTTATCTGAATACTCTGCAGCTGTTGGCTTCTTTAAATTATCTTTGCATATATGCATGGAGCTCCAATATTTTTCTCACTACTTCCATTGATTTCAGAGATGTGGTGAAACCTACTCCTACATTAACATTGCTGATATTTCATTTCCTTCACTACTGAAGAATTTTTGAATTTTCACACCCCTTTGCTGTTTTTTTTGCTTGATCCAAGCAGTAAAACTCAGTTGCTTTGCCCTTTCTGTCTTCAGTATTCAGGTAATGCAGTAGTTTCCTATTCAAGCTTTTTCTTCTACTAGTTCAAAAGAGAAGAAAACTACCTGTCTCAGCTAGGGCAAGTCTTTGTATGCAAGTATGCACAGACACATTAAAGGCAGATAATGCCATTTCAGCTGTCAGTTTAAAAACATAACTGCCACAAGACCTTGGCTACCAAACCTCTTGGACAGTTTGTTTTCTTCAAAATAGTGGCAACCCTTAAACAAAGTGCACTTGCATTTATTTTAAAGCTAAAAAAGGAAAACTGGAGCAGCACCTGTGTCACCAGGTAGGACAAGACAATAAAACACAATACACAGTCACCTGGCTACTTAAGAGTTCACATAAAGGTGCAGCTATCTGCATACCCAAAATTCAGAAGTGCCTCAAGATTTTCATGAAAGCAGTTTGAATTTCAGTGGTGTCCTTAAAGTCTTCAGCACTCTTTTTTTCCCTTCCAGCAAACCTGTTTGGTATGATTACATTAAATTTAGATTCACCAGTGTTTATGATATGTGTAGCTTAATGCAATCATACATTCTCTTTTTAATTGCAAGTCCATCTCCAGGCAAAGAAAAATGTACAGAGAGATGAACAGGTATTTAAAAAGTAAGACATCCTAACTTTAAAAGGGATTTACTGTAGTGAATAATGCTTGTGTATTCCCATTTAGATAAGGAGATTTTAAGATTATAAATCAGAGTAAGACAATACACCTCAACTTTTTAGTTACAGATAGCATAGATTCCATTGTAATGATATGTTTTATGATTAAAGTGTTTCCATTTATAATTTGTTGGTTACATGTTTTTCTACAAGTCAGTATATTGTATGACAGTTTAAAAATTAATAGATTGTCAAAAAAACCCTACTTAATGTAGACCAACTGAAAGCGTCTGTGGACTACACTTTGGATTAGCTCATCAGTTAAATTCTGTAGATTATTTATGGCCTGTGAAATATTTTGTTTCCATTCAGTTCTTGAGGCTATAGCATTTTAGAACATTTCATTTAATAACAGCTTTTCACCTTTTGGCATTTAGGCATGACCATATAAAGGACACATTATTTAATTTTCTAATGCAGTCTAAAGTAAGGCTAGGACAGGCTTGCATTAGTGCAGCAATTCTGGAATAGATCTATCAATATTGCACTTATAATCAGAAGTAGTACAACAATTAAGAGCTGTCCTTTTTCTACCTGAGAAATCTGAGATCTGCAAGCAACAACAAAAAGTAACAGCTGCACTTCAATATGACTTGTTTCTGTCTGGCTTCAGAATAAGCAACATTCCTATAAATTGTAGTTTAGGATGGGCAGGTCTTCCTATTACTGCAAACACTACCATTTCCCTGTATAACATTACAAAAATTGAAGGGTTATGAGATCCAGTATTTCTTCCAGCTGAAATGCAGAAGTTAGGATTAAGATACAGGGGAAATAGGCTGGGTTTGGGGTTTTTCATTGTTTGTTTTGGGGTTTTTTTTTAATCTTATATTGCGATAAATGTAGCTGCCTTTCCAAATTCTGTGTTATGGTATTTCAGTGATTCATGGATGTTTCCCTTTTTCATGGTTTGATGCTGGTGCAATGCTAGTGCACCCATGAAAAAATATTTTTCTCAGATGAGTGCTGTGAGATGCAACCAGAAACAGAGCAGGGCAGGCTCAAGCTTAGAAATAAAGAAAAAAAAAAAAAACTATTAACCTACAACTATAATAAAAGCAACACACAGAATTCAAAATGGAAACCTTCTGAAACATTCCTCCTCCTCCCCCCACCGAGTTTCCACCCAAGCACATGAGACAAAACCTTAGATTCTCAGTCAAGTTACTACCCCTCAGATAAGCAATTCTCAGTTCACCAAGGGAGAGAGGAGCCTCTCTTGTACCATAGTCTTCCCCAGGAAACAAGCTGAAAGCTCTTGTGTTTCCATGTCACACATGGCACCCACTGCCCAGAGAAAATCTGCCATCGTGACACCCTCCCTCCCTCCCTCCATGATAGAGTGCTCTCAGCACCATTCATGGACCAAAACTGCTTATGCAGTTCCCTTTTAAGGGTGCTTTGCAAAGTACCAAAGAATAACCATCTCTCATCTGGGAACAACAGTCCCCCCCATTTTCACTCCCTCTGGAGTTTTTTCTGAAATACTCACTTCCTTGTCAACCCAGGACACCCATCCCGAAAGGAAATTTCATTTCCTTTCATGAAGGGAAATGAAATTTTGCGATTTCAATGGGGATCAATCTTTGGTCCAAGTCCCTGCACTTGATGGCATCCCATGCCTTTTGATGGCTTTGAGTTTGGCGAAGATTTTTTGTTTTTAGTATCCATGCCATGTGTCTCATATTTTTCCCTCAAAGTTCTGTCTTCCTCCTTGATTTTTTTCTCTTGATTTTGCAACATCTGTGCGGTTAGTTTTGGCATCTTAGGCCCTTTGCACTGCACCTCATGTAATCCTGGTCCATTTTCTTGTAGTCACTAAATGTCCTAATTTCCTGGTATTTTGGGGTTTTTTCCAATTGCATTTCATTTTATCATATCTCCAGAGTGTTTGTAAGTTTTTCTTTTCTTTTCACAAGATTTCATTTCCCTTACTGGAAGTTCAGTTATACTTACAAAGCCACTACCATGCAAATTGCTGCATCATGGAAGACCACTGTGTTTGGAAATCCAGTGTGGGATATAAGCATGGCACTTGTGTAGCTCCAACCCAGTTTAGTCACCCATCTCGACTGTACCTTGACTGTAAGTGGCTGTGTTGAACAGGCTGCAGTGTTTGGAAACACAATTCTAGCTGGACAGCCAGGGCCTAGTGAAAAGGGATTAAAAAACCATCAGCATCAGAACAAAACAAGTAGGTAAAGGAAGATAAAGAAAATTATGAAACAAAGAGTTTTGTAACAAAACTCACAAAAGTCTAGATTGCGTGAGCCAAAATTATGTAGCTATAAATTAGGAAATTCCTATGGTTCAAAAACATAAGAATCTGGGAAAAATGTGGGAATAACTAGAGCTTCTGGATTTGACTATGAAGGAGTTCTTGAGAATAATGAGGAACATTTAAGGCATACATGCAGAGTATTGCACAAAGATGTAATTTTGCCGAGTCTTCGTGCTTCTTACATGGTAAGAAATATTCACATTTTGGAACCATGTACACGACTTATGTTTTAAAGTATGTTATAACTTCTGTAAACTCAGGGCATATAGGATTAAACATTTGGATCCACCTTGAACAAGCTTTTTGATGGTCAGATGTGTGTCTCATTATTAATTGCTGTCTATATTACAATTTGTTGTCACATTGTTTATATAATTCCAAATACAACAGGGCCATTTACTTAAGACTTGGGCTTTATGATCCTTCTGGGTCTCTTCAAACTTTGATTCTGTAATTTTAAAATTGCTGACAAAAGAGAAAATAATGGCTTATGATGAAGAATTTGTATACTACAGTGTACAAAATTTGAACAAAACAATAGTGTGAAATGTTCATCAAAACTTTAGAGACTCCTGTATCACCTCAGATTCTTTCTAATGCTGTGAGGGGCTAAACTCAGAACATGCTTAGAAATCATGTTTTCTACTGACCATCTGAATCAAGGTTTGACATCAGTTATTTTCAGTTTTGATAAAAGATTATCTTGATATAATTTACTAGAATGTGGATAGCAGGAAAAAAGTGTGTCTATAAGATTACAAAGTACAGAGTTCACTAACCAAAAGAGGGTAAAATAAATTACTGCACCTTGGTCATAATGATAGTTTCACTGTTGGAAACTTGTTAAAACAACGCTGGTACAGCAATTAGTCAAGGTGGTTCTGAAAGAGTTTTGCAGAGAAATCCACTGGTCCTCAGTCTTTAAAGTTTGCATCTTAAATACGTACGAAAAGATCTATGGATATAAAGCTCTCCGCTGCCAGCCGCGGGGAGGAGCAGGGATGGATGGCCATGATGGGCTGGCCAAAGGCAAAAACTGCTGCAGGAGGCTGAGAGAGACGGAGCCCCCGTGATGGGTTCGCTTGGAAAAAGCATCGGCATATCGACCAAAAGAATAACCTCTCGGTTTCCTAAGATTTTTTGTAAACAAAGTGTCAAAGAGCAATACATACCCGCATTTCTTCTCATCAATCAACCTGAAAATTGGGTATGACCGAACTCAATTAAGTCAAATAGTTACAAAAGGAGAAGCCCAAAGACGGGACTTCTCCCCGTCCTCACACCTTAAAGGGAAGAAATGTTTTATAAAACCGTTTCCTTCACCACGACCCATTTCTCAGAGCACAGACAGAGCTGCACTCGCAATTCATTGTTTTCCACAGTGAACTGAATGCTCAGATGGGACTCAGGCGTTCACTCCCAGCGATGCCGCTAACTATGCCCACCTTCCCATCTCTTTTATTCCCTCAAAGCTCACTAAACCTCGCCTCCCCTTCCCGCGGGCCCCTCTCCGGGGTCCCGGGGCCGCGCCCGCCCTGAGGGGCCGGCACGCGCCGCTCTCCGCGCGGGGCCGAGCGCCGCCCCCGCCGCTCTCCGTGCGGGGCCGCTGCCGCCTCAGCGCTCGGCCCGGCGGGCGAGAGGCCGCTGCCCCGGCTCCTCGGCCGTGCCGAGACAGAGAGAACGGGTCTCTCAGGTGTGCCCAGCTCCCGCCAGGTCTCCGGCCCTGCTGGGTCGCCCCGCCGCCGGCTGGGGTGGGAGTCGCGCCTCAGCCGAGAGGGGCTTCGAGATGGCGTTCGCCATTTGCCTTGCAGTCCTCTGGCGCTCAGAGCCGGGCAGGGGTTGTCACCTCTCTAGCGAGTCGCTGCTGGCAGGGCTTATCACTGTCGCCGGGAGCCGGTCTTGGCCCCAGCGGAGTCTGCTCGCAGCCCCGCGGACTTAGGCGGGGAAGGGAGGCGGCCTCAGCCCCGCTGCGCTGGTCCGGGCTGCCGGGGGACGGGGGCAGCGCCGCTGGAAGCGCTGCTGCTGCGGCCGTGCCGGTACCCCGCCTCCGAGGGGGCGACCAGCTGTACCTGTTTTTCCAAAATCATAGGTAATGAGTGCTCAGGGAAAAAAAATCTCCATGATTAAAAATGGCAGAAGATACTACAAGGCAAGAAGTAAGTAGGCGTGACACGGGATTCAGGTCCATCGGAACAAGGCCATGAATAACTGAAGAGAAGTTTCTGTAAGTTCCCTAAATAGATCTAGCTCTAGTGTATAGTATTTCCTTAAGCGACCTATAGTAACCAGTGGACCATAATATACATTGCAAATACTATGATAACACTTGATAAATTTATTTAAGCATATGGGTACATAGAGGTATGCAATTGTTAGCAAAAGAAAGGAAAGGTACTGTTATCCATAGACAATGCTGCACACAGATTGAGACCAGGGTTACTTAAAATGACTTCCTATTTATTCTCTGAAGTGGTGCTGAAATGCGAATTTACTTTTGTGAATACAAAATGGTTTTTGGTTTTCATTTTTGAAAGCTAGGTTTTCTTACTTCATCTGCCCTTCAAATGCTGCACTCTGGAATTTCAGTTTCATTGCACTGGAAACCAAGGATCAGTGTTTTGAGGTTTTCTGGAATTATTAGGTGGAAAATTATGTTCTTGTACAGAAATTTCAGTTAGCATGATGTATAGTAATAGAGGTCACTGTCAGCAAGTTAGATGCAGTTACTGAGTTTTTTTCTGTCAAAAGCAATAAATTGTATCTTAACCTACTGTGAAGTCTTGCAGAATATGTTCTGAAAACACATAAAATACTTTTTCAAGACCCTTTTTATATTCCCAAACTGAAGTCCAGCTCATTCTTAATGTCAAATTCAAATTGTAATGCAGTTAATATTCCAGATTTTTATAATTTAATCCTTCAAATGTTAATCGAAGTTGGTGTTAATTTTTGACATTGTAACACAAAAATTAAAATAGAGGTCACCCAAGTTTTATTCAAACAATAAAAATGTTGCTTAAACAAAGCAGAGCTATTTTTCCTTTGGACTAAGATTTTCTTATAGTAATCTGGCTAGGAGACAGGGTGGATATAAATTTCTAAAAGCCATTTCAGACCCTTTTAAAAATGAAAGTCAGTTTAAGTGGCAATGGGTTGTTTTAGAAACAGGGAAAATAGGAACTTCTGTGCTGGTATGTGCTGCTTGGTGGTGTTCCATGGTTAGGAGGCCTTGGGAACATTATCTGCAGCACTGTGTGTGCACGTGGAGAGAGGGCCACTGCGTGATCCCTTCCTCCACATTATGTGCTGCCCTGCTGGTGTATGTGCAGAGTAAGTGAATTCTCCAGTATCATCCAAAATCCTTGATGTGAAGAAATAATGTATCTGTGTTATTGACTTTCTGACTGCAGAGAAGAGGGATTTAGTTAGCAGTGCAGTGGCTATTTGGTTGCTTTAAGAACTTGCAGGACTGGTTTTGCAGTTTTTGCCAAATGCTTTCTCAATAAAAAGTTCATTGGACAAAGACAATGATTCTTGCTGTGCTAGTGCCTGGAGAGGCTCACTAACAAGGGATTCCTCAGTGCAGGCTGTCTGGGGAAGAGAAACATTCTGTGTTACAAAGACAGCAGTTACTGTCATTAGCAGCCTTCTGGCCACTGAGAAGCTGGAGAAGAAGGGGGTGATGAATTAAGTGCTGATGCACAGTGCCATGCTGTGAGAGTAATCAAACAACATTTGTGTACAGGAAGGGGGTTTGAAGTCCTGAAAGTTATCATAATGGTTTACTTTTGTTCTGTTTAAAGATTGGGGTTTTGTTGTTTGGGGTTTTTTTAACCTAGCCCTAGTTTTAAGTTATCACCTGAACACACTTAGTGAGATACATTCTGTGCCTGTAGCTTCTCTTTTCCAAACTTACTGCCCCTAGAAGTGAATTCTCATGATCCAGGGAAATACAAGGGAGGGCCTATGGATCAGTAACAGAAAAGGAGAAGGAGGGAAAAGCCTGAGCACAACTGGTCAGGTGAACACTAAACTTTTTATCACTCTACTCTACAGCTGAACTTGACTAATGTAGAGCCAGGGAACACAGAGATGTCTTGGGCTTGACTGCTGTAGGGAAGTTGGGAATGCTCTGCACCTGCAGGAAGAATCAGTACTTCATTCAGCAGAAATTTTTCTTTTGTTGTTAGTGTTCTAATTTTCATGAGTTTAAACTGAACTGTACTGCAGCAGAATAAGCAAGCTGCAGTGGGGCTGGCAATCATCCAGGACAGAAGTTCAGAGTGGCATTTTTAGTAAAGACTCCTGGATTACATGTGAAAATATGGAGGCATATTCCTCATAGTGCTAACCTGAGGAATTTAACATGAGGACTCATTTGCTGTGATGGATTATGTCTCTGCTGTTTGATAAAGCTATGTAGCTCCTAAAATTGAGAGGGGTGATAGGAAGGTAAGGGAGCTGCAGCAGGAAAATCTAAAAGGACACAGTGAGGGTGATGTCACCTGGGGGGTTACAGTGTGCAGCTGAGGGAAACATCCATTCCTCCGTGGACAGTGGGGTAACTGCTCTTCAGGTAGAAATGGAGATGATAAATTAAATGCATTAAATCAATCTTCTGCTAGTTCCTTCCTTACTTGTTCTGTTTTTCATACATCTTTCACATCTCTGCACAGCTCTTGTTTTGAGAGTTGAACGTGTGACATAAATAGTGAAGAAACACAGCACCACATCAGAAATCTGGAAAATAATTTGATAAACTTTTTTTATTTGTGCAAAATTGCTGC
Source organism: Passer montanus (assembly GCF_014805655.1). Taxonomy (NCBI): domain Eukaryota; kingdom Metazoa; phylum Chordata; class Aves; order Passeriformes; family Passeridae; genus Passer; species Passer montanus. The sequence continues at coordinate 9,197,113 of NW_024356504.1, read as the reverse complement.
AAGGATTTTTTTCCCTCTCTGGGAAAGAGACTTCTCTGAATAATGCCTTGTATAAGGCCATACATACTTCCCTGTTGCCAAAGCTGAAAAGCTGTATGGCTGTAACTAGAATGGCACTGCTCTGGGATAAGTGACTGGCAGAGTAAGGCTGAGCTTTTCCATCTGAATGCTGTGCAGTAGGGAAAAGCTCTGCTGAGCACAGCTGAGAATTGGCCTGTGGTAATGGCATGTGGCTGGGGGCAGGAAGTGTGACATTTTTCATTCACTGGTGCTGCTGCTTTCAAAGGAACAAGTCGTGTCACAGCTCCTTTCTGACTGGCCCTCTTTTCCTCCACCCTCATCTAGTTTGTTCTTCACACATGGCCTCTGTCCTCTTGTGTGGAGAGGGAGGGACTGACACTGTATGTGGGAAAAGGAGACATTTGCAGAACTACATGTACGAAAACAGTGGACTAAGCTAATTTTACAATATTTCTTATGAAACAGATGAAAATTCAGGAAAATTTATTAATCTCCTGAGGCATGGTAGCACACTGAATGTGGAGAAAGGTGCATTCAGTACACTGGGGAGTGTGGAATATGTTCAGCCCACCTGAAATAATAGCATAATTATTGCTATCAGTCTCTTCAGCTGTTTTCCTAATATTCTGCATGGACTTTTTTTTTGTTTGTTTTCCTTTGACCTTTCTCACATTACATATGCTTTCCAGAATGTACAGGAAAATTTCATCTCCTTCAGTCTCATGCCAGTACTGTGGCAGAAATAATAGCGATTTGTTTACCCCTCCAAGTCACAAAGCAATGCTTGCAGTAACCCCTGGAGATTTCTGTAGTAAGCAACCTGAAACACTTGAAAGGGATATAATTTCCAGTGGGGTCAGTGTTCATGGCTGAAAGCTTCAACTTTATATTAAGCTGGGCATTTTGGTGAAAAAAAAATAAAATATCTACTTGTATTTAATCTGAGTTGAATTTCTATTCCCACATTGTGTGCAATGACTGAAAATAGTGTATTAAATAGCAAGGTCAAGTCTATAAAGCATATAGTATCTCTGTTAATAAACACATGCTTCCTGCCTTGTTACTTGGAGGAACTAATATTAATCTCAAGAACTAATTGTTCATCTTCCTTTGTGTCTAAAGGTGGGAACCAGCCACTTTACTTTTGGCTGCATGTGATTCAAACCTGTAGGGAGTTGAGATTAAGGTATAAGAAACAAAGGTGAATTCCAAGTAAGGGGAAGCATTTAAGTAAGGAAGTTAAATCTCTCGATCCTAGTTTCCCAGAGGCACCATGCAGACAAATACTTTATTTTCCTGAGTGATGCTCCCCTCCAGGCTCTATATGCTGGTCCTATTTTCTCATTGTTGTGAATGTCAATTTAAATGTCCAACTTCCATGTGGATATTCACATTTGAATACTTAAGATGAGTCCTATGTCTCCCACCCCTAGAATTAGGAACCTAACATCTAGATGGAACAGTATGAAGTGCCTGGACAGATAATGTAATTTTCTGAATGCTGTCCTAATCATTAGTGTCTGCTTCATGGCATTGAAAGTAAGAATAAGAATTCTGCAGAACAGAATACAGAGGAACTAGGAAATTCTCTTTTGAGAGGATAAATTTGTGTCAATATCTCCTTTTGTCCTGGCAAGGTTTCTTACCTTGGTTGGTACTTTCTAGTTGCCATCAGCAATATCCAAACACACAAGTTATGTAAATTCCAGCCTTTGCCCAGATATCTGTAGCTTTCATTCCTACTGTGCCATATTAAAAGTTAATTGGATGACCCAGTTTTAAACCTGAAATACAGTATGAACCTAGAGACTGTATCAGGGCAGTTGTAAGTTGCTTGAAGAGCACATCCACAGTGTTTGGTATAAAAAGCTGGAGGCCAAAATAGAGTGTTGGAAGCACATTAGCAGTTAATGACTGAAAAGAGAGGTGACCAGTGGAATGGGAATGTATACAACCACCATATAATAAAAATCAGGTATTTCTATTTTAGTCAAATTCTACAGTGTGAGAGACTGGTATGAAGACAGTTGAAGGGACTGTGTTCACCATTCCCCTGCATTACAATAAAACACCATCTGCTTCTTTCCATGTGCTATTTAGTGTTCAAAATAGATAAACTGAGCTAAGTTTCCTTTACAACTAAATCAGACTGTAAGCTTTGTATTTCTGTTTCATTCATCGTGTGCTTTTAAGGCCTCCTCATGTTCTTGTTAATAATTCAGCTTTTGCCTGTTCTAGGTGTATTGCTCAGAGAGACAGTACATTTTGCTGGGTTGAGCATATGGCTGACAGGAGCTATGTCAGGTAAGGATTTCAACCTTTAGTTTTTCACCTATTCTCTTTTGTTGTTAGTCAGCTTTGGAATAGAATTATAATGCAGTCAGGTTTGTAACAACTGCTAGCTTGGGTGGCCTGTTACTTTGAAATATCTGGAAAAATGCCAGAGATCTCAAGTGTCTTGAAGACTGTCAAGCTTTTGCTTTTTCTGTTTCTTGTTGCAACAGATGAGAACGCAGCAAGTCCTGAAGCAAATCAGTTTAGGTAAGAAAGTTTTTAAATGTTGTCATCTGTGGCACCCTGGAGAAAAACTAAGTGTGTTGTTCTTACTTCCATAAAATAGATGAATTCTTGTCTTGTCTCATTCTGCTAAAATGTCATAATTGTCTTAGAGATGTCATCTGGTAGCTGGGGACTGTTTCTCTGCTTGGAGCTGTATTTATTAATTTTTTTTTTTTTGCTTGTTTCTCTTGTAATGAAGTTAAGCTAGTGAGCTGGGTAAAATTCCTAATTTCGTGTTAATGTCAAGAACACTGTGAAAATTATGGAGAACATGTAGCTAAAGTTAACAGTTACTGAGAGTTGTTGCTTTGCAAGAGGCCTTCATATTTTTCTGTATGCCCATACTTTTCTGTAACAGCCCAGCTCTACTTGATAGGTTGCACTAGAGGTGTAATTCCCTTAGTGAACACTCCCTAAGGGTCCAACTGCCCGTGCAATTTTGGGCTTTTTCAGCCCCTTCTCTTTCTAGTGCTGTTCAGAAACTGCTTGCTGAAGAGAGACTTTTGAACTGAGTGGTATGTGGCATGATGAAATACAAATCTCTTTGACTGGTAAAATTCTTAGGTATGGTTTTTAGGTAGCTCTTTAGTCTCGTCTCTGAAAGGAAATTCAGTCCTGAGTTTTCTACAGGCCTTACCTGTTTTCTTCCTTCAAAAGAGTGATTGTTATAAACCATACCTTAAAGGCTATTAGTTTTGACTTATGAGTTTGTAGTGTTGATAGTTATGATGTGGGGCAGTGCCTAAAGTATTGGAGGAGGTATAATCTTTTACAACCTTGATACAATAAGAAAGGATGGATTGTGAAGAGTGCAGCCTGTACTGCTTTCATTATAACTCCTGTCTGAAGAATTGACTCATGGTATACCTTTTCCTGCTTGGGTTCTTTGCCAAAGAAATAAAATGGTAGCTTTCTTTCTCATCGGGATTCACGGCCCTGTCAGTGTCAACCTCTTGTGAAATGAAACCTGGGGCTTTCATTATCAAAAAATTTAAAAAGTAGAATCAATTCACTGAAAATATTAATGCTGTTGGTAACAATTTCCAGCTAAGGATTTGTACATTGTAAGTATTAGCTCTTTTTTAAAAAAAGCCCAAAGTTCTTGCATGGAATACCTATGTATGTGTATAATAACAAGAATAACTCTTTTTAAGTCATTGTGATAATGGAGCTAATGACAAGACAGTTGGCACTGTCGCGCTAAGGTGATCTTCACCCTTGCAAGACAAAATGTAGTTAGATTAGCACAATTTTTGCAGAGATGCACAGTTATCCACAGTTAGCATGACTCCTGCTAGCTAGCAGATGCCTGTGTCCTTGACAAAGCTGTTTTTTGCGAGATAGATATATCTATGGAATGCACAGTGATTTGTAGTATATGCCATAGCTTCTTCTCCAAAATGCTTTGAGACTTGAAAACATATAAATGTCTTTTGGGGACTATGTAGAGGATCTTGTGGGGTGCAGTGATGATACCTTTACTGGTAAGGCTGCTCTAAACCCAATCTGTGTCAGATTGTCACAGTACCAAGTAGATCTTCTACTCTATCCTTGACACAGTTGTGACTCTCCAGTGGAGGCTGTACTGAACTTGTAGGTATGCAGTTGTGCCTTACTTTTGCTGCCTTCCCAGCCTTTCCTCTTTCTTACATTTGGACCCAGGTGTGCAGGTCTCAGATAGAACAGCCGGGACAAGGAGATGCAGGACTGCAGGTAAAAAGCTCTATCTTCTGCTTGTGACTTTAAGGAGATAGAAGTTTTTTGCACAACAGTTTTTTAGGAGAACTCTGTGTTGCTAATAAGCAACATATTGTAAATGTTTTGGTAAAGGCTTTATAATATCCTACAGTGGTGGAGGTATCTTGCAAAGGGGAGGTCACTTATTTTACCATGGGCAGCTAAGTACAGCTGTAAGCAGGCACTACATAGAGATTTGAGATTCATATGGAAATGATGTGTTGTATGTAAAAATGGGTAAAAGAAGGTAGAGACACCTCTGGCACTTTTTTGTGGATAATAAAGGAAAATGTAGAAATATTTAAGGAACATTTTCTCCTGGCACTGTAATCTGATACAACAGAAAATACTGCTTAAAACAGTTTGGAAGAGTGCTGTCTCCACTCATTATGATTTCCTGGGTAGGTACAGAACTAGAAGAGTGGTCTTGATCCCAAAGGGAATCTTGTCTTTGCATTTGATTGCTTCTTGGAAAAAGAAAAATCCCATCCACTGTTTTGTTTCCTAAATACTTCCCTGCACAAGCAGAATTTACTGAACTCTTCCAGGTGAAAATTTTCCTGATTTCTAGTAGTGTTCTCTGCTACTTCTACCCTCAGCTTAGGCATTGTGCAAATGTGACAGAAAGAGGGAAATGGTTCATGGTAGTTCACTGTAAGAATAATTTGTTCTATTAGTCTTTGCTGACCAATGCTCTTGAGAGTTCTAAATCTCTTCCATGGACTTCCTTCTGCTATTCTCTGTTCCCCAGCCTGGCATGAACAGAAGGTAGAAATGAACTGTGATTAATTTGGGCCTCAAAGACAGACAGGACAAACATTTTCAGTAACTCTCCCCTCCACCCCCTTTCTCCCTCTCTTTCACTCTCTCTCATTTTTTATTGTTTGTAACTGTGTACAGAATATATATGAAATTTTAACAAAAAATAAGAATTACTATGAACAAGAAAAAATAGAAATTGACAAGTAGCTTAGTGTGATGCAAAGATTTTTCAGAGTAAAGGTTGTCTATAGGACTAAGGTATCCTGAAGTCAGTCCTCTGAACATATACCAAGACTCTGGCTGATGGATTTTATTGCAAATGCTTAGCATCTCACTGCAGATTTTGCAGAATCTGTCATCCTAATGAGGCATTTGTTTTAAAAAAACATTTTTAAAAGCTGTTATTCCATATAGGTGAGGTTTTTTTTATTCTGAAAAAAGGAAAAATTGTTGCAAAATTCCCTGTCCCAGTTATTGCATACTTTTTAATACCTTAAAAAGTATTAAAAACTGGAGGTATATGGAGAGCAGAAGCTGTTCTGCTTCAGGGTTCTTCAAGTTACTGATCTGTAAATATGTCACTGGACAGCCTGGATGTGAGTAATATTCACTGACCTCCTCTCTGCCATGGGACAATCCTGTCATGTTGTAGTTTGTCCATACAACTTGTCTATAAGCTGTTTGATACATCATTCTATTTGCTCTACAGAATTGGTATAAAATCTGTTCTGAAAGAAAAAAAATAAAAACCTGATATTGAAAGAATGCAATATTGCCTTTGATAGCAGTTTTCCTGCAGAAAGGAGGAGGAGTTGTAAAACATATAAAGTGGGATGGCCATTTTCATGTCTCCTGGTGTATTTTTACACTGTTATTTGAAAGCTACTGGAAGGATGAATGATAGATGTGATTAATTCCAATTCACTTGTAAGAAGAGGGCATGTTTGGTGCACATCTTGTTGTCTCCACTTGTTCTCTCATCATTTCTGTCAGTTGTTACATGAATGATCTTTACAACTTGTGTTTAGCCTGTGAAATGGATATGAAGACCTGTCAGACTACCTTTTGCAATATATTTTCTTCTGAGGAAACAAACCTAACGTAAATGTCATCTGCAGTATGAGCAACTGTAGCAGATTGAGCATTGAATTAATGGTTCTGAGAGGCCAGCCTGGAGAGATGATGAGATAAATACAGTAGATATAGTACATAATTCAGAAAACTTCCTGTGATTAAAAATGAATTCAAGGTAAAAGAGCGTATCTTCAAAAGTTAAGAGTATTTAAAAATCACTTTATCTTTTTTAGTTTTGGAAAATCATGAAAGTCATTTACAACTATGTTAATGAGGAAAATTCCCCATTAGTTAAATTAAAAGGTTATTTTTCAGCTGTTGATTTTACATTGTTTTGTAATAAACATTTTATATATGCCAAAAGGTAAGCAATTTGCTTATAGGTATATTCATGGTTTGTGGTGAGACACTTCTTCTTAGTGAAGAATGATTATAAAACTAAACTTTTTGTTGTATTGAACACATATTGTCATCAAATGAGGAGGAGGGACTGGTGATGGATTAGGTGACTTGAATTTAACAACTGCTAATATGTAGGAAAGTGATGTTAGTTCATCTCCCTTGCTGATGTTTGTTTTATAGCTCCAGAAGCAATTTATATGCTGGCAGAAGGTTTGGAGTCTCTGCAGAAGTCAGCTAATGATAAACTAAAGAAATATGTGGATGATTCATGTAAGGCTAAGTTGCTTCTCACTAGGGATAGTTTGATCTCGTTCCAGTTTCAAAGAGTGAAGGAATATGGTGACTGACCATAATAATAGATATTGTAATACAGAGAAACTAACTGATTTAATAACTAGGCAAAAGGTGATAATATGGTGATTTCTGATGGCTTGAGGTTGCTCAGCTGGGAACTTCACAGAATTCAGCAGCACTCCCCAGAAAATGTGTTTGGTTTCATGTTCCCTCATAGCAGCAAATTGGCTGCTGTGAAAAGAACACCTGTTGACCAATCTGCCAAAAGCCTTTGGAATAGAAAATTCATCTACTGTCCGAGCTGGAAAGTGAGTGCTCTTTGTGACAGGCTGAAAGACTGGGGATGAAATATATACAAGGAGCACCTGAGAATGCAATATTGTGTACTTGTTAAATCAGATAAAGTGCTTTCCCTTTATGCAGGGTGTGGATTCTTCACCATAAAAAGTTATGGTGAAGAATCCACACCCTGCTTCCCCCTTCTTAAATTAGGGTGATGTTTCCACATGTGAAAATTCTGTGTCCAGCGTCACATCTTTTCATGTCTGATTACTTCCACAAGAACTGAAATGGAAAAAAACCCAAACATTTTAGGCTTCAAGGTTATACTGTGGACAAGAAGGCTACAATGATGGCATTTTCTCAAGGTATGGTTTTTGATAAAGTTGTCTTAAAGTTTTGTTGTATTTGCCTCCCCATGCTGTAGTGTTGCTTTTATTCTTTATTTAATATGATTTTTCTGATCTTAATGATACATCTGGAAAGATGTGGAAAATATAGTGGTAGTTGAAGTTTTAATGGTGAAAAACTACAGTCAGTTTTGGGTGATGCACATATATAAGCTTTATTTTTCTACCTGAAATATGGAGTCATCTTCCTAAGTAAATTTTAAATATATCTAATACTGTGTTGTACAAGAAAAGGAAATTATTAGGAGTGGTTCAGGAGACATTCAGAATTAAATGATCTTTGCTAGTCCTTTACAGACAGAAGTGAGAAGGCTGTATTCCTCCTTATTAAAGTCTTGATGACAAATGAGTATTAATATTTCATTAGGCAGAAGAATACTTTGTTAGTGTTCAAACTTGATCTTACTCTTGCATGAATTCCAGAGATGTACAAATCAGAAAATTTTTATAATTTCTGGCAAAGACTAATTTTGTTAAATAATGCATACTGAATTGCCAGGATTCTATAGGAGCTGTTATTTAATAGAAGAAAGAAAATTATTAAATTTGAAATTAGGTTTTAGGAGAGAGGATGTTTTTAAAAGCTGTCTCTAAAATTAGATTCTACTTTACAGTGTGGCTTTTTGTGTAATTAAATATTTGCTGTCTAAATAATTACTTAACTAAGAACAGAATGTCCTTATAGCCTCAAATGCTTCCTTATTCTGTGTGAAGGAGAAAAAGAAAAAGAAAAAATACAAAAAGGAGTTTCCTTGCCTTAAAGTATTTGCATAACACATTCCACACTACATTCCTTTTTATTTCAATGAATGTTTTCTATAGAAACAGTGTTGACGTAAGGAATGGACAATAAACATTCGTTTAAGAGTCTGTGAACCCAGGTAATGCTGTAGCATGTGCACCTTCATTTGTCTTCCTTTTTAGAAGGTGAAAATAGTGATCATGAGAAAAATGTATCTGGCTCATCTGTTAATCCGGCTCTTTGATCGCACTGGGTTTGCGTCTTGATATACGCTCGGGGATCTGTAGATCTGCAGGTCTCACTGCTCATTGGTTTGAAAAGTGTGCCAGCTTCTGCATGTTCTGAGGGAGGCTAGCAGAAAAAAGGCTTGAGTAAAGCACCAGTAGGCACTCTGCAGTGTGGGCTGGGCTGCCCTGTGAGGGCAGATGAGCCAGGAGCCATGGGTGCCAGTGAGGCAGCAGGCCCACGGCCACACTGAGTGTGGGGCATCCTGTCAGGACCCCAGGCAGGCATGGGGACAAGCCCAGGGATGGCAGCCAGTCAGCTGACAGTGCAGGGACAGCCAGGCCAGTCTGGAGGAGCAAGGCAGACTGCAGGTCTCTCAGGAAGATCAAGTCCGTGGGTTAGTGCCTGAGTCTGGATGAGTGGGGTACATGCATGGGCAGAGACATGGCTGGAGGGTAGCCTGGACAGGGACCAAGGGCGATAGCCTCTGACTAAATGCAGCTTCCACAAGAAGGAAGTGCCCTGAACTGCGAGCTTTTGCAAAATAGCTGGGCATTATTCTGGGCTCATTGTTGTAGTTGATAGGCAGTTTTATATGCTGCTCTTCTTTTAGTCAGAGCTCACATGGATTCATGAACTCCTTCATTATGTCAAAGTACAGCCCACTCAAGACTGTAGTTCTTCTGGCATGAATGACTTCAGTTGCTGACACAATCTAATTGCCTTGTCAAGGATTAATTCTGGATTTTGCAGTATTTTCCTTAAGTTCTCTACCAGTGACCTATTTAACTTTGAAATTTGCATGATCATCTCTTCATCTTTTGACAGTCACAGTTTTAAAGTGTTTCCTTTGTACATGTAGGGAAATTCAAACCTGCAATGGATTTTGTTTTTATGTGGAGTGCCGTATGGCTTCTGATTTTGACATTGCACTGCACTTCCTGCACTGTACTTCCTTTCTACATCTGAATTAGCAAATATATCAACTGCTTTAGAATCTGTCATCTGAAAGATTTTTTCCTCCTTTTTCACTGATAATCAGTATTTGAAGCTACAGAATGAACTGTGGCATACATCTCATTTTTTCTCCTCCCTTTTTATTCCTTTAATCTAGGAGGCCTGTGAATAATTTCTGAAATCACTGTAGATTTTGAGGTCCTTGAAAGAGTTATTGTTCAGAGAACAAGTCCAGCAGAATGTAGCTTTTCCTAACCTGTCTGTGTCAGTTGGGTTGGTTTTTTCTCCCCTAAATCTAAGACACAAATTTGCAGTTTCAAAATCATTATTCATTTGTAGCTGACCTTTCTCAGTAGTGATGAGAGCAAAGCAGCATGGGTAGTCTGTAACATTGCTCCTTAATGTTTGCAGTAGTACCTTTGCTTCGTTACAACATCCTTCAAAAATAGGATTGCATGCTAAACCACGAACTTCAGCAACGTTCATTATTATCACATGCAGCTTCTGTTAAAAGACTTCTTTAAATATGAGACATCTTGATTCCATTTATGTGTCTGCTTAAAGGATGGTTGTGAATTTACAACATGACAAATGTATAAAAAGTAAATGTTACCATTTAGAGAGGGTTTTTTTTCCCTGAGGTTTGGCCATTTTCCAGATAATGTTATCCTTCACAATGGACTAATAGATTGTAAGAATTTGAGCCAAATGAGAATAATAAAGTGTGTTACGGGGTAGGTGAGACTTTTCACATGAGACCTAAAGCAGTCAACTTCTCCAGAAGGTGGAAAACAATTATTTGATGGACAAACAGATTACTACCTTCTTAGATAAATTACTTGTAGTTTGTGTTTTATAGGTGCAGACATAGGTCAATTGCCCCAGAGAAAGGGATGGATTGTGAAGGGGGAATATGAGCTGAAAAGAGCTGTGTGTTTATTAGATAAGACCTTTCAGGACTGATCCGAGTCTAAATGGATGCAGACTTTTTTTTTTTTTTAAATTTTCTATTATCTTTTGAGTTTACAAACTTGGTAAACTGCATTGTCTTATTATGAATGCAGTAAACAAATTCTTTTTCTAGCTATTTATGTTGACCTGGTTTGGGTGCAGGGTGATATCAGTACAGCCAAATAACTTGAAGGAATTTGTGACTGTAGACTTGTAATCCATAGGTGGTACTGAATTACTTTCATGCAGCCAGCTACCCAAAATATTTCTTAGATGCTGTAAAGACAGTGGAGTTGCACAGGTCAGTACACAAAGCAATAACTCATTGTCTGAGATCTTTCCATTGCTGAAGAGGAATCTCTTTGGAATGCTTGTGAAAAGCCCAGGGATTTCAAAGGAGTACGATTAGAGGATATTACCACACATTTTACAGATTGGAAGAACAGATAGAGACAAGTGAGAATTTTTTTCTGGGATACATACAAAAATACTCTGTCTTGAGACCTTAGCCCATTGCTGTACCATGCTTTCAGGAGCAGGTTTCTTCCACCTCCTGGTGCTTCCAACATAGTGGTTGTCTTCACTAATGTAAAAGTTGAGCAGACTGTTAGATCCCCATGCCTCTGAGATAACATCCCATTTTAGAATTACTTCAGTTTTCATTAGTGAATTAACTGAACATATAAATATTTATGACTATCTCCGGTGTCTATTACTACAGGAAATAAATAATTCATTATAGAGAATTACCTTTATAAAATTGATAACACAAGGATATAATGCAGATATGGCAATTTCCAAAAATGCAGCACAATATATATAATTGTTTTTGCTGAAACACCCTCAAGGGAATATCTTGTAGATGCAAGCACTGTTTTTGTAAGCTGGATAACAAAGTTTCCATTATGTGAAGAGTAGTGATGAGAGAAAGTCCATTTACAGAAATGTGAGTATAGTAAAAATACATTGACAGCTGGGACAATTCAAGGAATCTATATACAATATGTAATTTTTGTTTGACATTGGGGAGGTTTTTGTGTAAATCTATCCGACTACAAGCATCGTTTTGAATGTGGTTTTATTTGCCTTATTTGATATGCTCTGCTTCTGTAGATTGGTTGAAATAAACTTTGCACCTGCCAAAAGCAAGAGGAAAAAATAACAAAAGGAAAACAAAGAGGAAAAATTAAATTATGATGACTGAGTAGCATGAAATAAAAGGTTGAACACTCAGTATGACAAATCAATTATCAAACTTTAAACTTAAAGTGGGATGCTAGAGTTCAGTGGGAGGCTTTGGTCACATAGTGTGTTTGAAGAGGAATGACCTAGCAAGGCAGGGCAGAAGATTAAAGGAAAGGGATTCTTATCAGCCATTTTGAAGGAAAATCAGCCTCTCTTTTCACAAAAAGATCTCTGGCATGCTTCAGAGATCAGGAGGAGGGATTTAGAAAATAAGAGCAAATCTGTTTCAGAGTAAATGACCCAAGCTTGAAATGAGAGACAGGGGACTCCTGGTTGTGGAGAAAAGCTGAAAGAGTTTGAGATGTCAGGAAGCTGAGACTGAAGTCAAAACAAGATGTCTGTTCTTTTATTGTTTATTTATGTTCCTTGTAATAGCTGAAGAGGTTTTTAGAAATCCTGTTAAGTCTGTGAATATATTCATTTCATCACACACATATCTTTAAAAATACCCTTGCTGTGGAGCTGAGAGAGGGTTTCAAGGCGTGGGAGAAGAAGCTGCCAGCATGCCTCTGTGGCTGACTCAGGTAGTCTGCCACAGCACGTGTCTGACAAGAGAGGCCAAAATGTACCTGCTTTGAGCTTCAAGGGACACTTAGAGCAAACCATGGGGCTGCCTCTGCACTGGTACCTGGCAACAGCTGATGGCACTTCTGAGAGGGCTGTTGCGCTGGGACACTGCCATAGTGTGTAGAGAGCTGTAGTTGGGATGCCTGTGTAGGAGACGCCTTCCAATACAAAGTGTTGCTGTTGGAAGGTACTACTTTGTCCATTTTGTAAATAGAACCTGAAGCATATATAAAATATGATTTCTGCAGTACAGGAGGTGAGTTCTAGTCAAGAGTATCTCTTGAGATCTCCAAACTCTTAGGACTGTATTTGAAATGTAGTCTCTATTTGCAATGCTACTTTGTAAAAGGAGCACCCTCATTACACCACATCACTCACACTATATAAAGATATCCTTCTTACTTGGATCGTGTCAGTTTCCATTTTGCTCATCATGCTTTTATGGTGCTTCAAACTTTGTTCTTTTAGCAAGTACTCCCTGCTTAAACAGTAAGTTAGGAACTGGGGTATTGCAAAAGGTATCCTTACTAAAGGGGAAATGATCCACTGTCATATGAAGTGACAGAAAATGGCTGAAGGTGAAACATTGTTAAATATGTAATACAGTAGATCCTGTTTCATATTGTCTATGCAATCTAATCTACTTTTGGTCTGCCTTAACTGATATCTCAGTTCAATGCTGCTTGTGGTGACAAGCAGCATACAACTATTTTATCTCTCAACTATTTTATCTTGTCTCTTTTTCTGATTTTTTTTAATGGTATCACAAAATGTTTTTCTCTTTTGAGTTCTGAAACTCCACAGTATTGAACACACAGCTGTTACATAAATTGAACAGTATGTATAAAAGAAAACTAAGTAGCTGCTAATGAACTGCTAAATGTTGATTATTCTAGGTCATAGTTACTGTACCCAGTGTGTGATACAGCATTCTTACCTGTCATATTTTCTCTTTGTAAATTAAGTTCAGGAATTCTCTAAAGTTTCTTCCAGACCATCTGCAGCAACCCAAGAGTTAATCAGGGAGGAATGCCAGTTTGGTACTTTATTCAGTGTTTAAATTCTATTTTGAAAGTTCATGGACAATTTTGTTATTAAATTGTTTCTCTTCAAGATCTCAGCTCTTGGAGGCGTTAATCTTCTTCAAATCCCCTGAATCAGTAGGAATTGAAATTGATTAGTGCTCCTTAGTGTGAAATAGCTGACAGGAGCAAGTTCTGAGAATTTTTGCTCTTGTCAGTATTGGCATCTATTTTTTCTCCTGGGGTGCTTGTATCTTTTCACTTAACAGGATAGCTGAGTATTTTGGTGATGTGTTTTTGTATTAGTGGACATCAGGCCTAAATGTCAATTGTGTAGACTTGTGTGATAAAGATAAATCAGATCTTTCTTATTTATGACCATATATCAGAATGTGTAGTAAAGTGAACCGAGGTCTAAATTACTCTTCAAATTTATAAGGCCAGACATTGTATTGGATTACTATCTGAGAGAATTGGAATACTGCAGCAATATTACTTGGTATTCCCAATGCAGAAATGCATGAGCCAGAAGATAAGAAGAGGTCCACCAGTAGTTATATCAGTATGTTAAGACATTATTCTTCTTGTTTTATGTTAATATTAACAAATGGTATGGTCTCTTTCGAGTTCAGATCAGAAAAAAAAAAGAAAAAGAAAAAGTTGTTTTTGTTATTCCCTGTAGAATAAAGCATTATTTAATAATATACACTAACATAGCATAACAATAACAGCTCTGAGCTGCTTCTGTTTTTATCACTATCTAGTTTTTTTTATCTGTACCCCCAAACCCTGTTTTTCAAGTTCACTGTGAGCAGCAGTGAATACTGGCATTGTGCAGCTACATTTAGACAGTCACAGAATCACAGAATATGCTGAGTTGGAAGGGACCCACAGAGATAATTGTGTCTAGCTCCTGGCACTCCAGAGCACTTATCCTCAAGTGTCACACCATGTGCCTGAGAGCATTGTCCAAATGCTTCTTGTACTCTGTCAGGCTTGGTGCTGTGACCACTTCCACGGGAAGCCTGACCACCCATTAGGTGAAAGAGCTTTTCCTGATGTCCAACGTAAACCTCTCCTGACACAACTTCAGGCCATTCCCTCAGGTCCTGTCCCTGGTCACCAAGAGAAGAGATCAGTGCTGCCCCTCCTCTTCCCCTCACAAGGGAGTTGTAGAGCTGTGATGAGGTCTCCCCTCAGTCTCTGTTCTCCGGGCTGAGGAGCCCAAGTGACCTCGGCTGCTCCTCATACAGCTCCCCTTCAAGGCTTTCACCATCTTTGTTGTACTTCTTTGGACATTTCTCTATAGTTTGATACCTTACATTGTGGTGGCTAAAACCGCACACAGGACTGGAGGTAAGGCTGCCCCAGAGCAGAGCAGGACAGTCCCTCCCTTGCCCAGCTGGCGATGCTGTGCCTGATGCCCCCAGGACACACCTGGCCCTCCTGGCTGCCAGGGCACTGCTGACTCACATCCAACTCGCCAGTGACCAGGTGCTCAGGAGCCCCCGTCCCTCTCTGTGGCACTGCCCTCCAGCACCTCATTCCCCAGACTGTACATCCAGAGCTGCCCAATCCCAGATGCAGAACCTGGCACTTTTCCTTGCTGAACTTAAAAAAATTGGTGATTGCCGAGCCCTCTAATTTGTTGACATCCCTCTGCAGGGCCTCCCTGCCTTTGAGGGAGTCAGCAGCACTTCCCAGTTTGCTATCATCTGCAAACTTGCTTAGTATCCCAGTCCTGCCTCTTGTCTGGGAAGACATCAAGCCAATTGCTTTGTGGTTTTGTCTTGGTCTTTGTTACAGAATTCAATGTCCATGGCTATAGGCCCAGAAAGCCTAACCAAAATAATACATTTATAATTTATTAAACTTAATTCTATAGAGGTTTTTCTGATAACTGTTCCTTGAAGATAGCTGCTGAAATAAGTTTAAAGTAATGGATTCTATCTCATATGCCTATTATTATTTTTGAAGCCTGTTAGAGGAGAGAAATTATGCAAATTGGTGTCACGCTAGGCTACTGCACACAAGCTGCTAATGCATGACAACTAGCTCACTGACGAAAATGCTTCATCTTAAGCAAGAAGTCATTGTTAGCACTAAGAGAGATTCTTCATATCATGATTAATAGTTTATTATTTTTCTTATGGATAAAAGAGAGTATCTCTTCTTATTAAAATCTGCATTAGAATAAAACTGCTGTAAAATAAATACTGGAGAATTATGGTGGTGAATTATGATTGATTGCATTATACAGTTAAGGTATATTGTGAAACAACAGGAAGATTCCTTCAAAATATTGAGTAGTTATTGCTCACTCTATGTGAAAGACAAAGTGGCTTTAATTCTTCAGCTCCTGCTTGTAAAAGACTTGATAAATAGATCAAGCTCAGTATCAATTAGTGTCACAACGATCTTTCGCGTTAATGATGTGAAGCTGCTAGGATTGAACCAATTTATTAGTAGCTCCATGACTGCATCTTTAGCTAACAGATACTACACACACTGCTGTTGTCTAATACTGGGCATGAAAACCACTACATGGAACACACAGTTCTGTGCAGCACTGGCTGAAACAAGCTCTCCCTGTGAGGAAGCAATCTTGGTGCTGAAGAATTCTGATATGCTTAGCAGGACAGAAATCCAATATAAAATCAGCTGGTTTCAGAAAATAAGTCATTAAGGTTGCAGTTATTTTCTTCCAAAGTTTATCCTAAGTCTATCTTAGATTTCTTCTTCCTTGTCCATACACAAATCTTATCAAACTTTTTGATTAAGACTGTGGTGAAGAGCCTGGGTTTGGTCTCTTGCAGCCCTTCGTCCTTCCATTTTAGCACTAACACGTGCATTTTGTTTGCCCTGTTTTGTTTGCTACTGGAGGAGGCAGGGAAAACCTTCTCAGGTATTGATTTTGCACACATGGGGAGTGCACCTGGTAGTCACCTGATTTGCCACGTGCAGTTTATAACTGAATGGGGTAATGGGATTATGAGCTTTGTTTTAGTGCTGAGTTCACAACCTAAAGTGGAACTGATGTGTTAGATGTTAGTATTTGTAACTACTTTAGTGTATTTTGCTTGTTGACATTCTGTTTCCATAGCCAATGTAAATAGCATTTCTGCAACAGGAATACCACTGATCAGAACTGATTGTTTGGGCTGTTCTTCTTAACAGGCTTTCAGATATTTGGATCTGGTTTTGGAAAATAATTTCTGCTTAATAATGTTTAATTGTAGTTTAATAACTATGGTAGCTGACTAGGTACATGATTTTATTCAGCATTTAGTTCTTGGAGTTGAAGATATGGAACTAATTAGTTAGCAGTCAAATAAATGTAATGTATTGTAACCCTGTGTGAATGATCAGGGGCTTTATTTTCAGTGGTACTCAAAATTCCAACGGAAGTTTTTGTTGATTTCTGTTTTAGTAGGAAGATACTCTTTACCTCACAGGATAAGATGACTCTCAAAAATACTTAGCTTATCATGTGCAGGAAATTGTTTTGCAATAATTTGATTCTCAGCAAAGCATTCGGTCTTTCCTCACTGAATACAATTTTCTGTGTTAGTTTCTTAAATACACCATGCCTACCACAAAACCTTGGAAGTGTCATTTTCCATTAATAATACATTTTGCTAATTTTGTGGAAACAAAATAAAAATATATTTTTTGCATACTGGCAAGAAGTGCGAATTTGCTGCACTAGTCATCTCTGTGAATTATGCAGATGCTTTGACCATTTTTTTGGTTAATGTTCAACGTCAACAGTGGTGTTAGGATATTTAGCACATGAACCTGAGTGAAACAGTCTTGAGGTTTTGTGAGAAAGTCCTTTCTCACAGAAGATTGAATCCAGATTTGACCGAGAAGTAGATATCCCCCAAATAAAAAAGTTCCTACAGTGTTCATAAAAATCTTTGTTAGGCAAGAAGAACCAGTGCCCTCTGAGGAGTGATATATGTTGAATTTTGTTCTTGATACATTCTGCTTTGGTTGTTTTACCCATGTGCTAACAGTGCCAGCTACAGCAGATACTTTCTTTTGGAGATACCAGAGAAAAGAAAGAATGAAAGTCATTATGATTGTATCTTGGGTAAAAGATGCAGATTGATAAAATTCCTTAGTTTAACTTAATGAAACAAGTTGCTTTTTAGCTTTCTTAATTTTGTGAATTACTGTCTACAAATCTTCCCATTCTAGTTAGATTCCAGCTGTTGTGCATATTCAGTTATCGAAATTCAGCTATGGAGATCAGAATAAAACATATGGTATCTATAAAATACTGTGTAAATTAATGGGATTTGATAATTTTAACAGAAAGAGATTTGATTGTTAATATAATATCATTGACATGAGTAAAAAAATAGAAGAATCAAAGCACCAGGAAACTTCCTGAAGTATTAAGGAATATGTACAGGAAAAAGATGGAGTGACTAGACTTTACCCTCACCTTTAAGACCTTCCTACTCTAGAAGATCCTGGTGGTTTGCTTTTTTTGTTCTTTATTCTGCAGTAGATTGAGGGAGTGTTTAATTTATCTAAAAGTGTATGACACCATTCTGTGCATGTTAAGCAGATCTCTTTAAGACCATTACTACACTGCTGGCAAGTACCATTCATCTAGAAAATGGCTTGAGGTGAAACAAACTGGTATGACTGTTATATTTACACAGAGATTACTTGCAGCCATGGGTCTGTGGTAAGAGGGAAGCAACTTCAGAATTAATTTCTTGTTACCTGGACCCCACAAAAGACGGAAGTTCGTCAAGAGTGTTGTGGCACTTGGGAGTCACAGGATGAGGTACGAAATAGTTCTGGAGTAAAATAACTTTGTGACTCAGCAGTGGAGTCAGGAGTGCCTCCTGATCTGACACAGTCCTGCTGAAAAGACTGAAAATGCACACCCAGTCAGAAGATTGCAGGAGAGCTGGTCAGGGCCAAAGCTGTACTTGACCTTTACCTTTATTCATCCTGGATCTGTTTATGAAACTGGCTGATCAGGATAATGTATTCACCCCTTGCCTGAATAGTTTGATTTATATGGACAATACAAAAATGATTAAACATCACTGGACAACGATTAAGGGTGTTCTCATAAATACAAGGGTCCAACACGAGTTTACTTACAAACATTTGTATTGCCACGCATTATTATGCAATGAATCTAAATGAAAACATGTACTGGATTGTCTGGACTAGGCACATACATCTTTCCTACCATACATTTTCCAGGGTATTAGTGGAGAGTTTTCTGGTTCAGATTCAAATATTTAATCCAAAAATTTGAGTTAAGGTTATGATCTTAGAAGTACCTTCAGTTCAGGACTGATTTAGGAGTGGTGGTGTGAAACTTTTACCATTTGACTGGAGTGTTCTTTGTTCTCTTTATTTCTAGAGAACTAGGTGACATTTAGATTTCTGTTCCGTGATGGTCAGTAGCTGGTTTTGTGGTCAGGTTATTATGGTTGATACTAGGAATATGATTGTGATTCACACTGTGATGAACTGGAAGCATAGGCAAGACAAGGGAGTGAATAATCATAATGCTTTCATCAGAGCTGGCATCCAGACACAATCCATTGCCACTGGTTATCACTCAGCTCTGGCCCTGTGGCTAATACTGCAAGTTCTAAAAGCCTGGAGTGTCTAGTCCATCCATACAAAGGAACAAAAAGAAAAGAAAATAATGAAGATACTCCTGAATTTAAAGGACTTTATGTAGACAAAGACAGCATATGTAAGCACAAATAATAAAAACTTTAAGTTAGAATGTGGAAAGAGAGAACACGTTTCCCACTTATGTTCTCTCTGTTTCCAGTTTGAACACCCAGAATTGATTTCATGGCTTGTATATTCAAGCGAGACTGGTTCTATGAACTGAATTTAGCTGGAGTGTTCTCAGGGATCTACCTTTCATCTATAAATAACAGCAGCTCTATTCTGGTTGTCTTGTTTCGTCCCTTATGTTTGCCTAGTGAAAATGTGTGGTCAGCTAAAGTATGGTTCTTTTTTTTGTTTGTAAGTTTTATAGCATCAATAATAGCTTTTGAACATGCTTTTATCCTTCTCCTTCATCTTCTTCCATCATTAACTTTTATCTCAAAAAAACTATCCACAGCACATTCTGCAGTCTGTCTTCTGGGTCCAACTGAGAACAATTATAGGATGGTGTCTTGATAGATTTTTTTTTTTGTATGCTTCATTTCAAGATATTGACATTCTCTTTGTTTTAATGTAGCCATTGAGAAATAGCAGGAGGAGAGCAGCAGAGGATGCTGTTCTGACTATTGATTTTCTTGTGCCTTTTGTTGGTTCATTAATTCCTCTAACAATTGCTTCTGAGGTGGCGGTCTGTGTGTGACCACTACTAGCCAGCAGAATAGGGTCTGTCATGGCTTGGTGAGGCCATAGCTAATCATGTCAACTTCACCTTCTGAATTCTTCTACCAAGGAGTTACAATTTAGTGTGGGACCAATACTGTGTTCTCTACAAATAGTGAAATACCTGACTTTTGAATATGTCATTCTTACTCTTCCACAGGGCTTGTAAATGCCAGAAGTGCATAAGCCAGCTGTTTCAAAAGACAGACAAGAGGGCTCAGACAAATGGAACATTGCAGAGAGGAGCCCTGTCTGGGCATTATTTGTATGAAAGCAGTATTTTCACTACTTTCACAAGTATTGCCTGGTATTGCTAACATGTCCCTACCAGCTATAGGAGAACTCAAACCTGTCTAATACTGTGTATCATGACTGTTAGAAAGCACCAGGCTGAAGTGAGACTCTTACTAATTCTAAACTCTACAGATAATGCATCTTGCTGGAAGCTAGAAGAGGGTGCATTTTGGAATGCAGAAGGGAATCACTGTCGTGTGCAGGAATTGCATGAAGCAGTAGTGAAAATAGAACAATAACTGTGAAGCTGTTTCTCTGGCTTATAAGTCCCTTTTCTTCCTATAATTTTTGAAGAAGAGAGCAGTGATAATAAATTTGTGAGAAGTTCCTGATTTTATTCCAGTTGTAATTATTTCATTAACAATATCTGCATGTTATATATAGAGTTTGGCCTTTTTTGTTTTGTTTTCACAACTTTAGGTAAGTATCACAGTTAACTTCTGGGACACCACATATTTTTCCAGATGGCTTTTGTGAGGCTGTTTAGAGCCATGGAATACAGTTGAAAGGCTGTGGTTCACAGACAGAAAAGTGATTTGTGCACTGTCTGTAACCTATACTTCTTTAATTATATGATATACATAATGCATGTAGTCTGTTTATCATGGGGTTACTGTTAAGTGATGATAATATCCAGTCATTGATTCTATTGTTGAT
Source organism: Passer montanus (assembly GCF_014805655.1). Lineage (NCBI taxonomy): Eukaryota > Metazoa > Chordata > Aves > Passeriformes > Passeridae > Passer > Passer montanus. The sequence goes on along the minus strand of NW_024356504.1, from coordinate 9,176,531 downwards.
CTTCAAGACAAATATTTTATTTAAAAGTAGAAAAATGTTGCTTGCACATTTGTCTGACTGCCATTTAAGTTAGTCTGTCATGCCTGGTCTGATTTAATTTTTTCTGACAGTAAAGGTTTACAATATAGAAGAAGTTAGGTGTTATGAGAGAATAAAATTTACTTTGATGAGGAATATCTCTTTTCATGGATAAAAGAAAGAAACTACATCAGTGGCTGAAGCCTATTAATAAATATTTGTCTTATCCTATTGTTCGTCTTGGTTGATCAGCTTTTTCAAGATTTAAGTTACTATCTCTTAGAAGAAAGAATCATGCTCTTTGTCCCTACCAGCCTCTGAGCAGCTTGAGTAGACTCCATCAGGGTGGCCTTGTACTTTCATTGTGTCTTTTCCCAAGTATGCAAAACAGGGTAGAGTGCTAGGGGTTTGTTGATGGCATATAGTCCTGCCTCAAACTGCATAAACATGACAGCTCTAGAGCCTTATTTACATAGGTATTACTTGATTTCAAGAGGAGTTTGTTTTGGTTTAAACAGTCTTATGGTACAAATTTCACATATCTGATTCCGAGTAATGCTTAAATATGCCATCTGTAGATACTGCCATGTTATCACAATGCACAAAAATGCTCACTAAAATTTTTCTTCAGTCATCCATCATGACTCCATCTGTAAAAATTTTGCATTAGATTTTATTTTGCCAACATTGTCTTCTGGTACAAAGAAATGTTAATGTATTTCTTCTTAAATTAGGACAAGATTTGATTTCTTTATCATAAGATACCTTTAGTACCAAGTTACATAGGGCTTCCCACTGTATGTACGTCTGCTTTATTTTCCAGGAAACCATTGTATGGATTGTTTCAATATAATTCCAGTATGATTGGACTAGAATCATTAGCTGATCCCTCAGATACCTGGGAAATTATAGAAACTATTGGGAAAGGCACTTATGGTAAAGTCTATAAGGTTGCTAATAAGAAAGATGGAAGCTTGGCAGCAGTAAAGATTCTGGATCCTGTCAGTGTAAGTAAAAAATGTGAAACTGTAACTTCAATGTTAATTTAAAAGAATTCTTAAACTTGAAATGTGAATCAAATGTGTAATATATTGTGAGCATCCAGAAGGTAACAATTTTACAGAATGCATTTATAGAAGTTTAGTACCAGCAGCTGAACGACAACTTAGAATTTCATCATGCTATCTGAGGACAGCATTTGCCTAGTTTCTGTTTTAGATCTGTGTAAATCTTCTGCTATAAATTTAGTTATCTTTGCTTGGAGCATGCAAATCATGAGAAGGCACAGAGGCATTCCTCATAGGGCCCACTGTAGCAGGGAAAATACAAGATGCTGTTAACCTTAATGAACTTGTTTTATTCTGTGTACTCCCTAAAATAATTACTTTTCCCATCATAGAAACACTGTGAACTTCAGGATATTTCAGAGTTACCTTTTATAAGCAGATAATAATGTGAGGCAATAATTAAGATAAAAGGAGAAGTGGACATCCCAGATCCTCAGAGGTAGCTCTGTGCCAGCTCTGGTTTTAGTGGGTATTAAATGCCTGTCTTCCCATGAGAGCCAAGGCCCTAGTTTTCAATGGAAAATTTAACTGAGAGCTGTTCAGGTTGGATCAAGCTGGAGTTTGATCATGACAGCTGAGCTAAAATATTGACTAAAAATGTTATGTTTCTGTCATCAGCCAGTACTGAAATTCATCGTTGTTTTCTCTTGTATGGATCTGAGTAAGGCACAGGCTTAAATTTTCTAATAGCCAAGTCGGTGCAGAAATGAGGAAAGTTTGAGCACTTAAGCACTGCTCTGAGTTGTGGCCTGTGAGCTGGTATTAACATTATTTTGTAATTGTCACAGTATTCTTTCATTAACAAGTACCTGGTAACCTTTTCTTATTTCATGGGTGGTTGTTTTGTCTTTCTTTCATTGTTTCTGGTGTATGTCTTTGGTCACAAGACATTGTTTCTGGTGTATGTAATTGGTTTTATTGATGGCCCCTTTGAGGCTTAGTGAAATGGTTCTCTGTTTAGTCCTATCTGATGACCACAGAAAAAGGAATAAATCAAAGGTTCATGTATTTACATTTAGCTCACATGTTAAAAACATGCATGATTTAAAACAGGTTAAAAGTCATACACGTGTAAATTTCAAGTAAGAAATTTACTTAGACAACTGAGCAGAGTTAAGTGTTATTTCTAGTTTTCTTGTTAAGTATATTATGTACAGAAAGAATTCTTGAAGAACAACTGCTTGACTTACATAGGCTTCACTTTTTATATATAAGAAGAGCACAAGTGGCACAATTCTATGTGCATTAAATGTCCAGTATAGTGTACTTTTAGTTGCATTAAAGTAAAACTATTTAAAAGTACAAACTGAGAAAAAATTAGTTCTTTTTATCTATGAAAGTTTGTTCTTGCTTTATTTGGAGTTACTGTCTTTATATGTTCTGTATGTTTGTGTTTTTTATTTAGGATGTAGATGAAGAAATTGAAGCTGAATATAATATTTTGCAGTTTCTTCCCAATCATCCTAATGTTGTTAGATTTTATGGAATGTTTTACAAAGCAGATCAATATGTGGGAGGACAGCTCTGGCTAGTACTTGAGGTAAAATAATTTTGACAATATTACATCTTACCTTAGCCTATGTGGTTGGACTTTTGTTTGTTATTGCTAAAAGAGTCACAGGCTTTCATGATTTTCTGATAGATGATGTGTTGTAGCCTACTGTTGAAAATCACATCCAAACTTCAAAATTTGTTCAATAGGAAATGGTCTTGCATTTAATTTCTGTTTGAATTTCTACTTTCTGCCTCCAAAATAAGCAGCTCTTTTTTTCCTTTCTTCTTTTTTTTTTTTCTTGTTAGAGGAAACATTAGAGAAGACATTTATTTAAACTTTTTGGAGAACTCAAGCATTTGAGAGAAATGCAAAAGATGATGTAGTAGGGACGTGGAGGGTAGTTAACAAATAAGCAAAAATACTGCAAAAGTGAACAGAGAAAGTGTAATGGGAAGGTCTGTTTTACTGCTCTGATGAGCAGTAACAAACCATTCAAGCATTTCTTTCCTTCTTTCATAACTAGACTGGTAAAAGCTAGGATTCACTTTTTAATTATTGATTGTATTAAAAATTCCACTCCCCGTTCTTGAATGATGACTAGAATCAGAATAGGGAGTCTTTATCTCTACTACAAATTGTGGAATCCCAACAGAACATCTAACTTTGTTGTACTGGAGAAGTATGTAGCTTGAATGACAACTTTTGAATGTCTTTCCTCTAAAATTTCAGTAACTGTTGAAAAGTGACCTTAGTATTTTTGATTTGGTGTTGGTTTTTCTGTATGCATGCTGTCTTTGTGTTGAGTTTGGGCCTGGTTTCGTCCTTCCTCTGTGTTTTCTTTTTTAATAACAGAGTCTTGTCTGTAAAGATCCATCAAGTGCCAAATGACAGAATTTCGTGGAACAAAATCATCATATACTCTGAAATAAAACTGAATGTAAAATTTAAACAAGTTGTATGTATGTATACTTTATCAATTAAGTATGTGTATTTCAGGTGGCTTTTGGTGCACATAATCCAAAGTTTGGAAGAAATTTGACATGATCAAAAATGTGTTTTCCTTATATGGAAAAATTTATTGGACAACCCAAACTATTCATTGCCTTGCAATTTCCAGCATATTTTTGCATGCATAGCAACGACTTGTGATATTATAAATTAATGACTCATTTTCAGTAAAAGGGAATATACAAAGTATTCAGACTTTGATCCCTGAGTCTTTGATGAAATACATACATTTGATGTGTGACTTCCAAAATTTGTAATAAAAAGGAGGATTTTTTTTTTCCTTTAGGCACAGTTCTGCTATGTTTACTCACTGCAAGCAGGACCTTATTTTGTTAAATGTTTGTGATGAGGAAGGATGGCAAAAGTGGATGCCTTAAGTATTTTTATGATGATGCAAGTCTTGGACAACTGTAAAGCAAACTTCTCAATTTTCATATAAATGTGCATCTCTCCACCTATTAAAGTATTACCATTAGGTGTAAAGTGGTAATGAAGCTTTCAGATTAATTTTTTTTGAGGTCTTTGCTGAGTTTCAAGAATAGTGTCACAGACGGCTGTAGTAGTGTTTGTGGGATATATTTTTGAGTCAGGCGTTCATTTACGATATCCTACCAAACAGCTGTCAGTCTGTATTATTTTTCAGTTACAACCAGCTTGGTGTTTTGTTTTTTTTTAAGTTAGGGCATACTTTTATATATTTTATTTGTGGGCTAGAGGTAAATTTAGTACAGTCTGTCTAAACAGAACATTTAATGCAATAAAAGCAATACAAAGAAAACTTCAGCTTAATGACTTGTCAGCAAATGGTTAACCCTGGGAAGAAAAACATGCAATTTCATGTAAATATATTTGATACTGACCTGAATGCTCCCACAAATTTATGAAATATAAGAAAAGCATTCCTTGCTAATGAATTAAAAAATAAAACCAAATTCCTACAGAACATATCAGTGTTTTAAGTGATGAAATTTTGCTTCAAGGTCCTTTTCCATTAACTCAAACTTCTAGTCTAGTGACTTTTTTTTTGATGCAAGGGAAAGTTTAGTAATAAGGTAAGGAAAGTATTAGCATATAACAGAAATTGAAGTGATTCACAGTTTCATAAAAGCCATTTGAAAGATGCAAATCTTGAGAGTTTGTATAACTTCATACTATTGTCCTGATTTATGCTGTGGTATTTTAAACTGATAATGTTCAATGAACTTGTGTTGAAATGCATGTGATTCTCTGGCAGAAATGTTGGTAAGGGTACTGGCCACAAAACCAGCATAGAGGAGAAAATTCAGCGAAAGAAAGTTAGTCAATTCTCCCATATTTTTTCTTTTTTTGGTCAAACAGTTGTGAATATCAAGGTAATTAAAGGAAAGAGAGAGGAGAAAGGATGGATATCAATACCTGCCTAGAATGGTGTGGACAGTAAACTTAAGGTGTGGATGGGAACATATTTTCAAAGATTCTAATTTTACTTTTTCTCATCCTCTGTTGATATTTAGCAGCCCATTAGGAGAAAATGCTTGCAAGAAGCGGCTTCTCTAGATTAGAATGTTTCTCTGTTGTTGACAGTACATGGCATCAAATCTGAGTATAGAGATATGGCTTCTGTCTATTTTATATTGCCTGCCATCAGGAGCATTAATGAAGTGAAAGTTTATAATTACTAATTTGTTGCTTCCCAGTTATCAAGAGCATCAATCTTTTCTGTCTGGCCTTTGCACAGAAGGATTTTTTCAAAAAGACAATGCATGTATTGTGAAAATACTCAAATAATGTAAATTGGATTATCAATCCTCTTTTGAAATACAGTCCTGTTAATATTATTTTTATCTTTTTTGTTGCATTTTATAAATTACACTTCATAATTTTCAGTTTTCTCTTCCCTCCCCTTCCTCAGGCTGCTGTGTTTTATATTAACATCGCCAATAAAATGAGTTCTGTTGTTCCCAGACTTGTGTTGTAGCACAGTTTTGCATGCTAGGTGTTTATAGCCTAAGCATGTGTATTGAGTAACTGAGGACTTGCTTTTTTTCCCTCCTCACAACTCCCCCTTTCCAGCTGTGCAATGGAGGTTCTGTCACAGAGCTTGTCAAAGGGCTGCTGAAGTGTGGCCGAAGATTGGACGAAGCTATCATCTCATACATCTTATATGGTGCTCTCTTGGTAAGGATGTTCATTGGGCTTGTAATGGCAGCAGAGGGTGCAATTCACTTATTGCATACATACATTTTCCATTTATAGAGTGTGGTAATGGGAACAATATTACATGGGCTGTTACAACAGCAGGGGTTGTATAAAGGCATGGAATCCAGTGGACAGCAGTTTCTGTGGAGTGTGTGCAGAATTTCTTCATTACATTCCCTAATAGCAGGGTAATTGTTTTAAATAAGGGAATAAACTTATTTTTGTTACTGCTGGTATATAGGGCCTTCAGCATTTACACAATAACCGGATCATTCATCGTGATGTGAAAGGGAACAACATTCTCCTGACAACAGAAGGTGGAGTCAAGCTCGTTGACTTTGGTAATGACCACTTCCCCTTTGTTTTCTTGATACATGCAGTTTAGCCAAAGATGTCTGTTTACTTTCCCCTGGGAAGGCAGAATGTTACAGCCAGACATTTTCAGAAGCATACTCAGAATTATTTTAAGAAGGAAAAATGCAAAAGGAACCTGATTACACTAAGAATAAAAATTCTAACTAAAAATCAGTAATAGAGTTTTAATTTTTAAAAGCTTAAACATAATTTAATAATTTTTAAAATTCTGAAGCTAGCATTTTATTTACAAAGCTCTTTTGCATTTTAGAAGAAATGTCAGTTTCAGGGCAGTTGTCCTCCTAATTTAAATTTAAATATTCTGTCTTTTGCATATGAAAAGGAAACATTATTTCTGAAATGGCTTTTGATAGCCTTAAGCATATTTTTTCTCCCCTGAGCAGAAGGTAAAATAGTCCCTTGGGTCCAAAACCCAACATCCATTTAATTAGTGATTATTGCTCTTAGATTTGAGCATTGCCAGTCTGGATATGTCATAAGAAACGAGAGAGAAAGGGAGGGAGGGTGGTAGAAAGGCACTTGGCAATAGGTTTAAAGACAGTTCCAATTTTATTCCTTTGAACATGCACTTAGAAAGAAAAAGAAAAAAAAGCTTTTGTCCCTCAGATATGTATGCATGGGAGTGGATAATTTTATTAAAAGTAACAGAAGCAGATCATTAGTAATATGATTTATTAATGAAACCATATAATGCATAAGGTAATCACGACTGAAAATAGTGTATGAATGATATGTTTGTTTAGCAGTGCATGAAGGTAAGGAAAAATGTTCACAAAATGAGAGTAGGGTTGAATGGTATGTCAAAAAATCTGCAAATAATATTTTTTTAAAATCCTAAAATACTACATTTATGCAGTGGAAAGAAAATTGTGTCCTGGTGACGTCATGGTATTATAAATTTAACACACATATGTATTGAAGATGCTAAAATAAGTCGTCACATAAGAGATTCCTTAGTATCTTCTAGGGACAAAATTTCATTATTTTGAATTGTAAAGGCAGCAATTAAAATAGTGCTAGGAGAAATATATGACCTGAAGCAAAACTTGGAGTGAGTCCCTGACCTAATAGAAGAGAGGAAGATCCCTTCTCATTTGGGGGAATTTTGGCAGTCTAATCTTTGTTTTTACTCCATTATGGGAAAAGTTGGCTTTTCTTCCCAAAGCAAAATGTTTTTATCAGATGTATTAAAGGCCTTTAAGACAGACCAGTGTGCTCCAACCCCAAGTGGCACATTCAAGGAAACTGAGACTCCCAATCTTTCTGGTGTCCCATAGGACTCTCTGATTCTAATTTAGGTTTCAGGGGTTTTCTCTTTGTATGTTAGGACAGTAGCACTAGAAAATCACAACAAATATGACTGGCTCAGAAAAAAATGAGACTGAAATCTCAAGTGTTCCCTACTGCTTAAGAGTTAGGAAATGCCAAGAAATGCCAATATATCTATAGGCTTGCTGACTAAAGAAGTATCAGGCACCAAGCTTTTATTGGGTTGCTCTTTTTCCTGTGTTAGTCCACTGCTATAGCCACAGAGTGGTCTCTGGAAATGATCTAGGACTGAGTCACAGGTGATACTGTTTGTAGAACTGTTTTGTCTCATTTTTTGCAGAAAGTAGAAGATAAATAGTGAAATTGCAAGGAATTCCGGAAGAGAAGGGACTCGCAGTTGAGACAGTTGAATGATATCAAATTGGAGATTATTCTTGCTTCTGCTTGTGTTTCTCTGTGATGCTGGAGGGTCACTTACATCAAACTCAGTTCCTCATTTTCCCAGTAGTCAGTTTGAAACATCTTGTCCTGCTTTGCAGAAGAACTGTGTGCTCTTGAACTGCATCTGAGATCTATTCTAGCTGTACTTGAGGCTTGTGGAGTGCCTGACAACTGAAAGATCTCAGATTAAGTACCCAAACACAGTGGATGCTTTGGATATTTTTAGGTTAATCCTTGGAACTAATAATCCTCTGCCATTTTGTGGGAATGTTAAGTAGATTAGTTGCTTGGTGAGTGGGGAAGAAAATATGTCAAAAGAAAAAAAAAATTAAATTTAATGTAGGATTGGATATATTAAATAAGAAATGAGAATTCAAATCAATGGGGTTAAAAAAATTAAATTATGACCTATTCATATGAGTTATTATGACTGAATGTTATCCATTCAGTCGAGAAAATGAGGCAGAATCTTGATTTTAAAAAAGCTGCTTCATATTCAAGGCTGTAGAGATGGATATTAGGTCACAGAGAGGGTTGCACAGATATCTTTAATTAAGGCTTTTCTTTACTGGATGACTTTACAGTTTGTTTTTTCAACATAACACACATTTCTTCCCTCAACTGCTGTTGACAGCATAATATATTTGAATAAATGATGGTCACAGTAAATTGACCTAAAATGTCTGCAACTTATCATTCATTTATGCTCATGCTCACCCTCTCTCAGCTCTTTGGTATTCTGCACTGTTTTGGAATATCCCTAGATAGCAGCTGTGAATTAAGGTGACTGAAGAGAGATCACACTGAAATGAGTAGTGTGTGCTAGCTGTTAACTGTTTCCCAGCAGTACTCACAAAATCACTGAAGACTTGCAATTACACTGAAAAATTAAAAACAAATGTAAAATTGAATGTTGAAATCAGAAATCAAACTATTTAACTTATGAGTCTATTTTTTCATTTATTGGCAACAGTCAATGTGTATTATATGTGTTTCTGCTCATTTTTGTCTCTGGGTAATGCCAAAAGAGCAAACCATTATGGCTTTTGTTTTTAAAAAATGTTAAAGCAAAATGTATTTCTAAGTTAATATTGGCTTTGTGTCACCTCATTGGACTGCTACTGAACTGAACTCATTCAAAAATATGTTGACCAGAGCACAGAAGATTTGCTGTCAAAGTTCATTCTGATTTGTTAACATTGTTTGATTGCACTCTAGTTCATTCTTTTGGTTTTTTCAGTTGTGCTTCAGTAGTCCAGCCCCAGTCAGCAAAGCTCTGAAGCTAATGTTTTAAGTATGTGTTTAATTCCCTAAGTACAAGCTGCAGTGTGAGCTTGAGCTTCTGAGCTTTTCTCATTAGGAAAAGATTTAAGCAGGTGCATAAGTGTTTTGTTGAACAGGAGCCTCTGCAGGTATGCTAGTGAACACTTTCCCAGTTCGTGATGTTCAGGCAGTGCATTCTGAAACAGAAGTTTTAAAGTCAAGATGTAATTTTAATAGTTCCCATTTATACTTATGAAAACAGCAGAAAGTAACCTGGGATATTTATGTGACAATGGAATTTTTGAGTTTGAGTAAAAGTGCTTCAAACTGAGAGTCATTCACAGAAAAAAAAAAATCTCTGATAAACTTTGTAGAAAACAGCAAGCTGAAATCAATCAAGCAAATAATTTGCACCTACTTTGGCCAGGCATTCTGCAGCTTTGCTCACAAGTTTGGGTTTTGTTTTCCAGCTATTTGAAATAAACTTACTGAAATGACAGTGAATTTGAAGCCAAGTTTCTTTGATCTGTTTTGCTGCAGGTGTTTCAGCCCAGCTCACCAGCACACGGCTGCGTAGAAACACCTCAGTGGGAACACCCTTTTGGATGGCACCTGAGGTAGGCAAATGTGCCTGTCTGCCTTGTCTCCATTCCTGGCAATACACACTTTGTTGCCACTTCCCCATGGTAGGGGTATTTTTCCCTCCCTTATGGCTGTGTTTCTGCTTTACATCTTGTCCTCTGTTCAGTAGAAGTAATATACTATTAGAGTATACAAAATGGATTTCTAATAATAATTATTTTCTTCTCTATAGTGTTTGCATAAAATTACAGCAAATCTACAAATAAACGAGGGTCCTAAGAATGTTATGACTTTCCAGTCAAATATTGTATGTTTTGGGGTGCTAGTCTGTGATGTAAATATGGACTGGGGGAGAAGGAGGAATTCCTTTTTCCAGTCTTGCATACTGCAAAACCCTGGCTGACCTATGTGTTCTTTAACCTTAATCATTAACTGGGGCCTTAAAACTTAGACACATGGGCTAGCATAGGTTAAAAAATTGATAAAAATAATATATAGGTAGCTTAGCCCATTTTGAAGTATCTCACTTAGATAATTTTACATACTACTATCCAGACATAACCCTTTGCCTTCTATTTCATGAAGCTCTAAAAAGTTTTAACACACTGTTGAGCAAAAATATGTACTTTACCAAAGTAAAGTTTGTTCGACAATGTGTTTTATCTTTACAAGGTATCAATCTTTATATTCTCTGCTTTAAGGACCACAAAGTACTTCTGAAAGATATGGATTATGAAATTTAAGAACAAGGATTGAAACAGGAGTTGTTTGTTTTTTTGTAAGTTTTCCAGCCTTTGTAACAGTATGAGGCTCTTTTCTGTTAAAGGCCATGTGAGTTTTGGGGAATTTGGGGTGGAATTTATCTATTACAAATGCACACAGGTCTACTTCTGTAGTTTGAAGAGTTAAAAGTATTGTGCAAACATTTGTTTTAAAACAGTTCATAGTCTTTATGCATCTATTTTTGTTGCTAAGGAAGGCTGATTATGGCTGAGCAGAGAAAATATGCTGCTGCAAGGGGTCTAAAATTGATCTTGCACAGTCTCACAAAGAATGGTTGATATTTCACCATCTCCATAACAACCAGTTTACGTCACAAAGGAGATACAAGATACCTTAGAAACCACTGTGAAAACATTATTTATGGAATCACCTTGATTGGAGACATTTCTAAAATGAGACCTCTATAAAATACTACTCAGATAATAATGGACATATTATGAAAGATTTTATAGAACATGGATTATAATAGGTTATTTTCGTGGTACTGTTCTGCTTGAATAATTGCCATCAAGGGCAGTAATTATACCAAATTTATTTTCCTTGCCATGTTGAAGATATTTATTCTCGTGGCAGAAAGCCAAAGAGATAAGCAGATATTTTGATCTGAAAAATTTTGACCTGAAAGTACAGCACACATGTAGTCAAGGTATGATATGTACATGGCATATCAAACAGGAACAGGTGTGGCTTTGAATTCTTGCTCTTTTGAAAAGATCTGTTGAAAGAACTGACCCAGTACCATAGGCATAGTAACCCATATTACATTTGCATGCCATGAGTCACACCAGGCTTCACAGCTGTAAGGGGCTTAGATACCCATTGTGCTGTTGTGGAAACAGCTTTTAAATGACAGGTTTCAAGTGATATGCAGGATGCAATGTACTTTATTTCTGGGGAGATCTTTCTTGTATTTTTAAAATATGCACCCAGATTTTTATGTGAAAGATCGAAGATTAGGACTGCAATAAAGGAAAAAGAAAATGAAAAGGTGTGCTTGGGTAACAGTTTATTAGGAAGAGTGTTTTCTAGATGAGATTGTGGTGAGATCAGTAAACACTAGAAAGGCCCTTAACTCCGTTTTTTGTACTCATTTACACAAAATCTTTTTGTCTAGGATAGAATTTATTTCAAACGAATTTATTTCAAATGCCAAAATATCATAAAATAACTGAACAGGAATGAAATGTTCCTAATCAGAGAAATAAAAAACATGAAGGCTTTTTTTTCAATTGGACTTCATCTGGATGTGAAGCATAGGTACCTCAGTCAATGCATAAGGTAATCATGGGATCTCATCTGGCAGTGAGAAGGATGGATTTAATCTGAAGGGGGAGTGAGAGGGGAGATGAAAAAGCTTGCCTTGGAGGAAGAGACTACAGTACTGTTTCAGAGTAGAATATAGCTGACAGGAAATATTTTCCAGTGTAAACTCCATAAAAAGAAAACCTGGAGAAGAATGATGCAGGATGTTTAAAGCTGACAGATGGGAATAACTGGATATAAGCAGGAGACAAACACACTGAAAACTGGAATCACTAGATCAGCCTGGGCCATGAATGCTCTATAAAATGAAGAAAACCACATTTTAAGATTAAGTTTGCAAAACATTTCAAAGAGATTATAAGGCATGGTACTTAAAATAGCAGAAGCTCATAGGAAAATAGCAGTGTCTGAGGGTGGTGTAAGGAAGGTCTTCAAGTCAGTGTTCTTACTGACAGCATTCAAAGTAGCAGCTTAACTGCTTATTATTTGAGTGACTCAAGCACCGTGGCTCCTTTTTTTCTGATGACTCTGAGGCTTGCTTAGCAGTATCAGGACAAAAAAGAGCTGTCCTTGAGCATTTGTTTTGAGCAGAGCTTGTGATTCACAAAAAATTTTGCTGAAAAAATGAAAATACAGGTGAAAATTAGGCTGTGAGGAAGCAACAGAGAATGTGACAAGGATAAGCCAGTTTGAGAGCAGCTTTAAAGAGGAGTCACTGAAAATTAATAATTGTTGTTTAACCTAATTAATATTTTTTCATACTTACAAATGTAGACTCTCAGAAACTGAAACACTGAATACAAGCATACCAATAAAAGATAAATAAGGCAGGATAGTATGTTTAAAGCTGCTTGTTATCAAACAGTTAAGTTACCTAAAATCTGCTTCTATTGTGCTAGATATTAGAAATAGATAAATAAATTGTGTTATGTGCTAGCAGGATAAATCAGATTTGAAGCTTTTGTACTGAACTGCCTTTATGTCTGTAGTTCTAAGCATGGTAGCATCCCTTGGTGTGGCATGTGATCACACTCAAGATGATGTGCTCCATGTACAGATATATGTACATGTGTGACCCAAATTTAGTTTTAAGAATGGAAATAGAAAATGATACTTGAAGTTAGAAAGAACTGGAGAGATGCTGAAGAAAATTTAAAACTGAAGGGAATATGCTGTTATATTTTACTGATAACTGCTAAAAATTATACTGGTGAATGTATATTTATATTTTAAAAGAAACATAATTAAAATATAGTTGATCCTTTGAAGGATTATCTGTTGAAATATGACACATGAGTAGGAAAAGCTGTGATACTGTGGAAAAGATATAAAAATTCTGTAATAATGAGTTAAGCAGAGGTAAAATCTTGGGTCTGTTTTCCTATTTTCAGAGCTATTTCAGATGTCTCAGTATTAGGTAAAGCTGTTTCAACTCTGTGTTTTGAATATTTGTTACCCTGCTGGCAGCAGGAAGTAATGATCAGTAAGATTGCCCCAGACACAGTTTCCCTTTCTCCTGCTGAATCAAGGCATTCTCCTGGGATAAAATTCAGTACATCTGAGGATCAGAATAAATTTCCAAAGTGTTAGAACAGTGGGTGAATAGCTTAAATTGTCTTTCTTTTCCCAGTGTTCCTTTGTATTCATTTAAAACTTTAAATCTGATCATGTGTGTGTGAAATAAGTCTAATCCTGAAACAATGAATAATATTTGCATTGTTTCAGTACAAAATTGTGTGTCTGCATAATCGAATAAAAAATTAACAAAACTAGATGGTAAAAAAGCACCCCATAAGTAACTTACATTAATGTTTAAATTTACATTAAGTTTAAAAATATGCAAAAAGAAAAAAAAAGTTTGCAAAAACCTTGCATAACTTTTCTGCTGAAGCCAATATTTATTACAATAAGGGCTGTATTCAAGTCTTAGAATTTGGGAAAAATTCATTTAATTGTAAATACATTTAATGTGTAGTTTAAATACCGAATTGGGAAAACAGCATAGAAAAGATAATCCCACCACTACTAATACTAACTGCCCAATACTAACCTGGGCCTATTGAATCATACAATCCTAGGTTTGGGTTGGAAGGGACCTTAAAGATCATCTATTTCCAAATCCCCTGCCCTAGGAAGGGACACATTCCACTTGACCACGTTGCTCAGAGCCCCATCCAACCGGACCTTACACACTTCCAGGGATGGGGCAGCCTGTTCCAGTGCCTCACCACCCTCACAGTAAAGAATTTTTTCCTAATATCGAATCTAAACCTACTCTCCCTCAGTTTGAATCCATTCCCTCTTATTCTGTCACTATATGCTCTTGTAAAAAGTCCCTCTCCATCTTTCCTTTCACGTTTTTAATTAACTCTAAACAGGTACAGTGATACATTCTTATGAAGTAATTTAGCAGAGTCTCATCTTGTCATATTTCAGCCTATTCTGTTTGTCAGCCCTTTGCTTACATCAAGAGATTCAAGGTCAATTTGCTAAAATTAGCTTTTCTCATATGCATATTTTCACTATACTTTTAATTGCCACCTAAATAAGGAATTTTGCGCATGCTGATTTATGATGAGCTGTAGGAATCCACCACTTAGTATAAATAGGATATAGATTTCAGGAATGGATATGCACTTACTTTTCTGCCTGAAAGCCATTTGAAAACAGTTGTACAGTGGAAAAGAATGCTTATTTTGTGATAAATAATATTACACCTTCTATAATAAAGAAAGTTTTGAAAATATTTTAATATCTTCTGTGAAAGTATAGTAGCAATTCTTGTATAGCTAGTGATAAGAGATAGATTATTAAATTAGCTCTTATTACAGTTTCTCAGTTTTATAGTCTTTTTGCCTTGTAAATTACAGTACATGAGATAATATTGAAAGCATAATTTACAAAAAAACCCCAAACAACTGTCCTCAGAGTAAAACTGTACTGATAGAAACAAATCTGCTGCTGCTTTTATAGAACTTGTGTGTATCTGGCATCACAATTAATCAACAGTGAAATATTTGAAAATCCCACACATTTAAGGGGTAAAAATAATAAATGCAATAAAAAATGTTAAAGTTGAAGGTAAGTAGCATGAAATAATTTGCCACATAGGTGATGCTGTATTAAGCCTAGGGTGAAAAGGAACTTCCCTCTTGACATACATTATGCAATTACATTCTGTTTTTCGGGAGGTTAAGGTGCTGGGACACTGCAGTGTACTGGCAATTATTTTTAGGAAATACTAGCTGTCCTCTCAAAATGCAGCACTGCATTTGAGTGCAGCGCTGTGCTTCATGTGGAACCAGGTACAGGCATGCCAGGGAGGAGCTACAGCAGTGTAAGTGTGGGAAGGCATGGGGGAAGAGTGGGAACAGTTGCTCTGAAGAGATAGGGCAAGACTGCAGGGATGAACTGAGGGACATAGAAGTGAAGTGATTTGCTTAAGAACTTACAGCAGATCAGTGGCAGAATGTGGGGTAGGATTAAGTCTCTAAATGGCTGCACATGGTTGAAATGCCTATGACTCTGAGATTCCACCTTATGACAGCTGACAGATGATTTTTAAAAAGATTTCCGAATACAGATTTTTATTTCTTTAAAGAAATGAAGGAAATTGCCTTTACTGTCCTGGCTTTTCCTCTGCTTTCTTCTTTTCTGTGACTCTCAAACTGAAACTTTAACAAACTGCTGTAGTAAGGAGTTATACTGAAGTTGGTTAAAGTCCATAATGAAAACAGTGGATTTAGGAGTCTGAAATGGAATACAGAGGTTTCAAACTTTAAAGGACATTACATACAAGAGAGGCAGAAAGCACAGCAGGACAGCACCAGCAAGCTCTCCCTCAAAAGCAGAATCTAGCAGAATGCATCTCCTCCTCCTTTGCCTCCAGGAGAGCCCCACCTGGGCTAGCATGGCAAGTGAAAATAGATGGCAGCTGGAGGAAACCTCAGGGAGCATTGCCAGTAGCATTGATGACATAGCTGTAGTCTTGTGAAGGGGTGTGGAGGAGTTGTTTCTATTTTGTTTCAACAACTATGAAGGGGTTGTAAAGCTTTCATGTAGGGTGTTTAAAGATTTAAAAGACAAATCAAAACAACAAGCCCAAAACATCAGAGAAAATCAGTTCAGTACCACGTGGGTCTGCACTGAGTTGCCTACATGAAATATGTTTAGTTGGAAGGGTGGAGGAGGAGGAGCTCTTAGTTTTTGCTTTCTTTGTGAAAGACCATTTGAAAATCTGTGTGAGGTGTGTAGTATATACACTCACTATTAAGGAGTATATTTCTAGATCAGAAGCAAAATGTGCCTGTTGTATTATTATGAGTAGTGATGGTCTCATGATATGAAAGCAAGATTTCTGTGCTTGAAAGCTTGTTTTTCTTTGCTATATCATTTGATCCAATAAAAGGTATTATGTTTCCCTACAAATGTAGCCTGTTGCCAGAGCAGTCTAATGGTGTCAGAAATATTTCCCTTGGGCGAGTTAAAAATAAAAATTTATTACTCACAGCTGGTAAAATTTGACTGCTTGACATATAATTAATTTACAATAAATCAATATTAATTGTGATAATTACTTATAGGACTTATTTTAAATGTTATTTACTACTTATTTTGGGAAAATTTATAACAAATTATTTTCTGATATACTATGGAAACATTTGTATAATGGTACAAAATAAGGAACTGAAATCCAAATAAGAAAATGCAGGAATATGGAACCAATTTCAATCACAAAATTGCTTTTTATTCAATGTATGAATGTGCTTGAAGAGGAGAAGGAAAAGATGGAAAGAGGAAGTGATGGAGAGATAGATAAGTAGCAGTTTGGTTGTCTAATTGAGTATCCCCAGTGCTGCTATGTGCTATCATGAAAGCCTTTTCTGGTGTTGCTACATAGGGATTTGAAGAATATGTAATATATTACTGATGTAAACAAATGAAGTTGGGTTGTGTAGTCTCAGATGGAGCCCAGAAGTTCAGTTGGTTGATTTCAGTTGGCTGGCACAGCTGGCAATCTTGTTTTCCTTGCAGCAAGGGTGACATTTTGCATGCGCAGTGCTTCTCAGCAGTGCTCACACGGCACATGAGCTGCTGGGCTGGCTGTGTCAGCTGAGCCCAGCCCGCCCCGGCCGGCTCCGGGCTCCTTCCTGCGCGGCTCAGGGCGCTCATTGTGCAGCAGTGCTCTCCAGTAGCACACCTGCACTGCTGTTACTAGCCTGTGCTTGCAGCTCTGCTTTGTATTTACTGAGGCAGAGGGAAAGTAAGTTCACTTCTAATAATTCTGGGTAAACTTAAAAGGGTTTGATGTATTTTGCTTCATCTAAACATGTGTACAGCTTTCTCTCTCTGCGCAAGTCAGTATGTCCACTGTCCAAATAATAGGTAGTTCTCTGTATTAACTGTTTTCCTTCTTCTAAATCCACCTTTGATCTGCTGCTGCACTTGCTGAAGTTCAGAGAAATGTTTATATTGATTTCAGAACAGGCAGAATTAGATCCTTGAATACAAAATTTTCTTTTTAAGATATAAGTCAACTTATGTGTCTCTGAATTTTTGTTTCTGTACAACTTGTAAATCACACAGAATGTCTAGGCACTGACTTCTCTAAATTCCCTCCACTTAGTATGACTGATTTGTTTGTGTATCATTTTTCCAGACCTGTGAATTCCCTATCCCCTCATTCTGTACCAGTGTAGCCCTCAGCACAATTAGTGTTGACAGCTACCATCACACTTTCTGTTCTCTCTCTAGTGTTTGAATGGTTTTCAACCTACAGCAGTATGACTGGGCATGAAATTGTGATGAAATTACATCTAAAACAAAAGATGACAGCCTGTCTCCTTAGCAACCCAGGCCACTGTGTCCATGCAGCTAGCCCAGGCTGAAGTGAAAGACTCAGTGTTTATTCCTGTGATGTTTACTAGCAAATCTCAAGATGAGCTACATCACCCCCTGAGGCTTTGCCATGAACATAATGCTTGCAGCAAAGCAAACTACGTCTTCTGTTTCACTTTTACAAGCAGGGGAGGATTTTGCTGGATATAAAATTGGTAGAAATGTGCTGTCTTTGCACAAAGAAAGAAAGGGAGAAGCATGTTCTGCAGTTTCACATTGTGTCTTCTGGGCTCTCTGTCTTCATACCCCACTGGGCAGAGCAGGCCTCAGCAGTGCTGAGTGCTACTCTCAGCTCCAAAACTCCAACGAAAAGTAGAGATGTTTCAAAAAAAAAAAAAGGTGTCTCTGAGTTCCTGACAGAGATAGGAATATAAAGAAAGATAAGTCAATAGGCCCTGTTGGTTTTGTCTCTTAGAGATTTTTGCTCTGCAGGGAGTAGAAATAGTTTTCAAGGCAATACAAGACTGCAGCATTCCCAAAGACTTGGCTGGCTTGTAAACTGTGACTCTCTTCACATTGCAAGAGAATGTTCTCTGCTAGCCAGCACATAAAGCAAACTGCAGATGCACATCTTTCATCAAGGAAAAAGCCGAAAAATTTGTTTGTTGTTTTAAAAATCAAAATTAGTCGCATCTGCATTTCTCCAAAGAGTACATCAGTTGGCAAGATTCTAATAATAAATTTCACAGAAATTGAGCAGTCGTTTCAAACCAAAGTGGTTGTTGCATGCATGTACATTCTGCATACTGGGTGAAGACAGTGGTTAATTTTGGATCTTTTCTGTGAGGCTAATCTCACTATTGTCAAGCTAATGGTCTATATGGTCCACTGGTTGAATGTCTTCTATAAAAAGCATATATGTTAAGGGGAATATTTTTTCTAAAATAATCACCATAGCCTCTATAATGGGATGGAAAAGAATCTAATGGTGTCCAGTTCCCTCTGGTTAGAATGGCAGTATTTTGCCATAGTGTCGTTGTACTGCCAGGTACTGGAGGTGTATCTGTTAGGTGTGGAGCAGAAGACATAAAGATGTGCTATTCATTCCTTTCTCTTTGATAGGAAATACACTGTGAAGATGAAAAAAGCTCTAAGTGTAGTTTGTTAAACTTTGTAAGACCAACATACACAGCAAAGTTTGTCATGCCCTGTAGTTAGAAGCAATTGTGATGTGCTTGCAGGGAAAAACCATAATATCTTTGAATGTGGGAGACCACATTCAGCTATGTGTGGGGCATTGCTGATGAAGTCCAGTGTGACCTTGAGCAGATCCTTCTTTTCCTTCTTTTGAAAATGAGATTGTGTTCCTCTGCATCATAGAATTAGAGAACAAATAGGCAAGTATTTGCAAAGGACTCAGTATGCATATGAGAATCCAGGCAACTTCCAAGGTATTCACCTCCAGGAAAATGGGCTTTAACAGATTTTATACTAAGCAGATAAATATTTTTCATGGGTTAAAAAAGGAAGGAAAGCACAGTGCATAAAGTTAGCCACATATGGATAGGTTTCCAAGTCATGGCCTTAGAAGCCAACTTGGATGAATTTTTTTTTGAGGAAGTCTTATTCAATATACAGCTTATTTGGGGAACTGTATAGAAAACTCCCAAAATAAACAAGAAATATAATCTTCCTCTTCAATCTCTGAGCAAAATTTCAATGATAGCCTCTTCAGAATATATTATTTAAGTATCTCTGATGGATCTCTACACTGACTTTCCAAATTTTTGCATTTGACTTTTCTCTCTCATAAATTCTTTTAAGAAAATGAAATTATCATAAAGGCCTCTGAAATGGATATGTTTTAAAACACTTTGCTTGAGCTGTGTAGAAGATGTCTACTGTCAATATTTTATGAGATAGAGAGATCTCCATGATGAGATCAAAGCTATAGTGAACATTTTGAAGAACTAAAAATTATTCCAGGGCTTTCATTTAAGACATTCTGTTGAAGAGAAGGGAGATGGAGAAATTATCTTTGTGTGACAATTTTGAAAAACACTGGATTAACTAACAAAGCTCTGCCTCTTCAAATTGAAGGAAAAAATCTCTGAAACCTCTTTTGTGGTGTGTATTTTAACTTTTCCCCTTTCTCTGGGATACTAACTGAAAAAATTGAGGAGAAAGAGTGATCTCAACACTTCTCAAAACATTGATAAAAAATTTGGAAGCGTCTTCATTTTTCTTGACTGATTTGCTCTAGGAAAAGAAAAAGAATTAACTGATGTGCAACTTTAATGCAAACCTCCCCCACCCCCAGATATTTCAGTATTATTTCAACTGTATTGAGCACCCCCATTTCTGATAAAATAAATGATGAGTGCACTACAGTGGGTCAAGAGTCCCAAATGAGAGACAGACAATTTCTATGGGCATGTTGGATGGAATCACTGCCAGAGTCAGGAATGCCTTTGTTAGGTGCAGTTTATGGAGAAAGTAACTCAGAGGTTAAGATGAATTCAGCAGCTTCTCAGGAAAGGTTTTTTAATAACAGGTGACTCTCTGCCAGCAGCTACTCGCATTGCTGACTTGTATGTTGCAGTCTGTGCAAAGTGTTGTTCCAAACTGAAGCCCTAACACAGGAATTGAGAAGTAATACAGAAGTTTAAAAAATATAAACTCTCTTCTAGAACATAGGTACAGCCACCCTAGGACATGTTATTTTTATCTTAAGTACAAATTATTAAAGATACTTGAAAAACTATGGGAAAAGATCTGGAAGTTTATACTAGCAATATGCCAGGATCCCATAAATTATTTTAAAATACTTATTTAATTTATGAGATTTTGGAAGACAAACATGAGACACAATTCCAAATCATAGTAAAACACAGTGAGGCTGTTATTTTTTGTCTCATCCCTTTGTAAAGATAAGGGCTAAATTTAAACTTTGCTTTGAATCTCACATTTAGATTCAGCTGACATGAATAGTCAGTGTATTAGAATGTGATCAGTGAGCTGGCTGGAAGCGTGCATTAATTCTGTGATGTAAAACAGTTCTGATATACAAGGAGAGATTCCTGCTCACTTCCATTTTTCTTAGACAAGGTATATGGCATGTTACCTAAGATTTTTTAAACTACTCGAATGCAGTAAATACCAAACAGAAAACAAACAAACAACAACAACAACAAAAAAGACAGAAATTACTGATGGAATATCCTTATCTAAAAACCAGCTATGCAAATCGGTCTATCCCCATGAATAGTCACAGAAGTAAATAAGAATAACATCAGTAGGGTTCTCTGCTATTATAATAGGTCTCTGTAAGTCATTCTTTAAAAAAAATTATTATTGATGTTCTTTGTGTAGATATTTGAAGCATCCCATGAAGCTTAATGTATTTAAAAAAATAAAGATATTGTTTTTAAAGAAAACAAACATAAGAGATGTTCTAATTTTCTGTTACCTTTTTGTGGTGTTTCTTCTGTCTGGTATATACAGGTAAAAGTGATATGGATTTGATAGCTACATAGCCTTTTAGACATGACTCAAAAAAGTACCAATGTTATATTGGATGATATGAGTTGTAAATTATATTAAAGCATTGGTTTCTCTGCTTCTCCTCTGATAGGTCATTGCTTGTGAGCAACAGTATGACTACTCCTATGATGCTCGATGTGACGTGTGGTCCTTGGGAATAACAGCTATTGAACTGGGGGATGGAGACCCTCCTTTATTTGACATGCATCCGGTGAAAACCCTTTTTAAAATTCCAAGGTATGGCACTAGGTGGCTCTCCTCACTCACTAGTTTGTTCAAAGGCAGTTACTCAAAGGAGAACTACTTGGCAAATGTTTGTGCTTAAAATCCTAAGAATCTCTTCTAGAGAAAGACAATAAAAATCTGGAATGTTAAAGATTTTTTTTTTTTAGTCTGGCTTCTACAACAATTTTTATTTAGAATGCCTTGAAATTATAAAGACTTATTTATTTTATTCTTACTTTAGAATATAAAATCACATAATATCCAGGTACCTTACTTCCAACAGAACTTTTCTTACCTACTACTGATGAAAACATTTATTTCAAATGGAGACGGCAGCATTTGTTACTTTAACATTATTTGTTAAATAATGTTTTCAAATATTATTCCCCTAGAGCATTAGGCTTGTTTTACTGTAAAAGAAAAACATACAATTTTATCAGTGCTATGAAGCAGTCTGGCAGTTTCAGCAAACTGTAATCATAATTTATTTTTTCATTTACCTGAGGATGTTAAAATGTGAAGATTTGTATTGTCATCCATGGACAATCTCATATGAATTAGATTAGATTAGATATGAAAAAGGGATATAAATTCCTTTCTATATATAGTCATGTAAATTAGCTGTGTTATTTCATACTGTCTATATTTGATTTCATTTGTTTTCATTTCATTGAGTCTTCCTGAATAAGTGAGATTGACAGCATGAAATAGAGTCTAGCAACAGAACAGTTGTAATAATAGAAAAAATATAGAAATTGTCCATCATTGATTAGGCTGGCATGTACTAGTCTTTTCCACATTTTGGCTAATGAAGAATCACCACTGACTTAACAGTTTAAAACCTTCAGCAATACAAGTATTTGACCTTTTGTTATCTACCCAGTTATCATAGGCCTTTAAAATTTTGTCTGATTGCAATTTGCATTTCTGATTAAGTCTATTTATATGCAGATGCAGTTGTGCTGGGTTCTGGTTCATACAGCTATCTTCTTCTCCCCAGCTCAGACATGAACTACCACCACTTTTTCCAAAATTATTTATACTGAAGCAGCAATTAATCTTGTTGCCTTTTCATGAATGTAAAACGTGTCTGGCCAGTTAAGGCAAGGGAGGCTTCAGATTACTAAAACAATATCTAAAAATTTTATCAGTGCTCAAAATAGTGTAAGAGGACAGAAGTGGTACCAAAAGTAAGAGCAAGCAATAGGAAGATACAAAAAAATAGGGCATGTAGAATCTTTGATTTCTGTCTACAGATTACCTGTTTCTCTATGTGCTGTTGCATCTCTGTATGACATAGATAATTCACCTTTGTTTTGCTATCTGATTAATCAAATAATCTCTGTATATTTACCAAGTAGAATAATATCAGTTTTTAAGTTGAGATATTTTGCTCTGCTGTGCATTACATAAGCTATAGCCCTACTGCTTCTAACTGTGCATTCTTGTTAGATGAAGTGAACTATAACGAGTGCTGGATGTCATAAACACCTGGGGTATAGGAGACAGAGCTTTTCTCCTGGTACTTGTTTGAAATCAATTCAGAGGGACAGTAAATATTACAAAAAAGTGCATTCCCCTCTTAGAGTAGCTTGACAGTTCAGAAGAATTCTCGGATCAGTTCCTGATAACTAGGCTGAAATTCCCACATTTTTAACAGCATTTTCAGCATGAGCATTGATGCTCTCAGACTCTAAGTGGTTCTTCTGGGCACTGGGTGTTGAGTGTCCAGCAGTGACATGGAAGCATTGGAGCTCACCTTCTGAGATTGTTCAATCCAAAATCCTCTGAGCACAGTTATGGTGTCACTGTGGTTCCCTACAGTCTAGCTCTGTTTATCTGGAAGTGCAAAAAGCTTCTGCAAATAACAAACAATAAATGTAATGGGTAATAATAAGCAGTAAACTTAATGGGCTATTGATTAATTGATTTTTGTATGTGATTTCTGTATGTGTTCTCCCAGGATAATTTTTTGTTGATTGGGCTGACTTGACTGTAGTTGGGACAAGAGGTGACATTGCCATTTACAGTAAAAAACACTTAGACATCACTCAGTCAGAGAGTTATCAAGAATTAATTACTTGTTTGCTTACATTCTTGACTCCAGTTGATCCATATCTTTCTATTTGTACTGCGTTCTGTGTACTAGACTGGTCTGTTTTCTGTGATGCTGGTTTCTTTACATTAATAGAAAGCTTTGCAGTGGTTTTCAAGTTTTGTTATCAAACACTGTTTAATACTCTATTCTCATGAATATTTTAAAATGTTAGTATTGGCAAAATTGCCAAAACTAGATACAGAAATGGCTGTGTGTGTGTTTCTGCAGACTTCTTCCATTCTCAAATGGTCAAGTTTCTATGTCAGTTTAGTCACTGGCTTTTTTTCTAGTGAGAGCCAATTGTGCTTTTAGCCTTTGCATTGAGTTTCAACACAGTGAGCAGCAGAGCTAGACCTTAGTCTTAAATGAGTATAATTTAAATCAATGAGTCTTTACTTTGGCTTTATGGGATTTGAATCAACCAGTAGATGAATGGTTTTGTACTGGCAGTCAGAGCAGTCAAATACCCTCAAGATCATTGGAGATATCTTTGTGTGTAGAACTCAAGTCAAGGACTTTTGTTAAACTTAACTGCTTCTAGGTTCATGTCTGTGTTATGTAACTTAACCAGGGATGGACTAATCTCCAGACTGAACAGCTCAGAGGCTGGCAGAGGAGCACATCTGTGGATACACCATAGAGTCCCAAGATGTGTTATATGGCATTGTGGGAAGAGGAGGCCATTTAAATTCAGATTTTCTATCATTGGGTCAAGCAATATAAAATGTGATTGGGGACTGAATTTATCTTAACAAAATATCTTATTTCTAGAGGACAGGTGAACCCTCAGAAATCACCAACTACTTCAACTTGGTGTAAGAGAAAAGGTGATCCCACTGTGCTGCACTTCTCTCAAAGCCTGACTAGTTTCACAACAGAAGATGCTGCATGCTAAGTGTTTTTGAAAACACAATGGTTTTTTTTTAAGTTGTCTAGGTATTAACTTCATACTTTTGATAATATGGCCTGAGCTGTGAACGAGATGTTTAAGCAACTTCCCGTGGTTAAACTTTTCTTGTCCTACAAAATTTGTCTGCAGCAAATATCTGATAGCAAAAGTGGAGTGGAAAAGAAAATGCTAGTTAATTATTACATCACATGTTCCATTAGATTCCGGACCTTATTTCTATGTATGTTATGTAGATTTAGAAGAGGAGGGGATACAAGTTCCTTGACTAATGCAAATATAAAAAGCCTCTTTCATTCATGAACATTTTGTTGTATGAAGGTGCATTATTTTAGAAATAGTTGTGATGGCACATGCATGGGACTTTTCTTAAAACTAATGAGAAGGAGACATTATCTTAGAGCAAATGTTAAGGTTCTGTTTTGCAATAATGCACATATTCTCTCTCATCAAAATGGATTCTTGGATCTAACTAATAAATCTCCTGAAAAGGGACCTCCAGTGCTAAGAGATAAGAGATAAATCATACTGCGAAGACACTGAAGCATGAAATTATTCTGTTAACTTGTCATCTGCCTAGAATATATTTTCAAATCTCCAACAGAAGGGTCTAAATTATGAAAGGAAGGTGGCCTAGAGAAGTTGGTAATTTGGGAGTTGATACTTTTAACCTCTTCCATCTGCTGTCACTACTTAGGTGTGTCGGTTTTGGCAAAAATATTACGAAGTGAAAGATTCTCAAATAGCATTACACCTAAGCTTTTTCAAGTAAAATAGGTCCATAAATTCTTCTAACTATGTTATCTCATGAAAAATATTGCATCATCTCAGTACTATCTCTTAGGGTATCGTGACAAATCACTGGCAATTATTTGAAATTTTGAAAAGTAATGGCTATAAAAAATAGTGTGGCAAAGAGGAGATAAAGATGGTATAGTAGTGTGGAAGGGGTGGATGGGGTGTATGTACGAGTGTAAAGTGAGGATTTCACATCATGTTGCAAAGATCCTGCTTTTCAGGATCTGTCTCTTTATATATAGTCTTTTTTACAGGGACATGGTAAAGAGCAATTTTTCTAGGTTACACTGACAGCTGACACTAACAGGAATTAAACCAAATTCTTCACTCATGTCTATCACTCAAGTGTTCTTGAGTGATAGACATGAGTGGAGAAGTGGAAGGCACCTGTTTTAAAATTGATTGGTGATAAGAAATGGCAGTTTGATTTTCTAACTCACAAAATCTGAGAATTAAATGAAATTTCATTTAAAATTATTATGCTTCATTAGTTCATGTTAAATAGCCAGGAGTGGAATGGAATTGAGCTTGTGAGTAGTCATTGAGTGGTGCTGTTCTTAAACTGTGTTGTACTGTGTTGAGACTTACAGCTTTTGGGAGTACTTATTAGTTTGATTTTACTGATGCTTGATGCTTCAGCAGCTGACCTGCATCCAGCAGGATCAAACCACCTCCTACCCCATTGCAACTTCAGCTTCGTGGTGGTTTGTACACAGGCAGTTCTTAAACTGTGTTGTACTGTGTTGAAACTTACAGCTTTTGGGAGTACTTATTAGATTTTACTGATGCTTGATGCTTTAGCAGCTGACCTGCATCCAGCAGGATCAAACCACCTCCTACCCCATTGCAACTTCAGCTTCATGGTAGTTTGTACACAGTTTGTACATCTTCATAATTTCTGTGCCACCATAACTCACCTTTTATGTTGGTAAATAAACTCTGAAGAAGTTCTTCATGTGTACTCAATTACTGTCATTTTTAAGGTATGATCTTGTTAAGAGAGAAAATAGACAACAGAATATAACTTCAGTAGATAAAGTGACTGTGGCACAGCCCACTGCACCTTCACCTTGCTTTGTTGTATACACGTTAGGCAGCTGGTGTACTACAGGTAGTTCCATCCATCTGAACAGATCCATTGTGGGGACATTTTAAATACTAACATTTTGTGACACAGCCTTTCATATTGCAGCCTCTCATATTCCAACTTTTCTGTAATTTTGCCATCTGCATTGGTGTTGACATGATCCTGGTATATCGTGTAG
The DNA here is from genome assembly GCF_014805655.1 of Passer montanus. NCBI lineage: Eukaryota > Metazoa > Chordata > Aves > Passeriformes > Passeridae > Passer > Passer montanus. The sequence goes on along the minus strand of NW_024356504.1, from coordinate 9,150,115 downwards.
CATACACTTTTACTGCTGTTGCTTGGAATGGGAAAGAAGCACAAGCGTGTGTTGTAGGACAGTATAGCTGCCCACACCCCTCCTAAGGCAGCCCAGGGTCCACCAGCCTTCGTTAGCACCAGGGCACAGAACTGGCTCATGTTCACCTTGGTGTCCACGGGAACCCCCAGTTCCTCTGGTGCAAGGCTGCCTTCCTGGTGGTCAGCCCCCAGAAAATACTGGTGCAGGGCTCTGCACTGCTTTTGCTAAACATCTGAGGTTCCTGTTTGCTGTATCTCCAGCCTGTTGAGGTTCCTTCCCTTTGGATGGCACAACCCTGGGGTGTATCAGCCATTCCTCACAGGTGGGGAACATGCAAACTTGCTGAGGGTACACTCTGTCTCATCATTAAAGAAGATGTTGAATGGGACTGGACCATTTTTACCCCTTCAGTACACCTCTAGTGGTGGATGGAGGTGTTTGTATGATTTGGCAGTACATGTGTTAAGTCCATGGGGAAACAGTTGTGTGCTAAGATGACAAGGTATTTTAGTATTGTTACTGTCACTCTCTCAGATATGCAGCAGTGCCAAAATACTTCAGGGCAAGGACTCTGCCCTTATAAGGATGTACAGGACTTATTCATTACTAACAGGTATATGACTTGATAAAAAGTCAAATGCATCCTTGGGTTTGAATACCAAATTCAGATAGATTTGTGCCAGAGTTTAACAGAATAATGAGTACCTTGTAGTACTTCTACCTTCATTATATCATGCTCATTTAAAAAGCAGAGAGAAGGCTGTACCAAGTATGCATCTATAACTGGGCTTTTAAGTCTGACAGTAGGTCTAGAAATTGAAGTGTGTGGAGTTAGCAGCTATATCATAACAAAATGGGGTCTGTTTTCCATTTACCTTATGACATTTTAATATATTTGAGAAGGTGGTAGAATATTATAAGTATTTTTATCTATTACATAAGACAGTAGGGAATTAGCCCTAAAATCAAATCATCTTGGTGCAATTTCCCTCCTTTCCTTTCTTTAACTATTCAGTTATCACATAACTTATCTACAACTGCCTGTTTCTCATTGATTTTGTCTTACTCTTCCTTTTAGAAGGCATTTAGAGATAGAATTTGATTTTGCTAATGCACTCTTTGTTCATATGTATTCATAGCCTAATTTCAGCAAATAATTGTAATTTGTGCTCTGTGGCTTGCTGTTGAATAGTCTGTTGTAAGCATTTACTGTTCTGGCTGTTAAGGAGGACTTTGCCTGCACAGTATGTTTCTGATTTTTGATTTATTAAGAGTCTCTCCTCCAACTGGCTTTCTCATGAATAGAAGGGTACTGTTTTATAGGTATATTCTTTGGTGCTTATTTAAAACAGACTGTTTCACCAAATGTTTCCTGCCAGTCTGGTTGTTGGTAGAACACAGAAGAGCTAAAATGCACGCAGCTGAAATGAATTCATCAGGAAACTTGAATAAACGTGAAAATAAACATGCTCAGCTCTCAACCATTTTTTGAGCAAATAAAAAATAATCACTTCTGATGCTCTGTGTTACTCTCCATGCTCCACTCAACTGCCTCTAAACCCTAGGTAAAAGCTGAAATGCCTGACAGATATTTTTAGTGACTCCATATGCAGTTAATTTTGTGCATTAAATGCACATAAACTGTTTGAGTCATCCAGTTTCTAAAGTAAATTATTACTTTTTGAAATCCATTGCATAAGTAATAACAGACTGCTAAGATACTGTGAATGCCATTTTGTTTTGCTCTAGTGGAAAATTTCTTGCTGACAAGGTCAAGCCTTGCAGTCTGAGAGCAGTCATGTGATGAAAGGCACATCCAGCAGGAGGAGAGGTGGGAGATGGACATCTACTGTTGTCTCCTTCAGAAGTGAGGATTTGAAATATTTTTCAGTTAGATTTAGGGGATAGAGCTGACCTAGCAAGTCTTGCTTTTATTATTGTAGACTAAAATTATGTTGGTTTTAGTGTGCTTTGAAAAGTGCTCCCTGTTTCTTGACAGGACTTCAGCAGTTAACAGCATTGTCTGTAGTTGTCTTTTGGCAGTAATACTGTCAGTGTAATCCTTACACAGAGTACATACTGATTTTTAAGGAGATTCATGCTATGGTGCACACTAAACTGGACGTTGCAATGGAGAAGATGTAGCATAACTGCTTTTTATTTCTAGTGCAGCAAAATACTTGTGCTCTGCATTTATAATGGGTTTGAAGATTGTGAGAAAATCTCACAATAGTTACAACCAATTTTCCACAATTTACCCCAGGGTATAGCTTCCTTTCAGGTAGATAGCTCATATGTAATATTGCATTGCCCTGAGACATTTAATATTCAGGGTTTTTTTATGATTGATTGATATATATTGTTATAGAGATAGATTCTTAGGATAAAAAGAATTAAGATAGTCCAGGAGTCATGTTGCTCAGTAAACAACTAGGCAGCTTTATTTTCCACATATAACCCTACCTCCTTACCATAGGTTGCTGAGAGGCTGCTGATGCTTAATAGATAAGGTTTAGATAGATTACCTGCAGTACTAAACAATTTACTGGGAACAGAAAATGGGCTTCAAATACAGTCTAGAAATGAAACATCACAATTATTTGAGGTACTCTGTAACCTTGGAAACAATTTGGAGCAGTGACATCAGCAACAATTATGTGCTATTTTGTCTTCAGTTTATCACCAAGGTAACCAGAGCAGGTTTCCCTGCTTGAAATTTTAAGAATGTCATGGTCTGGTATTAAGTGAACATTCATGAAGCATACTTCTGAGGGTCTGTTAAAATTGCATTCTGCTTCCCTTTTAAAATGATCCTTCAGAATTTAAACTGTGTAAACTCCTCTGTTTGTTTGGGTTTTTTTCCTTCCCCCCCCCCTTTTTTTTTTTTCTATGAAACAGCTGCGGGCAAATAAAGCCTTAGTTATGCTGCTAAATTCTCTAAATACTGGAAAGAAGGAAAATTTATTGCCTTATTGATTCCTTCTTGTGGCTCCCAAATACCAAGTATTGCAACTGCATACAAAGGCTGCAAATAGCACAGTGTTATTTTTGGGCATGAGATTTGCCCACAATGGAGGACTCATGATGGTCCCACACTGAACTTCCTTGAGGGAGCTCTGCATTAAAGTCTAGTTGCACAAGAGACTTGTATTCAGTGCTGCCAGAGGAAAATACTGGATGAGTTAAACTTCCAGGCTATCAAACATCCCTTAGACTTCTTGGCTATCAAACATCCATAGTCAGCCTACCTTACCTTGATAACCATCTTCATGCTTAGTCCAGAGAGGTGTTTGGTTGTTTGCAGTGGATTTGGAAAAGGTGATGTTTAAATTAAAGTTTGTTGCATGGTAGAAAACCTGTACTCCCCTTTTTAATTGCTTTGTGATTGGAAAGTTATGTGGTGTCAGAGCTGTAATGATAACAGACAGGTTACTCAGACCATACAGTCTCTTGTGTGTGTGACTAAATTTTAGTGAGAGGTATTTATATGAAATTGTGATAAAGCTTATCTGTCAGTCATGGAGGAAAAAGAAGAGACTGCAAAAAACTTGCTTTTTTTTGAAGTCTGGAACACTGTCTTGGTTGAAAGTCATATCAGTGCTATAAATTTTCATTCATAAAACTTTAATATTTTGCCTGCAATGTCTTACCTTGTCAGACATCAAAACACAAACTTGTGTTCTGTTGACTTATTGTGCATTTAACAGGTGGTTTTGCAGGTCCATTGGTGTACAGGTTGTACTTGTGCCTTGGAAATACAAGTTAGAACTTATTGTTTGAAGGAAAGTTATAAAATTCTGTTCTGTAGTGCAGTCCTAAAGAAGTGAAACTTCATTACATGCCATCAGCCTTGTGGGGTTCTGAAATAAGCTTTATAGCCTATGTTTAATATTGGAGTTCAGTAGCCCACATAATTTATAATGAATTGAGCCAAGTAAATGAAATTAGATTTTTGCATGAACAAAAGATAATCTCTTCACATAGTTTGGTCTTGCAGACTGAATAAGACACCTTGTACATTTCACAGTTCCAGGGACTTTCATGGGATGTAGTCAAAAAATAGATGCCTTTTCTCTATTCAAAATAGAATATTGATGTTCATATTTATAAAGGAATTTATTCACTGGCTGATAGAAGCAGAATAAAGTGAACCTTTTAGGTGCTAGCCACATTCCAGCAAGATTGTAATTATGCTCAGGATCGTAATGAATGCGTGTTGGTTATATTTTTGTAATAAAAAGTGGCCAAATACCTATGTCCTTTGCTCTGTAAAGTAATTTTCAGAAATACGCAATAAAAAGTAATCACACTATTTGCAAACATATTTGTTGAAAAGGAGCTGGGCTTTGAAAGGTATTGATTTGCTTGTTGCAGATATCACGTTGATTAATGTTAAGATTTTATGCAGTATATTTAATAATTACTCATGATTAGTGCAGTAATAATGCACTACACATATCTGTACATTTACTATTAACAATTAGTGGCTTATATTTCTTTCCTATCAAAGATATAGTCATAAGTTGGAACTCATAAAATTTTTAAAGAAATATTTATTGGAGTAGGCATTGGTCATAAATCTTTATAACTCCAGTATTCAGGAGTAATAATGATTTCAGTGGGCTCATTTCATGATCATGAAATGCCATTTAGATTTCTGTTGTACTGCAGCTTCTCCCAGGAGGTCCTACTGGAGGTGCAAATTTCCACAACTGTCATGAGGCCAAGGAAAAACTGCCTGGCAAGACTCTAGATAGGTCATTCTCTGCAGAGAGGCCACATTTTACATATGAACAAACAGGAACGTAGTCAGATGAAATGACTTTGCAGTGCTAGATTCACAAATGTTACAGTGCTGTTGGAAGAAATAGCAAGCAGGGAATGGAGAAAGGAAATAGAAGAGGGGGAAAGTGGTAAATAATGATGCAGGCCTGGTGAAATGGCCTGTCAGTCAGTTCAGTGCTAAGGTTTAGTATTTATATATGGCTAAATGTGATCTCGGGAGTGTAGGGATACAAAGCAATGGCTGGGGTTCAAGGGCTGGGCTTCAAAGTGCTGACTTCCATGATAACTGAAGAGTTCTTACTGAAAATTGACTGAAAATGAATTTGAAGTGTGAAGACCTGAGAAAATAAAGCCTTGAGAAACCTGAGCTGAACTCATAAATGATCCTGCTTAGAGCAGGACGTTGGAGTAGAGACCTTCTGAGGTTCTTTCCAGCCTGTGTTAGTCTGTGCTGTGGGGAAAAATGTTCACTTCATCCATATAAGGGTTTTAGGAGGAAATTGAGTAGTAAACAGGGTAGTTTACTTACTTAGCCAGCCTGAATAAACAATTACTGGACTAATTTGTCTAGTGTTGTTAGTAACCCTTAAAAATTTGCATTGAAAACAAACAGATATAAAGGTATAAAAGGTTTGAAGACTGAAAAAAAGCTGGTAAAAATTATCTAAACAAAGTGAATTTTCCAAGGCATGTGTAATTATTTTTACAGAGATTTATATTTGCTTTATTGAAAAAGTGTAAAAATTTTTGTAGTTTATCTAAAAAAAAGTTAGTGGTAACTTGAACATGGCCCTGCTTATCTCTAAGATATAAGATCTCTAAGATATAAAGTATATACCTAAGATCTTGAAGGCTGGCATTTTATCTACTTGGCAAGTGATTGTTGAGATCCCATGAATGAGAGCTGTATTTACAAAAAAAAAAGGTATGTCTGTGATAACAGAGGAAGCAACAAAGCAACCTTTGTGCTCTTGGAAAAGGAGCACTCTTCTTTCTGAGCAAAGCTTTCTTCAGTAGCTTGGACAGTGGCAGGGGAAAGGAACATTTTTCCTTTTGAGTGAGTCGGTATCTCTGCTTTGGCATCCAGCACCACAGTCTCTGAGAGCATTAGGAAAAAAAATAGTAGTAACATCTTTCATCTTTCTACTTGGCTGGCTGAAGTGATTGACTTTATGCAGTTTAGTTCGGTTAAATTAGCTAAAATGTGACTGCTAGGTTTCTTCATTCTCAGTATAGTTATATCAGATTCCCTCTTATCAGACTGTTCACATATTACTGTAAGTGCTGGATAAAGATGTTTTGAATTACAATAAGGTAGATTCATTGGGCAAGTTGATGATCCATGATCTGTTGCCAGCTTGCAAACACATCAGACTTTGAGAGCAGGCAGCATCTGCTTGAACTGTCTGGGGACACAAAAAGAACAGAAAAAGTCTTAAATTGCAACAAAACCAGAGATCTGAATTTGTGAAAGTATAATTTTCTTCTTTGTTTAGACATTCTATGTGTTATTTAAAATTGAGTGCTCATGTCATGTTAAAAAGTATGTAATCACCTTAGTTACTCATAATTACTGAGAGGAAATTCAGGAAGCAAGGAAGAATTGTGTTCCATCTTATACCCTCTGTTTTTATTGTAGATGTATTTTTGCTTCTCTATCCTAATTTTGCCTTTGGGGAGTTTGGTTTCTTTGTCTTTATCATCTTTTTTGTCCCTCATTTTTTCATTTTGCTCTTCTCACTTTGTTAGTACTTTGATATTTTTCCCAATCTTGACATTGTCTTTTTACTTTTGCTAAGGTGCCACTTCAAAATGTTCCCTTGTCCTATGTCTGTCATTTACCATTGCTTCTTTCAACTCTTCAATTTTCTCTGAGTTTTTAAACATATCCAGGAGATCCTTCTTTTCAGAGCTTACCGTAGAATATTCAGCATGAGGTGAGGATTAAATCTTGCATTAAAAGAAAAAATCACCCCTCTTGATCTTCATGTGTTCCATGATGTTTTAATAGATCAGCTCTGTAAATTAAATCTTGCATTAAAAGAAAAAATCACCCCTCTGTGTTCCACGATGTTTTAATAGATCAGCTCTGTAGCATTTTTTTTGGTCTCTTATTGCATCACTAATTACTTTGCTACACATTATGTCCATCATTAGTCCCATGTCCATGGCTCTTACCTTCCATGTGGTTTAGCTGCCTTCATCCTTTCCTAGATTTCCGAGCTTACATGAGTCAATATTTTCCCCAAGATATTTTCCATGGCCTGTCTCAACTGTTTCAAGGAACACGTGAGTTTTACATTAGTGTCTTTACAGGTTTATTTGGATACAGTCTTATTATATTATTGTCATTTAGTTCTGCCTAAGAGAGGGTTTATTTGAATTGCAGTCATGGGACCTTTTTGGTAATGAATAAATTTTTCATGTTTCTCATATTGTGTTTATTAGTCTTCACCCCAGATATAATGTACAGGTATTCATAAGCCATGAAAGTTGGGGTTTTTTTAAGCAGACAAAAATTTAACTGTTTTGGAATAAAGCTTATTGGATGGAATAGGAGAGTGAGCAAATAAATTTCATTCCACATACAGTCCTCTTGCTCAGAAGGCGCATTACCTTAAATGATAATTCCTTTTTTTTAAAAATGGTACTCTTACACATCTTGTACATTTCTTTAGGTTTCAGCATTTTTTCAGTCTGTTGCTTCAGAATATTTATAATGATCTTCCTAATGGTCCGTTGGAAATATGCCACCTTTAATGAATGTATTCCTTCTGCTAATGTTTATTTCTGAACTAGACTGACAGAGCCATCAGAATAATACCAGTTCATACAATACGAAGCTGAAAAAGATAAGTTTGAATCATAACATACAAAGATCCTTACTTCCTTTGAAAGTGCAGGGTTTAAGTGCTTGCTTTTTCTGAGTGTAATGACTGACTTGCATGTTCAGTACCAGCCACATCAATCATGTGGTGATAAACTTCTTTTATGGGGTTACTGTTAGGTTTGTTTGTACTTCTGCAGAGCCTCAACTAGGAAAATGCTCGCCTTTGTGAAATGGAGGGGTAAGAAGGTGTCTTCCTCTCTGAAAATAAGAGCTAAAATAGACCAAAGAAATTAAGGTAAGGAAGCAAAAACGGGAAAAACCTTGTGTGGTTTTGTGAAGCAAGTTCCCCTTTTCAAAGGAGCAATGTAGTGAAAACATTTTATTGTTGATGGAAAGAAGGCCCTGAAAAGCATGTCTCAGTGAGTTGAAAAATCACAGGTACCCTGTATTACCTTGTTTCTAGGGCAATATGGAACCTACTGGCAGAGTCACTATGGCATGACAGAGCCTTTGCTCTGCTTTGCCCTCCTGGGCAGAGGGAGATCTCAGCAGGAGCACTGGACAGTGGCACACTGTTCCATGTCAGACTACAAATGGTCTAGTTCTTCCCTTGGCAATCTTCCTATGCCTAAAAGAAACAGTTTGTAGCATCCCTCTGAGTCTTTCTTGAGCCAACTTTTAGCTTTCCAAGAGTGGATCTGCTTCACTGAGCAGTGCTTTCAGGGAGGTGTCCTACTCGGGTCTCTTAAACTGGCTGATGTACAGTGGCAGTGTGAAACACACACAATTCGGGAATTGTCCTTAGAAATTTATCTGTGGGATTTTCACTTTCAGATGTAAGAAGATATTTTTCTTCCCCATAAATTTCTACAAATATGCTGTGTAACTGCAGTATTTTAATATTCCAGCTACAGAAGTGTAGTGTCTAGACACCACCATATGTATTTCAGTCAGGCACAGAAGTATTGCTGTCCTATTTTCATTTCTTTGGCAACTGACATTCTACTGCTTTGCAAATTCACAGAGCAATGATTTTAATAGAAAAGCAAAATACTACATTGCACTAAAGATGAGAACTGGTTATAAATAAAAATTGTTACTGTTACTTCCCTTGTCTCAATTGCTCTTAATTTGCTTGTGCCACTTTAACTCTCTGAAACTTCTGTGAATAAATGAGATAACAAAGCATAATTATAAGTCAATTATGCTGAATTTTTGGTTGGAAGCTTGACCACTGGAATGCAAAGCTGTATGTTTTCCCCTCCATCCAAAAATATTTCTGAAATGAAACACTTGTTTCTGTCTCAGTGAAGCCAGAAACTGAAACTGAAGAATAAATGACAGAAATAAATGATGCCTTGTCAGGTTCTGAAAAAGGCTAATGAAACCTTGCAGATGCCAAATCTGACTGAAACCAGTGGCCTGTGAATTGCAATGTTCAGGGGAAAAAGTCAAAGATAATCCAGATGTTCCCAAGCAGAACACTTTGCAATACTTTTTCATCCATTTTCTTTCTGTTTGTATGGACTAAAAAAATTACATAACTGAGATTTGGTTTGATACATTTTCTGAAGGTCCTTATTTGACCTTCAAGATAATTCAGTGTGCTTAGCACATTATTTCTGTCCATACTCATTACTTTAAAGGTGGTGTTTATCAGATATATACCATTTTGAACCACAGATTTTTCATGTGATGGAGGTTTCTTAGAAAGCATCTTTTGACAGCCTGTTTATAGTCTTCCTGAAGCATCTCTCTTTCGTCAATGCATAAAGTGAATCTTGACAGTCAGAAGGAGATTGTGCATAATTCTGGAGCTGACTACCTTTTACTATTTATTTTTACTCATTATTTTTCTGCCTGATGAACTATTATAAGCAGGAGACATGTGAATAAATCTTGATTTAAGTGTGCTTTAAAGAGCTAGTTGATATTTTGTTCATTGGTGAGTTTGAATTTGTTTTGCAGCTGAGCCCATATTTCATTGTTAATCTGCTAAGTCACATACTTAGTGGCAGCAAAATTAATAGTCATGTAAAAACATAAGCAAAAAGAAGCAAATGTGTATTTATGTATTATAGATCACATTGCCATCATTCTCTTGCGAGAGAGGGAAAACAGATATCTAGTTTGGCTTTTACTAGATCAGGAGACTGTATTACAAAAAAAACTCCAAAGCCAAAAAAGTGCATTACTACCCTTGACCTTTCCAGCTAATTAGAATCCTGCAGTCTATTTAACTTTCAATTCAATATAAATTCCTCATATGCTGTTGGATTGAGTCCAGACTTCTGTCACTATGTATAGCCTATGGAAAATTCCAGCGAAGAGGGAATATCAGATAACTCTGTTTCTGTAATTAAAAGATAGTAAAATACTTAAGCAAGAAGAATATTTTTGTTTCAGTAATGAGGCAGCAATGTCTTGTGTTCTACTTGGTTTTAACCGATTCTTTTCCCTCAGTAGTTTTGGCCCTGGTTTAAAGCATCATAGCCTTGCTAGAATTAAGGTGCTTAGCCATTATTTGAATAGATATATGGCTTTGATAATTCTAGAAGAGAGGTTGTTGAAGTTGTATGTTAACACTTTTGAATTAGATATTTGCAGAAGAAAATGAGTCCTCAGAGAAAAGGGAGGGGGGGAGAGTGGGAAAGGAGACGACACTAGGTGAATCAGTTGCTAGTGAAAAGGTCTCTGGAGAGCAAACTCAGCAGGAGCATACTCCTTCTTCCCCCCTTCCTCCAGTCTTTCCCTAGGATGTACTGCATCTTTCATTTTCACAGAACAAAGATCATTTTACCAGTGTTCCCTAGGGGCTCAGGAAAGAGACATTACTGGAAAACTTTCCAGTCTCGTAAGGACCTCTAATTGCTGTCTGTTATTGGTTGCTCATGCTGGTAGTGATGAAATAACAAATAGAAACCTGAGGACAGTCAAAAGACACTTCAGGGCCTTGAGACATTTGGTTGAAGGATCAGGAACATAGGTAGTGATTTCGTCAGTCCTTCCAGTTGCAAGGAATAATACTCATAAGAATAGGCAGATCCATCAGGTCAATGCAAGGCTCTGAGACTGGTTTAATTGGAAAAACAGTGAGTTTATTTGCCATGGGATGATCTGTTCAGCACCTGGTCTACTGTCACCTGAGGGGGATATGCCTTTCTCAAAGGGGAAAAAGAGCTCTAGCAGAGGAGCTAGCAAGGACTCATTGACTGAACTTTAGCTTGAAAGAGGAAAATACCAGCCATACCAAAGGAAAACATCAGTGATGAGTAATGGGACGGTGTGCCAAAAGTTGAGAAAATGAGTAATCATGGGATCCCTCAATCTGCTTCACGAGACATTGGCTACCTGAAATGTTTCTAGACTAGTGCACACAGCAGAAAGAATAAACAGGAGCCTGAAGCTTTGGCTCAGTCCTAGAGATTTGATGTCACTGGCATAATTGAAACCTGGAGGGATGAGTCCTCTGACTGGAGTGCCCTGTTGGATGGTTAAAGGCCTGAGGAGGAGAAGGCAAGTTGGAAAAGATGGGGATTAGGGTGGCATTGTATGTAATGGAAAGGCTAGAATATATGGAGCTCACGGTTGGCAGTGGCACAGTTGAGAGCTTCCAGATAAGAATCAAGGGACAAACAAATAATGCAGATGCTATCATGGGAGTCTCTTGTGTACCTCCTAACCAGGACAGAGGTCTACAGGCTGAGGGAAGGCCTCACTGCAGCCTTCAATATTGGTTCAAGGGCTTGGGGAGGGGCAAGTACCAATCTCTTCACTCTCATGACCACTGGCAGGACCAGAGAAATTATATGAAGCTGAGTCAGGGGAGGTTTAGGTTGGATATCAGAAAAAGGTTTTTCACCCAGAGGGTGACTGAGCAGTGCAACAGGCTCTGCAGGGAACTGGTCACAGCAGCAAGCCTGACAGAGTTCAAGAAGCATCTGGACAATACTTTTAGGCAGGTGGGATGTCCTGTGTAGGGCCAGGAGTTGGACTTAATGATCCTGATGGGTCCCTTCCAACTCAGTATTCTATGATTATATAGAGTACTATGATTTAGCATTAGTCTCTTCTCTTGCCCAAGAAAGTTTTAAGTAATTGGGCTGAGTCCTAAGAAACTAAAGATGCTGTATGTAGCTACTACCTTTCCCAATTCTCTCACATGCTGTGATTTGGTATGTACAGTCTTAAGATATGGTTTATGCCTTGTTGTCTGTATAGGCATGGAAATGCAATGCTTGCAGATCTGGTTAAGAAGACTTAAGGGAGATTGGTGCCTGATTCTGTCAAGAATTCTTGGCATTTTGCCTTTGGAGTCCCCTAGATCAACGTAATTGGCAGACAATTGCATTAGGCCTGGAGCTATTTTGCCGCAATCCCACGCTTCTGATACAGCTTCCAGTTTTGTTGTAAATCCTGTGTTCTTTCTGATCTCCTGGTCTCCTGAGCCAATTGCTGCTGTGGTTCCCATCCATGGAGGCTCCATATAACAGCATTCAGATTGGTGATATCTTTCCACTGACCTAAAAAGCAACTTCAGAGGCCTGCCTCTATATACAGGGATGATTTTGTACTGATTCTCCACTTCTGCAAGTTTCTACAATTTCTGTCTAAGCTTCACGGAGCTGATAACAGTACACTGCTTCCTGCTGAGTGGGCTTTGGTGAAATACATTAATGGAAGTCAGTTGAACTTCAGTGGACTTTAGTAGGGGACAGATGAATAGGAGAGTGTTTAGGGTCTGAATTTTTCTTTCAGATCAGTGAACACCTCTTATTAATTTGGATGGGCCACAAACCAAGTGTATCAGGAAATCTTCTGAGCCCTTTTGAGAATTATCTGGCTGGTTTTGGAGGCTTACCCAAGGTGGAGAGTCCTGCTTTGGAGTGTCAGGACTTCAAACTTGCATGAGAATTTATATTCTATTAATTATTGTCAATTATGCATGTATTTTAGTAAAAATAATTATTTTTCTTTTTTAAGGAAATCTTATTATTAGATGTGGTTGAACTTGTCCTTTTTCTTTGGCTGTTTCACTTAATGTTTTGAAATATGCATGAAGAGTGTATTTTTATGTAAAAACTAGCTGTTTTTCCTAGGTATAAACCTAGGAAACTGTCAACAGAACTGTAGTCTCTTCAGTCTATCAGCTAGAAGAATAGTTTGCAACATGCTTGTGGGGGATGGTGATTGTCAGAGCCTGTACATGGTGACAGGTGTTGGTTGTTCATCTGCTAATTTCTCATTAGAAACAATGTGGTGGGTTGATCAGTTGCAGTTTGGTAATTGGAGGCACTGTTGTGATTTCTGTTGGTAAAAGGTATGAATATGTTTACTGAAGTACTTTAGAAAATAGTAGATGTGTTTTCCTTTTTTTAAATTTTATCATAAATAGAAATATTTATTTTCTCATTACCAAAAAATATCTATTACCCATGATCTGTAATTAGTTCACAGTTTAACCTGTAAAGGATGAGTGGTTCTCACTGGACTGCATCTTACCTTACTGTGGTAAAATGACCAATTTTGCCTCACCAGCTGTGACTTTGGAGGCAGTTTGAATGATGGGAACACATAAAGCTGTATAGATTAAAATATTTCCAGCATACAGCTGTGTGTGTATCAGTCAGAATTCAGCAGCAGTTCTTGCTTGATAAGCTTGCTAATGTCTTCTTGTCCTTAGAAGGAACATTGTTCGCCTGTATGGGGGTCTTGTACAGTCTCAACCCTGCATTCTTTGCTGAAGCAAAGCTCCCAGTGAAAAACAGCGTTAGTGTGACCGTGGAAAGCACTGAGCACAAGGATAGAAAAGCTACTCACAAGGGCAGTGCATTTGCGTAAGGAAATAGAGCATGTAGTTCTGTGACTAATTAGGAATTATAGAAAGAACTAAAGGAAAAAAGACAAAGTTGGGAAATAAATGGTTGATTACTCATCTTGTATCAAAAGAGGACATTTTCAAAAGACAAACCCAATTATAGCTGCTTTTCCCAATAATATTCCTATCTACTTCTCACAATTTCCATCAAATATAATAGAAAATAAGACTGTATTGTGCTTCATCTTCTTGTACGTGTGGCAAAGATGATTGAAAGATTGCACGCAGAGTGTTCTAATTATATATTTAAAAATTAGATTCAGTTATGTCAGCAAGTTAACGAGAGGTAGGTTTTTAGTTTTTCTATGAATGTGTTTGAGTGCTGCAGAAATAGGAGTTGGCAAAATGCAATGTTGTTGGCTGGTGAAAGTACACAAAAGCCACAGAACTCCATATAATAGAATTAACACAGTCTGGAATCCAAAATTGTTTGATCCTTGAGCCGAAGTGGTCAGGCAAATGTTGTTTCTCTGTGGTTTAGCATCTGATGATGCATGTGAATTGTTTTACCTTTTCTCTTTAATGAGATATGACTCAGGATATGAATTACAGGTATCTTAATGGATTATTAATTTCAAACTGCAAAAGACCAGGTGTGCTTATGAAAAAAGATTAGGGTTACCTTTGCATTTCTGCCTTTTCCTAGTACCCTAGAACTTAGAGTCTTTATTGCAAAGTGCCCAACTGAAGGTGCCATGGAAGCAGTGGTGTTTTCTACTATCACCACAAAACAGTTTCTAGTGTCTTAGGCAAAGTGGAGGTAGGAAGCTGATGCTCTTATGCCTCTTTCTGGAAATCATTTATTCATATGATACCAGAAAAGGATGGACTGATTTTTTACTTTGTATTTAAGGTCATGTTTTTCACCAAGGGAAACCAATGTAATTTACAGATGCTAATGAATTAAGGTTCTGGTTTTGTTTATCAGCTTAGTTTTGCAGGTAGGGTACCTGAAACATTAGTTTATAGTTGTCTAAGTACAGAGTTGAATGGTTTGGCTACAAAAGCACTAAGAATAATAATAGATACTTGATAGTATCTTCTATCAACAAATGCAAAAGTATCAAGATTAGGATAACATGTGTAGTTACTACTTCCTTGGTTGTTGATTTGGGTCAGCCAAAGAGAGTAGGTATCAGTGAGAGCTTAGTAGTTTAGTAATTTGTTAGATAAAACATCTTCTTTATGGTTAAAAAGATGGCTTTCTCCATTAATCATTAACCTGCAAACGACAAGCTGTATTTCCTGAATGACATGTCCTCTGCTGATCTGTTCTTCCATGATGAAATCCCACCTGTCTCCATCATAACATCTGCAACTAATGTAAAGTATCTCTGCATCTTTTTTCAGAAAGTTCCTTGTGAGATTGTTAACAAAGGCTGCAAACCATATGCTTTTTGTCAGCACCATTGTTACCATCTGGAAAGCCTTTTGGAACATTGTGAATAGAAAAGGCAAAACTGCATATTTCATTAATAGTAATTGAGCTTCTGAAAAAGCAAATTACTTTGCAATGAAATTCAAAACTTCACTGTAAATATTCAGTAGACAGTGCTAGTATAATTCTAAAAGGAAATACGCTGTAGTTCGCTTCACAGCATAATAGAAGCTGGTTGTTCATCAGAATCCAAAATGTCTGATAGAGTACCACTCCTTCAATATAAAGACTGAAACATACACTAACCCCTGGCTGTTTCCTAAAGCTGTTTGCAGTGATCACATATGTGGGATGTCTGGACTGATAACCATTTTTATTTTAGACAAAGATGTTTTTAAAGTTTACCCTTCTTTGACATAGGACTTTTTTTTCTTATACTTCTTAGAAGTATACCTAGAAATAGTATTTTTTTTAGTGCTTGTAAAAAAGATTCTGTGATGCGCATAAACATATGAGCCTGGTAAAGGGGAGACAGCCAAGAAATGTTATTGTCATTGAAAATAACCAATCATATCTTTTTCTCTTTAATAACAAATTTGCTAAGTAATACGCATTTCAGACATTCTGGATTTCTTCACTTCATGAAGAAAAGTGTATTCCTTTAGTCTTCTGAAGCAGAAGAGAAAGGTAATAAGATAGTAATTTCAGCAAACTTGTCATCCTGCAGTGTAATTTGTTGGCTGAATTTGTTTTCAAAAAATGTAGATGAACAAAATGGTCCATCTATTATAAAGCCACATTGCAATTTTTTTCAAACCAATTTGCTTGCATTTTTTTAGAGTAATTGTTCAAAGGAACTCATTCTTCAACGAATATGCATTAAAAACTCGTGACTATTGAGCAAATCAGCTCTAATTTATGTTGCTTATGCTGTTTTCCTTTTGTGAGATGTTTCCAAGCAGTGTTACTCTGTGGAATGTGGCCACAGTATAAATGATGTGATATAATCCACAATGTTATTGTGTGTTTCCGTTGTAGAAGAAGTCTTACTGTGATGGTTTTTCCCTGACACTTCAGTAATATGTGACCTCAAATGCAGTAAAAGATAAATCATTAAGGTTTCATAAACCACCTCTCTAAGTTTAATCTTAAAAAGTTAAATTAGGCTTCAGTATTTAGCAAATTTTAAGGTGCAGAGGAAACCTCTGGAGGATAACATAGTATGATATAATATATGATTTTATGAACAATTCCTGCTGTAAATTTGTCCTAAATTTGAGCCTCTTAAAATTTGGTTCACTTAATATGATCTATAGGTCTTGCTTTGTATGTTTATGGAATTAAACTGCAACACTAAAAATCAGGAAGGCAAAGAATTTTATGTCAACTACCATGGGATGTACCAGAGTTGAAAAATTATTTTTACAAAGGCTGTCTTACTATTTATTATAAAAATACTGTCTGCTAGATGTCAGTTTAAAAACAGCATCTATTGTTTAACAGTTCTAGAGTTTACAGTATCATCCAAACTGAATATAGATTGAAACCCAGACTGAAAATCCTACAGGTCATTCTTATCCATACTATAAAAGTTGTGATCAGAATAAGTGATCTTGGGCAAAGGGTTAAAGTAGTTTGATGGCTAAGTTAATATTGCATTTTCAGTCAGGCTGAATTGAAAGGGACATGTTGGGAAGTACACTGTGAGGTAAACTGACTACCAGCTTCAAAGGTATTGACATAAAAGGAGAAGGACAAGAAAAGAGAACTGTCAGTAAATAAGCAACAGCAAGAAAAAGCCAACAGACATCTCAAGGTGTCACACGGACAATTTAGCTGTTACTTTCTCAAGTAGCATTTTCTCCCTGGTGGAACCAGGAGGATCTTTGATCTGTGAGATAACATTAACAATTAAAAACTCAAATCTTTGTTTTTCAGAAACCCTCCACCTACTTTGCTACATCCTGAAAAATGGTGCAGAGGATTCAACCATTTCATTTCGCAGTGAGTTTTTTTCCCTTTTAAAAACAACTTATTCAGCAAGACCTGTGTGTGCCAATCTGAAAACAGAATTTTCTTATGGAGTTATTGCTTTTTCAGGTTTTTGACTACAGTTCTCTTTTCATAGATTCTAGACCATGCTTCACTTTTCAAAAGCTTTACACCACAGTTTGATCATCTTACGTAATTTTCTTCATTTGAGTATCTCTTGATTTTGATGGAGCTGGAACAGGTTTATAAAATATACCTGATTTTCTTGATAGATTTCCATTGAAATTTTGTGTTGAGGAAAAAAAGGGATTGGTGAAAATAACTGCTGGTCAATTTAAAATAAGAATTTGAAAGATAAAAAGAAAATGAATGCCTTTTTTCCACTTTAGTGAGGTTCAGTAGGTTATGTGTATATATATAGGTACTATATATATTTAATTGAGCACCAATAGTATGGCAAGCATAATGAATGCAGCTGCCATCAAACTAAAATATGCTTTTGCTTTACTTTTTTCTTTTTACAGTGATACTAGGAAATCATAGTTCAGTAGTTGTATTCAAAAATTTTACTGCAACTTTTATGAGTGATTTTTAGTATTCGTCAATATTTCATTGGAACTGAACTCCAATGTGAAGCCCAAATTGTGTAATGTGGGGAATACTACTATAACACCACTTGTCAGTACTGACTTTTCAAGATAGTTTTGTAAATATGCATATCTGCATTTTGAATCTGTTCAGTTCCTTGGTGTATCCAATTACTTGTAGAGTATAATATCCCTGCCTGATACTTTCTTCAACTAGTTGTGTAGTAATGTCTTTCTGTATTAGAAGAAATTTAAAATAAAAACACTAATGCAAGTTTTTTTAGTAATCTATGAAAAATACTGTTATTTACTATGCTGATCTTTAACCAGACTGGAAGGTGAGATACAGTTTGACCTACAGAGGAAGGATGTTGTTATTGTTATTGCTACAATGTGACTCAGAATCTCTTCAGTGTAGGTAGCAGAAGTACATTCCTCTAAAGCAGACTGATCCAAGTTCTGATTCTCCATAATGCATATCCTTGTTTACACAGCAGGGTACATTGGGATCTATGGCACATTCAGTGTTTAAGACAAAGGTCACCAAGTGGTGGATGAATTTCATTCTGTTATAAAAAACATTGGTTGCATTGTATTTAAAGGCTGTAGTCTATATTCTGGGGGACCAGCACTAATGGATTATATTCCACTTGTGCTGTAGAAAGTCATTGCACCTGGTAAATAAGATTACATTCCTTTGTCAGGAACATTGTGCATTCACCTTCAGCATTGTTATGTAAGTTTTTCTTTCTGGGTGTCTTCCCTTTTAGAAGTCCCTGCTGAGCTTTAGAACAATACAAAAAACTCAGTGAAACATTTCTTAGCATTTGTTCAGTCATTTAGTTCAACATGCACTGGTCAAGTCAGATGTTAATATTTTATGACTAAACTTGTTTTTAATCTTGTCCTTTGAGTTTTTTATATATTGAAATTTAATCTTATTAATCATATGGATTATTATTTACTTTTGCTTAATTACTTCCTCATCATCAATTTTTGCAGGTTCTTAAGCCTTGCTTTTCATTTTTACAATGATGTGCACAGTGAAGTAAGGAAATATGCTCATACATGGTTCTCTTAACAGAGAAATGCAAAAATTGTAATAAATACCCTATGCTATAGCTGTCTTTAAGAGACTACTGAAATTGAATTCTCTCTAACATTACTCTTTTCTTGGGCATGTGTTGGTAAAGTTGTTACGATACAGAGGTTACAAGATGTTTTTATGGAGGCTTAGATTTACATTAGTGGACTTTCTAGAAAAATTTAGATAATGAAGCATTGGATCATACAGCTGCAAACCTTTTAGCCATTACTGATAATTGGCTCATTTATATGCATTAGTTATGCATTTGTTGATGCCTGTCTTGTGACAGCCTAGTTATGATAAATTAAAAGCAATGATTGTATAAATTCCATACTGCCTTTTATCCATATGTTAGGACCTTGCCTGATGTTTCTGTCACCCTTGTGATGAGTGGTTAGCTTTTGAATAATTTCATTATCTGCCTCCTTCTTGATGCTAACATCATTTGCATAACAAGCTTATCTGTTCACGTTGCAGGCCAGACCTGTGTACTGACCAAAACTGAGCATGTAGCTTTGGCTAAGCTTTTGATTTCAGTTTGGTTTATGCAGTAATTTTGTTTATGCTGAGATTGCCAAACCTGGTCACTGTAGCTTTTTTCACCCCATTTTGCCATCCCTTAAAATGATGTTGTCTCGACAGGCATTTTTTTATAAGTGGTCTCTAACATATTACAGTGATTTACAACATTCCTGAGCTGGAGTCTCATTGTTGGTAAATATTTAAGCTGCTAAAATAGTGAACATATAAATTTCAGGAATGAAGTCTATATTTTTAACTATGTTACTGTTACCCCAAGAGATTAATGTTTTGCAGCAGCATTTTAGTCAGATGAAATGTTTACAAAATCTGAATTGAGAGTGTCAAGATGGTTTTTAGCTTGGTGAATCTGTTTCCATTCCCAGCTCTGTTGACCTTGACTCGAGATGAAGACTGTAATCTGTTGTTCCCATAAGAATTTTTACAATGAAGATATGGAATCTGAGTTAGATATTTTGTTTTTAAAAAATACACAATTATTTAAAGAAGAAGACACGATTTCAGCTCTCATTTCTGGCAACAGCCTAATTTTGTATTTGGTGTCTACTAAGATACAGGCAGCACATACATACTTTATTGATATAAGGTCAATAAAGTTCTGTGTATGTGTATTCATCTATACTACTGTGAATTGTGTATGAAAAATTTGGCTTTCCAGTCATCATGTGAGAAATAATTAATTATCTTTGTTTTATCTACATATCCACAGGATTTTTACCATTCCTGTAAGACCGTGTAAACTACTACAGCAGTGACAAATAATTTTCTTGGCATTTTAAGGCTTGATTGATCTTGAGGGATAAATAGGAGTTAATATGTTCTTGTAGCAGAAGAATCCAATAACTTTTATTTACATTACATCACAAAATGGTAATTTTAATTAAAATTAGTAGTGGTATCTCCAGAGACAGACATTCTCCTTTTAAATTTATTTAACCAATGATGAGCTCTTATGATTATTTGAATTAATTAGTCATTCTTGAGCTGGAGGGAATTAAAGAATTAAGAAATTCAGGAAGTAATAAAGTCAAAATGTGAACTTAAGGATTTATGGTCATGTTTATCATCAGAATGTAACTTTTAGCAATGACATTGCAAATACAGTACAGAGATAATTTTTTGTCCTGATAAACTCACTTTTTTGTACTTAATTTAAACATGGTTTAACAGCCTGAATTTCATGTTGGTGAGTCTACATTCTGAGTTGTTCACATAACAGATCATCTAGATTATATAGGTTTTAAGTGGTCCATTTATATTTAATTTCTCTGAATGCAGATAAAGTATTTTCACAATTTAAGCAATTGTTTAGTGACATTCTGTTCATGTTACATGAAGAATATTTTACATTTCTTTCACTGACAACATGATATGCATTTGACATAACTTATTAATTTCACAGTGTCTGGGAAAGGTTTGCAAATCTCAAAAAGATACAGATTGCGATGAGGTTATCACCAAATCTGTACATTTTTGCATTTCATTCATTAATGTAGACTCTCAGAATCTGTCTGCAGATGAACTTGAAATTCTGAATTATAGTACCTGACAAAAATCTCCACCACTTTTGAACATTGCATGAAATGTATGTATTTATACAGAGGAATGGACATATACAATCAATACAGTTGTCTTCAACTTTCTCAAGAGTAGTTGTAGTAAAAATCCTACCTCAAATCTGCTGCATGCTAGTGTCAAAGTGGGATAGGTACCGAAGGGAGAATATCTGGTACACATGCCAAACATACTGTTTCTAATAAAAAGCTTCAGTTGTACAAGGTTATGGAGGGCTTTTGTTTTTCTGGGCCTTCAAGGAGAGACCAAAGAAACAGAGTAGACCCATTCCTGGTGAAAGGCTATTCATAAATTTCATCATTCAATAAATAAATTTATTTGGTGGTTTTGAGATGCTCCATAGAGTTGTTCTGATTGTATTTCTGTTGTCACTGGTAAAATTTCAAAGATTTCAATATGAACAGCTGTGAGGTCCATGCCAAAGAGCTGCAAGAGGTGTGACTCCATAGAGTTTCTGTTGTTTGTTCTCCAAACCATGTATATGAGCCAAAATAAATTGTAATGCTTACTCAACCCAAACAAGGTTGGGAAACCTACCGTAAGTTTTGAATATTTAGAAGCAGTAAAGGTGTTTACTACACCTAATTTTACAATTTCAGTGTGATAGAATCTTTGTTATGTTTCAGATGTGTGCTCTAAATTATACCATATGGTGCTTGATGTTGAGCATTAAACTGAAAGAAGATTTATTAAGAAAATAGGTGATGGTGACATTTCAGTGTTTGAATATTTGTCTCATTCTTAGGAGGGATTAGTAATTTACAGCATTTACTACCAAAAGGCAGATCAATAATGTTATAAATGTGTTCTGACCATCAGAATTTATACCGTGCATGTGATGATTGAGTTCTTTGTCATAAATTCAGTCTTTCATCCGGATATCTGATTGTAGCAGAATGAACAGTAAAATCCTTATTATTTATCATGGGATGCTGTGCAAGACAGGAGACCTATTTAACCTACACACATATCCCTAGTGCCCAGCATTTACTTTTTGGAAGGGACAGCTATATATAGTCCTGAAGATAAGGTTATTTCCATCCTGTGAGTCCTGCTGAATTAGGACTGAAAGCAGAAATGCTGTTGGCAAAGCTGTCACAATTTTTTAGTTCACTTTTGCAAATTAGTGACCTGGAGCAGTGGGGGTTGGGCAGGCCTGTAAGTGGAAAGAAGTTTCAGAGAAGCAGGCACATTCCTCCATCTTATTACAGATGTAGCTAAAGAAATGTCTTCTCCACCTCTTGGCTGCATGTAACTGACCAGTGCCTGCCACAGCTACATGTGTTTCAGAGGTAGAAGGAACACTCAGTTACTGAGCATTTTAACCAGCCAAAAAAATCAGTAAGTAATCTATAAGTAATCAGGTAAGTATGCAGAGTCAAAAAAAAAGTCTCAGAACCGAGACACCTCATTCTCCCTGCTTAGGAGAGAATGCTTCCTCCTTTCAAGAGGATATGACCTTTCTCTTCTTCCTCTGGGAAATTTCCACTCTAGAACATCAGCTGAACCACTCTAGAACATCCTGTCTTTGAGGGTAGTCTGGTAACTGAATTTTCAGGGACTGGGATGAGAGGATCTTAGCACCTTAGGATGACCTGGAGTCTGGTTCAAGAGCCTGGAAAGTTCTTTATCCTAATAGCAGAGTCCTGGAAACATTCCTCACTGCTAGACAGCAGGTACTTGTGCAAGGAGTGAAATATGTGAAGGGCAGGGGAGGATGGTCTAGAGGTGTGAGAGGAGCAGGTGATGGGGAAAGCACCCTGATGAGGCACGGAGGGGCAGGGAGATAGGGACCAGAGGAGTGGCAGTGAGGACTTTAGCTAACGGATTACAGTTGAACAGCACAGCAACTTTCTATCACTGGTACCCAGAGGCTGTTGTGTGAATTCCCCAGCTCTAATATAGTCTAATACACAGTCATAATTTCTTCCAAATATTAACCTATGTATCTTCCGTGCATGGAGATATTAAATAGTTGCTTGAAGTCTGGTTGGATTTTTGGGTTATGAGACAAAATTGCTTCCAGCAATATACTTCTAGCAGATAAGAAATAATCAGAAAATGTAGCATTCACAAAATGTAATAATTGAAAAAAACCCAAAATACTGGTGATAAATCATGATGTAACTAAGATAAGAGAGTTGCAGCTGCTTGATTTCTTTCTTTTTAAAGGATGTACATGGGGTCAAATAGATCATAATATATCTAATGAAAGAGAATTTCTGAAAAAAAGAACTGCTGCTGCTCTACTTAGATTTGGCTGCAATAGTGAGTGACGTTAGTTTTCTATTTCTGAACACACAGAAGACTTAGACCACCATTGCAGTTCTTATGAAATCTGTTTCTTTCCATTTATTCATTAGTAAATATTAGCTCATGAATGCTGATAAATATCTGTCCTATTCAGCCATCTGATTCACTCCCTGTGAAATGGCTGTTTACATTGTCAGACCCAGCAATTCCAACAATGTTATCATCCGAGTGCAAGCAGCCAGTGAATTTTTAGAGGCTGTCTCAGATGGGCCTGTGTGGATGGAAGGCTGCTCTTATCCTCTGCTAATAAATGCTTCATCTTTGCTTGTAATTGTGGCAGAATGGAAATGGTGCTTAGGAGCCTGGCTGTGAGATTGCAGCAAATGGCTGCAACCTATGTTTAATGTAGTGATGCTAATGAATTCTGAGAATTAATTTTCAGCTAAGAAAGCATGATGGAAGATACTAGAATTTCCAATTAGATAATGGATTGACTTCCATCAAGGCAAACATACAGTTTTTATTTCTTTTTCTATCTCTACTTGCTTGGCCTTTCTATTATTTTAGATCCAAAAAATAGGAGACTAAAGTGATACTTTCATCATACCGTCTTTGAAACCTATCTTGTAGTAGATTTGCTAGTCAATTTGCTCCATTCAAACTAATGCACCACCTTTTTCTTTTATCTTTTTTTTTTTTTTAAGTTCCATGAGCCAAACAATTTGGCTGAATTTGCAGTGCAGCACATTTATTGGTTTTATGAATAATTGCAGTATGGTTGATGTTTGACAGTGCCTGAGCAAACTGTCCAAACTGGCCTTAAATGAATGTTCATATGAGAAGCTGAAGATGTTTTAGTTTTCTTTTTTCCTCAGAAACAAATCCTTCATTAATAGGGTTTTTAATGTTGTATTTCACTTGTACAATGCACAGACTGATTTCAGAGTATTTCGTGACGAGAGAAATTGTAAAAGCTGGTTTGTTACTGTACTCTTCCAAAAGCTGACATTACTGAATGTTTATTACTTCTTGATTTCTTTTTTTCTGGCATATATGTTGGATACATCTTCTCCCTGAATTTACTGGCAAGTTTGAACTCAGACACTCATACAGTTAACTTTTCCACACATTATAATTCCATGTCAGAGTGCAGGTCAGTAGAAAACATGATAATTCTCACCCTTGTGCAGGCTTTAGCACTGTAAGAGCTGATACTCTATATTTGTTTTTTCCTGAAGAGCATTATAAAGTCAATACTGCTTCCAGTAGGATGATGACACCTTATTGAACACCTGCAGTGACACCAGCAGTCTGATGCATCATTTTTCATTAGCACTTAGGTGGTGGTCCAAGAATTTTTATTTTACAGATGATGTTTACTAAGAACAGCAGCAGCAGGCATTCATGTTGCACTAAAAGCAACACAGCTGAACTGACAGGGTGTAGAAGCAGAATATCAATAGGCCTTTTCTACATAGAGAGGAATAAGGGCAAAGGAATATGCACTGAGAAGCATAAGGGCTATGTTTTCAATGTCGCATGACAACTTTCCATCCTACATTCCATCACAGCAAGCCTGGTGAGACATCAAATTGGCACTGAACATTTGAGTACAGACTGAGCCTTCAGTACCTACAGTGACTAAGCTGCAAGCTGTTTACTGCATTTGAAACATAGTAAGGGCTAATTTCTAGAAGTGACTATGTCAAAACTTCTGCTGTTTAGAGGCAAAGGAGGGTGTGTTCCTCATACACTACAGTTCCCTATGGCCTGCCTGCTCTTTCTGCTTGCTGTGTTTTTGTGACACGAGTGCTAGGAACTTGCCATTTGACTTGATGGATTAAACCAACTCCAGTGGAAATGTTCTTTCTCCTGTTAGTCTCTTCCCTGAAGCTGAAATACTCACACATGCAATTACAGACATGAATTTAAGCAGCTCTCCCTCACCCTTGCACAGCTGTTAGTTACTAGCTCTCTGTTTTGTTGTGTCATCTCGTTAACCTTCTGAAAGGACTCTGTTCTTCCCATGCAGGCACAAACTTGGCACAATAGGAGATGTGCTCTGTCTGAGCTTGGAACAGAGAGAGTTTGATCACAGAATCATGTTGATGTGTCTTGTGTCATTAACTTAGTCATCCTGCAATTTAACAAAGTTTTGGTCGTGTTTCAAGCGAAATCCTACATCAACACAAACTGCAGCAATATCCTACTGCCAGAGGATGAAGGCTGCCTTTAGATGAGACAGTAAACATTGATTGTTGCAAAGGGGAAGCATGCACACAAAGTGAATGGTCAGTGGGGGATTGGTAGGATTATGGACAGAAGCAAAGGTAATCTGAAAGATCTCCAAGACCACCTCCTTCACAGAACTTACCTGTGCTCATTGAAACATCTACCAGACCTAAAAAGCTCACATTTCAGGCATGCTAGAGAGAAGCTAAGAACTTTTTTCTCCAAAATGTCTCTTGTTAGGCTTCCACAATGAGTGCATTATCCTGGACATTTTGGTGTCTCACCTAGAGGCCATGTATATAGAAAAACTCTCATGCAACTTCTGTATCCTGTCTTTAAAGTGTCTTTGTGGATGCATTGTTCAGACCTCAGAGAATTCATATTAATAACTCCATGCTACCAGGTCTAAGGTTTACATGTTCTTCACACTTTTGATGAACACAAGATATCCTGTCTGGAACTGTATAATTTTTTGAAGATAATCCATTTAAACTCTAATATTATTATCAGAAAAGCAAGTGCCTTTTGTGCTGGACAAGAGATGATGGTTTTAAACAAAAAGAGAATGAATTCAGACTAGATATCAGAAGGATGTTTTTTGCATTGAGATGAAGCACTGACAGAAGGTGGTAGATGCCCCATCCCTGGAAACAGTCAAGGTCAGGTTGAATGGGGTTCTGAGCAACTTGATATAGTTGATGTGCCTGTGCTTTGCAGGAGGTTTGAACTACATGACCTGGAAAGGTCCCTTCCAACACAAACTGTCCATGATCCTTTGATGTAGATTCACTTGGATTCAGTTATAGTACTGAAAAACTCTAGATGAAATGAAATTTAACAAGAACATTTATTTATTAAAAATAAAACATAAATACTGTAAAGTTGGAATTCTTGATAGAATTATTGGTGATAAAAATCATGAGTGCGTGAGCTTTTCAGACTGAAATCTCCACTTCAGATACTTGCCATCAATCTGTGAATTTGTATAATGCATAGCACTTATTGTTTTGTTCTCTTTTGCCCTGTTTTCCTGATTAATGTCGTCTTCCTTTTCAAATGCTTTTTTCCTTTTTCTCAGGAAACATGAATTTAAACAGGATTGGCATGGATTGTATTGTCTGTGTGGGTGTATTGACTTTTAAAACTCCCAGATTACAAAAAGGAAAGGGATAGGGGAGATTGTCAGAACCTGTTCAAGGCTAATGATGGATCTTTTCCTGGAGGGGAAGGACTGGTATTTATAGCCTTGTGCCCAGAGGGATGGAGATAAAGCAGGTTGTGTTGCTTTAGTGTTTCTATCAGGAGGCTACAGTTCTAGCCTATAGCAAAATTCACCAAAACAGTTCCAAAACTGGTAACACATTTTACAGACTTTCTTTTCTGGAATAGATGTACAGAAGAGGTTAGTAAAATGATTTTCAGGAACCTAAAGTATTAAGGTTATGTTCAGAGATATCTCAGGATCATTTTAAGACCAGACTTTAGTCTTCAGTAAAGTCTTTGAGGTGAGGCTGAACTTTAATAACTTGCTGATGTGTTTGGTAGTATTTGAAATCAATTAATGTGTATGATTTTTTGTAATGTAGTTTAAATTTTGTATATTGTTACTTTTATTACTAGAATATAAATTCTGAAAGTTATTTAAGTTTCACTGAACTTTTGGCTAGAATGATAATCTTGATTTGTGGTATTTGGCCCTGCAAGGGAAGTACTTAGGTACTTATTCAGCAAATATGAAAGGAAATTGTAAAGTATGTAATATGAATGCATCTCATAAAATAAATTCATCTTGAGCTATAATTTGCTAAAATTATAGATACTAGAAGGGAGGTACAGATTGAATTGCAGCACTTCTTTTTCACATTCTCAAATAATGTCAATATCATTATTATTTGAGCAAGATGAATAGAAAGATTTAATATTATTAATTAGAGGATACTTGAAAGCAGTCTTATCCTGTTGGATCATTCTTCTGTTTGAATGGTATTATTTCAGCTTTATTATGCAGAAAATAATTCAGCTTGAGTGATGGCTTCTCCAAACTTAAATCTCCATTATATAAATTAGTATGGTACTTTATTTGATGCTGAGTTAATAGGATGTATTTCTTTACTCATTACTAGTTCACCTGTACTGCACTAGTTCACAGAAAGAACTTAGGTACCGTGGCTGGCATTTAATTCTGACTGATTCCTTTCTCTTCCAGACTGAATTGTGCAGGTTTGCAGAATTTTCTATGATTCTTATGCTAACACACATCATTGCGATATAGAATATCTACCCATAACATTCATTTTAAAACCAAAGCTGTATATCAAATCCTTCTGAGCAGCATTGTTCCACAGATTTCAGTTGTGGTTTTCAGCTGTATCCTACAGTTCAGAGTCAAACTCTCATTGGAGAACAGATAGAAAATTAAAGTGAATTAAGTATTGTCTATTCATCTTAATTTTTATGTATGTTAACTGTACAGCTCTTACAGGATACAATATGTGCCATTTTTTTTCTTTTACCTAGTTACAGGTAAAAAAGAGACATTACATAAGCTTGAATTTTTAACTTTTATACTAGTATTCTTGTAGAGTGCACTCACTTAACTAAGTATTTTATGCCAGATTTATTGCAGTATGAAAGAGTCTTGTTACATATTGAGGAATTCAGATTTGTGGAAGAAGAAAACAGTAACAGCCACACAGTAAGCTGACTCAATTCATGCTGTAATGATAACATCTTTGTCTGAGACCCCTGTTTCTCTGTCACAGGTGTCTAATCAAAGATTTTGAGAAGCGTCCCTCAGTCACCCATCTTTTGGAGCATCCATTTATTAAACAAGTACATGGTAAAGATATGTCTTTGCAAAAGCAGCTGGCTGAGCTCATCCAAGAACAGCAGCAGCTGGGCTCCACAGCCAAAACAAGGTACTGTACAAGGTGCTGTATGTAGGAGCATTTATGCTGTGTCACTCCTTCCCCACACTTACACTGGAAGCACAAATTGAAACTTTTAATGTGACTTTTACTGTTTCGAATTATCATATTAATGTGTTGAACGCCAATATTATAAGCAACAAATGCTGCTTGCCATGTGAATGTAAGAGTCGTGTTGTCCCTTTGATACTTTTTAAAGCTAGTTTGATCAGCCATAATGCAACTTTCTTTGCCTTTCTTTGCCTTTCTTTCTCCCACTGAACTCTGTTCTATACTTGTTCTCATTTGGCTCAATCAGAAAGATGTTGATAATTCCAGAATGTTCTGGTTTGTGGAAATAAATGTTGGCACAAAACCTTGTATCATACTTTGGAAACAGATTTTTAAAAATAGAACTGTAAGCATTCAAGTGACTACTAAAAAAAGTTCAGAACAGAAAATATTGAAGTTTGCTGTTAGATTAAATCCTATTAGTAAGAAGGCTGATCAGTACTGAAAGTAGCTTAATAATATCTTCTATTTTTTCATTCAGCCCAGTAATTAATTTTAAAATGTGCTTAAAAAGCAGTACATGTTTATTGGCAGAAGTAGCATCTTTTGAGGCTGACTGTAAATGTGTCTTAGTTTAGTTGTTGTCCAGAGGGTGGCAGAATTTCACTGCTTCAAAAGAGAATTAAATGCAAATGAACATACTGTCCCAAGCTCAGCGATCATTCTGTAATATGAAATTCTAGAGTTAGATAAGCTCTGGCCCGTTATTATAAATAACTACTTACTAATGTTGATGAATTAAATTAGATGTTATGATTCAGAAGTCATAAACATGTATATACTTGCATGCCATAAATCTCTTGTGGCTTAAATACTAAAGGTCCAAACAAAAAAAATAAGGGAATGGTTGTTAAGTATAGTTTCAAGGTGAAGCTGACTTGTGTGGGTGGTGAGTTTTTGTTTGGTTAGTTTTGTGGTGCGTGTGTGTTTGATCTTGTTGGTTTGTTTGTTTTCTGGGAAGACATACCTGGAAATGCTCACTGTGGGTAGGATTTATGCCAGCATTACAGTACAAGTTACTGCGTTATCTAGTTTCCTAAGATTCCTTCCCCATATAGCACCTCACAGATCACATTGCCTACAGCTATGGCATGGCAGGCCCAAGAGGTATAAGAATTTTCCAGCTGTTGACCTGATTGCCCATATAGACAGAGTGAAATGATCCTTGTGCTAAGAGGAGCTCTGAAATGGATTTGTCATGGTATTCCAATACATTCTTCTGGGATTGAGCTCCATAATGTGGAGTGACAAAGAACCAAGACTACGACAGCATTTCTTTCTCAAGCCTTTTCATGTATTAACTGGGTATGCTGTGACAGACAAGCTCCTGCACCTTAGACATGACTGGACTATAAGAAGGATTTTGCTTCTCAGCACCCAGTATGAATCAGTGCTCATCTAAGGGAGTTTAACTCCCTGTCTGTCCTGTCACCACCTAACCCAGCTTAAATATTTTATTTTCAAACAAAAATCTTTCTAATTGTTTTAGTATTATATTATGATGTCCTTACTACTTCTGTGAAGCAGCAGCCCACTGTGATCGGGGTTGAGAGCATGCTCAGGGAGGACAAAAATCAACTTATTGTTTAGTTCTGAAATCTACAACATATTGTTAGGTATGACATTCTAAAGATTTTAAGTTTGATGAAATTGGTACAAATTTCATGAGATAGCAAAAGTACATCCCTGCAAAATATTGTCTGTGGGCCAGACAGTTAATGCTGGACTAAAAACATAAGATTATTACAAAAGAACCAACCACTAAGAGCATCTAATTAGAATTTTCCCGAGAGGATTGACATAGCCTCATAACAGTAAAATACTTGGCTCTGCAATAGTGATATTGTACCCTCTAGAAAAATTTTTACCCATTAAAAGCCTTTAAAACCTCTGTAATGCATCTACAACATAATTTTCAATACAAAATTTGACATGCAGGAGAACATATGACCAGATGGTACTGTAAAAAATGTACTGACGTTCATTGTAATGATCTGTAGAAGTCATCTGAATGTATAGTCACCATTTCAAAGTAAATAAGGCAAATTGAAATCCATGTTGGGTAAAACTTCTCTATTTCAACATTGAATATAGTGCATGGTTTTTTTTTTGTTTATTGATGTGCCCATGACAGGCACAATGAAATGTACATTAACTTCCCTGTGTTTAGACATAAAGAGAAATAAACACCCATTTTTAGGAGTAGAACAACACTACAAATCAATAATTTAAAACATAAGTAAGAGAAAATGTTCTCAAGAGCACAGGCTGAAGATTTCCAGAGACTGGTAAATCATCATTATGCTTATGTTAATAGCACTTCTTCTTTGAAGGAGCCCAGGGACTCACTGGTGATGACAGCTGATCAGGAGATGTTTTGTCTCATATGAAAAGTCTTCCAGGATGGTGCTTTGGATTTGTGTCTTTCAATTCTGTACTGACTCAGCACCTGTGGGGTTTTAAATAGAATTCTATTTCCAGTGGAACCATGTCAGTTTTGCCTGTTTTGGTGCATCACTTCAGGTCATTGTGCCTAAGAGTAAGCCTGCAGCCTTGAAAGTCACTACTAATGACTTAGAGCATGTGAAGAAGAGACATAGAGAGCTGATCTAGCAGTGCACTGCGAGTGAAAAGGAGAGAACTGCTTCTTTCATTTTCCCTCAACTCCCAGGAACAAACTCATGATGCTGTTTATATTGCAGCTTCAGGGATTGTCAAAAACCTCCTGAGCCTGAAGTTCTACAGTGAGAGAAAACTAAGCCAGCACAGACACAGATAACTTTCTACTCTGTTTGTGCTAAAGTGAATGGAGGGAATGCTTCACATGGCCAGGAGGAATAAGCAGGAGAGTGGCAGAAAGAAACAGGCTGGCCCCTTTTGGTAGGACCACCTGGGTTGGCCTCTGGAGTTGCAGACTGAAACACCACCTTATTTTAGTTTCTTTTGTTCTTCTTTTGTCAGCTTTGTGTGCAGTATGGCTAGGCTTAACTTCAGTACATTTCTTCAGACTTCTGAACTGAAGCGGCTCTTTATTGACCTTCAGCTCAAAGTCTGTTAACACGACACATTTGTTCCTATCATCAGTTTGTTTCTGATGAACATACTGTTGTTACTTTTCCATAAAGCAACGTCCTAGAGAATTTTATATTCTGATTTCCTTTTAGGTTAAAAACTAATAATAAAAAGAAAATGTTTATGCTGGTAAAAGATCACTTTTAAAATTAAAAATAACATTAACAATTCATCCTGCCTTTTTACTGAAAAATATACACTTTGAAACTTTTCCAATAGTTCTGTTTTTCCCTAAATCATTTTCATTGGTGAGGGGCAGATATCTTTGATCCTTATGCAAATAGGCATTTTTAGAAAACCCAGCTGGAACACCCCTCTTTCCACACTTCTAAGGAGGAAGAAGATTCTTTTTATCATCTGTTGGCATCTTTTACACTGAAATTCTTGTGTTTTGGCATTAGCTCTCCACTCCTGCATTGCCTGTGTCTTATACTCTCATGAGGAAAAACTTTGTGAGAAAGTCTAATGTTACAGCTGCGTAAAGATGAGCTCTGGGTATATTACCTTTCTTATCCATATCCCATTTATAAGCTAGCAGTTAACTGTATTTGTTTCATAACAATCAAAGCATAATGACTAATTAGCATCAATGCACTTTCCATTAACAGCTTTGACATAGTAACAATTATATGAAGTTTAATTCTAAGAAATTTATTCAGTGTTAAGTAGTCCACTAGTTCTATTTTTATAGAAGTTCTTTAATCCTTGAAAAATAAAGGTTAGTACATCAGAACATTGCTTCACATGTATTCATTCCAGCCATGCTGAATTTTTCTTCTCCATCTATTCTGAAGTCAAACAGAGAATTCCTTTTTAGCACATGGATACCGATTTCTAGGTCATCTTGGTAGTCACAGCAGTCTTATTCCTATGAATATGTAGATGCGTCTAGGCAGGAAGCATTTCTTAAAATCAGAGAGGATGCTTTCACAGGGTCTCATTCAGTTTTTTCCTATTTTCCCTTCATTTTTTTTCCTTTCCCACTTCTGTATTCACACAAATACTGCAAGATGGTTGTTCACATAGTGTCCTTATGCATAGTAACATTGTGAGAACAAGAAATGTCATTCATTCCTAAAGAATGGTACCTCATGTAGCACAAAATTTGAGAACAGAGTTAAAAAGAAGGAATTTAAGTTACAGCAAAGTGTGCCAACAGAACAGGCAAACGTTTGTCAGGAATTATAAGCAGAACTATAAAATGTTTTTGTTATAAACATAAAAACTGAGTGTTGATAGACTCAGTGTGTCTGAGTGTGATTAATAATGTATTCTCTAAGTAAAAAGGTACACAAGTCAATCTTACCATAAACTTGCTGTATTTCAGGGATAGGTTCCTCAAGATGAAGATCCATATGGTTGCTTGTCGTTAAAATACCAAGAATGTTTAGGCACCTCCTGAATTTAATACAAAAACATAGTAGAGGTTTGTGTTCTGTTCCTCATTCTCACTCTGATTTGCTGTGTAATCTCTGTTCTATCACTTGCCCTCAATATTTCTCTGTTCCTTTCACTTATGAAATGGTTATTAATAGTTTAACTTACTATATCATACCTGTGGAAAAGTGATAGCAGTTTGCTGAGGCAAGAACTTTGTCTTGTTCTATAAAGCCATACTGTACTGTTAGGTCACTGTAAACCTGCTAATGAGGAGAAACATGTATAATGCCTGGAGCTCTAGCCATTTTTATTTTCATGCTTCCTGCCCTAGAGCCTGGGGAACACTTTGGGAAGGCTCTAAGCGAAGATATGTTACAAATTATGGCTATTTTTCATTCTCATTTAACAGTAAACATTTTCTTTGTGGAGATTATATTTTTGTTAAATAATGCTTGAGTGTGTTTGATAATCCATTAATGAGGTTATGAGAGAGCTGCTCACTTTCCAAATACACCTTTTGATCTCTTGAACTTATTAGTGTGGTTGGTTGCTTTTTTGATTCATAGCACAAGAGATTCCAACGTAGAGCCTGCTTAAGGAGAAAGTCAGAAGAGATTTAGTGTGTTTCCTAACATTGCTAAATTTTAAATGACTCTTTGTGCTGTGTACACTGGCAAAATGCAGTGCAGTAAGTGGGTATATTCTCTGGTGTCTGTTTATAAACATCAAATATTTTCCCCATATTTTCTCCTTGTCAGGACTTTATCTCAAGCTGGCAAAGCCAGCAGCTGCTTCAGTGTTGAAAAAGTTGAAAAAGAGATGTAAAAACTTCCAAAGCCTTTTAAGTTAGGAATTATACCAAGTTCTATAAGTAATGTTTAAAAATACAACAGAGCTTGTTATGGAGACATTTAAAAGGGAAACTCATTTGGAGCCGTGGTATTCTGTCTATTGTCCCAGCCCTTCCTTGCATAAATTATGATGATAAAATCTTGCATCCTTTGAGAAAACTTTCTCAAAAAAAAGTGAACTTTCCATTTTATTCCATTTAAAAAAAAAAACAACAAAAACTGTTTCATGGCTTGTGAGTAGAACTAATGGAAAACTGTAGAATTTTAAATCTTTAATTGAAGGCCTTGGAAAGTACTGACCATCAGCAAAAGGGAATGAAATTAAAATGTTTGGTATTTTTCCTTTCCCATTGGAATGTACCACAATTAAGACATTATCTACTTGTGCTCAGTCTTAAAATAAGAGATTGCTCTATCCAGAATAGCATGTAGGAGAAAATCTAAAAAAGAAATGTCAGAACAGCACATGAGATGGAGAAATTCAAGTGTAGTAACAGATCTATTAGCTGCCCTTTTACTGTGGTGGGGAAACAGAACATCAGGGAGGAAAATACCTGATTAAAAGCTTAGAACTGGAGGCAGGGAAGAAGAGTCTTCACCGAATGCGCTCTATAAATTTTACTCTTGGTAATATTCTTTGAAGCTGTCTTAAAAAATTTTAGATGTTGTGGGTTTCTGTATGGCATTTGGCTGTTCCTTCAGAGGAGATAATGTAGAGCTCCTGTATGAATTGCAGTAGATAAATCTATATTAATTTTGAAGTAGCAAAAATATTTAATAATCCCCAGTTGACATCTACATTTTTTTAGTTAGCTCTGTCTGTCGAATGTCACTGGAGGTGAAGTTAAGAAAAAACAGGATCTTCTGTATTTCCTCAATAACCTAATGTTATTAACCTCACTTCCAATGTAAAAGTTACATAATTATTTGATGTTTAAAAGTTAATGTTGATCAAGCATTGAATAGTTTGGGTTTTATGGTTCAAAGTGGGAGCTTCCCAATTATCAGCAGGTTCAAAGAGGCCAGCTCCAGACATGGCTCATTCTTCTCTTGGATGTTTTCCTACAGAATAGGTATCTTATGCCCCTGTCTGTAAATAGGCTTCTTCTTCATAGGAGTCAGAGATCTACTAACCTCTGGTTTCAGTTTTTAAAATAATTAAAAAGCTTCAACATTTGCATGAATATGGTTGTAAACAAGTTTAAGGTAGACTATTGATAAGGAGTTCAGGGTTTACAGGTTTGGATGACACTGGGTCAGTGTGCCACTCCTGGTCACCATTTAGAAGTTTGTTTCTGTAATGAGGAACTGGCACTTGTGAAACCTTGCATTTTGAAGGATAAAAAGTAAATCTGTACATTGGGGAGAATCAAACTTGAAGAAGCCTGGGGAAAAAAATAGAAAATTGGAAAAAAAAAAAAAAAAAGAAAAGAGCATTTAATGTTTGAGAAGGGCAGGAATGTTCAGGCTACCTTGTCAGATATTAGAATGACAGTACCATGTCTTGGCATCTTCCCCCTTCCCGTGAACCAGCTGGATTACAGCAGCAGTCCACCCAAAGAAGTAATTCTAAGTACCAAATATCAAGCTTTTCTGCCAGCTCACATTTCGATTTGAAAGCAATTAACAGCAAGGAACTTGATTGCATCCAGCCAGTAATTTTCTTTGGACTCAGAGATAATAACAGAAACAGAACAAAAATAGTTCTCTGATGCTATATACAATGTAATTTAAGGCAATTCTTACAGCCTGTGGCCCCCAAAAGTGATCCTGTTCTGAGTATAGTGCATGTGTTTTTACTGGAGGTTGTAAAATGTAGCTGTAGCACATATATAGTAATTAAGGCTGTGTCGGTGTCTCTATTATGACCTTGCTTCAACAAATTAGTTCAGGCTGAAACTTGATGTAAAGGAGCAAAATTAAGTCTTTGCAATGCATGGGAAATAGTCTGTGTATCTTTTTGTGGCACTATCATACTCTCTCCTTTTTTCTTTCTCGTTATGTTGAGTATTTTTCCTGTAAATCTCAGGAATTAATTTTAAAATTGGCAATAATCTAAAGAAGACCAAACACAGAAACCATTTTACCTTTGTGAATCTTAGAAACAAGCAAACAGTAAACATAAGTGCTTAATTGCACCAAGAGGCCAAAGTAAAGGCCACTTGGAAGGCCCTAAAGATGTTAGGGGTGGAGGAGAGAGATTAGAGAAGAAACTTGCAAAGGAAGGCAAAAGTTCTTGGTCTGTGTTGCTTTGTTTCTCAGGTCAGACCTGCTAGCAAAATGACTTTTTGATCTAGAAGTCAGTGTGGTCCATCTAGCTTTTCTTTCCCCATCCCTGGATAGCAGGATATAGGAGTGTTCACCTATTTACAGGGCACTTCTATTCCTGTGACTGGTTACTTTCTCTCAAACTGTGTCTTTACAAATCTTTACAGTAGAACAAATGAATGCTTCCTGCCTTTTCATGAAATGGTTCTCTCAAGGGAGAAATGCTTCTTGCCTTTTGCTCCTCCTACAAAATCCAAGAAAACTTTCCCTTCCAGCTACTCCTGCATGATAAAATGGTAACAGGAGGGTGCTTCAGAGCATAGAGCCTTTTCCAACAGACAGTGCTCATCACTAGATTTCTAGGATCAGTCTAATGGTGCTCTTCAGATCTCTTCTGACCCAAACCATCCTGTGGTGCTATAATAAAGTTAGGTACCTTAAGCGACTGGCCCTTTGCGCCCTTTATGGAAGTTGTTTTGTTTTGTGAAGAGACTGCATCTTGCAGGGATTGCTTCAGAAAATTACTGGAAACTTAGGGAAGATAACATAACTTCTTTGATTTCCCTTTTTATTAGAGTTTGTACTTTTTTAAATGTTGCCAAAAAGGAAGGGTAATTGAAAAAATGGCTGATAATTCTACTTTTTATGCAAAAAATATACTGATGGTTATTTCCCCAATTAAGAGTGTTTCTTTCTGCTTTTTAAGAATTTTTAATGTATGTATTAAAAACAGATTGTATTTCTGATGTAAAATTGTGGAAATAATTAAAGGTCTGGTTTTTTTTCTTTCCATCTCTGTCAATGCACTGGAGGACATAGGGTCGGTAGAAAACTGATGAGGCCAGCAGGAGATTTGAAGCTAATGTGGTGTTATGCTCCTAATATCCTCTTTCTAATCATGTACTTAGGAAAATGAGTTAAGTGCCAGAAAATATTTGCACAAAGGAATATATGTTTTGCTTATATTTAATGCATATTTATTTACATGGGCTTAAATGGAACCATTTCCAATAAAAAAATAAATCATTTATCACTTAAGGTGAACAAACAGCAGGAGTTTAATACACAATCAGATAACAGATTAGTTTACAAAGCCATTCTTCAATTAGACATGCTTAGGTTTGCATGTGCCCTCTTCCCCCTCCTTCTTGCACCTCTGGTAGATGTGTCCCTACTTGCAGTTTGTTGCAATTCAGTATTGTGGCTATGAAGTTTTGCTCCAGGAAGAAAAAGCTTCACAGATGAGTTATGTTAGCTAAAATGTCTAGCTAGTCTTTGTTAGTTGCATCTTCATGAAGTAAAGCAACTGTTAAAATATTTTCTTTGTTTGTAGACTGAGGGACGCTCCCATCTCTAAATGATTTACATTATTTACAACAATATTTTTCTATACAGTAAAATAAGAGCTTGAGTTCTGGTTTGAAAGGGAAATAGCACTTAAAAACCCTAGTAGTACATCAGTCATTCTTACACCTTTGAGGATGTGGCTTGTCAGCAAAGTGTAATGTTTTTGCATATAGTGACTCAAAAAAAAAAAAAAAAAAAAGCCAAAAAGAGCGCACAACCCAATACCTAATCAAAGACCAGAAAAGGGAAGATTTAATTGAATAAAATTTTCAGCAAATTCAAATGGTCACCATGGGAAATAATACCCACTATAACAATTTTTCTTTCATAGCTTCTTGTCTTGCGTCCTTTCATTGCTTCTTCGTACGTATAACATGAAGCAAACTACCGTCTGTGGGAGTGTAGTGGGACTGTCAGCAAAAGCTTCTGTCTTCCACTGTTTTATTTCCTAGCTGACAAACAGTTTGCACGGTTTTATTTAGTTAAAATTCAAATAAACCATTACAGTTTTCTAAAACTCATTGAGTAGCCAAAAGGAAATGAGGAAAATGAATAAAAATAGGCAAAAACCTATGATCATTTGATGTGATTCACAGTTATTAGGGAAGCTGTATTCATGGCTAACACTCTTCTCCTTCCTGTGTGTTAGAGGCTTTCCTTAATTCTTCTCATGATCAAGCTCTTGGATATTAAAACATTCTCTTTACTAAATGAAAGCTGATTAGCTTGAAATATAGAAGTGTACATAAAGGGGGGAAATTCAAATGCCTCAATGTTTATTTTAAAAAAAGGATTCCAGGAGCATATGAAGATATGATTAAGGAAACCTGCTACATCTTCATATTAACCTTGAACATTGTAGATAAATAAGTGTTTCCTGCCAGCTTACGGTGCTTTTCTGTTACTGCTTGTTATAATATTTAGCCTTGTTTTGGGATGCTTGATCATGTGGCTCTTACTTTCTACATGGCAACCAATGCAAAAACAATCTGTCAAGGACTGTCATTGAGGATCAATGCTAAATGTTACTCAGCAGGATGCAGACTGTATCTCGGTGGGTGTCCTTCTACTATGCTTTGATTATATTTGTTGTAAAGAAAAGCCTAGTTGTGCTTACAGCATTCATATTTCACACCCTCTGTGGAAGACATGTTACAGCCTCTTAATTTGCTCCCATTTCAATGTGATGTGTTCTTTAAAAACATATACGCCACATTTTCAAAGATTCCTTCAGTATAATCTGATTATAAAGGGGTTATGTGACAGTTTGTCTCTGCTGCTTGTTGTGTGGCTTAAATCTCTGGAGACAAGCCGACTGAACATCCATACAATTTAGAGTCTGATGGCAGCTGCGGTTCAAAAACGTTGTTTTGGGCCACATCTAGGGTCATCTGAGGAGGCACTTTGGCATACATCAAGGTAACAGTAGGATTTTATCCTACTTACTGCTTCTTTTATCTTCTTTAGATGACAGTACTATGGCTGGGCACGTGGGGGTAACATTTAATTAAACTGAGTGGTAGTTTATTAACTTAGACCAGGGAGGGAAGGGAAAAGAGGAAGAATTTTTTAGTTTACTGAGTGTGAATGAGGAGTAATAAGTCTGTAAGTAGTAAATCTTTGCTGAACATTGATAAATAGATAGGGTTATATATTGTGAAAGAGAAAACAGGTAGTGCACAGGACAGCGAGGTGATCTATTGCTTTTATAAAAGGATATCGCAAGCAAAATTCTACATTTCAGAGAGCAAATCTGTGTTTGTGCATGACAAAAACATTCACCCAGGACATCCCTTTTCATCTTAATATTTCCTGTCTCTAATACACTTTCATAACACTGGTGCTCTACTAACAACTTCCAGGCATGAACGAATACATACGAGAAGACCCTACCATGTGGACAGAGCTGACAAGTACTCTCTAGATGATGATCTGGTAAATCTAGAAGTTCTCAATGAGGTACTGTGCTGTCTGGGTAGCAGCTTCTGACAACTGCACCTCACATTCTTGCCTATTTCTGCTTTTTAGGCAACTCTTAGCAGAATGAGAATATTTCCTTCTTGCAATCTTTTGTCCCTTCAAGGCAAAAGAATTCTCACATGACTGATCTGCTGCCCTCACTTTGTTAATTTATATAGTTGCATAGAAGTAGTAGCAGTGAATACTATAGTGTGGAAAAGCTTAATTATGAATGATGCTAGTGTAAATTATTTTTGTGAGTTCCCTCAAATGCAAAGTTTAGTCATAAAGATGTAGTTTTAAGTGATTTTTTTCTAAAATAATTGATTTATATAGGATAACATATTACCTACTGCTTCTGGCTAAAAAATGACAAAACTATCCATTTCATATTTCACTGTATCAGCTATTTGCAGAGTATTTGTAAATTTTTGTGTTGATAATCCTTAAATTACATGCCAGGAAGAAAAAGAGATTTTACTAAATTGTACTGTTGTCCTGTGTTAACAGTTCTACCACTACTTAAAAATTAATCTTTGAAAAATTATTATCCTTGTTTCGTTGGCAAATGAAAAAAAAATTAAATGGACATGTACTATGAAGTGCAACAATAATGTGTTACCACCATTTTCTCTTCAGAAGATATACTTCTCAAGCTGATATAAGAAAATGTTCTAATTTGCAATTAGGAGTTGCCATTTAACTTAGTTTTATGACATTAGCAAGAATTTTGAAAATATTTTATTTTGTGGGTTTGGCATTTAAAATATAATTAGAAACACTTAAAATAAGTATTTCTTAAACAATGTTCTCAGTATATTTACAGAAATCTTCAGTGGGAAAATACTGTACAACTATCAAACTTTCTGTAATCTCCTCAGGATACAATTATCCATCAGCTGCAAAAACGTTACGCTGACTTACAGATTTATACTTATGTTGGAGACATTTTAATAGCCTTGAACCCCTTCCAGAATCTCAGCATTTATTCTCCCCAGGTAAGAGAGACTCCAAGCTGAAGATGGAAGTTGCTTTACATTTTATATTAACACCACTAGCTAAAATACTTCAGTGATGCTGGAAGTTAGAAGCACAGACTAAACCTCAGCCTTTTCTTTTTCCAGAACAGTGTTGCTAAAAATTTTGTTTTGTTTTGTTTGTTAAATTTGGTTTCATTTTATTTCATTTACTTCTTGGAGGCACAAATTCCACGGGAGGGACAGAGATTACCCCAGGCACAACTGTCCTTCCTGTCTAGCATTTAGGGCTTTCTTCTTGGAAACAGAAGATGGTTATATGAACCTCCTCATGCTAAGGTTTTTGCTTGCCAAAGAATTGCTCTGACTGAGGCTTATTACATGTCCTGTGCCATCATCTCTGCCTTAAAAGAAGCAAATGAATCAGATGTTGTAAGCATAAAGGCCAGTTTAATTCGCTATAAATATGAAGAGAGGTGGAGCTAGAAATAACTTTGTCTCCATGGATGCCAAAATCAAGGCTTCAGATAGTGGGCCAGAATTCAGATTCACTGTAAGTTTCTTTTGTATGAACTGGATATTTCCTTGATTGAAGGCTTGTGTTTGAAATTCTCTTCCTTGTGATAGAGTACTCTTCATTGTCTTGTGCGGGAAACATCAGAGTGTGTTCTAGGTGTTGTAATTTGTGTTCTAGGAACTGGGTAGTGCCAAGAATTACCACTCCTGTTCCAGGTGATTGACTGGAAATTCTGTGGTACAACAGGCAACTTCTTTCTGTTGAACATATGGCAGTCACTGTCGTCTTCTCAGTTCTTAATTATGTAGCTAAGTTGCACATTTTGACTATTGTGTGTATTTCTTTTAATTTAGTTCTCCAAGCTTTACCATGGTGTGAAGCGTTCATCAAACCCCCCCCACATATTTGCCTCTGCAGATGCTGCCTACCAAAGCATGGTTACATTCAGCAAGGATCAGGTAAGGATCTGTTCATTTTGGTTTAGGTTTTGTATTAGTCATACT
The DNA here is from genome assembly GCF_014805655.1 of Passer montanus. Lineage (NCBI taxonomy): Eukaryota > Metazoa > Chordata > Aves > Passeriformes > Passeridae > Passer > Passer montanus. The sequence continues at coordinate 9,109,105 of NW_024356504.1, read as the reverse complement.
GCCACTGTGCTACAGGTGTGGATAATTTTCAATTAAGTTGTATTTTGGGAAATTTTTTCTTTAAGCCTTTTATTCCTAAATCAGCAAAACCAGAGTAGAAATCTGGTCAGATTTGGGAGTTTTGAAAAGGACACAGTGATATGAAAGGGATTGAAAGGTCAAACAAGATGATGGAGGTACCTGACCAATATAGTTTCCTGGACACCCATGAAGTTCTGGCTGTTGAGTCCAGCAGCAAAGTATTGCTGCACATTCTCATCCTAGGCCTGTCTTGACCTATTTATTTCAATAATTTATACTTGTGTTTAATAGAGGGTTCTCAATACCATAGCACCACTTTTCTGTTGCAAAAAGACACTAAGTCACAAAGTAAAGGAACCATTTGAGAATTTTTTAGTAAAATAATTTAAGTATGGTTCTATTATAAATGTAATAATGACACAAATCCAATTATATCACAATGATTTTAATGAGAATAAAATACCATGTTGTAGAAGATTTTTCTACATTCTTAAGATTATAACTTCATACTCTTTCTAATTTGATGTGCTGTGTGTATATGAATATTGAAGGCTGATAATTATTTTTGTTTATAAAATCCTCCTGATTTTACCCTGCACATCCCACAATAATTAATAGAAAATGTTCTCTTAAAGTCACAAAAGCCTGAAATCAGAAAATGCCAAGAAAATAAAACAAATAAAAGGGACAATAAAGAGGAATAAAACAGGAGTTTTACTGTTATGTGAAAGTACACTGGCCTGGGAGATGGTTAATACTTCTTTAATGACTTACATGTTCTTTGATTGAGGCATTAAGAAAACAAGTACTCATGTTAGAGTAACTTACGTGAGAATTTGTTATCTGAGGAAAAAGATTGGTCACCCTAGGACAGTTAGGTAGTGTAATCAATGTGGTACCTGTTCCCTAGAGCAAAAATAACTGACAGGAAGCAAATAAATGAGCTGCAAATATCATATTGCATATATTACGTAGAGTTGGTCCCTGTACCTGCTGTCAGACACCACAAGGTACCATCAGATAACTGCTGCATCTTTCAAACCTTTTCACAAAGCTCAGTTCCATATGAAGGGGCATTTCATCAAGTATTTTAGGACCTTGTATCTTTTCCTGGCAAAGAGTCTTGTGTACGCACAGTATCATGCAAATAGTTTTTGGATGTTTGCATAAAAATCTGTGAATCTATGCAACTGCTCAGTGTTAACATTTTAATTATATGTCAGTTGATAATTTGCTTTAAGTAGAATAATATTTGTACTGGTGGTCTGTAGAATACATGGGGAAAAAAGAGTAATAATAAATGCTGTTAGAATTCAAAGTTCCCATGATCTGCATTCTTCAGTGTTCTGGTTGGAAACTGGTTTTCAGCTTCCATTTTGCCCATGAAGCATTACAACAGAGAGAAGGAAAGTGATTTAGACCACTCTAGGTAGCCTCTTGAGTCTGGAAGCCTTTTGAAGAGCCTATAAAATACCATGTGTTAAGGACTGCTGACACAGGAAGAAGGTGAATATGTCCTCCCAGAATCATCCAGTGAACAGTTGCACATTTTTCTAAAACCTAGGTGCTAGTTTGCTGTTCTGGCTTGAATATCAGCATCACCTACAGAATAGCCTCTCTCCACAGGACCTATTATTTAAAATGATTTTTCAGAACAAGCTTTTGATCAGTGTGTCAAAAATATCTGTACCCTGTGATTCATATGAAGTCAATGCAGTGAGCCTCAGTCATGGTCACTTGTTTATGTGTTCTAGCCCTTAAAAATTCACACATGCACCTTGGGAACAGGCATTGAAAAATGCATTTTAGCAATCTAGGGAATAAATTACTGCACTGAGCCTTTGCTGATATCTCCTTTCAGAAGGGAGTTGACCCTTAAAGTATTTTATAGTTTTGATACTAAACCTGAAATAACAGAAAGGAGTAGTAATAACAGAAAACAACCATATAGTGAACAATGCACTTAAATATTTTGTTTTGTGTGTTCAGTGCATTATCATCAGTGGAGAAAGTGGTGCTGGAAAGACAGAAAGTGCCCATCTGATCGTCCAACATTTGACCTTCTTGGGAAAGGTATTTCCTAGCCAATTCTGTAAAATTACGAAGAAATCCTCCCAACCTTACCCCAATGTTCACTTTATTTAATCTTTAATATTTAAAGCTGTTCATGTGAATTGTCACACTTGATTTAGGGACATAGTAATCATGCATGTGAGAGTATTGAATTAAGATGCAAGAGTGTGACTCACACCAAGCCAGTCAATAGTTTTTAAAGAGAAGGTGCCAGATTCTGAGTGTTCAGTACCTGTAGGTATGTACAGTGTTTATCACATATAACATTATTTATAGAGTAAAGAATGAAAAATATTATTGTGCCTCTAATCTTAGACGCTCTTACACATATAAATGTTATGAGTAATACTACTAAAACAAAATAATTGGAAAATCGACCATGTCAGCTTAACCCTAAGTAGGCATCTTTAGTCCATTGTGCTTTTGGTACTCTTACAAAACAAGTCTAAGGTGTAACAATTGCAGAGAAAGAAGAATCTGTATTTTGCTACCTGTGGCAGATTTTATCAGTTTGTTGAACCTCTTGTTGTATAAATAGAAAGGTTAGCACAGTACCTAATTCCACACAAGCATGAGAAAAGGATTCTTTGCTTCTGGAGCAAGAATTGGATTGGTGGTAAGCATTCTATTCTTTTAACTATCCTTCTGATTTGTATCTCTTCTGTCAAGGCCAACAACCGTGCTTTGCGTGAGAAGATTCTTCAGGTGAATCCTCTGGTTGAAGCATTTGGAAATGCCTGCACTGCCATCAATGACAACTCAAGTCGCTTTGGAAAATATCTGGAAATGATGTTTACACCTACAGGAGCTGTAATGGGGGCAAAGATTTCTGAATATCTACTTGAAAAATCAAGGGTCATAAAACAGGCTGTGTAGGTATATTAATTGTCCTATAGCATTTATGTAGTGTTTGAATTTATTTAATTATCAAAAATTCTGTGGTTTAGATACCTTTCTGTCTTCTGCTAAAATAAAAATCCTTTGTACCAGTCTATGACAACAAGAATAGTCCTGTTCTTCTGGAGTTGAAGCAGAGCCACTTAGTTCTTTGGGGTAATGTTGTGTTCACTGAGTTTTCTGTGTTCCAGAGCTGCTAATCCTACACTATTACAACAAGTGGGAGATTTGCTGCCTTGCTTCAGTGAGCTCATAATAAGAACTACTTTTACATTGGTTGTATAAGATGCCGCAAGAACAAACACAGGTGTTTTAAAAGGATACTTTCTTTTTTTCCAGGGGAGAAAAAAATTTCCATATATTTTATTATATTTATGCTGGCCTTTATCATCAGAAGAAACTTTCTGAATATAGACTTCCTGATAAAAAGCCCCCTAGGTAATTATTGCTCACTTGTTTTAACTGCTCATTGTAATTAGCTATTGATAGCACTTGCTTTCAGTATGATGCCTTCAAATCTCTCTTAATCCTTCTCTATTCCTTAAGGATATTTTTTAATCCTCCCAAGGTGTGAAGAAGATGGACACTAAGGTATTAAATTATTTGCCTTTGTTTGAGAAGTTGAACTATTAAAACAGAAGGAGGAAAAACCAAGCTCATTATGTAGATATTATGTCATACTTTCAATGCAGACAACCCTCCTTATGATTTCTTACCATAATGCTTCAGGTTCAGGAAGAACCCAGAATATGCTTTGGAGGTTTTTAATTGATGTTTGTACTTCGAGTGCATCTGATCTGTACTGGGTGAGGTGATGTGTGTGAATTGTTGGTAACATTATTGGACATCAACAAAGAATAATGCAGATATTAATGCAACAGAAACAAAAGCTTCTTATGAATTAGCATCAAACTATATAATCGAAAGTTATTGAAATAACTGTTCTTTCCAGTTACTGAGGTACTTGCATTTAAGTCACTGGAGCTTGTATTAGTATGTGTGGTAGTGTGATGCCTTCTTTCTCCCACTCTGTTTAGATATATTGATAATGAAACTGGAAGAGTAATGCATGATATTGTTACTAAAGATTCATATGGAAGACAATTTGAAGCAATTCAGCACTGTTTTAGAATTATAGGATTTACTGATGAGGTAAGAGATTCAGTTGCTAAACCATTATTGACCTTATTTGTGAAAACTACCTCCAGTGCTGCCCTTTGGTTTTGTGGATGTACAAAATTTTGTGAGCCACAAAATCTCTGTTATGACAGAAGTGAACTGTGAAAGCATGACCTCCCACTCAGAAGGCAAGACCAGCCTGAGGTCCCAGTTAATACTCAGGAAATTCTGTTGTGCTATTTCTTGTGTAAATAAGAGCTTACTTGAACTTGTAGAACTTGGTCTCAGAAAAAGCTACAAGCTTTAATATCCATTCCAGTATCCATTATGTTTTCCCTTCATAGCCTAAATATGATGTGTGTGTCTAACTGAATTCCTTAAAAGTGCTTCTTGTCATCTTTTACAGGAAGTGTATTCAGTATACAGAATACTGACTGGAATCTTAAATACTGGAAATATTGAGTTTGCTGCTATTTCTTCACAACACCAAACAGATAAAAGTGAGGTTCCTAACCCAGAAGCCTTAGATAATGGTATATATCTTTCAACCTTGCCAGTTTTGTATATGCAATTTGACTCTGTTTGTGATAGTCTCTAGCTCATGGTCAATGAGCTAGAGACTTATCATGGTCAACGAGCAGTTGGTTGGTGCTGGTGATTTCTGCTGCATAATCACAACTGTGTGTCTTTTTCCACTGTCTTTTAGCTGCTGCACTACTAAGTATTGGGTCAGAAGAACTTCAAGAAGCCCTGACCTCCCACTGCGTTGTAACACGGGGCGAGACTATAATCCGGACGAACAGTGTGGACAAAGCAGCGGACGTGCGGGATGCCATGGCTAAAGCTCTCTATGGCCGGCTCTTCAGCTGGATCGTAAATCGTATCAATACGCTGCTTCAGCCAGATAAAAATATATGGCAAGTTACACATCACTGAATCATGTGTACTTACTGTGCATATGTCGGATGGCTTCATCCATTTGTATATTTTTGATTTTGCAGAAAAAGTGCTGTGTTTATTTTGGCTAAGGCTTCAAAATGGCTTTCATGCTGTGATACTGAATCCTGTTTCCAGGACATTAAGCCCATCATTTTCAAAGAGCTGAATAGAATTTAGCTGTTCAAGTCAATGGAAATTGGGTGGTTGAAGTGCTGTCCAGTTTTTTTGAAGGATGCTTCCTGCGTAGTGAACATGAAAATAATACAAAAGGCTAATAAATAATTGAAGTACACTGAAAAATTCAGTACACAGCTCTGCTTTTGTAAGCAAGTAATGAATGCAGATTTCAGATTATTATTGTGCTGCTACTTGAGATGTGATTATTTTTAATTTTTTTTTACAATTGCAGAAATATTATATTGCACATCCTTATGATTTCATTGCCAGGCACTGAGCTGGCTGGTTTGATCTTTTGAAGAAGCTGTAGATATTTTAGAAACAAGGGAACCTCTCAGCAAATGTGAAAATGCCTCTGATCTGAGATCTCTACTTGCTACTTCACTATGTCATATAGACATATTCTCATCCGTTTCTTGCAGTTCTGGTAGTGACTGAGTGTACTTGAGTTAGCACATGGATCATTAACAGTCCAGCTTGTAGCAGCAGCAGATTTGGTAATTACCTTTCTGAATAAGTGTAGGGAAAACGTACCATTAAACCTTGACACCTTTCCTCTGCCTGGAGGAGCAGACAGTAGATTTTATTTGGGATCTGCCTACTGAAACCCCTTGTTTCAATATGGATGCTAAGTGTCTGTTACTCTGTACCTATGATTTTCCTACCTTCTTCATGAAAATTTGCAAGAAGCAAGTGGGAAACAGAAGTCTTAGCAATGCTGAACAAATGCACAAGTTGTCTCAGGTTCAGGCATACTTTTCCTCCTTTATTTTTGCAACAGAGTGAATCAGTTATACAATCTTAGTTAGCAAATTTGTTTTTATTTTAACTTGGTGTTGCCCATAATGAATTTTATTTGTATCTTCACGTGCAGCAATGCTGAAAGTGGGATGAATGTTGGGATACTAGACATATTTGGATTTGAGAACTTCGCAAGAAATTCTTTTGAACAGCTGTGCATAAATATTGCTAATGAACAGATCCAGTTTTATTTCAATCAACACATTTTTGCACTGGAACAGGTAAATTCAACTCTGTTGAGGTCTAGCTGAATCCAGCATCCTACACCATAATCATATTCAGGACTACTTTATAAAATGAGTATGTGCTTTAAATGTGAGATAATGACATTGTTCTGTTGAAGTTTTGTAAATAATGTTGTTGACGCCTATAGAGCATTGCTGGGCATCATAAATGCTCTAATGATGATGTTGCTTTTACTGTTTTGGCATTAAAACTGTGCTGGTGACTTTTGTAGATGGAATATCAGAGTGAGGGAATTGATGCCACTACAGTGGAGTATGAGGACAACCGTCCACTTCTAGATATGTTCCTTCAGAAACCAATGGGTCTCCTGTCTCTGCTGGATGAAGAAAGTCGATTTCCTCAGGCAACAGACCTAACTTTAGTTGGTATGTGCAAGTAAAACTCTAGGAAAGATCTGGGAAATGACAAATGTATTATGAGTGCAATGTCATCTTTGTTCGAGTTTTCCTACCCTGGTTGTCCTGATGCTGTGTCATTTCATTTGAGGTTCTAAGTATATTTTTCATTGTGCTTCATAATTTTTCTCTGCTCACATGTTTTCTATCCTTTTCAAATTGGAAAAGTTGTCTTAAGTATCAGGTGGCAAGGACTTACTGTTTTTTCAGTGTTACAAGGAAATACCCTGTGTCTTGTCCATGTATGTAGCATTAGTGTTGAAAGAAAAATTTAGACCTCCCAGGCTCCTAGGCCCATGTTTATCCAATTAGAAAATACTGCTTCACTCCAGATTATCTCATAATAATTAGGAAGTGTGTGTTATTTCTGTTGTGCCATTTGACTATTTCCTTGTCTTCATACATATTTTACATATATTTTGACAAATTTTGGTGCCAACTTTAAGTACACAGCACATGCCCTGTTTAAAGCTGTTATCTTGAGGTTATTTACTAGAGCTGCATGTTTCCTGTGATATGAAACCAAGTTCCATTTCCTTCAATGGAATGTGCTGCAGAGACCCAAACTGTTAGAGAAAACCAGTTTCCAATTAAATTGCACAAGACATGTACAAGATTTTTCACTACTGCTAGGCTGAGTTGAAACTGGAATTCAGGTCACAGACAGAATGAGTACTATGGTTTGATTCTGCTCCTTGTCTTGGTTTGAAACAGAGGTGTCTGCCAAGGAAGGCAGGCACCTCCTTTGGAATGGAAAATATGACCGCTTTCTCTCTGAATTATTATTGTAACTTTGAAATTAAGGGGCTTTCAAGCAAAGATATGGGAAAAGGAATAGCAGTTCTTTGTTACTATATGTACACATGTAGATACGTGTAACAAGACGAACAGCCAACGCTCAGCAGCAGCAGCAGCAGCAGCAGCGGAGCGGAGCCCGCGGCGCCTTCCCCGCCTGCGGGCGCTTCCCCTCCCCGCAGTGCCGCTCTCGGCCGCCAGGGGGCGCTGCTGGCTCCGGCCCGGCAGGGCGGCTGCGCTGCTTCCCCTGCGCCGGCAGGGGGCGCTGTGGCGCGAGCGCGGCCACGTCTCCCTCATGGGGTAATGGCGGCGGCGGGATGGAGCATGGGGCTGCGGCAGGAACCTCACACTCCAGGGTCGGCCTCCAACAGTCCTTCTTTGTGTGCTCAAGTTTTCTGCCTCCCTGTCGACTTGTATAAATGAGTTAATACCGAATATTGAACTTCTGCTTCCAGTGGTACTTTCCCTTGTCCAGCGTTGATCGGCCTTGCTGCTGGTCTGTACACAGCAGAGCTGGGTCCCTCAAACAGACAGCAGAGTGGGATATTTTGCCCTGTCCAGGTGTTCCAGGCAATCATTAATTCCACGACTCTTTCCCAGCCTTCAGAAATTCCAAACTTAGTTCTTTTTGCTTTAAATACAAGCTTGATTAAGTGGTAGTAGAAAGAAAAACCTAGCAAGAATGTTAATGGATTCTAACATTAGAAAAAATATTTTGATAATATTTTCTGACGTACACAGCATGACAGGGAATGTTATCAATTGTTTCTGGTCTCAGGTCTCTAGTTGCTTATTCAGGTAAATTAGCATAAAAGCAAGTTTCACTGTATAAACACTAATTCTTACTAAATTCTTACTTCAGGTTCCACCCCTTCTTTCCAGGGATGTTTCCTTGGCTCAGCAGGCAGGAATTGCTACCTGGGCCCTCAGTGTTGGACAGACAGCCCTAATTTAATTATAAAATATTAAAGAGCCTACAAAATATCTTCGGGCATAAAAGACATTTTTCTTAGAAACCTGTGTTCCTTCTTCTGTCAGCTCTTTAGAGGCAATCACAGGAAACAGAAAGTCTCCTTAGAAGGGGTTTTATAGAGAAGTTTCTTTTTTTCTGTAGAAGTCCAAAGGTACATGAGGGACAGTTCCAGACTGAGCACATAAACATATCCTTAAAACTTGGTGCACAAAGCTAAATGAATGCAAAAGGAAGATAGAGAAAATACAAATAGTAGACATTTAAGTGACTGTGATATATGCACAGTTTTGAGTGTACATAGGTATAAGAAATAACCTCACCCCAAACCCTGCATATACATTAGTAAATTCATTGCAAAATATGAGAAATCATCACATCTTCTCACTGGGTCTTCCTGCTTAATATTTTTCCATGTACAAAAGCATCCACAAACAGTGATTTTTAAAGATAGTCTTACTGGGCTAGTTGAAAATGAACTGTTCCATTCAGATGTGACAGCTTGGTATTTCTGAGCAATCTGATAATATGTGTTTATAGCAATTCTGACTTCTTGAGCAGCAATTTAGCAAGCTAATTAGGATGAAGATTGTAGTTAATCACTCTGTGACTTAAATCAACATCTTTTCTCAATGTCTAGATAAGTTTGAAGATAACTTACGATGCAAATACTTTTGGAGACCAAAAGGAGTGGAACTGTCATTTGGCATTCAGCACTATGCTGGAAAGGTAAGGTCATGGGATTTTTATTTAGTTCAGATAATAGTGGTATGGTCATCAGTTGTTTTTATCCAAAGTTTCTGCTTTTTTTTCCCCTCATTTAATAGAAAATATGATAAACTTTATGTAAATGTACACTCTACAATGAAACTTTTATGTGTAGCAGTCCATTTTGGAGCCTGTCCTTAGGGCTCTTACACAGATTCTGTAGATAGATTTTGTAGCATCTTTTTTTCTGCAAGAAGCCTGGCCTCAGAAATGCCAGTCCTACAGTCACTTCAAAGGAGGGACTCTGGAGCCAGGGCAGGCTGTGTGCTTGGTAACAGCATGTGAATGCCACAGTAGTTCTGTGTGAGAGTGTCTTGCAGAGTGTCATGCAAAGTATATGCATGAAAAAGCAATGTAAACCAGTATCTGTTACAGAACTTAAAATCCTACAGAGTGCATTGGAAAGACTGGGACTTGCTGGTAGAGGCATTTTCTTGTACTTTGTATCATTGGTTCTCAGATGTTCACATTCACATACTGTTTTATATGAGGAGTAACAGTCCAGCTTTCACCATAACATGAGCTTTGCATGCAGTTTCAGGCCCAAATATTTGTTCATAGACAAAGTTGAAATATCCATGTTTTGTATAGTTATTGATTAAGTCTCATCTCTGGATCATTATAAGACTCCAAATTTTAAGATGTATTCTAGTAACTTCAGTCAGGCTTTCTGTCTCGTTAAGAATAACTATTAAAATTCACACAGTTTTAGTTAATTCTTTGTACCCACATGGCCAAATAATAAAAACAATACAGGCCAAGTTTTCTTTTGCCAGAGAACATTCACTTTCTGTGTAAATTAGTGGACTTCAGGAAAACTGGGCTAGAGAGGAATATTGCAAGTGATAATAAAACAGCTCTAAAAAATCATTGCAATTAAACAAAATGAAAAATTAAATAATTCTTATATTAATACAAATATCCAGGCATTAATTTCTAATCAAAACTGTTAAAATAATTGAAATAGAAGAATGTTTTGTTGTCCTAATACAGTTTTAAGTGCTATGAGAAGCTGATTTAATGTACCTACATGTGTCCAACTTATTACTGTTCCTCCAGCAGGTCCGCTTATAGATCACAGGTTTGATGCAGACAACCAATAGACTGACCACCTGAGAACCATTTCTTACATCACAAGTAAATGATCAACTGAAGCTTTAATGAAGTATCTCTGTTGTATTTTATCATGCATAGGATTGTTTGACATGGACAAGCATAGCACAACAGGATTTAAGCCATTTAACCCAATTTGATATGCAGTGGCATTCTATGAATATAGATAATCTGTGTAGCCAATTTGCATTCTGAACACACTGCTGTAGTTCACTTTTAAGACCTTTGCAGGTAATTCATTTCCTTTTCGGACCAAGCTAGCTGATCTACTTGGTCATCCTGACTGTTCATGTTCTAAAGAACATGGTAAGTTTTGGGTAACCCTTTTCATCAAAATTCCTGACTGTTTTCCCACACTAGGTATTGTATGATGCCTCTGCATTCCTTGAGAAGAACAGAGACACTCTCCCTGCTGACGTAGTGGTGGTGTTGCGAACTTCAGAGAACAAACTTCTTCAGCAGCTGTTCTCTAGCCCATTAACAAAAACAGGTATGTTCTGCACAGCTTTGCTGACATTGTAACTTCTTCAGCTACCTGTTCCTCTCAAACTCTTACTTGATTCTGCACAATTTCTTTTTTTTCAATGATTTTATCATAGCTCCTTTCCAGAGTATTTGTTCTCTGATTTCAAGATTTCATTTCCTTTCATGAATCTTGTGCAGCAAGATTCTTCCCTGACTTCAGAGGAAGGGAGATTATCAGATGTAGGGCAAGAACTCATTCTCAGAGCAGGATAAAAATATGGAAGTTTCTAGTTCTTAGTCCTTTACTAAGATCAGTACTCAGTTGGTAGATTCTTGTGTACCATGTCTTACAGTTCATAAATCATGTGATGTACATCAAGGTGTTTTGGAGGTAATACCCATCTATTTAGAAGCACTGATGTAATACATAGTTTCTTACAAATTATAAAAGCCATGTACTAATAGGCTAGAAGTAATTCCGTTGATTTAAAGCTTGTTGACTTTGACTTACATGAAAGTGCCTGATCTGCAGCTAAATAAAACAGCAGGATGAAGTTTGATTACTCCATGGATAGATGCCAGAATGCCAGTACCATATGCAAATGATACTTCTGCAGTATCCATGCAAACAAGCCAGCAAATGAATACTTCTCTCATACTTACTAAAGCATCTTTTTCATAATGGGTGAGAAAAATATGTAAAATACTAAATCCAAATACAATGGATTGTACAAGATTGCAAAATTATTGTGAGCTAACATATAGAGATGTGGTTGTATGTTTAGGTAGAAATACTTGGAGGATGCATTAGATAGTGCTGGGTAGACTTATTGGACATTGGCTGTAGATGCAGTCCTGTGCCTGTGCAGCAGCTCTCTGCCTTGAATTTCTTGACTGTCAGTAACCCAGTCATAGCATCTGGTGATGCATATAACCTCTCCTGACATTTCTGTGTAGAAAAAGAACATCTGGAGAAAAAATTATATTGAGCTTTTTTTGCACATGTAAAATTAATATCATAATATCTGTTTATATACTACAGAGGATAGGTTCCTGTTCCTGTTACAGGGTAATTTTTCCTGTAATTGAAAGGCTTTCAACTACCCCACCTCAAATTACACTTTTAGAGGTCCCTGAGAGGTGAGGATCCAGTGAGGAATCTGAAAGGCTTCTCCTTTCAGCTATAATGAGTTTAGATGGAAAGGAATATAGTTTATGGTGGAGGATTGGTCTGCCAAGTGGGGAACAACGAATCTTTTTGTCTATTAGTGCTCTACATTTGAGTCTGTGTTAAATTGATAAAAGAGATTCTGATCAAGCAAAGCAAGAAAGAAACCTCACACATGGTCAAACGTGCCTCCACACCCCTCTTTACAAGCTGTTTTATACCTTGGAGCTATTGTCAGAATGAAACCTATTAGGTGCTTTGTCCCAGTTATCAGTCCGAATTATTGCAAATATACTTTTTATTTTATTGCTATTTTAAAATCAGATTGCTGATGCCTTCATGCAAATGTATCTTTTTCTGGCCTTACAGAGTTATTTTCAGTAGCAGCAGCACTTAACTTGAGTATTTTGCCTGAGATGTATAGAAGGTTCAGTGAGATACTTCTCATTGCAGTTAATGTAGAGTTAGCGTGCTGGTATATTTTACCTACTTTTTTAGGTCTCTTATATTCCTTGTTTCCCATTTACATTCATTGAATGCTTTCTCCCTCCATTTACCTTTCTTTGGAAAGCACGCAGCAAGTTAAGTGTTTTCTGTATTTGTCAAGTTGGTAGAGGACATCCTGATAAAAAAATTATTGTGCATGTGCTTCTATGCGTGGTGTTATAAGAATAGCTTAAAGCTCTTATGTAATTTTTACTTTTTAAAAGCCTTTGTGATTTTGCTCTTTTTTCCCAGCTGTCTGATATAATTGACATTCACATCCTGTATTGGGGCCTCTGTGTTCTAAAATCAAATTGTTGCCAGGTTTAGTTTTGGCAGCTTGCAAGATAAATGAAAGGTTTGGCTGAGAACAGAAGGCATTGCTGGCAATACTACTTCATCTGCTCACTGGAAGATAATGCTATTCTTTTAACTTTCTACAAAGATGCTTTTGTAAACAAAAGAATAGTGAGTGTGTACGTATCCCATTGTACTCTGTCCCTGTCTCTTAGCCCTCTTCCTCCACTCAACATGTGCTTCATTCCTAAAGAAAACCAAAAAAAAAAAACCAGATTAAGATTCATAATCTTGGGACAGCTTTTGGTCAATTACTAATACAAAAGTTAGTAATTTACATGGAAGCCATATTCCGTCTTTCCAGGTAACCCTGACTTGAAATGGGCTTTCTGCCAGTGTGTGCTGTCCAAAACACCACACATTCTCCCGTCTGCTGGCAGCTGTCTCTGCAATGTGCGGTGTAGGTGGGTTTGCCGAGCCGCGGTCTCCCGTACGTGTTGCAACCACTGGGTGGTGCTATCCCAGAGGCATGAGGGAGTGCGAGGCTGAAATCGTGGCGCTGACAAGGACTGGAAATGTAGTTCTTTAAATACCAAAAAAGAACAAAAAGATGCCTTTCCCACCCTGAGATGATCCTCTGTTTGAAGTATATTTATATAACTGTCATATCTTCCCCTGTCAAAAACTGAGCAGCATGAAGAAAATAAATACTAAAAAGCTAAATTCTTTTACTAATTTAAGATCATGTTAATCCTTGTAATTTATCAAGTACACTTATCCCTTCTCAACAAATGCTTCTATTTCACAGTAGCAGTCTGTGCAGTTTAAAGGGCCAGAAATTAACAGCAGGACATTAAATATACATTTGTAATAGTAATTTTTTGTTAATAGAGTATGCAACTACTCATACGAGACATGGGAACTTAAACATTCTGGAACCAATTTTGTAGCATATACAGCTTGTTTTGTCATCTTTCAGTGGAAATTTAGTCATGTTCAGTGTATTTTGAAATCTGCACTTTCTAAGGGCCTTTCACTTCAAAATTGAATTAATGTATTCTGATTTAACCTAACAGTTCTCCCATTTGCTTCCATATCTGTCACTTTTTTTTCTATAGACCAGCTTCTTGTGCTGCCACTACTGTAGATGAATATGCTTGTTCCCATTTAGATAGAATATATTCCTGGTTGTCTCTGGGTTTAGTTTATCACTGTTGCTGGTAAAGCATCAGAGAGAAAAGGAATCACATGAAGTAGAAAATAGAGTCCCCTTGTAAGAAGAGAAGATTTTTGTCGGAAAAATTAAGGACAGGATTGATCCATTCACCACTGAGGAGTCAGACCATTTTGCTGACTGTCCTGATATTCGATAATTTTTGCAGCATCACCTGTAAGGGTTGGTACTGTTGGATTACTTGAGCAAAGCACCCAGGAGGGTTTTTGAGACTCCAAGGTTTTTATCTTCTTAGAAAAGCCGCATCACAGCAAGATCTTCTACTCTTGAAACACAATCTCTGCAGACTTTTGTCCTTGCCATGACTCACAGACCTTTAGAACTTTGAGAAAGTTGTCTTCTGCAGGGAGGGAAAAGGGAAATCCTCCAGCCTTCCCACCAGAAGAGTAGAGATGCTGCAAAACATCCTTGTCCTTGCTCTGAGGATAAGTAGGGGTTTTGCTTGGCTACAGAGAAGAAATACAAGCAACAGAAGAAATACTACAGCAACATCATATCTAATAATTTTAGTAGCATTGGGTATTGCTCACGGATTAGGGTAATGGGGTAGCAATATATCATTGCTTAGAAACACCTCTTGTATGTGGTGCATATATATTTAATCATAAATATAATATATATGTAAACACAAATATAATTCTCTGTCAAAGAGAATTGGGATGAGAGTTTTCACAGCTGGGATGAAGGGTTTGGTTAGTCATGTTTTAACAAGGTAATTTTTTTGTCCAAAGTAGAATTTTTTCCAGACACAAGTTATTTATAATTCACCTGTCTAAAGGTCATTTCCCTTCCTTAATATTGATTTTTAGTCTGTGTTCTTTCTGCCTTTGAGTCTCTAATCTTGCTTACAAACCTTAGATGAAAAGTAATTATAAATAGTGTATATTTGTTTACCAAACCAAACAACTAATGGACCATGTGCTAAGAGAGAATGTGAAAAAAAATGTTTCAGGTTAGCTTTATGCACACTACTGAACAAAAGAACTATGGCCTTTTGCAAAATCACTTTAGAGAACTGCTTTTGACCACTTCTTGGTGACTAGAGTACTATCTTTAACTTATGTGTAACTTGGGTGTAACTGTGATACCGTGTGATTCCTCGTGATGAGTCAGAAACCAAAGGAAAGAGATTTTCTTGCATTTCAGTGCCATGAACAGGTACTACTGGGCATACATGGAGTGTAATCTTGGCAAGTCAAAATCATAGGTGCTTTGCCACTGTTTTCAGCAGAATCGTAGGTTTGAGCTGTCATGTTTGTCACTGTGCACTCCTGTTGAGCACAGGCCCTTGCTCTAGCAATATGTAGTGGTGGGTCTCTTGGTTTGGTGTGTGTCATTCACTGAAATACAGCATGTTTCCACTTGGGTTTAGTGTATTTTTTCCTCTTATTTCCATACATCACAATAGAATCAAAGGCTCGATATATATTTTAATTTTACTAATGTGTTCCACAATAAAATCTTCTTATAATGATACTTTTGTGTTAGTATTTTCACCTTTAAGAGATCAGGCACTTTTAAGTTAAATTAATTGGAAAAAAAGTCATTCTAATTACAGTATCTCTATTTAAAAATTAATCAGAGTTTATATTTTGTAAGAATTTTGGTAAAGTTAATGGAAGCTGTGTATTTCACTCAGTATTTCACTCAGGATATGGAGGCTTTCATACTTCTAACTGGTCTGTATGTTAAAAACACAAAAATAGTTTTAGCTCTGCTGCCAGTGAGTTGTATGCAAAGAGAGGCTTTAAACCACAGCTGTGCAGCGTAACAGTCATGAACTTTACTGGGTTGCAGATGTGGGACATCAGTAAACTCAATTAATTGTAGCTTAACTGATTTTGGGAGGTAGAGTTCTTAGAGTTCTGCACTTGAGCATTTTACAGCTCAGTGTTTATTTTTCTTCATGTCGTAAGGTTTTGCATCATAGGACAAATGCAGTACAGATACTCATAAAACTTGCTAGCAATAGGATCCAAAAAATGCTCTGAAATAGCCCTAAAAATGGAACTCATCTAGAAACAGAGCCATCTATCAGATCAAAGTTAAGGTCTCAGTCCTGCTAAAGCTTTATATAAAGCATAACAATTATTTACTGTTGAGAATAACTCCCTATAAATAGTGTCAGTGAATCTCTGGAATTGCACATGGCACTAAGCACAACAGCTGAGAATTGTCAAGTTAGATTTATCACAGTTATGTTTGGTAAAGGGTGTTACCCAAACAGAATTATACTGGTTTTTAATCTGCGACTTTACAGATTATATTGTACTGAAAATGAGCAAGGGGGCGTAGATTTTCTTTGTCTCCAAGTGCTTGAAAATTGAACTCTAATAAAACTAGAAGTGGGCAAGTTTAAGAATAGATCTTAATTAATTTACTGATTTGGTTTATAATAGATAATCTCTAGAACAGATATTGAGAATAGTTTTTCTTTACCTTTTTCTCAGAAGAGGTACCTTTCCCAATTTTCATGTTTCAGGCCTAACTTCTCAATCCTATAATGAACACGATTTCCGTTATCTTAACACTGCATTATATACTAATTAAATTCAAAATCTATTGATAGTGAGGAAACAAAAGATGCATCACATAAAAGATGTTCCTGTTTTTAATACTAACTAGTAGACTGTGGGATTTCACTGTGCACCGTATACAGAACTTAAATAGAGACATATTCAGAGAACATTATACCATTGTTTCAATGAGTAGTTGACAGTTTTCATAGGCACTGTGTGCTATAAGGTCGAACAAACTATGTCAAAGATGCTCCATATGTCGTTGGAAGCATTCAGTAGCTCTGAAGATCAAATCCTAGAAGAGCATTATTTTAAAATTTCCTAGTGAGTTTTCAGGGCAGATAACTTTCTTGAATATTCAGATAATCTTACTCATATGAATATCCATGATGTTTTTTGGTGTGCCCTTAACAAAGAATGTGCTTATATTTCCCACTCCTTCAAAATAATTGCATTAAGGGATTAATATATCTAAAGAATGAATGTAGTGGGTGGAAAATAAATCTCTGAGTCTGTGCTAGAGCTTGTATATTCATTTCAGAGTATTTCATGCAGTCTTACTATGATTTTGTGCTTTTATCATTTTTCTTTATTCCTTCACCTTTCAGCAAGCCATAAAGGCCAGTACTACTGAACCAGCATTATCTGTTATTATTTGACTTTTTCTTCCTTCCTCCAACCTGACTTGCCTTGATGCAGGAGTGGTTAATTGAGCTGCCTGGATAGCAGGTCACAGTATGTGACAAAGAAAATGTGTTTGTGGATATTTGTATGAATGAGTGTTTATTTCATTAAGAGTGGAGATACAAATATAATTAATGTTTTGCTTTACCGCAGAAGTAACTGATTTTGTATCAACTGTGATAATACACAGAAGTGCTGACATCCGGGGAGCGCCGGTTCCATTGAGAAGCCTTTGAGACTTGATTTAATTAGTTGTCAACATCAATAATGCCTAGATTTCTGAAATGGGAAGGTCTGGGACTTTTATAAAATTCTGTAACCTTGTTTCATCTTAAATGAACACTTTAAAAAGAAGGTTCTTGCCTTGGAGTTTTAAACCCTCGTTTTGACACCATTTTTTAGCCTGTCCTTAGTCCGGTGTTTGGACAGAGGTGCCCAACCTATGCTCTCCTGGCTGTGGCCAGATAGCAGTCTAGTCTCTGCTCTGCCACTCTGTTTTCCAGAACCACATGATCATCCCTTGGCCTGTGACCAGGAAGCTCTTTATCATGTTGTCAGGCCTTACCATACGTGTTCTGCCTAGTGTCTGTAAGTTTGGTCATGTCACAGGATATGAGAATCGCATAAAGTTTCTTGTATGTCCTCTGACCACATACTGTGCCCAGTGTAATTCAGGAAGGGTCTGTGTTTCAGTGAACATACTCCCAGTCAAGTAGATGAATAACACATTTGGTTCAATTTAGCTTGAAAATTTGGCATATTGCTTAAAGCAGCAGTTAGTACTCAAGGTCGTGTTAGAAAAATACCTTGGGCAGTGCCATTAACTAGTTCAATTAGTACCATAATTTGTTCTTCTTTACTAGGTAAGGATAAAAGTTAAGACCTTTCTTACTGACATAATACATTCACTGATCTATAGTATGTATAGATACTATGTATGTAGATATGTACAGAATACAGTAGGCAGTTTGACCTACATTTCATCTCAGCTGCTGTCAGTGTCTCTGTTCCCTTCCATTCTACAAGAAGCCTACTAACCTACTGTGTTGAAGCAATACTTTAACATGGCAGTGTTGATGCTTACAAGCAAAATTTTATTTGTTGCTGTAGACATGGTGCTCTGTATTTGCCAGTGTGTGCCTTCCTAATGTGGGAAGTGACCACTGAAGTGCCTGCAATGTATGCAATAGAAAGCATAACAGCACTTACACTCAGGTTCTCCAATCCCAGTCTAACAATATAAAGTTTTTAGTTATCTGTAAATATGATTGGTGTCTACATCATGCTAAAAAGACTAAATAAATCCTTAATCTAATTGAGAATCATTATCAGAATTCCTCAGTTCACTATGGTGCGGGTTTTTCATTTCAAATAATCCGGGCCAAAAACATGCTTTTTTTTCCTCCTGAAGCAAATATTCATAATTAGGTTATTCCCAGGTGGGCTTCACTATTACTAAGCTTTTTTGCTGATTAGATTATGTTTGGTAATATGTATCTGATTTTGGAAATACTGTTTCTTGATTTTATTTTGAATAGAAAGTGAAGCAATTGTCTTTTCAGAAGAAGCAGTAGTTGAGGTCTATCTGTATTGATAGTCGTGCTCTACAGACAGTATTTTTATAAATACATTCTTGTGTAAAATGTGTAGTATATGAGAAAATTGGATTCTTAGCTTTCTTATTGCACTAGATTAGCTTAAATTACTTCAATGACTCTCAATGACTCAAAAGAACAGTTTTGATAGACAGGTTCAAATTAGTACCCAATAAAAAAAGTACATGTATTCATTTGTAGTTGAGCTAGAAGCTTAGTCTTACAGTAGCAGAAGATGAAAATGCATTATGGAGATAAGCAGTCGACTTCCTTTGGCCAGATAAAATGTACTGAAAGGAAAGACAGAGAAGAATCTGTGTATGTCAAAGACATTGTCTGGCCCTGTACCTCTTCTGGAGTGTGAGTGCTTAGCTGTGATTAGAAGGAACGTCAATGAAATATGAATGCATTGTAGCATTTCTGACCATATTATACTGGATCTAAATGGTGTTTGAAGTAACCCCTCTTTATCTGAACTAGAAGCATGAAAGAAATTAATAAAATATATGAGGATAAGGAAAGAGCTTGTACTGGCCCTCTCTATAATAGTAATATCCCTGGTGCAACATATACAGTAAAGTGACATTGTCATTAGGCTTTTTCTCAATAAGTCATTTACACTTCACAAACTGAATGTTGTATCAAAGCTTAACATATTTCTTACCTGGCTGCTCTTACTTTGGGAGGAGTGATCTATTGCAGGTATAACCAAAATGAGATTATAAATACAGTGCTGATATTAATAATATTTGCTTGGTACTGCTTGCAGAACCCATCACCTAAGAATAAATGAAGCACAAACCATAGGTAACATCAGAACATCCAGCCAGAGTGTGTACTTTTCCTAATTAGTGCATGAAGTCGACAGCCAGACCAATCATTAATTCAGCCAGATCACACAGTGAGTAACTACAAATGAGGAATGCAAATGAGAAGCCAGGAATGCTGACTTGTGCTTTTTGAGATCTGGAGACCACTTCCAAAGTCCAACTTGAAAAAGAAAAAACCCACATTTCTTCTTTGTGTGTGATGTAAAGACTTACAAAACTTCTCCAGCTTGACTTTGCATAATAGAAGAGATGCAGTTCTTTGATAGTATGGTCTTTCTCACCTAGCTGAAATGAGGCATCAGTGAAGTACATTTTGCAGAGATGTGAGATTTTCTAAACAGCTTCAGGACAAAGGGAGGTTTGCTAAGCATTGATGCTCAGCTTAGCCAGGGAGTGCATAGATTTTGTGCTGCTACTTCTTTTTCCCTTGAAAATTCTAAGACCATTTCACAAACTTCAATGTCTGAAACTTCTCAAAGCATTAAAGAGAATGCTGTAACTGAATTCTTAACTTTATTGAAGAGAGGAAAAAATCAGAAGTATTAGGTCTAACTGACTCCTTAATTGTCCCAATGAATCCCAGAGACCTTAGTCTCTGATCCAGGTGCATAGGTATGAGCCTTAATTGTTCAGATGAGCAGTCCCATTGAACTGCAGTGCATGTGAGTAAAATTAAACATGTGCATGTTTCAAAGATTAATCCTAACTTTTACCATTAACTTTCTTTCCCCTCCCAAAAAAAAACCCCAAAAAACCCCAAAAAAAGCAAAAAAAACCAAAAACCAAAAAACAACCAAAACCAAAAATTCCATTAACTTTCTTTCCCCTCCCAAAAAAAACCCAAAAAAACCCCAAAACAAAGCAAAAAAAAAAATCTCCAGAACATAAGACAATTTTGAGAGGGTTTATATGACTTAGTTGGTCCATTTTATGGACTTGGATTTAATGTAGGTAGCATTTGGTGTGCAGGGGTGTAATTTGTATTTTGTCTAAAGTTTTGAATTGGTGTGAAGCTGGATTTCTGAAAAGCACAGTGCAGTCTTTCATCCTTTAACCAGTTTAACCTTTTAAGGAACCCATGGCAGTTCAAGCTACCCATGTTATTATCTATAAACATTTGTTCTTCAAATATTGATGCTTTTCACAAAGGGGATTAACATTTAATTATTTTTTATGTGTTAAAGTATAAATTACCTTGTAAATGAAAATCAAATGCAGGGATAGGTAGCAAATTTTACTGACTGTGAACACCATGCTAACCCTGGGTGAAACATCTCTTATTATGTAGACTAATTTTCAAACCACATTAATTCTGTTCATTAGTTTTAATGGCTTAGACATGTAAAGATTGGTAGTTATTTTTCCTGAGCATGTGAGACACAGTAGAAATCCATTTTGATTTAGGTGAAATGTACATCTTTGAGTTAAGTTTGTTTGTTTCTGCAAATCACATGAGCTACATGAGATCAGTAATTCAGAAATTTTTATTGAAGTATCATTTTGTGTTTCAGCTGAAAAAGAAAATCCTAGTAATATTTTTTCCATGGATTCAATGTAATACTACAAATAATTACATAGGAATTCACTTGACACATGAAATAAACACTGGTAAGAATCCATTCCTAGAAGGAATTAACTACTGAGCAAAGGCATGATAGGTAAAGCATTTCTTTTTTTTTAAGTGGGCACAGAACACTTTGGGGTTTTTTTTTTGTTATTGTTTGTTTGGTGGTTTGTTTTGTTTGGTTTGCTTTGGGGTTTTTTTTTGTTTGTTTGTGAAGTCATTAAAGATTTGTTATTAATTAAAAGGTGTATTTATTTGCTTGGCTTACCAGATTAGAAATGTTTCATTCTAGTTTTGCATGAAAAACTATGGGAGACTTCAGGGGTATTAATTATAAACCCTAGAAACCTAATGCCAGCAGTGAGCATGGTGAACCTTGAGCAGATATAGAACCATTCTAAATTTTATTTAATTATTATAGTTTTTTAAGTTGTTACAAAATGCAACAACGTTTTAGTAATTTTTAAACAGTCTGATTCAAAGTCCTTTCTTCTCCCAACTCTTTTGTCATGTGTTATCAGTTCTTCAGTGCAAGGCTTTTAAGCTTCAGACTTGCTAATCTAAAACCTAGTCAAAAACAACCTTTCCAAGCTATTTTAGCCAAAAAAGGCCCAAAAGAGTAATTTTTAACATACAAAAATAGCAAAATTGCAACTGGGAGAAAAACTGTTTCATCATCTACTTGTTCATTAAAATCCTCAAAATTATTTCACCATCTACTTTTTCATTAAAATCCTCATTTTAACTTTGGAGAGATACATGTATTTACAGTATGTACCATGCATGTGCATCGATATTCAAGATTTCCCAAACAGTTGTGGTTCCCATTTACATCCACAGTATAATAGCCTAAAACAGTTTCCAAAATAGTGGACATACCTTGTGTTCTGGGCCATGATTTAAATTGTCAGGTAACATATGATGTTAGATCTGGAAATGACATGCCAGTTTTGCAGTATTGTGTCAATACCAGTGCCAGCAGCTTAAAAGATAAATACTTCTTTAAATGAATTCAGAATGTTGGAATGAAGAGTGCTGTGTTTGAGTGCTGGCCTCCAGATTATTTTCGGGGGTTTGGTAGTTTTTTTTGTTCAGAGGAAAGTAAGAGCAAAAGTTCCTTTAAGTGTTACAGTGGCCACTGGATTTGCTGTGCTCTCTTAGGGAATTATTACCAGCATTTGGGTTTCTTTACCAGCGATTTGGTGTTCTTGGCTTTCGTTTTCCCATCGTGCCTCCTTACTAGTTATGTAATGCAGAGTTTAGCAAAACTCTGAAGACTGTTTGGAGTTACTGCCTTTCTGTAAAGCTAGCAGCTAAACACCGGAGTTGATGCAAACAAGTCATTTAGCATCTGAAAGAAGTGTTAACACTTTATTTACATTTAAATTAAAATAGACACTTATTTATGTGTTCTGGTTCTGAAAGGTGTGTGGTACATCTGCAGAGGCCTATTGTTTATTCATGCTGTAAATCCTTTGAAATGTGTTAAAATGCTTCCCACTCATTATAAAAATCCTGCCACCCATGGATTAGGGCTTTGATGTCACCAATCCTGCTTCAAAGGGTTCTTTCAATGCTATTAATCACAGTTTAGCCTCTGAAGATATAGCCAGAGAAAACATTTGGACATCTTGTGCTAGACTTGCTAAAACTTTGAAATATACAGAGTGTCTTGCATATGCAAGTTCGATATCACTTCCTCTCTCTTCTCCTAGGCTTTATTTTGAAAAGCTATTTTGTGATGACTTTGGCTTTCTCCAAGTACAGAAGAAAAAGTTTAGGACACGTTGCACCTTACATTTTAAAAAAGCACTGGTCTTTCGCTTGACACCGCAATATATTTTTGCCAGGGAAATTGAGTCAGTCTTTAAAAACCTGGAGTTACAATAAGATGGAGAATTATATGTCAAAAGGTCAAAAAATGGTGCTGTCTTAGCATTTTCTCATCTCTCCCGTTAGTTTGTGAGTTTAAGATACTGTCTTAACACTTGAGGACCCATGTGATTTCATAGAAACAAGATTGATTCTGTAGTCTTCTTGCTCTTTGAAAACTCTCAATGAGTCACAGAGAAATTGATTACTAGTGATTGAGCTGTATGCCTTTGTGCTGTCGTTGTTTTCATCAGCTCAGTAGCTAAGGTCAGTGACATACCACCTTATCACTGACTTTTTCCTCCTCTAAATCAACACTGCACTCTGTCATGCCTGTGCTGAATGCTCTGCAGGCACAATTGGTAATGAGAGGGGTGTGGAAGAACTGTGGTGGTGTCTGCTATTTTTAGTACTATTGTACAAACTGATTTGCACAGTAAAAATTTTCTCTTCTAAGCTTCTTGAAGAGTTTTTGCAGTATGAATTTCTTTCTTTTTGAACAGGCAATTTGGCACAAGCAAGAGCCAGAGTGACAGCAGCATCTCGGTCTCTGCCTCCACAGCTCAGTGCTGGGCGTATCAAGGTCAGTAGTGTTCCCTTTGAGGACAGGCAGTTGTTTATAAAATACTACATTGAGACTATGTACACAATACTTAGCTGATGTGGCTATAGAGTGAGTTCCTACCAAATAAGAGTCTGCCTTTACTACCAGCAACATGCACCTTTTCTTGGAGTATGGTTTCCAGTGTGAGTGATGAACCTATTGTAGAATTCAGTGAAGAATCAATTTACTACTGATTAATCTTTAAACCTTTGGAGTGCAATCTGTGACATTAATATCAATAGTCGTCTTTACTCCAAAAGGGTCAAGGTTTTCCTCTGACAAATTTGATCTAGAAAGAGGTCTTACTAGGTAAAATTTGAGTAGTGTATTTAACAGTATGAAAGGCAAAATTTCTATTTCTAATAGATAATAGTATCTATTTCTTTTTTATTCAACTTGGAAGTGAAAAACCAGGAGACGTTTGTGACTGGTAGATAACTGGAAAAGCATTTTTCAGCAAAACCAGTATTCTGTAAAATAGTGGTTTTGCTGAATAATGTAGAATTTAAATGCTGCTGAATTTTGCCATGAAAGTATGTGGCATAACTGCAAAAAGATGGGATACTTTTATGGCAATTAATAGAACTACAACCGAGTACACTTAATTTGTGAGGAAACCTGTTGTGCCTTGAGGCTGATGTATGTACACCCCCTCCCTGCTTCTTAAGTGGTACTTGTTAGAGTTAGCTTAGTTAAGGTTTGGGGGTTTGGGTTTTTTTTTAAAGCAAAGAGTAATAATTTTTTTTTAAAAGAGTGGTAACAGCAGCTGTTCAAAAGTCTACAAAATTTTATGTTTTGGGTTTTCTACTTCTTCTCGTTATCTTCTGCTATTTGGAGCTCAGGCTCAAACATCAGTGTGGTGATTTATGTCATCCAGATGTCTATATCCTTCACTGTACCTGCAAATACAGATGTGGATTTCAGACTATTATTTCCTGTCTGGTGTAAATACTTTCAGTGCTGAAGGGTGGCCTTTCCAGTTTTCTTGTTACATACACATTTTCTTCTACATCCAGCTATATTCAGCACAAGCTTTCTAAGCACATATTTTATTGATACAGCAGGATTGTAATGGAGCAGTTCACTTCTAGAGCTTTACTAAACACAATCAGTTAATAAGTACTGTTTAAGTGGGCTTTACTCATCCTTCAAACTTTTTAAGAGGAGCTAAAAGACATGCAGAACTGCAACACTATTCCAAAAATGTTAATTTCAATACTTTTTAGATAAAAAAGCCTCTATTCCTTAGAATTTTTAAGCATCTAATTAAAACAACTTCAGGAAACATTTTAAATTATTATTTTACAATTTGTTTTAAAAAATCCAAATGTAATAATTTTGTTTGGAAGTTTTTTATCATTATTTAATTTAAGAGGGTTTTTTGCTCAGCATATTTTTTGGTTTTATAGTATTTCATACCATGCCAGAAGCAGGTGTGGTCAATATGTAGAAAGTCATAATTTCGACTTCATAAGGTGACATGATGTCATAAATCATTCTTTTAATAGTGTTTCAAAATTATTAGAGGGAATCATTTTAGTGATGCAACAGTTTGACTTTTGTAGGTCAGGCTGTTTTCCATTACAGTTTTGTAATTATATGAATTTGTGTTGTAGGTCACTATGGCTGTCATGTAAAAATGTGACTTAATAGTTGAAATATCTTCATTTTTGTTTAAAAAGAGAAGCTAGTGATTTAAAATATGAGGTACCATGACATTCTTATTCTTAGATCATGACATTCTTTTTATGCTCTGTCACTTTTTAGCAAGCCAGTTGTGAGAAGGCCTATTGTCTGTTGTATGTGAGGTTGTTGCCCTACTGTAAGATTGTGTGGCTTCATAGACAAGCAGTGTTGTACATTAATGAGAGACAAAAACTTCTTAAAAAGTTTTACAAGAAGAGCCCCTCAGCTTCAGGGTCTATCAGAATTTTTCTAATGAAAACTTTAAACATTCCTTGTCAAAAAGATTTGGAAAATTATTCTAGTTCTTACCTATTGCAGAGATCTGAATTTACAACTTCATTCATAGGAAGAGAAATCTAACATTACTGCTTTCAGCCTAATTTTCTGAGAAAAATTGTTTTACATCTCTGTGAGTGTTTCCGACCATCTGTCTTTCTGTGCATTTGTTCCTTTTGCTGCCCCAAGAAAACTCAAACCAAAACCACTCTTTTGAGCCCAGCAGTCTGTTGTAAGCCATATTTGATAGATTGGCAGTCCCAAGATAGTAGATTCTACAGTTTTGGTGAAAATAAGCAGCTGTGAAAATGAGATGATACTGCCCTTTATTGACCAGCAGATATATGAGATATGAATATGAGACATTGTGAGTGGTCCGTCTCCAACAACATCACTGAGTCTCTGCTTTTCTTGGCAGAGGAGAATCCTATTTAGAACCTCATATTCATTGGCATTTGGGCTCAGATCAGTCCTCAAACTATTTGCTCTTGTTCTTTATTTGATCTTACTTATAATTAAATTGTGTGTCTTTTAACATTAAATATTACCAGTTATTCCGAACTTACTGTCAGTGCTCACTGTTAAGGCTTTTGTCTTTTACCTGACATTTACTAGAGATTTAGATAACAATCCTCAGAAACTAGATGTCTTTCCAAGATAATCTTGAAACATTCCCATATCCTTCCCCATGGGCTTGCCTGCTGTTTTGATTAGTTTATTGATATTTACTTTGTCACATAACCTCTTAAGATGTTTGATGTTACCTGTGCAGATAAGGCATTTCTTCTGGAATATATTACAGAGCGTTCTGTTAACAAACTGCATCTCTCTTTTTTTATTCTTTTTTTGAATGTATACCAATGCATGTATGCCATTCTGGGCCAGAGCTTCACAGATTACAAAAACATATTTAAATTTTTGTGGTCATCCTTATTGAACTCTGTCTTCATTTGTGCCATCTGTGTTCTGAATCTTGACCTCACTAGATTTCTTTTGATTTCTTCCCCAACACAAAATCCATTTTTTTACCTATTATTACTTAGCACTTCATTTCCTTTATATTTTGCATGCAGTCTCCTAAATACCTCCTGAAGGTAAGAGTCTCAGTTACTTTATTGAGAACTGTAATCTTTCAGCAATTATTTCAGTGTCCAGAAGAGTGTTTTTAAGTCAGTGAATGTTAGAAATTATTGTGTGGAGCAAAGTCCAGGAAGTGTAGCACAGGTGCTGACAACGGCATTATCTGGTTTATACAAATGCCACCTGGTCAGAGCAGATGGTAAACTGCCACAAAGTAAGTGAATGCTAAGATGCTGTTAATGCTCCATGCAAACAGGATGCTGGTTAATTTTCTTTAATTTTGTTGAGCTGTAATGTAGCAACACAATCTGCTTGTTGTGGACAACCACAGTTATATTCATTCATAAATTCTGGTTTCATTTTGATAAGAACAGCTGTACTAACAATATAACTAAAATCTATAAGGAGCAGTATGTTCACTGTCCATGTATATCCTCTAAAAATAACTCTTCTGCAATGCTGAAAAAGTGACAGTTCAGCAGAATAAGATTGCTGAGATTCTTGGCATGAAAATGGTAATATAAAGTAATTAATACTGACCATAGTAGGAGAAGGGAACAGACTTACATATTCTGAGACTACCTACTTTGTTTGCCATTCATTATCCTACAGTATTTTTTCCATACATGAGCAAAATGAGGCAGTTCAATTTACATCCTGGCTATTACAAATATGATAACTTTTCTTATATGTACAAGTCCTGCTGGAGTTCATTGTAGTGGCAATAAAAGGAGTACTTTTAGAAATCAGTTCCTAAAGTATTGCAACTTGACAGTTATTTCACTGGCTGAGTATTATACTATCCTCAAGCTAGAGTGCTCTTATACTATGAAAAAAAATTCAAAATGCTTAGAAACCTCTTCAAAATCAGTGTGTTCTGCATCTATTAGAAGCTGGCCCTGCTATCTCTGATAAAGTATTCTGAAGTACTCACACCTGAAGGAATGACTATAACAAAAACTGAACCCAGCTTTCATGGGCAAGGTGGGTGGGTCTGCAGTGTTTCTGGAGCAGTCCTCACATCAGAGTTTTGTCTTTCAGGTTGACACAATGGAGGTTATGCGGCATCCTGAGGAAACAACTAACATGAAGCGGCAAACTATGGCTTCCTATTTTAGGGTACAAAAATTAAAATGAAAGCAAGCATTTTGATAATAAGACCGATAGATATATATATAAAATATTTGTGGGATAGTAAGATCAAAGAGCAATATCAGAGAATTTTTTTATTCTGTTACATGGCCTCCGTAGATTTATAAACTTTTTTTGTTTTTTCTCTTTGTTTCCTCATATTTTTGTTATTTGATTGAATACATTGATAACAGAATCTAGAGCCTAGACTATTTTCTGTCTGAAATGCTAGAGGTCTAGAACAGGTCTCATTATAAACAAAACACCAATTTTGTGCAAATAAAATAGATGCTATCACTAAAGTCTCCATATTTTTTAACAAGCTGAGGCATACATACCTTTAAAGATTTAGATTTTTCATTTATGCTAAAAAGTAAAAAACAATCCGTCTTTTGGAGTGCTGTTGTAAATCATACAGGTTGCCATTTTATCAGTAGTGATCCTGTCTGAGGTAGTGCACATTCTGCTCATGTGTTTAAATAAAACAGG
Organism: Passer montanus; assembly: GCF_014805655.1. Lineage (NCBI taxonomy): Eukaryota > Metazoa > Chordata > Aves > Passeriformes > Passeridae > Passer > Passer montanus. Next base: position 9,080,814 of record NW_024356504.1, on the reverse strand, counting down.
CAGGGAAAGGGCATTGAGAATGTTGGAACTGGAAGCTTAGGAGGCAAGAAAGTACTAGTCCAAGACTCTTGGTTACTGTTTTTTCTTCTTGCAGTCATTGCAAAGTGGAAAAGTTTTCAGCAGTTGGCTCTTGGGCTGCACTTGTGCCATGCAGAATAGGGAAGTTCACAAAGGTGTGCTAACCAATGTGAGTCAAAGCTTCAAGCAATGTAGGAATACCTGATCAATTTGTTCTGTAGAATAGTGTAAGGAAGGGTATAGAGGAAGCTGGTGCATACTGAGATGTTGCTCTGGTGTGGAGAGCACAAGGACACTGACTTTCAGACTTACCATACAGGTGTGCACTTGGAGTGCTCTTGCACAGAAGCACAGAAATGCCAGCTCTGTAGCAACTGTAAAAAGAAAAAAAAATAAAAGTAATGGAGGAGTGAGTGTGGAAGTAGACTGTAATACACATGCAGCCTGAGGCAAGGTGACAACAATCAGCCTGGAATTGTATGTGATTTTGAGGCATATATGGTTATATGAGATTGAACATAGTTGGCAACACACACTTGTTGTGCAACAGCTTAATGAGATGAGTATAGAGCAGGAGAATCAGTATTCAGATGGGTCAATTAAAAAAATATATACTCTGATCAAACATTTTTCATTTTAGTTTAAAATGAAATGGAGTGAATTGTTTTGTGTGTCTAGTGTGGACAGGAAAAGAAGTAATGGACCTACATTTCAGAGGCAAGATTTATGTTAGATGCTAAGAACTTTATGAATAGTTGTGATCATATAGCACAACTACACAGATTTCTAGGGAGACTGTGCAGTTTATATTCTCAGTGATTCTGAAAAATTAATGTAACAGAGATGTGCCTGAAACCTTAAAGATACATCTAGTGTTCTCTGTGGACAGAGCACTGAACTGATGACTTCTTGCAAGCCTTTCCTGGGTTCAAAAATTCATTTGCTGTGAATTTCAGTGATTGATTCATGGTAAAGCTTGTATTTCTGTTGGGGGTATTTGATCAATCAAATGTGTCTACAGTAGAATTACAGTTAGGACAATTTTCTACTTTATTTTTTTTAATGGACATTCTTCAACTATGGAAATGTGATATAAGGAGAAGAGAAAGGTGTAAGAAGTAAGAGATCAGATTCAGAATATTTAAATTTTTTTTACAACTGAAATTTTTAATAGGTTCCGTGTTTCAGCTGAAATCTTAAAAATTAATGAAAGGGCAATGGAGATTAACATTACAGATTAAGATATAATCAAGCATTACAAACTGCTTACAAATATGAATCTCCTGCTTAAGTCATTCCATTGCAGTTTTTTTGCCAAGTATGTGCATCTTCTTTATTTTCCTCACTAGTATTCCCTCATGGATCTTTTATCCAAAATGGTTGTTGGGCAGCCTCACTTTATCCGCTGCATTAAACCTAATGATGATCGAGAAGCATTGATGTTTTCTCACGAGAGAGTTCTGCTGCAGCTAAGATACACTGGAATTCTGGAAACTGTCAAGATACGTCAGAAAGGGTATTCTCATCGCATCCTCTTTGAAGAGTTTGTAAAAAGGTAAGACTTGTATAAGAGGGCTGTTTTCCTAATATTTTATTCAGTAAGATATAGTCTATGTTTAAGTACAGACAGTTCTACAAATGTTGTTCATAGTTGTGTGGCCTCAATGTCTAATGAGGACAGGGACTTTCAGAGATAAAGACTACAAGAGATATCTGATCTCTAATGGAAAACAGTCAGTGTGAAACCTGCAGTGAGTACAAGTATTAAGCCTGTCTCTATGGTTCTGTCTGTAGAGGCACCACGTGGAAATGGTGCATTCTGCTCAGATAATTCGAGGATTTTGGAAGGTCAGTGACCTTCAGCCATCAGATGAAGCTGAAGGTGCACGTGTTTAAAAATGAACTGATACGAAAGCTTCAGATTTAGCTTTGCAGAGTCCTTTATCTTAGAGATATCATGAATAATAATCAGATCTCTGTTCACCCTATCCCTTCTCATGGCTGCTATTACTGGCTTTAATACATAATCTCAAAAAGATATAAATTTTATTCAAGAAATGCAATTGTCTTTATGCTGGCAATATAGCATCATGATAATTATGGTTTCCTCTATATTTTAAATGTGTCTTTGTGTAGTATTTACTAGTTTTCAGTGTGCAGGACTGGCAATTCAACAATGAGCAGAAGAACTACCATTAACCATTTAGGCAACAGTAGGAACAAGTAGTGAATGACTAGGTCACGGTGTGATATTTTTTGAACTGGAGGTTGCTTATCCAGACAATACAGAATTAATGAATCTACTGAAAGCAAGTCATTAGTCTCACTTCAGTGCCTGATGAAGTTAGGGAGAAGATTATTCTGGGAGGTACTAAAAAACAACTGGAAGACAGTGCAGTCACTGGTCACAGCCAGCACAGCATCATGAGAGGAAAGTTTTGCCTTATCAAACCTGATTTCCTTTTATGACAAAGAAACCCACCTGGCTGACCCAGGAAAGCCAGCTGATGTCATCTTCTTGGATTTCAGTAAGGTTGTTGATGCTGTCTCTCACGGTATCCTCCAGGAGAAAATGTCCAGCACATGGCTGGATAAACACGTCATTACAATGGGGGAGCAACTGGCTCACAGTTTGGGCACAAAAGGGTTCTGATGAATGGGGTGACAGCAGACTGGTGTCCAGTCACTCATGGGGTTCTACAGGATTCCATCCTCAGCCGTGTGCTCCTCGATGTCCTTAGAAATGTCTTGGATGTAGGCTGGAAGTGATACTAAAAAACTTCACAGATGATGCAAAACTGGGAGGAGCTGTTGACTTCTTGAAGTCAGGAAGGGACTGCAGAGACACCTTGACAAATTAGAGGGCTGGGCAATACCAACCATATAAAGTTCAGCAAGGAGAAGTGCCAGGTTCTGCACCTGGGACTGGGGAACCCTGGATGTACAGACAGACTGGGGAATGAGGTGCTGGAGGGCAGTGTCACAGAGAGGGACCTGGGGCTCCAGGTCACTGGCGAGTTGGATGTGAGTCAGCAGTGCCCTGGCAGCCAGGAGGGCCAAGCATGTCCTGGGGGCATCGGGTACAACATCTCCAGCCAGGCAAGAGAGGGGTTGTCCTGCTCTGCTCTGCTTTGAGGCAGCCTCACCTTGAATATTGCATGCAGCAATATTCACCACAATATAAGGCATTAAAACTATACAAAAAGTGTTAAAACAGCACAGCAAAGATGGTGAAGGGCCTCAAAGGGGAGCTGTATGAGGAACAGGTGATGTCACTTGGTCTTTTGTGACCTAACTAATTTTAGTAAGGTGACACCATTGTAGAGCACATTTAACAGATTAATTTTTGTGATCATTAATAATGTAATCAATTTGCAATATCCTGAAGCAACTGAAAGCAGAATTATTAACCACAACTTTTATTCAATTTACATGTACGTGAGCTAAGATTAACTCCACAGGAATTAGTGTAAATTGAGAGGAAATTGAGCCTTCTCTTACCAGGAGATCCTTTTATTCAAAAATGCGCTGAATTTGAGTACAACCTTGAAAGCTAAGGGTAATAAAACCAGCATTGACCGTAGCTTTCCATTCCTGCAGATAAGGGCAAGTTGCAGTTAATATCTTGTCAATTACTCCCCAAGTTTTTAGTCCAACTTGATGGAATTTGTTAAGGAAAGAAAGTCAAGACAAAAGGGGAAAGAGAGGGGAGTAGATTTAGCAATTTCTACAACAGCAAAGATAGCTTCTGAGTTCAGAATATAAGTGAGGGTGGGAAAGGAGATGTTCTTTCTCCTTTGTTCAGCTCATGCTTTATTTTAAAACAAATTCTGTTCTCTTTTGCTCTTGCAAATAAAATCAAACAATACTTTATAAAGCTATCAGTGGAACAAGAAACATTTTTCTTCAACTTACAGCTATAACTAGTCAAGTGTTTTTAGGAGCTAAATAGTTGAATACATAAAAATGTTTGAGAAAACAGGTCAAATGCTAAACAGATTGGCACTTCTTTGTTCATAATCAAAAAGACATTAGGCAAGTATGAAGAAGAGTTTCAAAATGTCAGTAAATGTAAGGATATCAAAGATTTTTTTTAAGCCAGCAAGTTAATTGGTATTTTGATCCCTTTGAGCAACTGAACAACAAAATGGATGAGCCAGCATTTTTTCTCCCTTGATGTTATTAAACAAATAGGTGTGCTTCTTATCTGCCTATTCAATAATGCTGTTTTGTAAACTCTTAGCAGGAAATATGAGGACAAAACAATCAAAGCCAGGGAACAGACCCATTCAGAGTTTATCAGGTGGGAGGTAAACAAAAGATAAAGCTCTGTCTAATGTTACTCTTTACATGTCTTCTGTTTTCATGTAGAGCAGATTATTTGCAAACCTGGATATAGTTTATTGGGTTAAAAAACAGATGGTGAGGAGAGGGCTTAATTGGGAAACTCATTCACACAATGTTTCTTCAGCCAAGTGTATTACCATCTGTTTTATGTATATAAATATACATATTCTTTTACTTAAAGTAGGAAAAATGTAATCTGCAGTCCCTGTAAACACTGTATCCCTAACAAGTCTTAGACACTTTGTCTCCCTTGGCCCTGTCTTGCACCCCATGACATCATGCATCTGTCTTATGTTTGCTGTGAAGCAACATGGCCCGTCTTTCAGGCTGGGATCTCAGATTGTAGGTAGGAGTCATTAAGTGATCAGTCAGCCAGGTGTGCCTGAAATGCGGGGTCATGTGGTGACCATGCACTGCATAGCAGTTTAAAGGAGCTGTGCTTTCTCATGGGGACCTGCACTGAAGGTCCCACTGGAAGGAACACTCCTTGCTGAGTGCCCCTGGAGCTTCACGTGACATGATGTGTGTGCAGGTGTCCTCACCACGTATCCCCCAGCTGGATCCTCCTTTTATGTTGCATATACTGTGCAGTGGTTGAAAGGTGAGGGACTCGCTAGGCCAATGGTACTAAATGCTGTCATACTTGTATTGCTTCATCAGCTCATAGGAGTGTGTTGAGAACTTTTGCACAAGTTTCATTCAAGGATTGTCTTTTTTCTTTCCTGACTGTTTATGTTAACATTACAATTTTTGCACTGCATTAAGTTGCAGCATAAACTTTTACTATAAGCATTACCTATTCCACAGTAGTCAGATGATGTTACTCTGATCATACAATCATGGCAATACCAGTACTCTTACTGAAACAGTGATCCCAGTGAGGCTGGTTCTGCTTTTTCAATCTCACAGGACAAATTTGCATAAGGTCACTGTTAGTACACATGGTATACACAGTTTCTAAACCACCAGTGTTACATTTCTCATGACCACATAAAGTCTCATTGGCCTTAATAAGTCACATTTTGCATGGAGTGGAGCTAGGTATTAAAACTGGTCAAACATTACAAAACCCTATAAAACATATAACCTCAGTAAGTGCTTTCTTCTAACACCAAAAATTTGGTGGTTATACACTTGCTTATTATGCAAGATCAGGGAAGCACTGAATTAAATTAGAAGCCAACAGACTTGCTACAGATAAAAAATTCTTTCTTTTTAAATGATGCATGTTTAATGCAAGCCTACTTTTAACAGTAAACCTGCATTATATCAAAGTTCACAAGTGATTTCTGTAAACAAAATTTTAACATTGCCTGATACCTTGATTTTACTATCTACTATGGAAGTGTTTATTTGTTTCAGTGGCTTTAAGATTTCACCAGATCTATAAAATGTTCCCATACACTTTAAATATGGTGAACTACTGGACCTTCCATATACACTTCCTAGATGTCTCCCATTCACAAAACACTGGTAAGTGGTTGCAGGATGGAGATGATAGGAAAATATTAGGAGTGGACAGTCTGCTATCTGCTTATGAATAGTATATGCACATTGCACCAAATTGGGCTTTTCTGAGAGTATTTCTGATTCTGTATTTGTCAGATGATTTACAGCATAAGTGCTAGATATCTGTTACTGAATTTCAAGAATATCTTAGATGTTGTATCATTTTTATTTATAAAAATGATAGAGTATCTTAAATGTTGTATTGGTTTTTTATTTATATTTTTAAGATGGAGTTAAATGTAATTATTTTTGTGAATTCAGATTTGAAAATTTCTGAAAGAGGTGAGATACAACCAATAACCAAGTTAGAAGTTTTTGGAAGTAATTTTACAGCTCTTGTAGTTCTTAAAAAAAAAGTCTTATTTTTTAAAAAGTTTCTGATTCCAGGGCTTAGAAGGAACAGATAATTTTGTGATTCTGAGAATCTTCCTACTGTTGCTTGTGGTCTGGCTAGAAAGAGATTTTGTACCTCATGCTTTTCACATATCATTATCCATTATCCACCTCAGGCCATTACATTTTAGTACAAAGATTTGTTTTAAAGAGAAAAAGGGTTAATCATTACTGTTTTGAGTTAATTATGTAGAATTGATGCAGCCTTTAAGTCTGAAATGTGAAGGGAACTTCAGTGAGAGACACTGGTATAGTAGTTAATGGTGCTGTTTAAATGCATTTTATGGAACAGTTTCACAGTTTAGCCTTTGGGGGGGTGGGAAATTGAACCATTTGTTTACAGTCAGTTTATTTAGTCTGAAACCACCAACACTAAAATGCCTTGTCCCTAAACAGATAGTTAATGCATAGAAGTTTTCCATATCTTAGTATACTTGGGTGTCTTTAGCATTTAACCTTACTTCTGCACATCCTAGCTTTGCATTCTAAGGTTAAATTCAGCTCTTAAAAATGTTATTTTATTTCTAATGACTAGCAAGTACAGTTAATCCCATTTTAATATAAGTTTTTTCTGAAATAATATTCACATCCATGAAGAATAATATGTATTTCAGAGTAAAAACCTCTAATTAAGAAATGTAGAATTCCAGAGTTTCATCAGGTTTGAGAAATCAGTTCTTCTGAGGGGAAATTACTTTCCTTCTACTTAGTCTTACTGCTAGTGAGAATGTGATTAGTCAAGTACTTTTAGGAAACATGTAGATGACTTTGTGCCAGGTATAGGAAATTTTCAAGCAGGATGTATAACTCCGGAGAAGGATATGTTTTTGCACAAATTTGTGCATGTTTATGAAATAGCATGTGAAGCATCATAAACATATATTTTTAAAATAACAATAGAAGTATTGGTTTAATGTAGAACACTGAAATATTCCTGGCTACGATATTTCATGCTGAAATAACAAGTGCAAATATGGAAATAAAAAGGTAGAGTTGTGAAATTTTCATCTTATCTGAAAGCAAATGTGATTTCTAGCCCTACGTTTCAGAAAATAAGTTTCTGGTTTCTTGGTGATAGTTGCAAGTAGAGGTCACTCTGTGATCTCTGCACAGTAGATTTACATAAGTATGACAGAGATTAAATTAGACCAGTAAATCAAATGAACAGTTGCATATACCCCAAAGCTTTTTTTCAGGCATATTCTGTGCCATTTTACCGTGTACAATATTTGCATGCTTTTGCCAGATACATAAGGGTGAAACATTTTACCTTCCTCCAAAATTCTCCATAGGGTCCATTACTGTACAAAGATTTTTAATTAGATAAAACAATTGGATGACCCTGTCTGGCACATGCTGTGCTTCTGTACAATTATCCTGAGCACATAATGTCAAACTACTTGGGTGTCTGTAGTTATGTGATTCAGTCATGAAAACAGGCACTAAACCAAAGTGTTTACTTAAAAATACCCACAAAACACATGGATTTGAGCTTTGGAACACATATTTAGAGACCTAATGTGGTACAGAATGCACACTACAAAAGGAGTTCTGGAGGAGAAATAATTAAAAATAAATAGCTGGTCTTATTGATAGTCCTTATTTCTGATGAGTACAGTCATTTCTGCCTTCCTTTCCATGAGGGAATGGCCTGACGTTGTGCCAGGGGAGCCGCAGGTTGGATATCAGGAAAAGGTTCTTCACCCAAAGGGTGGCTGCGCACTGGAATAGGCTCCCCATGGAAATGGTCACAGTACCAAACCAGACAGAGTTCAGGAAGCATTTGCCACATGGTGTGACTCTTGGGGATGTCCTGTGCAAGGCCAAGAGTTGGACTTCGTGATCCTTATGGGTGCCTTCCAACTCAGAGTATTCTGTGGTTCTATGACATAACTGGAAAGCAACAGTAAATATATTTAACCAGATACAGGTGCAGTGGTAAGATCAATCAAAATGTTTGGAAAATCACCTTTTAGAGGAAGATTGTAATAAATATTGGGAGACAGTATGTTTACATACAGAAACTGTAGTTATTCCCATGTAGTTACTCCCATGGTTTGTAAAGTTCTTGTCATTCTGAATAGCTTGTTTTCTTAGATTATAGATACGTTTAAATTTATAAAAACATTTGTTAAAATAGGAATTGATAAGAAAAATACCCATTGTTTTAATTATGGTTTTTTTGGAGCACCAAAGCAACTGCATTCTAGATCATGAAAGAAAGCTATTGGAGAGGGTACTATCTTTGACAGATAATGAAGTTTGTCGTGAACAAAATGGTGTAGTCAGGAAGATACTTACTCAGATATTTGTCACAAATAAGTCAACTTTTCAGTAAGTGGAATGTCAATGATAAGATTAAAGAATTATGAGATTTCCCTTGAATATTTTATTGCGTCAGTGCCATCCAAAAACTGTTCAGTTGTTTTAAAATTCCCATCAGTAACATACCTTAAAAGATACATGAACAACCAGTGTCCCTCCCTCCCACCCTCCTGATGTGTAACTCACATGGCTATCTGAACTGGCTTTTGAAGCAAACAGCAATTTACTATGAGTGTAATTTCCCCACATATCTGTCAGCTATCTGTTTAAATTGTATGATGTCAAAAATATTTGTGATACATATATTTTAAATCTGAGTTTTGTTACTGCAACTCAGTACCATTTGTTTTGTAAAAACTGACGTCATTCACTTCAGTAATGAGGTGGAGGAAATGTACTTTGTTCTTTTGCGTACACCATGTTTCTCTAAACCTCCTAATAGGCATGAGTTGATATTTTGAAAGACTTGGTTAAAGAATTTGCAATGTCACATTGTTGAGAAAGTCACTACATTAAAAATAACTCAGTAATACATAATATCCTGTCATTATTCAGAGTTAGCAATGTCTCCAGTTGGTGAATATCTATGTCTCTGGTCCAGAACTTATTCCAGCACTCACTTCAGATGTCATTTTGTTCCTGTTTGATCTTAACTGACTGTTTTAGTGGTTTTTTTTCTTTCTTGTGACAACTGGAGCTAATATATAGAGATTAACTGGAACTAATAATTGAAAATCATACTCTTCTGACTTAAAAAAATAAAGTATTACAGAATTCTAAATTTTCTAATTGCTTCTCCATATTTTCTTCAGTATAAAGTGGGATATTTTCCTGACTCTGTGTGGATACAGAGGAATCTGTCTTTGAGATTCACTGATGACATTCTTCCCTTCATGTTTTAAAGAACATCTGATCACTCTTCCCCATGCTAATAATTAGTAGAATGGTTTGCTCAACCTGCCACCTCCTCTCAATCCCAATGTAACTAAACTAGAACCTTTAGAAGTATAACTTAATACCAAGACAACACATGGCAGTTAATAAGTGAGAGCTGAGGTGGCAGTTGCTAGCATCCAAATGTTATTGTGCTAAAATAACCTTAAATTTGTAAACTAACTGGCACATGTTCTAGCTGTTACTTAACGTAATTGTTTGCAAGTAGGTTTACTTAAATACTATAAAACCAGTGTTCATAAATGCATAATGGTTTTCTATAGGTAGGAAGGAACTGGTTCTTAATTCAGTTCAAACATGTTTGTAACCCTTTTTCATTAACTATAGGTTATTTAATGTAATTGTTAGGAGCTGTTCTTTGCAGGGGAACACAGACCAAAAAAAAAAAAAGACAATACTGTTTTGTATGGGTCTGCTCCAGACTCCTAAAATTGATCATAACAATTCCAATTAATTGTTTATCCTAATAATTTATATGTTCAAGTATCTATTCATGACACCTATGTCATGATTTATGAAGACACAGCTGTCATGAAGTATGTATAAGGAAGAATTTGGCCTATTAATTCTAGAGATAAAGTTAGGAGCTAGAGAAAAACAGTGGAAGTACATATTGATTGTCAATTCAATTCTTTCTTTACCATTTTGCAGGTATTACTACCTTGCGTTCAAGGCACATGAGACTCCCCTTGGTAGCAGAGAAAACTGTCTTGCCATTTTGGAGAAATCTAAACTAGACAACTGGGTTCTTGGGAAAACCAAGGTATGTGTAGGGTGCTAACATTTCCACAAGGATAGTATACTTTTGTAAATCCTGTCTAATAGTGGTTCAAAAAGTACTGCATGAATGAACAAAAGAGCAAATAATTTGCTCCAATGAGCTTCCCAGGTTATGGAAGTGCCCTCCCAGCTGAGTTAGTGCTGCAAGAGGGGTGCTTTGGGTACCTCCCCAAAGTGCATTCAGCACATGGCTGCCTTGATAAGGACAGTGCCTCTGTCAGTGCCTGCTGTTGTAGTGACTTTCTGAAGTTTCCCATTTTCTTAATAATGACGTGGCTGAAATGTCACAATTTGACCCATCACATGAGCCTGGCTAGTACCATTACCCATTCATGGAGTTTCAGGTAAGCTCCTTCTCTCTCTGTCAAAAGCCTTTGTTGATGGTTTAAAATGGAGTGATTGACTTCTTTTAAAAGGATGTCATACAGTACTTTGAGTTATTTTACATTACACAAAGGAAAAACTGTGAAAATTTTCTTGTTCAAGATCCAGATAAAATGTATGTAAGCACCTATATGATTTGTCTCCTTAGGGAGAATGCTTTTAGACAGTATTATGTCTAAAACCAAATTCAGTCCAGGATTTGTGTTTCCACTGGGAAGAAAGGTCATCTTTCAAAATTGTTCATACCTGAAAAGATCTCACTGTCCAATTTACTTTGTAAAGAGGGTAAATGTGGGATGTGTTTCCACAGGATCACAAAATATTCTGAGTTGGAAGGGACGCACAAGAATTATCAAGTCCAGCTCCTGCATGAATGGCCCATAGAGATTGAACCCCAACCTTGGTGTTATTAGCCCCACGCTCTAAGCAACTAAGTTAATCTCATTTGCAATGGGGTGATTATAATCAGTGGAATAAAGAAGTTCCACAAGTACACAAGAGCAAATAATTGATTCACAAGATTGCTATGATAGGTACAATCAGTATTTTTCTAGTTTTCTCAGCAATTACACCCTTGAATAGGCTGCTGGAGGACTAATGAGAAGGCAAAATACAGGAGGTTATAATACTGATTGTAATACTGATTTATTTGTTTTGCTGTTATTCCATTACAGGTTTTCCTTAAGTATTACCATATAGAGCAGTTAAATTTGTTCCTTCGAGAAGTCATAGGGAGGGTGGTGGTCATGCAAGCCTATATCAAGGGATGGCTCGGAGCAAGGAGGTACAAGAAAGTAAAAGATAAAAGAGAAAATAGTGCTATTACAATACAATCAGGTAAATGTTCATATTCCCTGTTTTACTAAGTGTCTTTCTATTTCAGTCAATTAAATTGCATGTACGTTGTTAATTTATTAATTACAGTTTATTATGAAATCTGAATGACTGGATGTGTTTTCTCTCCATCTCATTGATGCAGATATTATTGATTTACTTCGAAAGTATCATCTTAACATTTAGGAATGTCTTTATTTAAGTATTTTAATATTTTGAGTGTGGTGCCTGTGCACAAAATAAAAATATTGTTATGTATGTCTGTAATAACATGCAGCGCATAATTGAAATGCAGTAGCACACGTCCCTGCCCGTGTACCAGAATTGCAGACATAACATCAAAAGATGAGCCGGAGAGGCTGATTATCAGTAATTTAGCAGGTTTCCTTATAGTGATTTGGGGAACCATGTGAGCAAGAATGATGACACACCCTTTTTTTTGAGTCAGGATATCAGTGAGCACATGGTGGCAATTAAAATTTGAATGAGGGAAGCAGTGTTTGAAGTTGTGAGGATGTGAATACTGCAGTCATGAACCCAGAGTTCAACATGTGGGAGGGTGGGGAAGAGCTATTGGGGGTGGGGGCTGAAGTAGTTATGGCAGGAGAAATGAAAGTTTCAGCACATCTCTGACCCTGTAGACTCTGTAGCAATTTCTTAAATAAATGTAATTTCCAGCACATGGTTTTGTATTTTTAGCCTGGAGAGGATATGAAGCTCGCAGGAAGTACAAGGAAATAAGGAACAGAAGAACTGATGCTGCTATACATATTCAGTCAGGTAATTAAAACAGTATTTCAATTGCCAACACCTATTTTTCTGTGGGTGATTTTGCGCGTGTCAGTGTTTATAGCCAAAAAAAAAAGTCCAACCAAAAGCTATCAAAAACATTACTTTTGATTATTTTTGATTTAGTGTCAAATGATATCAGTGACAGGTATCATGCACTTTAGACCTTTTATAAGTACTTCTCTGAAAGCAATATATAGTAATTAAAAGCTGTTCAGTTAATTCTTGGCTAAAAGTGTGGATGGAAGACACAAGACATGCATTTCTCTGTCTTTGTTTGGAGCACTGATCTTGGCAGGTTGCCAGCTTTTTGTTTTGACTGCTTGCTGGGTTTGCCAGCTTTGACCAATCTTTTGACAATCTGCCAGACTCCTATGCAGCCATATCAATATGAATTTGAATAAACTTTAAAGAGATTATTGGAGGAACAGGCCCATAGGGCTGTGTAGGTCTCTAGTAGAGAGCAGAGTACCATATGGCATAGAAATCTAAGAACCAGCGCTGTGAATGCTGTGAACTCAATGGTGTTTTCAGATGCTGCCAATATGAAGCAGCCTCCATATGATGCAGTGCAGTACACCTTCTCTGTCCAATTCCAGGTTCAAAGATTGTGACTGATAAAAAACCATTGTAGCTAATGTGTTTACTGATAAACCAAGAAACCACTTTTAGCAGCTTCCTGTGCTACAATTCCTTAAGCTTTGTCACCTCTTGTTCTGTATCTTACAGTATGAAATCTAGATGAAGAATTTTGTTGTAATATTTTTTTACTTGTTCTCAAACCATTCCCAGTAAATTCATTCATTTTTGTGTTGTCTAGTTTGCTACTCTGAAATTAAGCATTGCTGTGACTTTCAGGAGAAAACAGAATGTCATTGTAGTTACCAAAAGGAACAGATTATCATTAGGATAAATAATAATTTGTAGCTTTGCATATGTACTGTTATGTAAAATCATGAAGCTCTAGGGTTAATTGCAATATATTCTGTTAAATTGAAGAAATTTTTTTCTTGCATTAGCAACAAGCACTGAAGGATTGCACAAGTACTCTCTCTCATTCTTCCTCTCCTTTGTGTTGTCATTTTCAGTTGTTTTCATGATAGCACAGAGAGTAGATCTTAAAGTACCCCCCTGCCACTATTTCCACTGGAGTATTTGCTACCTTTACAAACACATGCATACCTGGACTTAGATTACAACAGCCTTTTGTTGAAGAAAGGAAAGTGAAACTCTTAACCCATGACTGTCTCACTATTACCAGCTCCTTAAGATGAGAGTTACCTCAGGTGCAATAGGAAGCTTGTGTGTAGCATTATCACTTGGAGTCTGCAGGGGACATTCTGCCTCAGAGTTTTATCCAGACAGATTTTTAGCTCTTTAGAGAAAGATACTGATGTATTCTGCTGTTAGCACACATGGGAGAGATTCAGAGCTCTGTTGCTTCCTGCCATCTTTTAGATACTGTGTTAAACATGGCAGAGCAGAGGCAATGGGAGTGAATTGGGACACTGTTAGTCCTCTGGACCTAATGCTGGAGGAATGTTGTTAGTGCTCTTCCCTCCAACACACACAGTGTTTTCCTTTGTAACCTGGCACTTGACTGTTTCAGTGATCAGCCTGGGTGAATAAACATTAGGGACTACAGGGTTAAGAGTGACACAGTGAACCTTTGTATTAATTAGGCTGGCTGCTCCTCTTGTCTTTGGTACTCTAGTAGAAGGGGAATAATGATAGCAATAACAATAATAATAGTAATCCTCAATGCTTTTCTGTCTGCCTTTGGAAACCTATATTTAGGACTTCTTATTTGAAAATATTTCTTGTGCAGGTTTTCTCTTCTCGATATGCTAATTATTCAGTGTTTCAAATCAAAGCTTATGCTTGCTAATCATGGCCATTTTCCAGGTTTTACAATACACTGACAGTTTTTGTGTTGTTTACATAACATTACACAGTCCAAGTGCCTAGTGACACGGAGACAAAAGGTACTCTAAATCTCTCCCTTCTCTGCACATCTTACAGTGTGAGGGTAGTTCAAGGCAGCTTTCTAGTAAAATGGAGTACAGTCACCTTTGTATTTTTTTAAAAAGAGCCATTTCAGGCAGGGAGATAAATTGTTTGCATTTGTCATCCACATTAGCAAAACCATATCATTAAACTATATGTACTTCCCTCTCCTTTCCCTCCCCCCTGCCCCGCTCAAGCAGGCCTTGGAATTTAGGAAGCATTTGGCTTACATGTTTCTACAGAACAGCGCATATTGAAATTTGTTTTCCTTTCATCTCTTTCCCAATAAAAGCAGCCGCTCAGCTTATCCCTTTAGCTTCCTCAGAACTTCCTTTCAGAATTCCCGATCTATTACAGCACATTCACATACCAGAAACAAGATGCCTTTTCATGCTGTCAACCTTTTTCATCTGAAATGTAAATTAATTCTTGCTGGTACGCTTTGACAGAGATCAAAGTAGGGGTATTAACCTTATTGGGCCTTCTCCTCATCAGAATCAGTTCCAAGGACTGCAAGGGTAGTGTTAGGAGGCCAGTCTTCACTGTTATCTATGGCCCTCCTCCAGGCAGTCCTCTGTCTACAAGTCAGCATTTCAAAGGCGCTGATTTCTTTTGTAAATGACCTTATCATTACTTTAAACTGTGTGAAAAATGATTTGCCTGAATAATTCTTGCAGGATTATCCTGCTCATTTTAATTGTGGGGGGACTTCATTCAGGTTCCAGGATATTGTTTAAGTGGTTTTGACAGCAAGTGATCATAGCCTGATAAAAAGGAGGAACACAGCTCCTGATTGGAAACCTCTTGACTTGTTCAGATTGTTCATTTCTTGCGAGTCAGTCTTTGAGGTAGGCTGCATTTGCATTTTAAAAATAAACAGATGCCTTTCAAATACATGAGCTGGTGGTCTGGAGATCTCTGTGGGCCCAACAGTTCACTATCCATTGAAGAAATGTTGGAAGAAAAAACAAACTTAGAAAAAAAACAACCCTCACAATATACATGAGGGTAAAATTCCTGAGTGTATTATATTACAAGAAAAAAAGTCATTATTTCAGATGGGGGGAAGCCCTCACTAAGAAACAAAATATTAGTGAATTTAAATTAAATAGGGAAGAAAAAGCTACCGTACTTCAGCATATCTACATTTCAGGTTCTCAGAATATACAGATGTTATTAGACTCATGGCTAAAATGGTACACAGGATAAACAAGGTCTTTCCTCATACTTCCAGTCACACTTTCTCAAACTGTGAAGGTTAGGAAATGCTACTTTTTAACTCAGAAGCAAATTGTAAAGAATGATTTTCTGTTAAGTGTTTGAGTTGGCAATACTTTGCACTTCTGAGTATTTCTTTGTAATTGGAATTTACAGTGTTTCAATTCACATCTACATGAGAGAGAAAAATATATTGTCAAAGATTTTTTAAAATTATTTTCCAGATTCACAGCTGGTTTAAATCAGTGTAATCCACTGAATAATCTGACTGAAATTTTGCTTCATTGATTTACCTCACATTACAGTCTCATTAAATGTTTATTTTAGAATAATTAGAATTTAGAATTAATTAGAATTTAAAGCAACAGATAATACAATTATGAAAATATGTTTTCTAGTTAAGATAGCATGTATTTCCATGCAATGTGACTTGTCCCAAAAGACTTAAGGGAGGATTTTAATCTGGTTATTTTATTTGTGAACTGACATTGCCAAAATGCCAAATGAGTGGTGCATGCAATTCATTTAGATCTGAGGTGACATCACTGAATTCATTTTAATTAGGTCCACTTTAGCCATCTGGAATACACTGTGCAGCTCTGGTCAAGACTCAGTTTAACTATGCTTCCAGAGGTGAAAGGCAAATGACTAATCCACTGAGCCACCGTCTCCTCCTCCAACACGTGCTCGCACACTCACCATATGTCATCTGTATTAGAAAATTCTTTATCAACAACTCTAGATTTGGGCTCTTTTCCTTAAATAAGAAGTGATGGATGTTCAGAAGGAAGCATCCCCTTGTAGATTGCTTTCTTTCTATAACTTCTGCTGATGCAGTATTGCTTACATATCTCTAACATGAATTTCTGGCAAAATTTATTCCCTTTTAATAAAAAAGAGGGACGGAGAATAGCTGTGATTTACTGGTTTGCATTTATAATAAATGTAAGCTTTTAATAAAAGCATTGCCTTTGGGACTTTCAGCAGCAAAAATATAATGTTAGTTTCAGTAGAAGGCAAGGAAGTATTTTTTGCATATTTATTCCTATATTTATTCATCTATTTGTATTACTTTGTGTGTGTGTGTGTACATGCACTCAGCTAATACCATTGTATAGGTCTGAGAATTACACAAGTAAAATGTTCCAAAAACTTCTAAGCCCTTGATAAATATATCTAAAACTGTTTTCTTTAAATTTTCTTGGTAATGACTCCAAAATAGCAGATCCATTTTCCTATTTTTTTATCAGTAGTTTTCCTTCTTTTAACTACATTGTCAGTGTGAAAAACATTGGAGACATGTCTCTCCTAATGGCAGCTGAACTGATTTATCATATTATCTTAATTTCACAGTCAGGGTGAACCAGACTCGTTTGTACAGCCTGCACAGCTATGGTTAACTTTACTCTCCCATCGCCTTGTGTCCTGTACTAGCTTACAGCATCCAGTAATTCTTCATGTTTAGTATGTCTCTAGTAACCATTAAAGGCCTAATAAAATGCTCATATGCAGGGAGCATTTTAGAAAAGTGAGAAGGCCTTACAGTTTTAAACTCTGGGGCTTTATATTCCATCCTCATCTCTGAGCTAAGCTCTGTCAATGCTCAATTGTCTGATTTTACTTCTGATTTTGAGGAGAAAAAATGGAGACTATTCTTACTGGGCTTTGTGCTAAAATCAGGAAGGGACAATGTACAATAAAATCTCTTCCTTTTCCTTGCTGATACTGCCAGAATTTCATAGTCATCTTCACTTTTTTTTTTGACCAAGTCTCGAGATCAGAGACTGTGATACATGGTGGTTGGTTTCAGGCACCAAGCCTGAAACAATTAAAGAAGCGTTTGGGCAATGCTCTCAGGCACACGGTATGACTCTGAGGATGATCCTGTGAGTCAGGAGTTGAACTTGGTGAACTTGTTGGTCCCTTCCAACTCCGCACATTCTGTGATTCTGTGAATTCCATGTCCAAGGGTTGATGTGCATCAGTGACACCAGACCTGATGACAGCCTCAGTGAGTCTTGCTAATAGTCACTGTTCCTTACTGATAGTTACTGCTTGTACGTGAGAATTCATAATTTCTTCTCATAATACTTCTGCTGGAGAATTTAGGAATTTTTTTCTGCTATTAAACATGCATCACCCAATATCCATCTAGAAGGTGAAAGAGGGGAAGTATTCATGGCACCCAACAAAGGATGTGACTCTATGCCTTCTACTGCTCATTAGAATTAATTTGGCATGGAATGAATAACCAGATTTGTGGGCTCTAATTTCTCTCAGATGCTGTTAGTTAAGTTGCTGAATGCCCTTTTAACTAGACAAATTAAGGAAGTGATGTGCTGTTCCTGGGAAATCAACTGCCTTCTCTTTAGCAAGCATGAGCTTTCACTTCTGAGTTGCTGTTGTATGCTGTTTTAGGTGATGTTACAGAACAAAAATGTGTATGTGTAGAAAAAGTCTGTTTCACATGATTTTTTAATGACTGAGAATTAATCCTTCTACTGTTTTAAAACTACTTCATCTCCTTTCTTTATAGTTCTCTCATAGACCTGTGATTGTTTAGCTTTGATCTTTTTACACTGTGCTTCACAATTTGCTCTGTAATTCTATATTTCCTGTGGGACTTAGAAGGCAAATGCCTGGACTTTTCCTATCTGGAATTGGGCAATATTGTGTGTAGTGTATATTGCCTTTGTATTTAGACCTTAAAAGTTTGTAACTGCAAGATGCCACACTTCAGACTCCCTGAGGTAAATAGATTCTTGGTTTGCTAGGTGCTGAAACTGAAAGAAAACTCTCTTTGTGTGAGAAATGATCAGTACAAGAAGTAAAAATTCATGTCCTAATTTGTGGCACATAAAGCATTTAACACCGAGTTACTAATAGAAGTGTTAAAATTAAGTTCAGTTCCTATGTTGCATGTCAGATCCTGTCATCTTTGTCTATGTAAAGATCAGGGTTAAAGCTACTGTTGCTGGAAAGTTTGGAATATAGACTGAATAAGGTGAAAATGAGGTGACAGCTGGTAATCATTCTTCTTCAATGATGCAGTGATTGTTCATGGAGCAGTAGCAACATGAGTCTGCTAATTTCACACTCTTTGAGCCAAGTGCTTAGTGTCAAAACCAGCACCAGTCAGTAATGCAAATTGCTGTGATGGAGCAGCTTCCCAGCCTCTTAGACTCCCCCAGTAGACTTCTCTGCATATGTATTTCTTTTGAAGCATTATAGAGCCTGTTAATAAATGTTGAAAAGATGCAGTCCTACAAGTGCTTGACGAAGCTTTTGAGAGACTTAAAGAAGTTTGTTTGCCCTGTACTTCAGTTGTTCCAAGAGTCAAAAGTAGTAAAAATTCAGCTATTTACCTTTCAGATTCAAGGTAATTTGAAAGAAAGTTAGAAACCATCTTGTGGGAAGAGGAGGTGATTTTGAAAATACCTTTGAAAAGAGAAGACAGGGGAAAAAACTATGCTTATTAAGTCAGATACAGCAGATTTTTACATAGTGGATGGGGCAAAGACCAAATGGTTATACTGACATTAGTAAGAATCCCTGATAAAAAGAAAAACAATATTTTAATATAAAATTGCAGGGTTGATTTTATAGACACATATGCAAAGAAGTACTAAAAGCTGAGAAACTACAAAGGATAAAACTGAAGTTTATTTTATCAGTTCATTTGTTTCAGTGCTTCTTTCTAGTTCATCGACTGATGAACTGCAGAGAGGTGACTGCTGGCCAGCTGTCTCTGCTGCTGATAGCAGAGTAGGATTCTTGTCTGGTCAGTAGGGGATAGTTAAGGATTGGAAGCCTGATCACATGGGACAAGTGAGAGCTTGCCTCATCTCTGTCAGATAGGCAGACTTTCCTAGTCTGATTATCAAGGGTGGAAAGTTCCTCAAGCCTCAGGATACCTGAGCTGTGTATTTGATTCAACACCTCAGCAGGCTGAACTTCTGTCATGCCGTCTGTAAAGGTTCTGAATGGTTGTTTATTTTCATAACCTCTCATTAAAAGGCAGCTTTTGTTGCTTCTTATCCCAGAAAACTCAATGCTTTCATAAAAATCAGAAGTGTGAGATACAGAGAAATCTTGTTATCTTCTGATCAATTTCTCCGTTCCTCAATTTATTCAGAATTTGTCCTACCTCCTGGTTTCCTTCAGTAGCCTACAGTGTTGATCCTGATCCCACATGAGGTTGCCTTAGGCTTTATTTCTGTGCCTATTTATGCCTGTAATGTGGAGCTCTGGACCCCAGTGGGAGGGTTGCTCTGCCCCTTTGGGAGAATCTTCAGAATAACTCTGGTTTGTATGCATTTAGTGTGCATAAAAGCTTTTTCTGGACAGGAAACATTTAAAAAAAAATCAAATCTCCTCAGCTTAGTTCCACTATTCTTTTACATACTGTCTCTCTGTTAAAACTGCAGTCCTGCTGGACTAAGCTGGACATACCTCCTTTCTCTCACAACCCTCAGCCTTATTCAGCAACTGCTTGTTGTAAACTGAAACAATGGCACTGATACTCCAGTTATTTTTTCATTATTCAGTCCTTTTTCCCCTTAGGTATTTCTACTTAAAATAATGCTTGAAATAAACCCTACAAAATCAAATTTTGAATTTTGTGAGTTTAAGTGTATATTGCAGTCTTTTTAGTCCTTTGCCCTAAGTGCAGTATGCATCACTACCTTTGTTTTGTGCTGGAGCTTTATTACTGCTCACAGATGTAAAAAACTCAAGATAAAACTATCGAAATAATTATGGTATTTAGGTACCCAAACTCAGAGAGAGTTTATGGAAATAAAGAATGTAGATATCTTCAAAATGTTATTAATTGTTATTTTATTTGCAATATCATTCCACTATGATTATTTTTTCTGCTTTCTTTTTTTTAAATTTTTATTTAAGAATGGTATGAATTCTAATGTCTATAAATTTTCCCCTGTTTTTGTGAGAGGTATTTTAAATGTTTTATCATGGTTACAGTTAATATATCTGTCCCTGGCTCTGCACCCCATTGTCCCACAATAAAAGAAAGTAAAGCCTCTGATTCTGTAAAATTATTACTAACCCAAAGGGAAGTTTTGATTAGAGAAGTAGTTTTGGGAGTGATTTTATTTTAATAAATTCTGAGTTGGATTCATGTTTAAGTTAGACACATTTTCTTTTTGAAGCCTGTTTTCCTTGCCTGGACTGTGCCAAGTGGTCAGCAGTGAGAATATAAGGCCCCGTAGAATTTCCGGGTGTTGGTAACATTGCAAACATCGGAGTCATTCCTGTGGGGTTCTAAGGGTTCTTGTGCACTAATTCTGTAAGAGCTGGGGACATTCAGGTCTATGCTGCAGGGCCAGTTTCAGTTTCTGCAGAATCTTTCTGATTCAAAACTATGGTTTTTAGCTTTTAGGGGATATATTGTTCGTAAAAACTACACAAGATTGAAAACCAGCCTGGAGCGTGTAGCAGATCCTCAGTTTACAAGCAGCTGCTCTACTTCTGATTTTGGCTGTGAAGAAGACTGGTAAGTTGAATCCTTTGCTATCTATTCTTTAACAAAAGCTATTTCCCACACAAAATCTGAAAGGAGCAGATTTGTCATCATGATTCAGTCAGCTCTTAAAAATCTGCCATATTCTGAGGATGACCACATGTAGGTTAACAAGTTCTCCCTTCAGCTTTTGTCATCTCAGTGATCTCCCAATGAGTGGAAATGTGCTGTTTGCTCTGGATTGCTCTCCTGGTTTTGTGCACTTATTGTAAGTACCCAGGATACTGCAGATTCTGCAGACAGAATTGCAAGTGCTCAGCATTTCAGCATTTACTGCAGTGAATGTTATTAGATGTCCAAGAGTGGGAAGTTACCCCTCTGTGCCTAAAAAGCCCCATGCAGACCAGCAATGAGACCGGCAAAAGAGCTGTCAAGACCAGATGGACACTTTGTGTAACTGACAGAAAGCCTAGGAATGCTCTAAACCATGGTGGTACTCTCTTGAAGAGAAGAGGTATTTTACCACTTTAAGCAATGGATTCACTCCAGACAAATCTTCTTGTGACATTTCCCGGGTATGGGAGGCAAAAGGGATCTCTTACGTTTGACTCACCAGCATTGTTCTAGGAGGGTGGCTGCATTTGCAGGACAAGCAATGGATTCACTCCAGACAAATCTTCCTGAGACATTTCCCTAGGCATGAGAGGCAAAAGGGATCGGTTACATTTGACTCACCAGCATTGTTCTAGGAGGGTGGCTGCATTTGCAGGACTAATCCCTTTCATTAGTTTCAGTGACTGAGAGTTACTAGAATGCTGAAGCCATTCTGGAGAAGTTAACAGTTCTTTCTTTTTCCATGTATGCTCATAGCATTGAGATTTGTTAGCTTCCCTGCTGACTCTGCTACATGCCCTAGAGGGTTATTATAGAACTTTGTTCAGGTGTAACACCTGCATTCTTGCAGGTTAGTAGTGCTCCAGCATATTTTCCTTTAATCAAGTATTCTATTTCAGCAAGAAAAAGATTCAGACCATTGGACAAGGACTAAATAAATAAATAAATGGTTTTGGTAATGATTTTCAGGGTGAAGAACAAACCACTACATTTTACCATCATAGCTCTGTTTTGGGCTTGCTTGACTGCTCACTGGGGAAGGAGATTCCTAATTTATGAGTCCCTTTATGCGTGTGCAGCACCTTCTGTTTCTTTAAGTCTTTAAGGGGTGTGTATCTTGTGATCTCTTTAGGATTATTGATGATCACATGTTCATGTCTTCTCCAGTCTGCACTGATGATTGAAAGCAAGAGCTAATAAGATGTCTACTGTCAGTTTTCTTTGGCATCCAGAATTATAATTATTTACAATGTAAATAGACATTTTCATTTGGAGATGTTTGGAGGCACAGAGCCTCTTTAAAATTTTTTTATTCATTTATTTTGTGTGTAGGAATGGTTCTCTTCCATTTTTTTGCATTAAAATGTCTCTGGAATTCTTTGTTACTCGCTAGACAAATGTATTTGGATTTGGTACAACTTGGCTTAATTGTATATCTTTTGAGGCTCACAGAGAATTTATTGTTTGTTTACTGTTGAGGTGAATTTGGGCTTTGTGTAGCATGTATATACAACCTTTAAAGACATGTAGCCACCAAACTTACATTGAAATCAGTGTCTAAATGCATTTAGATATCTGACCTGAAGATGTCCATGTAAAGTACATTGGCAGTTCAGGTCTTTCACCCAGTCCAGGTTGCAGTTTGAAGTCAGATAGATAAATAAGTTCATCTTTTGCCTGGAGTTGGGAAACTGCCATTACTGCTGGCAGTTCTTAATTTAACCCAAACAAAACCTGCACATTATTTGCCTAATCCATACATTTCTCAGCAATGGCCTCAGGTTCCAGTGATGTCAGCAAGACTTGAAAATGTCAGCATTTCACAGGTAGTGTTCAGAACCCTGGGACTAAATCCAGTAATTTAGTTGCCAAAATCAAGCATCACTTTATCATGTAGCTGTTACTGGGCTGTTGTTTTAAGCACATGGATGTTCAGTCATACAGAAAACTTGTTGGAAACAGAAAGATGAAGATACTTAACACGGTAGGTTAAGCAACAAGAGAAAGCAACTTCAGTGTGTCTTCACATATTGTGGAACAAAAGTAAAGGAAATAAAGTACTATTTTCTCTTAATTTTCTTTCATTTCTACTAATTATTCTTTCTTTTTATTTATTTTTCTTTTTTTCCCCCTAACTGGTAGTTCTGGACAGTAAGAAATGAGCTTAAAGGTACTTAAGATCAGAAAGCATAATGGCACACAGTTTTGTTGTATGCATGCAGAGGAGTATAATGTTGCAGTTAAATGTATGGCAACCTGCTGTTCTTTTAAAGATCTGTGTGAAAGCTGAGTTGCAGTGTTATATGTAAAGCACTCAGTTGTACTAAATTGTGAATTTCAAAGTGTTCAGAAAAAATGAGCACATAAAAAAAATTAATCCCATAGAAGAAATTGAATCACTATACCTAGTTCATGCTCTTGAGTCAGTGAATGCAGGATATAATGAAAATGAAGCTAAAAAATTACATGGCTTTCTAATTAAATGCACACATTTGTTCATTTAGCATTACATGTTAAAATGTTTCATGCATTTATATGCTTGACTTGGTTATCAAATGCAAAGCTGATGTCACTAAGGTAACTAAGGCAAATTGAGAGTTGGCAAATATCTCTGGTTGGAGTAGAAATAGATAGTGTAAATGTTAGCAGGGAAGTGGCTTTGTCTCATTGAAAAAATGCTTATCCAATCAGTTCCACAAAGCTGTGGAAGTGTTTGTGACTCCTGCTGAAACAGGACCCTGGGAATAATTGGGCACCTGGGAAGCTGACACCAAGATTTGTGTATGAAACACCTGCCAAGCCTTTTCCTGACATCATCAGGCACTGAGAGGAAGCTGCAGGCCTGCGTGGCATCAAGGAGCTGAATCACAACCAAACCTTAAAAGGGGCAGTTATTTTAAAGTCAAACATGACTTTAAAATAACACGACAAGACATGAGTAAAACATGGTTCAAATGAGGAAAGTGGAAATCTTTCTGAGCCGTTTTTACAGTAGCTGAATAGCAGATTGACCATTCTGTATAGAGCTGAATAGGCAGAAGAGGAGGGAGGAGTGTGATGGGGTCTCCTCTTTCACAAGGAGAGCACAGACACCAGCCTTACTTAATGTGTGCTTCCATTTTGCAATGGATCATTGCAGAAATCAAAAATGCTGCATTTTTCAATGGCATAGTTAAATTTCAAGGTAGTATTAGGGATCTTTTGAGCTAATTAGGAATAATTTATGGAGAAGTGAGAAGTAATTTTCTAAAATATCATGTGATTTGAACTTGTTAGATTGACACATCTCTAGTGAATATATTTTTCATAAATATTCTTGCTTAGCAGGATAATCTACAGTTCAGTGACTAAGGACCTTAATCTATACTACCTTGTTCATCTTCTTGTTCAGACAGAGCTGTCATTCTTAAATATCTTTAAATCCCTTTAGAACCCATCAAAGTATCTGTAACCTGCATGTTCCACCATCATTATCCTTTCCATTTCCTTCCCAAATGAAAATTGTGTTAAGTACTACTGATTTGATACTTCCCCCAGAAAACACTTACTGTATTGTTAATTTTTTTCCTCTAGCTCATTGTACTATAGCTCAATGACTGCTAAACATCACAATAGAAGTTAGTTACATGTACACAATCAGTGCCATCATATTATGTTGTATAGAAGAAGGCATTGTTTCCACAGAGTGACTTAGTTACACATCAGTTGGGTTTGTGACTACAACTGTGTGTCAGTGAGTATCCCTTGCTCCTTGGTTTCCTTTGGAGCTCTGTGTGTTAAGAGTAGAAGATACTGGACATCAACACCAGTTCACACTCTTGAACTGAGTTCATTGTGATTTTTTTCCCTTGTATCTTTCTCTTTTTACCTGTTTTGTATCATGTCCAGACTTTGGTCAGCTAAGGTTCTCAAAACCATTATTTTTAGTAATGACATTCACATGAGCCTTACAGTACAGAATCAAGATTTTATAATAGAGTCTGTACACAAACTAAGCTACACAGGCACACCAACTTAGATGTTTATAAAATTATAGACAAAGAATAATTATCAGCATTTTTCTCTTCTTTGGGATGTATGCTTGTGAAAGTCAAGTTCTAGAAATGAGTCTATTTCTGCTCTCTAATGACTTGACTGATGAAGCAGAATCTTATTACTAAATTTCTATCAGTACTAAGTGAGTGGTGGTACAAGGGCTTGAGAGGGTAGGATTTAAATTAGAAACAGTTACATTAAATGTAATGAACTGCAATATCAAAGTCAATAGTGCTCCAAAGTTTACACTGGGAGGTTTACAGCAGTGAAGATACACCAACTCACTTGTGCATCGTAACATTTTGTCATCACTGTCAAGACTTGGTTAAGGTAGTATATTAGAGACTGCCCTTGAAGAAAATTATCAAGTCCTTTGGCAGCAGAAATTATCACATATCTCTGTAAACCATGGTAAAGGAAAATACCTAAGAAAGATGAAAAACTAAGGGAGACTGCCCTTGAAGAAAATTATCAAGTCCTTTGGCAGCAGAAGTGATCACATATCTCTACAAATCATGGTAAAGGAAAATATCTAAGATGAAAAACTAAGGTTCATATGGTATCATTTCTCCAATCATGAAAGAAGAATGTGAGAATAAACTGTTCTCAGTTGAGAATCAAGAAAGAAATAATGGGCTTGCATTGCAGCAAAATAATGTTAGGTTAGACATCAAGAAAAGCTTACTAATGGTAAGTTGAGTTAAACCCTGTGTAGGTTACCTTGGAAAGTCTTGACAGCTCCATCACTGGAGGTTTTTAAATAAGGTTAAACAAATATATGGGGAAAAAATAGGTGTAACTGATTTTTCTCTGAAAATGGGGGTGACTTAGATGATTTATCATTTTCAAGTGAACTGTAACATTTCTGTGCCAGTGGGTTTGGCATTGCAAGGCAGCTTTTATAGCTGCTTTTATCGTAGTGCCACCAGATGCTGCTGCAGCAGTATGGGGAGTAAGTACAGAAATGGGTCTAGAGGAATTCTCCATGTGTCTGCTTGCAATGGCATTGTTGCTGTGCCTGAAAAATGAATGAGGTTCATTTCTCAATGGCTTGCTACAATCGGAGGCCCATTGAAATAGCATGCAATGTGGATTTACCTGCATGGGCACTGGTAGATTAGCACATAACCACAGTATCCCGTGTATCACTGAGAGATTGAACATTATTTCAGTCACAAATGAGAACAAATTCATTTAGAAACTGGTTTCAAGTGAATTCTCCTGTTACATCTAAAAGCTCTTCTGTTTTTGCTGTGGTTTCTTTGGCTTGGTCTGCAGCCTGCATCTCACTAAAATGAGGTTCACTCTATCAGTCAACAACAAAACCTCCCAAGAATTCTTTTGATTAAAACAAAAAGAAAAATAATCACTATGTTGTTGTGTTTGTGTTCTTCATGGAGAGCTGATTGAAAGGGTCACATCTCTACATTTTAAACCAATTTTTTTCAGGATCTTCAGAAGAATGCCACTGGATCTTGGTAATTTATTCCCTTACACCTTTCCCATAGTTTCTCCTTGAGTGATATCAGTTTCTGTCAAGATCACATTCCTATTTTTGTATAAGGCATCTTTTCAATATGAATTTTCATTTATTTCCACAAGAAAAGCTGGTATAAAGACATTCTGGTTTCCTTTAATAGCTTCACTTTCCTATTTTTAATCATAGCAAACATTGAGATTATTGCTTATGATGGAAATAGGAAGTCTGCAATCCTTGTGGCATGCAGTAGTATCCATGGGCCTGATTCTGATGTCATGTAAGCTTCTAATTACTGTTCCTAAGTTCAGTTACTCAGGATTTTTAAAGGCATAAATGGGAATTTGGGAACAATTTTCCAGTGTCATCTAGTTTTTACCTCCTTCCCACCCCTTTGGAATTTTTCATCTACCCACACTGGAAGGATTAAATTTGTTCTATTCTATAAAATATTGCTTTTGCAAAATGAACTGAATTATTTCTGGTAGAATACCTAGTAGTGTTTCTAACATTTTCAAAAGCTTTTCATTTACTTTCATTTAAATAATGAAAGTAAAAGTGCCATTACTTATACTAGTAATGGCCAGAGTAACTCCAAAACTAGGTATTTTTTCTCCAGCATAAATTAATCTCCATAGATTAACAAGATTTATGTGGCTATGGTTCAGCTGCTTTCAGTGCTAAGGATAGTGAGTCTATACACTATACAGATGTGTAGACAGACCTTAAGAATCAATGTTTCTTTCTTTTTCCAATGTTTCTTGCAAGTGGAGTGATTTATAGACAGCCTGTATGTGAAGACTGAGGCATATTACAGCTCAGTAGCTGAACAGTCAGCAGCAAATTGTTGAGTTGCCTGACTGAAACCAGGCCCATGAACCCAGATCGGCCGCTGATACCACATTTTCAGAAGTATTCCCTGCCAGTTTGACATTGTGGTGGGCTGACCTTGGCTGGCTGCCAGGTGTCCACCAAGCTGTTCTGCCATTCCCCATCTTGTCAGGACAAGGGAAGAAAAATGCAATGAAAATCTCACGAGTAACAGCTAGTAGTCAAGTGCATACTTCTGGTAGCAGCAGTAATTCTGTGGAAGGATGGGCTCTCTTGCGGCAAATACAACCCACTTTAGGATTGTTTTAATCAGAAACAGTGCATCACTGGGATCCTGACAGAGAGTTGGGGTTTAGGGGCTTCCAAATTCCAGAGGCTGATTTTTGCTAGCTTGAGCTGTACAGAAGGGAAGTTGTGGATTTTTACCTTTGTGCTTTAAACAATTATATAAGGTTCTAGCTGTGGCAAGGTTGTGTAATTTTTTTAGTAGAAGACAGAGATATTTTCATGCTGCTCATTTAGATCCAGATCCAAACCACCACAAAATCTGAATCTTGAAATTGATATGATGATTCAGTCTGGTTTTGGCATTGTAGGCTATTTGCAACATACTGATCTGACAGCAAATTTTGATTTTGACATCCACCACAGTGGTACTGGAGGATTATTAATCGTTTTTACCTTGTATTTGATTTATTTTCAGAAATGTTGGGGGAAAAGGGAGTGCATCGTCTCAAAAAATGCTTGAGGCAATTTTGGGGAGAAGTGGTAGGTTATCTAACCAGTGCCACTAAATAAATTATTATCCAAATAATATATTTACAAGATAAACAGTAATAAAGAACTTTACAGATAATATAGTATATGCACAAATGCAGTGTAAAATACAGTCCTAGACATAGGTTGTACTTTCCACTTTAAGAGGTGTGCCAGTACTAAATGATAATGCATTTCTAAAATGGATCCCTTCCTTTTCTCCAAGGAAAACACAAGTTTAAATTCAATTTACATTTTAGGGAGAATGTTTTTTTCTCTTTCTTTGTGTCAAAGAATAAAGGGGGACTTAAATTCCCCTTGTCTGACATGCAAGTCCGATGTTCCCTCATGAAATTGAAACATTACAGAAAGGGTGAATGTTTATCAACTTCATTCTCTTTTGACAATGAAAAAGTCTTTGTATTAATCCCAGTTTGAGGACCATGAGCATACCAAATAATTTCTGTGAGCCTCAATTTTTTTAATCCACTAAATGAAATTGGTAGCATCTTTTTTGGTATTGGATAGCTGAAGATTCTGAAACAAGTTCTGTCTGGGTGGACTTTACTGTTGAAGAAATCCATTGACTTCAAAGGCCTGACAATGAGGATCACAGCCTGCAGAAGGTTTTTATGTTACTTTAATCAGCATTAATGAAGTAGGAGTTGGCCTTTAATATTTTTATGGCGACATAATGTGATGGTAAAATAGTAACAGATATAGACAAAGAATCTAAGACATTTTACTTCTTGCTCTTTCTTTAACCCACATGGCTCTAGGAGAGCACGTGTGTTTCACTTCTTGCTCACCCATCAAATTTTGAGTGTCTAAGTTTGAATTCTGTGAAAATAGCTTCTCACAGCCCTGGGAAAAATATTTAATGTAAAATCTTAACGAATTAATACATTACTTCAATTTAATTGAATTCTTGTAAACTCATTTTACACATCTGCACAAACGCACAGATTTTTAATGACAAATTCATTGTTCATAACCTGTTGCTGTGTTTAACAGTATGCACTTTTTTATAAAAGGAAATGGGACTGGTCTGTTTTTTTTTCTGAATTGATTGTATGTGCATATTTAGAAATTGGGGAGGGAGAAAAGGGAAAATCAACAAAAAAAGTGTGTATGCCAGTAAAGCTTTTACAAGAGTGAAGAAATTACAATATTTAAAATAAATTTTTTCATTTTCTTTGCTTTTAGGCAGCAAACCAGTAACCAGTCTTCTCCTGTGGTGCCTGATTTTCCTGACAAACAAACTAAAAAGGTAGTACTAAGTTTATATTCTAAAACAACATCCCATTATAACTTCAAATTCCTGAGTCCACAGTTCTGCAATGTGTTCATGTCTGCTTGGCATAGCCATCTGAACATGAAACCGTTAGTGATGTTTTGAAGTCTTTGAGACAAAAGCCTGCTTGCTAAGAACTTTAGTTCTGTAGAGAGACAGGGAGGTACAGTGAATAAGAGAATCAAAAGGCTGGAAATTTGCTGCTGAGAATAAATGCTAGCTGCTCCCTGAGGTGATTTGTCTGTGCACTTCACTTTCTACAGATGTTAGAGACTCTTTTTTAGTAAGGACCTGAGGTTCTTTGGTAGCACTTTGATATCCTGCTCGAATTCAATATGTGAAATGGAGGAGTCGCTCTGTGACTTGGAGCACAGCATAGTCTTTGAAGTCTGATCCAATTTTTGCTGCTTACCATTTGATGTTGAAAGGATGAAATGGAGAAAATGTACAGTTTTTGCCAGTAACTCTGCTGAGCATATGTAAGATTAAAAAAACAAAATCCCTTGGATGATGTACTTAGAAATGTTAAGCAGATTAATACCTTCCTATAGCTTTTTCTAAAGATACAAATTAACTATGAGAGGAAATCAGCATACAGTGCATGCTATGATTTAACTGCATGAGGAAAGGGGATAAATAAGTTAAATGGAAAAAAGTAAACAAATGTTTGTGACATGGGTGCTAAGTCAGTGTTGCTGAAAGCCACAAGAATCTTGTGTAACTTAAATCTAGCATTAGATGTTTCAGAGAGTCTTGGAAAATAGCAAGTTGCTCGCTATGAGATCACAGCTGTAAGTTATCATAAGCAAGTGGAATCAATGCATTTCTTATGTGCCTAAACCAGCATTCTTTATTCCAGGATAATTTGGATGAGATTTCTGCTTCTCCATTTATTCTAAAAACTTCATTTGAAACTAATGATTCACAATCAATTAGCCAATCCCAGACAGTTTCAGACCATCAGTTGTCAAGTCTCTTGACATCCTGTAAAAAAGGAGGTAAGAAATAATAAAGTAGCAGAGATATTTTGTTTACTGCTTATAAGCTACATGTTTTCAGCATGCAATTTGCTTTATATATGGATGAGATCATTTAACAATCCCTTGAAAAGCAGGAAACATAACAGAAAAACTTTCTTCTACACATTTTCACTCTGGAAATATGAAAAAGCCCTTAAGTCTCTGTATTATAGAGGCAAAAGTAAAATGATTTTTAAAAATACACCTTCTGTTAAAAGTGTCATTGCTAATCTCAAAATACCCTTTTAATGAAATCAAATCTACCTTCAAGAGCTTCAGCTTTCCTTTGCCTTCCAACCTCAGAAGTCAAAGACGGTAATGAAATCTCTCATGTTGGGCAGAATGAAAGACGACTAGTTTGTTCACACACACAAAGATTCAGTCAGCAGCACGGGAACATCTGCAATAATTCTGCAATCTATGCAGGGCAATTTTTTTAATTTTATTTGCTGTTATGTTATTTTTGCCTTGTTTAGCAAGAGTTCCAAAACTTAATGTAAAACATTTTGACATTTTTTGAATTTTACCTGGTTTATCTGTGGATATTCCAGGAAATCATTACCTATCAGAATACCTTTCTCTTTTCATGGGTTTTGTAATCGTCCTATCTTTGCAAATCCATGAATGCAGACTTCATTACTAGACTGTAGAATAACTTTCACAGTTTAAGATTAAGTAGGTTGATAATGTGATATCTGTAACCAGAGCCAAAATGTATATGATAGTAAATTAATTTGCAGATGAATACTGAAAATTAGTAGTTTATAATGTCATGCTCTTAATTAATATTACTGTTTGTTTATTTATTTAATGGGACACCTTTCATCTTGTAAATCTACAAATATTTATCTGAATAATTAAGCCCTAATCCTGCAATTTATGTGTTTAAATTTTACAGAGTTCAGTAAAACTATTTACAAGGTAAAGGTGAGAAGAGAAGTATTTATAGGGAATTTGTTCTGTTGATTCAATGTTTTTCCTCTTTTAAACAGGCATAATGTGCTTTCCATGCTAAAAAGAGAATCGTATTTAAACAGAGCAGATTGAGAAATCCATTCTTCCCTTTTCATGCATTTCAGTCCATATGGGCTTTGAATCCGTAGTGTGGAACTGCAGGGGAAGTTTGCATTGCTATCTTAAATTATTGCATGTTAAACAATAAACCTGTCAAACAGAAATATCTTCATTGCAGCAAATCCTCTTGAGGAAAGCAGTCAGGGCCCAAATCCATCATCTTTACTCTCACTGCATATTGTATGTTACCTTGCAACTGGTCTCCTTGAAATCAAAGACCTTGTGTCTGAGGTAAAACAATTAGAGTAAAACTGGCAGAAATACACCCTTAGCAAATATTATTCAGAACCATTACCCAGTAATTTAGAGTGTCTTCAAAAATGTGGAATCATAAAAGAATAAAATTTGAAAAGGAGATAAATGCAACATTGATCTGAACTATTGAAGAGACATCTATATTTAAATGAATAAGCATGCAAATGCAGAGAAGTAAGTTTCCTAGTTAAGCATGAAAATATTCAAATGGATGATCATATAAATCACATTTCAATGAGTAACTATTAAATAAGTAAAGCCAGTGATGAATAATAACTTCTTTGGGTGCTTTTAAAAGCATGGCTTGCATTCAGACATGCAGATGCTTTCACCTGGTGCTCAGTCTGTATTCAGCCGCAGTGTATGAAGTACACTTTTAAGCAGGTAATATTCTTCCACTTCTGTGAAAACCAAGTGAAATAGGAAATATCTCTTTGGAACAAGAAAGCACTTATAAAAATATGTGAGTTTTACAGTGTGATACTAAATAAGCTGCTATTCACACTAAAAAGCTGCCCACTAGGTAGTCCAAACAATGCAAAGACTGTTACTTTTCATAGTGAAACATTTTTCTGCAATGTTAGAGACTGTTTTTTAATTCTCTGTGAATTACATTACAGACAGCACTAGTCTGCCAGCTTGGTGGTACTTGGACCTGAAATACAAAGGCCAGTGGGAAAGGGAATGTGACAGGTTTCTGCACTGGTCCATGACCCAGTTATGAAGCAGCGTTGGTGTTTGCTTAAGGAGGAAGTCTGTATGCAGGCTTAAGCACAAAAGGAAGGACAGGCTGCTTATTTGTCTTGAGGCCTTAGTAGGTGAGGGTCTAGTTCAGTCAAGAGGGGACAGAACACAAAAGGACAAAATGGTTGATATGACTTTGCATGTTTTTATATTCATCTGTTCTCTCATATCTTGTTATCTGGCTGTCCAATAGCACGGGTGCCTGTTCTTAATAACAGATTGGCAAAGGAAGAATAGAGTTTGCATGTTTTTATATTCATCTGTTCTCTCATATCTTGTTATCTGGCTGTCTAATAGCACAGGCTGCCTGTTCTTAATAACAGATCGGCAAAGGAAGAATAAAGAAAATTTCTACAAAAATCATGCAAAGACTATACTCTGTAATTAATACAGAGACAAAAACCTGTTTTTCACATCAAAAGCCTTCTCACTGGGTCATAGAAAGACTGAGCAGTATGGCCAAACCGCAAGCACAGCAAGTGCATGCGTGTGCTGTGATTCTATAGAGTCACAGGAGCTGGTTTTACACTGCACAGACATTCCCCTGAGCTCTGCCAGAGCACTGGCACAAGAACAGTGACAATGCTGAGAATTCCCTCCAATGTTTCTGCTGTACACAGTGCCTGGGCAGAGAGTCCAGTCATTAGTAACAATTAAACCAGAAGTTAATTATTCTAGTCACAATATAGTACCGAAGAAATTGAAATAATATAATCTCAAGAGGCCAAGTAGTGATACTCCCATAGATGAGATTGATAGTGAGAATGTTTGAAATTATTAATGAAGGGTGCTTCATAGGGAATTGGCCGATGTAACTGTGCTTCAAAGGTGTGACAGATTATCTGAGATGCAAAGGAAATACGTCTGCAAAAGGAAAGCTAATAGTACCTCTGCATTGACCAAACAATGACACATTTTTTTATGCTTAGCACAGACATTTTGGACAAGTGAGAAAATACACAGAGTCTCTGGCCATGGACATTGTCCCGTGGGAGAACAATGTGACTTGTGGATATGTTCAGTTTATGCCTTTCACCCCATATTGCAATGCTGAAACTTTGTGAAAAGTAGAGAAATTTGCCAGGATTCTGTGAGATCTGGAAGTATAGTCTGTAGTGTTGTCTATAGCCACAGTCAGAGGCAGTGAATAGTCCATTTCAGTATAGCCTTTGATTTTAGATTCTTTAATCTTTTATATTTTCAAAACTAGGGGAAATTAGGGCTTGGTATGTTTCAAGCTGGAGTCCCATTAGTCAGTGACCCATTTCTAATGTTTTTCTTGCAATATGTATTTTTTTTTTATGTTGATAATTTTCTCTTCCTTTCTGGTAAACCAGTCATAAAATGGAATTTGGTGAATGTAGTTGTGCTGGGTTTGGACAAACGTATGAAGTCACTGTGTTTTGCACTGATGGAGGACAAGCAGATAATTAAATATGTCAAGTTACTGCTTGATGGGGAGGAAGTCTGCTGCCCACCTTGCCCACTGTGGTCAAGTTTTAGTAGGGGCACTGTGGGCATGGGAGACATTATTCCCAAAATTTTACTCTGTGGTTGTCGTCACACAGATGATATTTACCAGTTCATCACCCTAAACAAGAAATTTTAAATAATGATGACTTCATTAGAAGTTCGGACTTAACTCCAGTTTTAAAGAAGTGATCCAACTTTAATGCTAAGAAGCATGATCGTGTTAAAATACCCAATCTAAAAAGAACAGTGGCTTGGAAGTTTGATCTTTGCTTTAGAGTACAGTTTTCTTTATGCCAGACTTTATTATTGAAAATACTTTAAACTGCCTCAGTCTAAAGTACAGTCTTAATTCAATGTCTTGTGATTGCAAATGAAAGGTGCTTAAATATAGAGATGTATGTTACACTACATGGAAGTTTAATGTTGCAGTAGAGTTTTAACTCTGGTCTCATTTCATTCCTATTTTTACATTTTTTGAAAAAAGTTAACGGCTCTGGCAAAGCAATGATCAGTAGTGGCTTGGAAATGGGGGCACTTTTTATCCTTGAATTCACAGAAATTCAATATCCCAGCATGACTGTAATAGGTATTATAGTAAAGAACAGGCGGTATCTCACACAAAATGTGGTATCAAGATCTGGGTTCCTTGTAACAAAAGATGCCACTTCACTTTGTGCGA
This sequence comes from Passer montanus, assembly GCF_014805655.1. NCBI lineage: Eukaryota > Metazoa > Chordata > Aves > Passeriformes > Passeridae > Passer > Passer montanus. Next base: position 9,046,023 of record NW_024356504.1, on the reverse strand, counting down.
GTAGAGAGGGATCAAGCCATTCAGCTGTTTGTGTAACTCAGCTTCCTGTTTGATTTCATTGTAACAAACCTTCCTTTCTAAGTAAAAACAAGACCACTGCTACATGATGTAGTGTAGTGAAATACTGCATGGACTTTCAACTAGTTGTCACTGACAGATGGGATGATATTGACACATAATTCCATTCATTTCAGAGTCCTATAATTCAAGAATTTAAAGGAAAGAATTTGTAATCTATTTAGAATTACTTTTGGTTGTTTAAACAGGAGTTTCATTTCATCATTTTTAAGCTCTCCACTGAGACTAATCTTACACTGAGGGAATATAAATCATGAAAAACTTGACTGTAGTCAGTAAAATCATAACAGTGAGAAGAATCGGGTCTCTTGGTTATAAAAAAATTACATGAAAAGTTTTCTATGTATCTGGGATTTAGGGGAGCTTGGGGCAAAATATTTGGTTTTGTTTCAGGTGATTTTTCTGAGTGGGTCAGGTTTGAGTTGGTAATTCTTTTACAAATAAAATAGCATGATCACAGGACTGTTCGACTGTTACAAGGAACTCTGAAAAGGCCAAGATAGTGTTACATATTATGATCTGATTGTGCTGAGCATGCTGCAGCTCTGTGCGAGGCCTGTGAGATCTCCATAGTATTCTCCTACAACATACCACACTCTAACAGACAAATTACTATCAGCCGTGTTGCAGCTGAAGGCTCCAGCAGAGGAGTTGCTGATCTGCTATGTTGTCCAATGAATTTCCAGTGAAAAGAACCTGCTAGTGTTCTGTGGCTTTTGAACCAAAATCTGACTGGGCATATGCAGGAGAAAAATTAGCTTCTTTTTATTTTTAGTGTCTTCAGTGATACTAAAAGAGTATCACTAGATTACTGATCTCATCACACCTGGGATACATGCTTTGGGCTTACTAAATGGAAATCATATTTCCAGATCATTCATTTATCTTCCAAATGTATAAGTAAAATTCCTCATAAGAAAATATTTTTTAGGATGTCTCTTGAGAAAATAAACTGGTAATAAAGCCATGTGTCAAAGCAGTCATTACTGTTAAGAACTGCCTGGATGGCCAGGCTCAGAGAGTGGTGGAGAATGGTGCTGCATCCATATTTTCTGGTCACTAGTGGTGTCCCCCAGGGATAAGTGTTGGCCCAGGTAACCAGTGACGGAACAAGAGGTCGTAGTTTTAAGTTGTGCCAGCCAGGTTGACATTGGACATTAAGAAGAATTTCTCCACAACAAGGGTGATTAAACATTGGCATGGACTGCCCAGGGAGGTGGTAGGGTCACTGTCCCTGCAGGTATAAAGACTGAAAGTGGCACCCAGTGCTATGGTCTAGTTGACAAGGTGGTGCTCAGTCGTAGGTTGGACTCAATCTCAGTGGTCTTTTCCAACCTAGTTGATTCTGTGATTGTGTTTCTATCCTTATAGGAAAGGATAATCACCTTTCTAGGCTTGTGAGGCTGCATGGTTATGCAGGTAGATGCTTTTGGTGAGCCTGGTACTGTGCATTGCATTGCACGTGGTGGGACCCTGCAGAAGGCCCCAGGAGGAACCATCACCTCCCATCCAGTGGAAACCCGAAGGCCCCAGGAGGAACCATCACCTCCCATCCAGTGAGGTGAATTTTCACTTTCTGGAATTGAACAGGAGCCTTGCAGCTTCACTAGCCATTAGGGTGAGAAAGATTACCTCATTTTTAGACTTTCAGTTCTTTACCATGTAATTCAGTGTGAATTTAGAAAATCTAACTGTAAACATAAGTGACATCAGTTGCACTTCTCTTGGCCTTATGTAAATTTTTCAGCTGAGACTTGCAGTGATGATGTTTGCATTCTGAACTGATTCACCCATCAATGGTTTCTGTTAAATCTTTTGCTACTGTGTAATGGCATGATATGCAGCCTGAATTTTGCCAAAGTATCAGACCAACAAATCTGAAAAGAAATTGGCTGTTCATAAATCTTTCTTTACTGCACAGCTTCTTAATTGTTTTTTTCCCCTCCAACAGGCAAAGACACAAACAGTGGCAAGTGATAAATACAAGCTTTGATTTGTTAAACACATGTTAGCTCTATGTTTAGCCCTAGGCAGTGAATTTCATTATAGGCTGGTTTACTTCTGGATTGGTTATTGTGATTGCTTCCAATGCGAAAAGATTTGACCTGCAGCCATGACTGATTAGTATCAGAGGTGAGAGATAAAATAAGATGCAAGTAAACTGCAGAGATAAATTGCAATAGAGTTCTCCAGAGACAGCTCAGTACTTGTTCTATGTAAAACAAGTTGAAATTCAGCTTGTAATGACTGCATTGCAATAAAAATGGGTTGCAGAACTCTCTCATTGAAATATCAAAAATTGTAGTAGGAAATCCAAGAAATTTAATGATGTTGAATAATAAGTACATGATAATGCTGTGCCAAAACCCTGTAGGTTTTAATAGGGGTTCAATTTCTCCTCTTAACACGTAATGTCCACTGATCCAAGCTGCTGTTCACCTGCTCTTTGTCTTCATTTTCTATCCACAACATACAGGTTTGTTTGAACGCTTCTTTTAGTTGTATCTTTGAGGGTAGTTACGTTTTTTTGTCAGCATTTCACTGTCCTGTTGTTATTGTTTGAAAATTCTTTTAAGTGTTCCATATCACCCTTATTCTTTTGCCACAGTTATTAGTGCTCTGAATTAGCAGCATATCTCAGATGACTGATGTACATATATGCATATGCACATATAGTGTTGCTCCTAATTCATTACTCTTCTGTTTCTGAAAAAAACACACAACTTTTATAAGTAAACTTTGTTAGAGTAAGTACACCAAAAATAACTCTAATAATATTTTCTCAATGGCTTTTTTTTTTTCAAATTGCAGAAATTTTTAACTTTTTTCCTCACATCAGAAAATTTTAGATAATTTCTTTATTTCTGGGTATTTTGTAATAAAAAGGCTAAGACCATTAATTGTTTGCTTTTATAGAGCTGTGATTTAATCTGCTAGCTGTATGTTAACAATTTCTCGGTGTTTGCTGGTATTTAAAAATCTGAATTCTCTGTACGGAATTCCCCACCACTAGTAGTCATAGCTGGAGTAGTAATAGCTGGATTTCACATCTTTCTAGAAGACACTGCATGCTTTCACAAATTATTTTACTCATTCTTCATAGATACTGTGAAGAGATAATATACTACTAAAAGCAGTAACATAATTACTGTGATGTTGCAGAATGTTGCATGAGGTGTGTGGGATAGGTCAGAGAGTACAAATTAACTTCTTAAGTATTTTGTATGGGTTTGGATTTTTTTCCTATGTTCTAAATTTGAGTTGTAATTCTAGTGGATGTGATTAGCTGCTGAAAATCATATACGGCTCAGTAGAAGCCCAAACCATGGCATATGATATGCATGGTTGATGAATGCAATTGAGAAAACAAAACCAAAACATCTCTGACAAGTAAAGGGGACAAAATGAGGACAAAATGTTTGCAACCACATATGTGAAGATGTAGGTACTACAAGTTACTCATAGATACAGTTTGATAAATAGGTATTCCATTCACTAAATTATGAACTGGTTCTGAGGCATTTGGGTGGAAGAAAGATTGCCTTACATGACTTATTCATTAGCTCTGCTCATGACAATGATTGCATTACTTGGCTGTCCATCATTACTTCTCTCTACTCACTAGAAGTATTTTGTATTTCAGTTCTCTCATGGATAACCTCAGATGATTCTAATGATTAGGCTGAGTAAAGCAATAGCCAATACTAGCTTGTCACAGTGATTGTGAGTTTACGAAGCTCCCTTCTGACCCCAGGCTTGGGATAATCTTTCTTGAGGATCTTCCTTGCCTATGGAGAGAATTCCAGGAAGAAGTTGTTGTGCTCAAGTGTTGGCAGTACAGCAGCAAAATAATGCCACACCCGCACCTTCCTTTCTTATAACACCTTTCCCCTAAGGGAAGGTCAGAGTACCAAAATCACAGGAAATATTGTTACTGATGCCAGTGGGAAAAGAGGAGCTGCTTTCCTCTGTGTGGTCAGGCAGGCAACAAGCATATCTTAATTATAACACAACATGTATAAAAGAAGAGTTCTATGAATTCTAATATTCCTTTTCCTAAAAATACCTCAGTACCTGTTCTTTGTCCTTAAGGTTTGTCCTGCCTTGTGCATGTGAAAACATAGGCAATGAACAGTGTGAGAAGGCAAGAAGCACAACTGTGTAATTAGCAATTACTGCCTCTTGCTGGTCAGGTTGGTCTGCCCTACCAGGCTAAGTCTGACAGGGAGAATGCAGACATGACTTACAAGCTGAATAGCAGTAAGAATACCCATGAAGATTTGATCATCTTTAACATGTCCTTCTTCATCTGACTGTCTTACATGTTGTTGGGAATCAAATATAGATGATGCATGTGATTACCTAGTAGTAAAAAGTTGGAAAGCTGTGCCAGCTCTTTACCTTCAGTTGCAGCTGGTTTTTGTCCTAGGAAGAGCTTCTTCGATTCTTTGTCTGTGGCTTTGTGAATGTAGTGCTGTTCTTGAGACTCCCATCTCACCAATGTGCTTATGTTGCCTCCTGCACACACACACATGTTACATTCAAAATAGGGAAAAAATACTACATTGTTCCAGCCTCGTTTTGTAGTTCTGGGATTTGCAAACACCAAAAATGCCCTGCAGCAAAGTGGTGCAATTGTTTTTTCTACATTCTTTTAATGCTGTTCTTTACTGCATATTCTTAGTCACGATAAAGAGCATGACTATCAAATGAATAGCAGCAAGCTTGTCAGTTTTAAAGGACTTATTTGGAAAAAAAAAAACCAACAAGTAAGTTTGTTGCTGCTCAAAAAAAAGAAAAAAAGCTAATTTTAGTAGCAGCATAGATAGGTGGCGTTTCAAAAATTAAGAACATCTACTTGCTGTAGTTAAAAATTGGTAAAAAGGATATTTGTGGTACAAAAATCTTTGAGCTCTTGATTTGTTTTCAGAGACAGGTGAATATATATGGAGTTCAGGTCTGCGTACTGCCTCGCCTAATGTCCCAAAAGGGCGCAGGAACAAGATTCTAGTTTGGGCTAACCCTCATATTTTGCTCATCAGACTTTGAGACTAAGTGATGTAAATTTCTTTAATCTCTTTGTTGTCCATGTGCTTCCAATTAATATTTCATTCATAAAAACTGATAAATTGGAAGTTCTTAATCTCCTCATAAGGATTTGCCCCTTGCAATGGTATTCAGAACAGCTGTAAGTTCATGTCTGTAGTATATATCAGTTTTCTGACTGCATATCCAGGCTCACACTTAGTGCCTTTTGATCATTGATTTAGAGCCCAAGAAGGGTAAACTCCTCGGCTTCATATCCAAAGGAGCTTAACTGCTTTAGAAAAATGAAATTTTGCATGACCATATTTAGATACTCTTATTTGTAAACCATGGTCTTCTTAAAAACATTCCCTGGGAAGAACATAGTCATCAGACAGCCATAGGCAGACATGTCTCAGGGCATTGCAAATGAAGCAGGATTTTCATTATTGTCTTTCATCATCATAAGCAACTTACAAACTAAAACTTTCAAAATCAGATTGTCTGCATGGTAGTAGCATGCCACACAAGCTAATCATTGACACATATTGAAGAAAATCATTGTTAATTCACAGAACTCTCCTTCTTGTCCCACCCACAAAATAAATATGCACAGTCAGAAAGCATCTGCCAATTTTCTGCTTAAATTCTGTTACTTGTTTGTGGAATTGTAGTCACTTTTGGTGTGACTTGCAAGGGGGGAAAAAAAGAGAGAAAAAAAAAGAGGAACCAATCTAATTTTTATTTTTGAAAGAGATTATAACAGTAGGGCAGAAAATGGTGACCACGGTAGATTAAACCATGCAGAACTTCACATGTAGGGAAAATGTGTGACAGACATGGACAGACATCATGGAATTAAAACCAATCCAGAAGTGGAGTGGAGAGGCAATATGCCATCAAAGAAGAAAACCTGTGCAGACAAGCATGATAGAGGAAGAGGCAAATGAGATGAAAAACTAAAAAGATACTGTTCAATTTCAGTAAAAACAGAAGGCTTGGTAGCCTTGGCAAATGTCCTGCTGCTTTCTGTAGTATTTCTTTGCTCATATCTAGTTTTTCAGGGAAAAGTATTATTCTAGTTTAGAGCGTTTGAAAGGAGAATTACAATTCATTCTCTGTTTTAAAAGGAAAAATCTTTTTGAATGGCAATACTTACCAAAAAATTTGCTTTGCTGTACTGTCCATAGTATTGCATCACAGTTTGCAACACTTTATATCCTTATTTGCAACATCGTTTTTTTGTTTTGCTTAGGAAGCCTGTGCCTCTGAAAGGGTAGAGCATTAATTGGTCCAAAATCTTTGAAAATAAAGAGACCAGATGAAGTAAGGGAAATTTTTCCTTGTGTAATAACAACTTTTTCTTTAGTGATCCTTTTTCACGTTCTGTTCATGAACTTTGGAAGCTAACCAAACAAACAAACAAACAAAGACGTTACAAAGAATGTAAATATCTGTCGTCTCATCAGGAGAAGAGACAAGGTAAAACACAGTACTCCAGATAGTACAGTAAGTTACACAGTTAATTCAGCCTTAAAACAAGATTCCAGAAGTTAACTGAGACAGGAGGAATTGAGATTACCCCTGCTGGATTTCTAGGATTTACAGTCTTACATTCTGTATTTCACTATCACATCTATTGCAGGTGTACAACCACGATGTTTTTGTCTTTGCAGACAAGGACTGAAGATATTTTCAGTGTTACTTCATAATGTTATTTTTAATTCCTCTGTTTGTGCCCATCTCCATGTTCAGTGTTGGACCTAAGCAAAAGCTTTACATTTTTAAATTTAGTGATATGTAGTGTCAGGCCTAAATTCATTACTGTGTGACTTTATGACCTATGATTAAACCTATGACTTTATGACTCTAAACCTGTGAGCAGGGCTTGAGGGTTCTCATGGATGAAAAGCTGGACATCAGCCAGCAGTGTGAGCTTGCAGCCCAGAAGGCATGGCTCCATCAAAAGAGGAGTGGCCAGCAGGTCAAGGAAGGGGATTTTTCTCTTCTACTCTGCTCTCATGAGGCCCCACCTCGAGTCCTGTGTTCAGCTCTGGGGTCCTGAGCACAAGAAAGCCATGGACATGCTGGAGCGAGTCCATAGGTGGCTGTAAAGATGGTGAGAGGGCAGGAAAGCCTCTTCTGCTAAGAAAGTCTGGGAGAACTGGGGTTATTCATCCTGAAAAGAGAAGGCTTCAGGGAAGCCTCACTGCAGCCTTCCAGTACTTTAAGGGAGCTTGTGAAAAAGAGGGAGAGCAACTTTTTGCACAGGCTGATAGCAATAGGAGAAGGGGAAATCATTTTAAACTAAAAAAGGACAGATTTAGATTAGAAGTTAGGAAGTTCTTTACTCAGAGTATGGTGAGGCACTGAACAGTCTGCCCAGAGAAGTTTTGGGTGTCCCATCCATGGAAGTGTTCAAGATCAGGTTGCACAGGGCCCTGAGCAATCTGGTCTGATAGGTGACATCCCTGCCCATGGCCAAATATTGTAACTAGGTGATTTTTAAGATTCCTTTCAGCCCAAGCTTTCTATGATTCTATGGCTTTCTGCATCTTATCTATCTTTCCAAATGTAATAGAATGTTGGCAAGGGCTTTAAATGAAGTCACACTCTTCTAGAGCTTCTTGTGGTAGCTTCTTGACGTCTTATGATTATGCAGGGTCATCCAGAACACAGGATGTGGATGTGCCTTTCTTTCTGGACATAATTCTTCAAAAGTAACAGCTTTCAGCTCTATTGATAGTTGCTTCTGAGAGCCAGAACCAGATTTTTTATTTGAGTTGACAAGTTAGGATCAATATTTAAGGTCTGCCTTTACCAGTGGGTTATCAAGATCTTTTATCCCTTGTTGCTGAATGAGTGTATCCCAGATTGGTCTCTGGGTAAAGCCTTTAGCTAGTAAAGTAATATTACAAAAAAAAAATTACTGGGAAAAAACTTTCTTTGTGTTCTTTCTTTATGTTCTTTTAAAAAATAAAGTAAAATTAGTGGCAGATGACATACATATTCCCTCAATATTGTCAAATTCTGCAAATAAGAAATCCTAGGAATAAGAGCACCATTGTCTGCCTTTAGATTTGTAGTTGCTTTACTGTAGTCAGAAAAAGCCAAGCTCAGGAAGTACATATGCTCTGTAGGACAGCTGAGTTTAAGAGTAAAGGAGTTGTGTCCATCATGTGCTTTAGAAGCCATCTGAAAAATTGCAAGTGCTGGGTTGATGCAGGACGAATGTCTCTCTTGACCTCTGACAAGGTACAGCAGAGGAAGATGTCCCTCTGTCTGCAGAGGTTGCTTCAGTTCAGCATCAACTGAAAATGAGAAAGTCTAGAGGCTATGAGAGAAAGATTATTTCTCATGGACTGCACCCTTTATCCTGGTGGCTTTTGTTCAGGTTTGTGCTGCCCTGCCTTAGAATGATTCCTATCCTGGGACAAGTAGGAACAAAGAAATGGAGCTGGCTCTGCAAGCAGTGAGCAGGCCCTCTGTGCTAGGGGTGTTCTTCTCTGAAGAGGCCTCAGGGCAACTCTAAATCCGGCCTATTATGCTCAACATCATCCTGCATCTTCATGCTACACCATGAACAAGCGTGGCTGGTCTGTAAATCTAGCCCATTGTATCTGGATTACATTTGTTAAACTAATGCTTGGGGTTTTGTCTGGCTTTGTTCATACCAATACCGGAACATTGAGTAAGAACAGCAAATCAGAAACAAAAAACACCAGTGTTTTAAAATATTGCTCCCACAGATTTGAGCCCCAAGTGTGTTTTATATAAACATTTTGAATTGTGGCTGGATTTTTGACCAGATTATTTTCCCTGAAGGATCTTGTGAAACAAAAACAAACTGAACAAAACAAGTTTTGGAGGGATGGGCCTGTGCTTGTTTTCATGTAAGCTGATGACAAAGCTCAGAGCAGGAAGGCAGCAGTGTGCTGGAGTCTGGTGTACATTGTGTTCTGCATATTCCCAGCTGACTTGCCAGGAGTGATCTAGAACTGAGACAAGAATCCATTTTCACTAGGGCACAGGAAAAGTCATCATTAATCTAAAACAATTTGGCGTTTTTAAAACAATAGACTTGACATGATATCCTGCTTGTGCCTTCTTCTCACGTGACCGCATGGCCTATGATAGGTTAAGGAGGTGAGTGCATTTGAGATCTATCCTGTCTCTTGTATGGCCCATGCAAGTAGTTTGTGTTCTATCACTGTGCCCTCTGTGCTTCAGTGTGAGTATATAATTTCACAAAGGAGATGAGGAAGTGGTTGGCTTTAGCATGAAGCTGTTTCCAGTGGAATTCCAAGGTTATATTTGTGTTAATGTGCCATGCATCATGGGATTGCTGTGATGGAGGCAGAAGGTTTCCACATCCTAGTGATGAAAAAAAATTGAAGATGAGGAACCTTTTGCTTGTAATAACTGTTTGAATTTATTTTAATGGGGTCACTTCTATGAAATACTGTATTGCAGTTTCTGTAGATGCTATATCATTGAGCAAAGTAAGTCTGCTGCCTGAAGCAGAGGTGAAAGTGGAGTCCCACTGTGTAGTGTTGTGCTTAAGTTTCAAGAGAGGAGACTGGGTAAAAGTGGTTCAGATTGTTAATGGTATTGCTTGTCAGACTTTTTATTTAGCTTTCAGTTTGAAAGAGCTACTGCTTTATTTCTAAACCTTCACATTTGCATCCCTTTGATATGAAATACTTGTGAACTAACTAGAGAACAGAGCTGTGAGTTCAGTAGCCAAGAGATCCTTTATTTATTAACATAGAATTTCACAGGCTTGTGTGCATCATCTCCTTGTTCTGTGTACAACAAATGCAGCAGTCAGAAGCAGAGGTTCATCACAAAGGTCCCAGCACTTCAGGGTGTGGCAGTGGTTACCCACACATCTTCTTTAGTGTTATTACAATCATTGCCTAAGACCATTCAAATTCAAAAAAAAAAGATTGACATCTGAATTCTAAGGTAACTGCTTAGAATTAGATGTTTGTAGTACAGCTTGAAAAGTAAATGGGTTGAACAGTATAGACAATATAGCATGGCTGTGAACAGACTTTCGTGTTTTATAAGTTTCTTGTTTAAGACAAAGATAATATATATCTGTGTTGTGAAGCAGTAATGAGCAGTAATTATGATTTAAGTACATAAAGCATTTAAACTGCAATAACTAACTGCTGCATTGTCCCCTACAGTGTCATTAAGACACTTAAAGGGGAAATTTAAATTACTTCTAAGACATTCTGTTACCTAGTTACTCTAAACACAGTTGGGGATATACAGTTGCTGCTTCAATTACTAACACCTTACTAATTATGCCTTTGCATGTTTTCAACTGTGGGAAAACATTTTAATTTAGTTGTGTAGAAATTTCAAAATAATATTTGTGGTGCTTATCAGACTCCCGCAAATTTAAGAACTCTGATGTGCCTTCTTTTTGCTGTACATATATGACTATGGCCTACAGATTAATGTGAACAATGTATTTTTAGTGTAGTCTTCTGCAAGATGGCATTTGAAAAAAGAAGTCTGCACTGAATTTTCAAGTTAGGTTGTTTCTGCAGTTAGAATACTTTGAAACTGTAACTGTACTGCAGATGTACGACAACAAATTTCCTTTCTGGAAAGACATGCATCATAGGAAAGAAGTTCTTAAAGCAGTTTGCCAAATGGATTGAGTTGTTCTGGTCAAAAAAACAACAGTATTTCTGGCTGAGGACTTCTGCCAATCTAGATGATGTCAAGAAATAAATGCATTGGTAGTATTTGCTGGTATAGACTATTCCTTGAACTAGACAACTAGGCTGTTGTTCACAGCAAGGGCCTTTTTTTTTCTTTTTTTTTTTTTTTTCTTTCACTGCCTTTATTGTTATGGACCTTCTGCTTGGTGTGCACCCAGGGAAATCATGGTTTATACACAACTGTTGGACCATATTATTGAGGAGCTCAGACTCAGGTTTTCATTTTGAGTGGACCTTGCCAAGCATGGCCTCGTGATTCAATTTAAAGAGATGTGATGTGTGCTCTTAGATGCACTTGAATAAACACCAGTATTTTGTCCTGTAGATTCCTAAAATAACCAAAATAAAAGTAAAGTTCTAAATTCATCAGGCTGTCAGGTTTCTGGCCTGTACTTAGAGTTCAGTCAAGACAGTGGAGAAGGTCCCAGAGGATTTTGGATAAGATCAGAAAAAATAAAAATAAGAGGAACTAAATGGACCCTGTTGTGCCCAATTTCCCCAAAAATGCCTTTTCTGATACTGAGGAGCAATTTTTAAATTTTTAACCAATTTTCATGTGGTATTTCTCAACAGACACAGACATTTCAAGGCTGAAATGTTGGGAATGGGTACCTTACACAGGCATTCACACATGCTCTGGAGCAGGCAATGTGGTTGCGGCTGCACAGCGTCCTCCCTCCACCTCTCAGAGCGTGGTAGTTCTGAGTAAGGTCTGGTTTCCACAACTACATTTGCTTAATTTATCCTGAAAACTCTCAGCATACATTTAAGCAGTATAATGTAGGTAGAGAAATTTGACAGGGCTAGCTAAAAATATTATATATTATAGGAAGAGCAAATGTGAAATGATTGGCTAGACTTTTGTTTTCAGACTAATATATTCATTAACCATATTCATTCAACACTAAATCCAAATGCTTCTCATATCATCAGAGATCATGTACAGTGTGAGCAGAGGCCAGTCTCATGTATCCTCTCTCTCTTTTTTTGTACTGGTAAGTCCCATAAGTTTCTCCTTTCTGCTTAACCATAGCGTTCAGACAAATGGAAATGCACGCAAATGCAAGTCTATTCATCAGCAGTGTGCTATGGTGTTGGAAAAACAATAGATAAGATAACAGGATATTCTGTAAATTTGAAAATAAATCACTGTGTTTTTCATATTTTACATTGAAGGTGAGTTTTAAAAAAAAACAATCATGTTCTTCTAAGGCAGTGCATCTGGAATTAGCTCAACCTGTGAAAACATTCTTTTCTGTACAGAAATTAAGTTCATTGATCCCTTTTAAGTGCATGTTCTTTAATGGCCTTTCACTACTTTTAATGTCAATTTTAGGCACAGCTGAAGCTAAACAACTGCAATTTATGTGGCCATTATATAATTCATCCTGATTGATCAGCTTAATATCTGATTTTTCAAGATTTCCTCACAATTCTGGAATTTCAGCAATGCAGATATTTTCCTTTTGCCCAAGGCAATAATAGATGTGGTGTGCAAACACTGCTTTAAAGAGGGTGTCTGTCTGCTGATTTACATATTTTAAAAGTATTAAGATCAAAAGTAATGAGAATTTAATCCATATGGCATGTAAAAGATAAATAGGAATATTAATACTGTATCAAATACTAATTAAAGGAAACACCAGTCCTATTTTTAAAATCTTGCATGCAGATGAAAAAGAAGTCATTGCAAAGTTAAGATCTGATTCTTAAAGAAATTAATAATTTTTTCAAGCCCAGATTCTAACTGAGACTGGGTTCATATGCTGGGCCAAATTCTGTTCACATAATACTTCACAGTGTCACTGGAGTACCCCTTTCTTTCGAAGTACCTCAGGTGGTTCTAAAACTGAAAACTGCCATCAGCTTTACTACCAGCTTTTAATATGGAAATTCCCTTCCATTATCCAAGAATCTGAAATACCAGTGTTTTCTAACACCTAAGCATACATGTCTAGGCTCTAAAAATAGCTGATTCATGGCAACCCTGTTGGATTTTGATCAAGTCCTGTGTGCAGACTGTAGCAGTGGCTGAAGAAAATCTTGTCATCTCCTTCGGAGAAAATCTTAGACAAGAGTGGTCAAAATGAGCCGTAAGTTTTCTATGTCTTTGGGCTAGACTAAACTTCTGTCTTTCACTGTTGTGGAATTTGTAGGTGAAAGTACCTTGGGATGTGTTCTCCTGGCACAGTAACAAGTACTCAGAAAAACTGGCACTGGTTGCACTAGAGTTAGAAGCTTTAGTGCAGTGCCAACCTAACACTCCACACAGTCAAATCAGCCATAGCTAGACATGTGTGTATCGTGGGGATACATTTAGAGCTTCATTATTTCTAAGACTTCTAGAGACTTCTAAGAGTTCTAGAGCTTCATTATTTCTAAAACTTTCTAGAGACCTTCAGATCTCTATTAAGTCTTCGTTAGAAATACTAAAAGGTAGAGTATACTTTTAACAGAGGAGTTAGCTTGCAGTGCAAAGTTTCCTTTGAAATACGAGAAAAATAAACAGAGTTTATAACAAGTTTTGCTGGTACTGCAGAGTCTTGTAAATGAAAGAATAAATTTATCATTTGCTGTAGCAGGCTGAAAAAGACCTGTGAATAGAGTAATTTTTCTTCATTTGTGCCTTGAAGAATACGTGTACACCAAAGCTGTCTGAGACACAGCTGACCCTGCCGGAGTGGAGAGAAAAGTCTGAAATATTAAATCTTGCTTAGTCTTATGTATTACTCAAACTCTAATTCTTTCCTGTAGATCTATGGTTCCTATATGTTTCTATACAGCTACAGCAAGTAGTTATGTATCACTATAGAGTAAATCTTGCCCTCCACATTTCATGTGAGAAAATGGCCTATGATCAGAGGATTATTTTCTGCTTAGAGGTGGCAGTGATTCTACTGTAGAAGGCAGTAAGACACTCTGCAGATTGCATAAACCTCTGGTGTTGCTGCTGTGTTCCCTTCAGCCAGATCAGAGTGGTCAGGACAAAGTTGTTTTGTCAGTGGATCAACAAATTACAATTCTTCTGCAACCTTCCATCCACTCTGAAAGTGCTACACCATTCTAAAGAAAATGGTACAGCCACACAAAAAGCATGTACCAGTTGTTCCATGTATGCATGGAGCAAAATTGTCCAGGAACTGTCCTCTTCATCCAAGAGGCAATTTGATGTAGAAGGAAAAATGCAGTCAACTAGAGAAAGGATGTGAAGGAGAGTGCTGTAAAACATTCCCAGCTGCATGTGTGTAAGCCAGTTTAGCCAATCCCACACATGATAAGTGGGGATATAGAGCCATCTGCTTCTTGTCCTCTTCCAGGTGATATTAGGTAGATGCAGTAATTGCACACTGTGCCCCTTCTTTGCAGCCAGTCTAAGGATGATTTCACAAAGGTACCAGCCTGGATACATCTAGAAGAAGCTGAGCTTTGTCCTGGGTGAGTTAATGCTTTTTTTCCTCAGTTACAATTTCAAATATCTGGCAAGAGTGCATTGGCTCTGTGCCTTCTGAGTCATGGTCTCCCTGGGAAGGAAGGATGTGGTTAAGCTCACTGAAGTTGTTTTGTGGCCTGCTGAATGGCTACAGGGCCTTGTATCCCAGGTGTGGGGTTTTTTCCTGTTCACTTTCCTGCAGAATAGCCCAGGTACTGTTTTAATGGTTGATGTGTATTTTGTAAAAGACCTTTTAAATATTGAATACATTTTCATTTTCCAGCTGGAAAATTAAAACATAGCAGTATATCATCACATGGTTCATTCAGTCTTGAAGCAATTTTGAAATATTAACCGAAAAAAATCTGCCTTGGAGCATTTTTTACATCAAACATTCCTTGAAAATATTTTCCTGAAACTCTTTAAGTATTTCCAAATATTAAAGAATAGAAATGACTTTCTGAGTATTGGTGATGGGTTAATGCAGATAGTGTCAAGTTCACATGTCCAAAAAAAAAAAAAGTAAGCATTACAGTGGGGGAGAGTGACCAGCATCACTTGTCACTGGCACAGGCTGACACATTGCTGATGCCAGTTCACATTCTGGCAGAGGTGTTGTAGATACCAAATAAACAGGTAAGCATTTTTACAAGCAGAGACAAGAACCAAAGAGAAGTAAGCAAGTGACACAATGAGTAGTTTAGGAAATAAATATACAGATATACAGATAGGTATTTTCTTCCCTCCCCATAACATTCCCTCCTCAGCCCCATCTTGGTTTAGATTTTGAAATGGTTTCTAGTAGCCATGCCTTCATTGCCCTTTTGAGAGCTGGGGAAGAGCAAATGATGGTGGTTGGAAGAGGGATAATAATCTTTTCCTTCAAAACAGGATGATTTCCCAAAGAGGGAAGATTTTTCATTCCTGTAGTGTAGTACCTGTGGATATATTTAGAATGTACTGTTGGCTCTGTGTCTATCAGATAATAAAACTCATCTTGGATCAGCATTAAGGTTAGCTTAGGGACCTCTAGAAATTTTCTGGGCAGAAGTTTATTCTTGGAATTTATTGTGGTTCTGAACCTAAATGCTTTCTTTACATCCTTCCTTGACTTTTGTAGTTTTTGTCTGGATAATTCTTAGCCCTGTCCTTTAGCTGGAGAAGCAAAGTACTTCCTAATCCCTGCCTATGGATTTAAAAGGTCCCTGCTTATTTCAGGGGGCAACTCAGAAATCTGAAGCCCTTATCCTCATCATATACTCCTCTGTATTTATGATCACTTTATATCTGTAGTCCAGAAAAAAAAAATGTTCTGGTGGACTTCTACTTGGAGGTGAGCCCAGTGAGTAGAGCTGGATTGAAAAGATGCTAATCCTAGAGCACACACTACTTCCCTAGGATGGTGCCTGTGTTGCCTTCGGGCTTGTGGTTTCCAATCTAATTGCTAGACAGGGACAGTCTCCCAACAGCTCAAACACTGCAGTAGAAATTCCTTCTGTGAGCCTGGGCTGTGTAACACCTCGTGTTTACAGGTCTGAATGCTAGGCTCTGGTATTCACTGTGAATCAGTGCCATTGGGACAGCACTGCTGAGCTGGGCAGCTGGGTCACTAACGTAGCAAAGCAGCATCTCAGTCAACTCAGATAATACTCAAGAGCAAAAACTCATTCAAACTTACTTGACAGCCATTTTTTCCATTCTTGGCCAGATATTTTGCAGGACAGACTGAAACACTGCAGTAGAAATTCCTTCTGTGAGCCTGGGCTGTGTAACACCTCGTGTTTACAGGTCTGAATGCTAGGCTCTGGTATTCACTGTGAATCAGTGCCATTGGGACAGCACTGCTGAGCTGGGCAGCTGGGTCACTAACGTAGCAAAGCAGCATCTCAGTCAACTCAGATAATACTCAAGAGCAAAAACTCATTCAAACTTACTTGACACAGCCATTTTTTCCATTCTCGGCCAGATATTTTGCAAGACAGACTATCATTTTATTGGCCATTTTTGCACCTTTCCTGAAACCTGGGTTCTCAGTACAGACACGTGTGGGTTTTTCTGCCTTTAAGAAAAAAAGTTTCCAGAAGCCTCTGACCACTAACTGGCAGCTGTGTGTGTGATGTGAGTATTACTGATCATTTGTAGAAGTCAATGAGTGCAAACTGTATTCTGAGACACTTTAAATGAATCTCTGCTCATAAAAGAGGTTTTGAATATTGAAGTGTTCCTGTGGTTCAGGTGGTATCCTGCTACATGGACAGGATATTGTAGCTGGTGCCTGATGCTGAAAGATGTCTTTCCTAGGTGTCACATGCTGCCAGTTACAGAGCAGCTCAGAGAAGCAGCCTGCAATTTCTTCAGCCTCCTCATCTTCTGCTTAGGCACTGCAGGATGCCTCTGTGTATGTTTAGATTTATTGGTTTGTGGAGGAGGTAATGCTTAATTCAGCATGCCCAGAGAAGATGTGGATGCCCCATCCCTGGAACTGATCAAGGCCAGGTTGGATGAGCCTTTGAGCAGCCTTATGTAGCAGAAGATGTCTCTGCCCATGGCAGAGGGGTTGGAACTCAGTCTTCAAGGTCACTTCCAACCCTAATCATGCTGTGATTGCCTAGAAACTTCCCTTAATGCAAGCTTTGACTTACAAAGTGAAGAACAAAGGTATCTTTGAGGAATGCAGGAAATAATAAACCTGTGCTTTATTTAATCATAGTTAAAGGAAAATTAAATGAAAAATTGTGATTTGATTTCAGCATATTGCCTAGTTCCCCTGGCCAACCAAATCAGGGACAAAGGTTTTTCTGCCTTTATTCTCATTTCACAGCAGGACATCAGCTAAATGAAGTTTTTTTTTTAGTGACTTGATTGATCATTTCATGTCTGTTACAATTTTTTATCTTTCTCTGATACCAGTCATGAATATACCTTTTGAATACCCCTCTCTGTTGATGGACTTCATCTGAACTGAAAAATCTAGGCATCATATCATAGTCATTTTTCAGTTCAAATGCCAGTTGCTGCAGTGATACTCCCTCCAATGTTCACAGGCAATTCCTGTTACTACCACCACAATTGGGTTAAACACAAAAACAAAAGGCAAAAATATCTTTTCTTAGCAGGCTAACACAAATTTTAAAGGCATATAAGCAAGAATACTAATGCATAACATTTAATAACATATGATTTCAGAACTTTTTGTATACAAACAATGAATACAGCTATTTACTAGCACCTGAAGCAAACTAGAGATGGCAAAAATAAATCAATTTAGTAAACAGCCTAAATGGCCTTTAAAATGGGCATTGAGCTTCACTTTTATGACTTTAGCATATTCCATCTTTGGAGCACCTGAAGTTTGGAACAACCCAAAGATTCCTATTGTAAGAATAAGGGTTGTGAGAAAAGTTTTCCTTTCATGTGCAAACAGAGGTGTTGCAGTGTGAAGTTACACCCATATGGGTCAGCTATGAAAGCTGCAAGTGGGTACCTTAGCTTTAGGCAGCCTGGCTTTCCAGAGCTGTGAGCAGTCAACAGAACTGTGACTGCTCAACTACCTCCAGTAAGTTGTTCACCTAGGCAGTTACCTGCTGAGAAAATTCCAACAATAATTGTTATATCACAGTTTAATTCAGAGCATTTGGAAATGAGATGCTTTCATTGCTGGATAGTTGTTTAACCAGTTGTGTTATGGACACTTACAAAATATATTCGCTAAGAGGATAAAACCTGTTGCCAGATTTTGCAGGCTTTTTTCTCTTTCACTCCCTCATCCAGGGAATGGTGAACATTGTAGGACCAGGAAATATGAAATCCTGTATCTCAAAAACCCAAGGGCTGTAAAGGGATCACCAAACAATGCTCGGAGCATAATTGCCCTAAGGATGCCTTATCAGCACCAACATGCAGCTTGCTATATATAAAACTTCTAAAGCAACTCCAGCTATATTGCTGTCCTAGTATGATTCAGAAAGCTGAGCACATGCCTTCCTGTCCATGGAGCACACTACAGAGAAAGCATGCCCTCAGCAGACTCAACCAAGTCAAAGAGATGAGGATGACCCTATACGTCAGGAATTTAATTACCTAGAAAAGGATCAAAAACCATCATTGGTGCTGCTTCAAGCCATGGGTAAAATGGCAACTGCAGTGAAGCTGCTTCATAGTCTTCTCCAGTCCGTGTATGGAGGGAAGATTCTAGTCCTTCCAACATTCCTCTCAAGTGAATCTCAATTACTTGGAATTTGTTCAGGAGAAGGGTGAATTTTACCCTGAAGGAATTAGGAAGCATTATAGATTCAACATATGGGACCATATGTCATTTGTATTGTTTCCAAATGTTTCTTTTTGAGCTTTTCCCCTCCATTGCAAACAGATTATTTCACCACGCATTGTCTAGAGAAGGGGGTTTCATATTCCCATTTCTTTCATTTAGCCACTATTAAATCTATATCAGTTTCATAATACTGTTTTTCAACATTATTTCATCCTTTGTCTCAAACATGTACTCCATAAGCATAGTCTGAGGCAAGTGCTTTTAATATGTTTTTCAGGCACTGGCTAAGTCAATGGCAGAAATAGAGAACACAAGCAGAGATGGTCCTAAACCAAAATATTCCATTTGTTTATAAGGCTGTTCAAAATCTTACCAAGCCTTTTGCTTGACCCTTAATAGAGGGAAACCAGCAGTGATGTTTGATTGTGAGTCTAATTAAACTAAAATTGGAGATGTGTGGATTCTACCCTCTCTTTGCTATGCAGATCAATATTCTCATGTAATGTAAATTGAGCTGGTCTTTGTCTCCCTCTTTTCCTGTTATTTTCTACTCCAGCCTTGGAGAAGAGCTCTGGTGTCCAGTGACATCTGTTCTAAATCGTGTTTTAGAAAAAATGTAAATACAGAAAACTTGAGGTCAGACCCAGACAAAGCACTGGGCTAGCTCCCAAAGCCTCTCTACATCTGGGTTTGTTTGATGTCAGGAAGGCTGTCCACAGAGTCTTCAGTGATGGTAGCAAAAGCCCCTTCATTTAAGGCTTTCCATGGATTTTTGCACAGGTATTGTAAATATTAAAACCTTTTGCTGAGCTCCATAGCCATAAAAATCTGTGGCTGGCTGGGTGCTGGCATCTTCTGAAAATGAGAATGTTCTGAAGTGCACAGATTTTTCATCCTGTCCAAATCAGTGGAGATGGTCTTCTGTGACCTTCTCCAGCCTCAGGCACTCTCATACTTGTCATGTTTTTTGTAATTTGTTTTTGTTTGTATCTAATTCTGGTAGTGTTTAGTTGGCTGTCTGCACAGGCCTGCATAGTTCCCAGACCTTTACTTTATCAGAATTGATAGATTTAAAAGATGCAAAGTTTTGCTGGGCTGTGATAACTTCATGTTGGACTACATGAGGGCAACATTGCATTAGCAAGTGCTGAAGGTCACATTCATAAAAGAGTTCAAGTGACTTAGTCTGTTGCATTGTACAGAGCAGACATCAGCAGACCTTAAATTCATGGGTGTGTTAGAAAATTGCCCTAGGTAGGGGATAGTAAACTTCTTGGTCTCTGTAAACTTGATAGAGTTGCTTTTTGTTTTCTTATTCTAAGGCCTTTTGGCACTCTTCTGGGCATTATTGTTTCCCTAAGATCAATAACTGTGAAAATTGAGCTCTGTTGGAAAAGCCACAGAGAAGCAGAGACTTCTTAACTAGAAAACAGCTTTACAATGTGGTACAATGTGGAGTTGGCATACATTTTACATTTTTATCGAGTGTGTATTTACCAATTAGTCAGCAGCCTGAGCCAGTGGATTTAATGAACTTTGTGTGATTTATGCATAGCTTTTATTAATTGTGCCAATAGGGATAAACAGTGGATACAAATAGATGCAGATGTCTCACTTCTTTCTCCTTTAAGTAATACTATTTCTTGTAATTGCACTACTTTATTTTTTTATCTACTCTGTGCGTTAGAAAGTGATAATTTCTTACCTTCCATACTACTGTCCTTCCAAAGGTAAAGCTCAAAACTTTCACCAACCCATATTCTCACTGGTCTGGGATATGCCCAAGGCCAATACAGAAGTTCAGAGAAGAAAGCATTTGCTTCTTCTCCACTCTCTCCCATCAGTGGAATTTATATTAAATAGTAAGTAGGCCACAGAAGCAGAGAGCATGTGAATGACTTGAGATCCTGGTAATTTGAGCAGTCAGAGAAAAAGGGGGCCAGCACCTGGCTTTCAATCTCTGTTTGAATGAATATTTAACTACTTTATGTAAAGTGGGACACTTTCAACAAATGAGGCTGAGAGAAACCTACCTAAGAATATTTTCTAACCCAGCAGTTAGGCTGCTCTCCTGAGAAGCATGATGTTTGGGTTCAGGTCCCTGTACCAAATCACTTTAAGGAGGTGCTTGAAGCTACATCTTTCACAATCTAAGAACATGGCCTAATCACTGAGTTTTTGGATATCAGGGGTGGCAGCACTACCTCCTCTGTTTTGGGAAAGGAGTCCCCTTGTGACAAAATCAAAATGTTTTGTTTTTTGAGATGCCAGAATGAATTCTTTCAACATCTCTGAAGTTTTTTCATGTTATTTCAGCTGAAACTGTTAGTTAATATGACCTGAATTCTCAAAAAAAAAGTTTCTGTTGCCCTAAAATTCCAGTGTTAGTGAGGGAACAAATTAATAAAAAAGAAGATGCATTAACTTCTAACTCAGGTTAGACACTCTACAGTTGTCTGGTCGTGGCACTTCCTGAATAGGGCCCATCAATGGCTGTGCTTTATGGTTTTTATTGGGATGCTTCCCTTCCACATAAGTGGAAGTTCCTCCTCTTTAGAAGTGAGGAGGACTGTGAGTCCTCCTTGAGCATCCAGAATGGAAAAAAAGATTTAAATTATCCTGCTGCAGAATGCTAATGGCCAAAATGTAGGAACACCTTTCAGAAATCTTTAGGTATTTTCATCCATTAAATGCCATTTGGAACTTACACAGCTAAATACTAGGCTATTTTAAAAGATAAAACTCATTATGCACATTGACAAGCGTAGTGAGATCATGTTATTGACTTTGTGTGCTACTTCAATAGTTTCTTATCTTCAAATGCCACCTTTTGATACCATTAAAAAAAAAAAAAACCAAACCAAAAAAACAGAATGCAAAATATAGTCAGTTTTTGTGACGTCATTGACTTTTTCCTTTCATTGATGGTGGAAAATAAGTACATTTTTCTGATGTTCTACATTAAATTGCCAAAGTTCTATGTTTATTAGATATTAGAAATATGTTTGGGTGCCATTGTAGTTACACTATGGCAGCAGCAGAGTAACTCTTATTCACAGGTTTGCTATAAATTCTTTAAAATTATAAGAAAAACTCAATTGCTGGCAAGATTTTTGGTTTTGTCCTTTCGTTTCTATATGAAGGACAAACTTTGTCACCTCTGTAGTGGTGTGATACATGATAGGACATGAAATATTTGCTTCTGGATATTTTCATTACAGAAACAAAACTAGAAAAGGTAATCAGCTGTGCTCTCTCAGCTCCATGGTCCCCTTGGACCCTCTCTTACCTTGGTGTTTCACTGAAGTCTGACGAGCTCAGCCTTCTTTTGGTGAGCCCAGGTTCCCAGCTAGTGTTTGGACACTCAAGTCTTTCCTGAACAGTGGCACAATTCATGGTAGGAATTACTCTCTCTCTCTGTGCATTGAGCTGCAGTGAAATAAGTAATGATAATGTTTAGAATGTCATCATTAGACATCTGAATTTAATACTTCAGCAGAGATAACTGGGAAATTCATCCCTCACATTCTGTGTGTGTTCAAATGGTTATCCTAGTCCTGGCTGTCTGCAGCCTTGGAGGAAAGAGAGAGGACAATGTAATGAAGACATTGGCCTTTTGCTGGCACTGTCAGATGGTGCAGGCACCTCCTCCTCACAGGCCACACAGCAGCTGTGTAGCCAGCCTGCCTGCATCCTACTCTGCCAGGGTTTATGTTGAAACCTAGTAACTCTGAAAAATAAGTACACAAAGCATGTAAAGCTAAGACTTCATATGCCAGAACAGCTACCTGATGTATTTTGTATCTCTGCACAAACTTTCCAGATCAAGTCCTAATAGCAGAGATTGAATTGCAGAATGCAAAAAAAAAGTACAATAAGTATAGTAAACCTCTCCTATGTATTTTACAAATAAAAAGGATTTATGGCTATGTATAAATAATATTTTGAACAATGCTAAAAAATGGTGAAAGAACAGTAATTTGTTTTGGAAAAACATGTGTTATTGGTTGAGAGTAAGAAAAAGGAATAAATCACTAAAAAGAATATATTTTAAGGAATATTTGTGCCATCTCATAAGACCTCACATGATCCATCATTGTGCAATGGGATAATGCATTGACTTCATGTAGACTGCTGGCATGAATGAGTGTTTGCAGCAAAAACTGAAAAGCTTGTTTTCCTGTATGTGGTGTTATAGATAGTTTTTTTCTATTAGTTTCCATCTTCAGAGTAGAAAAAATATCTCTGGGACCTCTATTTTTTTGTCTGCATTTTGAAGTTACTAATAATGCAAAATGACCTAATCAAAAATCAAATGTATGACAAGAGGGAGATAATTTTCTACTGCTCTACCTTGTGAAAACAAACAATGAATTGGAACTTAGTGTTCACAATAAAACTCATAGTTTTATTTGTCTTTTTGAAGTAATTTATGTGGTTTGCACATTATTTTAAAACATAAATTTTACTGATTATCTTCAATTTGCTTTTGTCCATCCAACAGTCCCATATTCATTTAATTTAGACAATGATGAGCAGCTACACTTGATTCATACTCTCCATGAAAGCACAAGTTATTCTTACAATTGTTATATTGAAGAACCTAGCATAAGGATTTTTCATCAAAGGTTAGCCTTAAGTACTCTTACATATTATTGTGGGTTGCTAGAAAGTATATGGCTCTCAGTTATCTCTGACTTATAACTGCTGCATGAGTTAATTTGAGTATTGTGTAGATCGACTGAGTGATGAAATTTAAAAATTTAATGTGTCTTCTACGAGTGAAGAGAAATGCATACGTCTCTCTGCCCATAGCCTTTTACTTCACAGTGCTCTTTAATAATGGGAATAATTAAGCCAGTCCTTTCTAAAGACTGGATTTAAAATTCTGTCTCACATTTTTGTTTTAATCTTACTTCTCTAAGCCATGTTAATATCAAGGTGTTTTTTCCATACTTTCCAATTTTTCCCTTGTATTCATATGCCAAATGTTGGGGCTGGCTCCAGAGGAACTCATTCTAGTGGGGAAGGTGTGCACCTATGTTAGTGTTTTCAGGATATGAGCCTTCCTGCTGGGCCAGGGTATTGTCATCACTGTTATGGCATTACTTCAGTAGAAGACTTTGATGACTGTGTTCACAGCGGTAAAGCTGATTTTTAGGTTTTGTCTCCATGGGAAAGTTAGTAAAGTGTAAGGCTAATATAAATTTATGATATAGCAACTCAACGCGTGCCAGTGCTTCGCAAAGCTGTTCAGGCTAGATGTGAATCAGACCCCCAGGCAGTATAGCTGGATGAGTGCAGTGCCGTGCCTAAGCTAATTAGTCCTACTGAGAAGCAGGATATGTTATGGAAGAGAGTTATGTTAATATGGCCATACTTCCTGGCTATTCAAAAGAGAGAAATCAGAAGTGGCATTCTGTGGCAATAGGTACACTTGCAATGCACTGGTTTGTTCATGTTGTAATTCTGTGGGGTCCTTGTAGGTCATTCACACAAGGAATAAGTGCACAGTAATTAATAAAGTGTTAATTCACAAACTTTGCATACTCTGCAATACCCACAGACCCAAGTACAGAATCAGGACACAAACAGATTTTGATGTTATATCACAAACTACTCTATAGGGATGTGCTATTCAATAGCAGCCAAGAATCTAGTATAGACTTGTAAGAAGGGGGTTGAGAAAAAAAAATCAGATATCTGTAGTAATTAGGAGGTAAAATAATATCCAAATCAACTCCACAAAAAAAAATTCCAGAAGTCACTTAACCTGTATTTTCTGGAGTGACAAGAAATTACGTGTACCTACAATAACACACCTGGAGCCTTATTTTCTAGAAGGGCTGAGCTGTAATGGTTTAAAAATCTGCCTTTCAAGTGCCTCAGCTTGAGCCTTGAAATCAATGCTCATTTTTCTAAAAAAGAGGAATAAAATGTCATCAAAGTCACTTGAATTAGTCACATATTTATGAGAGAAATAAAGACTCTAATTCCATAGCATTTACCATTTTTAAAAAGTACACTCAAGTACAAAGATTGTCTTCATAGGAGAATATAATACAATGAGCTGATATATTAATGCAAGCTGTGCCCTGTCAAGAACAGTGTTTTCAGAACAAAACAACATACTGTCATGTGAGCAGGTCACTATAATACCAGCAGGTCAACTTACTTTGTTTGTATATGTGCACATATATGTACACCTTCCTCTGGCTGCCTGAGCTGAAATCTTCACCAATATTTTATTTAGAAGCATGTAGGAAAGACTGGATGAAAATTACACATATTCTGTTTGCTTTGCACTTTCCAAACTCTTACTACAGGTAGTGTTGCTAAGTACCACGAAATACACAAATTTGCTATATTATTACTGAGATCCCAGGGTCGGAATTCTTTGCAGACCTCCCTCACTCTTCTTTAAATATCTCTTCTACATTTTCTGAATTTACTTTGGTATTACTGGACACTCCCCTCTGCTACTTCAGGATGAAAGATAAGGAACTGCACCACTGGAAATGATGAGCCCTTATTTTTATATGTGTCTAGCATTCTTCCACTAGATTCATAGTGTGAGTTGTCAATAAAAGGTTGTGATTTGGATTTGGAAGTAGTTAAAAGAAAAACCTAGATGCTCTTTCACAGGTTAACAGACATCTTTAAAGCCTGAAGGTTTTTTTCTATTCCTGCTTATTTTTCACAATCTGTCATTGACTGAATAGTTCGCTTATGCTTCTTCAGTTTTTCTTTCAAAATATTCCTTCAGAATTTAGTGGCCTGAGTTTGATCTGTAGATCACTTCTGAACCATCACTAATTAAGTGTCCCAGTAGCATGTAACAACCCCTTAAAGAAATGGATTGCTGTAGAACTTAGGTCAGCAGCATTAGTTTCCTTTATCTAGCCAAGATACCTCCTTTAGTTCCAACATTCACAAATGTCAGACCAAAGTACTGTAGCAACACCAGAAAGCAAATACCTTAACTAGTTGTATTTTTACAAGCTTCAGTCCAGCTTCCTTTCATACCCCCTTTAAAAGTTACTGCTGCCAGCTACCTTGAATTCAGAAAAAGACCTTCTTTCTTAATGAAGAAATCTACTGAGAGTTTTATCTTGGGTTCTACCATTTATTCTTTGAAATATATGCTGAATCTGCTACACTCAAATTTGAGACACTAGTTGTATCAATATGGACCCATGGTTTCAAGCCTTTAGATATGCAAATTGTGTTTCTGTAACGAACAAAACCTTAGAGACCACGCTGTTGTGGTTCCACAGAGCCTTTATTGCGCCTCATCATTATGCTAAATTAATACAAATTTCCTGTGTGTCCGGAATTCAAAGTCAATCAAGTGGCTTAATCTCTGAGGGCATGGGATAAAAATGCTATTATTACAGTTTGGAGGAAGGTGAGGGATTACCTTTAAATGTATCCAGGCTATATGCTACAACAGCAACTCTGAAACACAGACCATTATGAACCACATCTTAATAGAGTGTGAACTTACAGATTGCCTCCTGCCCTACTTTTGATCGCACACACTAACTCCCCACAATTGTACAATGCATTTTTGGCAAATGCACTAGTTGGCTCTGTAGAGAAGTAGTACTAGGAAGGTATTTGTGATTTGTTACTCTTCTTTAATGCACTGAATGTTTTGACTATTTTTAAAAGTTAATCTCACTGTTTACTTTTCATGTTTATTTCATCTTTTTTCTCCATATGCTTTCCTTTTCTTAGCATTCACAAAATGAACCAGTGCCAAGTGTCCAGTGAATTTTCTGAAGCATATTAGCACGTGAGATGCAGCTCTTAAGATCCACAATCTGCAGTTTGAAAACTTGTGTATTAGTAGCTCCAAATGTCTTTTGGAGACTATCTCTAAAACTGATTATACTGTCATGTTATTTAGGATTTGTATTTTAAAGTTGTGTTTGTAAGAATTTTTTGAACGTTTTTGTTTCTGAGCAATTTTGAAAATTTCTCATACCTCCGACATGGTGCATGGTTTTACTTTGGAAGACAGGGAAGGACAAAACATTCAATTGAGATTTTTTCTAATCCTATTTTCTTTAACTTCACTAAACAAATAAACTGTGTCAACAGTCTGAGTCCCAACCATGGCATAATGCTGAAGAGACAAGCTTGCATCGTGGCGTACCTCTGAGTGCACGATGCCTGTGTAGGTGTCCCTAGGGTAGGTGTTTCTACTTTATGACTAGTACCTCAGATAAAAACTCATGGAGAAGGGAAAATGGGGTGTGTGCAGAAAGCTGAAGAATTACTGGCTTTCCTTTGTCTTCATCTTTGCACAGAATTTCAGCTTCCAAAAACTCAGGCTGATCTGGTGCACTGCTAGCAAAGAGGCAAGTTTAATACAACCTTCCTGCCATAAAGAGTTGATCTTGAAATATTTTTACAATGAAGATTCTGATATTTACCTTGTGAGAAGTTACCTCAGTCTCCATTTCAGGTGCCTCTTAGGGATTTGTTCTGCTTGAATGTATTTATTTTAAGTTGATCTCTTTCCTATCATTCAAATATTAGCCACCTTACACACACACACACACACACACACAAATCAACAAACAGAAAAACCCACCCACACACGAAAAAGAACATTTCCAGCCCCATCCAAGTCTATTTATCTTAATTTTCTCTTTCTCACAGTAACCAAGAGGAAAAGCCTAGGGTATAGTATAAAAGTAGGGCAAGCAGAGGTATTTGCCCAGAACACTCTCCAGCCAAACATGGTTTGTGGCTCAGGGATGTCTTGATCTGGAAGTGATCTCTTCATATTTATTTGCCCTCCATAGGCTTTTCTGCTGTGAAGTTCTTCATTAACTTGTAGTGATCATATGGCATTGCTCAAACAGTGAGAGAGACATCACTTAGCTCACATGATACATATGTGAGATACATATTTTTTATCACCTGGTGGCTATTGTATTAACCTAGTCTTCTAGAACTAGGAAATAGGCCATGATATGTAGTAATTCTAGCACACCCAGAATGACCTGGTTTTCCTCAGTAACCATCTCTTCTGAAAAGATCACCAGCCAGCTGTAATGCGGGATGCACTCTCAGCAGCATACCCAGCTGATCATGGGAGGTGATTCTGCACCTCTGCTCTGCTCTTGTGGGACCCCACCTGGAATGCTGCATCCAGTTCTGGGTTTCTGAGCACAGGAAAAGCATCAATATTTGGTCCAAGTTCACAGGAGAGCCACCAAGTTGACTGTAGGGATGGAGCACCACTCTGATGAAGAAAGGATGAGACAGCTGGGGCTGTTCAGCCTGGTGAAAAGGTGGCTTTGGAAATACCTAATTGCAGTCTTCAGTGCCTAAAAAGGGGGCTCACAAGAAAGATGGAGAGGAACTTTTCACAAAGGAAATGTAGTGTCAGGATAAAGGGAATGGCTTCAAACTGAAAGAGAATAGGTTTAAATTAGGTATTAAGAAGAAATTCTTAATGCTGAGGCTGATGAGGCACTGGAATATGTTGCCCAGAGAATTTGTAGGTGCCTCATCTGTGGAAGTGTTCCAGGCCAGGCTGGATGGAGTTCTAAGTGACCTGGTGTAATGGAAGATATCCCTGCCCATATTAGGGGGGTTGAAACTAGATGATCTTTAATGTTCCTTCCGACACAGGCCATTCTATGATTTTATGAATTAACCAAAAACTTCCCACAACCATTTGGGTCAAGTTTGAGGAGGGAAAGAAAAATAATGATAAAAAGTTTTCTGCATTGTCCAGAAGCAGTTTCTGCCATTCAGATGGTTTAGCATGAATTATTTTTCTCTGAAGTTACAGTTGTATTTGTGGTAAACCTCTTAGACTTTGACTAATTGCCACACCTCTCTAACATATTAGATGTTATTATGTGCAGGGTTTTTAAGGGCTTCTGTATGTTCAACATATAGGAAGACATCTTTGGGACCATACTTGTAGAAGCGTGCTGTTTGCTGACAGGTTTGAATCTTAACCCGTGTTAGTCACTGATAGTTCAGTTCTTTGGTATGCTTTGTTTAATCTTTGCCTTTTTTCCTCTACAGTCTAATCACTCACAATAGAAACTGAAAGAACTGACAAATACTGAAGGATCAGAACTGTGCTGGAAAGGAAAAAAAACAGCAAAAGCCAAGATTCTAACTATTTATGGATCTTGTTTCCCAACAAAGTGTATCTAAAAGCCATTGTCTCAGGGTTCAGAGACAGCTGAATGATTGATTTCACATAAAATATTTGTTGTTCTAATTACAGTATCATCTGGGTCGTTGGCAACAAACGGATGCAAAACCAGCCTTTACATACCATCTTGAAAAACTTATGATTTGTTTAGTGTGCTTTATAATCCAAAGCATATGGCTTTGCACATAACTGCAGTATCCAAAATGAAGCTGTATGTAATGAATCACTGGGTGGGAGAAAATGCATTGCTTCTGTTACAAGTTCTTTCAGTGTGTGTATTCAAATGGTTCTGTTTAGGGTTATAAACAAAAGGATATGCTCACAGATTCAGCAGTGTGTTACAGATTCTGGGATGCACATGACATCAAAGGAGCTACACTAATTTCCCTAGCAGTCTATGGCTCTTGGCACTATGAGCACACTCCATCTGAATAAACAGAATTCTAGTTCACCACAATTGTGTGGGGGATCCAAGGTGATAGTGAAGCTTAGTTTTGTTTTATTTTATATCTTTCTGTAGGATTTTTTTACTCCTTCAGATTCTGTGTGTTCAGTGAATTGGGCAACTACCTTTGAGCTATAGACTACAAAGCACTTGACACTGAAAATTATTAAATCTAATATATTATTCTTACATAATGAATCCAGGTAACAGCTTTAAGCACACTGGAGTTGCTAAGGATTATTCATTCTTTCAAAGCATTAATATATATTTTTTAAAGTAGTTAGCATCCTTTTCATTAGCAGCACTTACGTGAAGATTCAGTAAGATACTTTGTGAGTTAGCAAGAGATGAGGTTTTGTAACTCCTCAAAGCACATCTGATTTATTGTTCTTTCCATGCTTGCTTGTCACTAGCAGCATGAAGAGTGCCAGCTCCTATAAATATTCCTGGACACTCTTATGTACAGGAAGGGACCAAGGGAATTTGGTGGCAGGAATGGTTCCCATCATACTTGATCTCATTATATCAACAGAATAGATGGCCTTATTGAACATTTGCAGACGTCTGAAGGTACTGGTAGGTAAGCATGAAATATTCTGCAGAGAATTACAGTTGTTAGTAGTATTATGTCAATATGCCTCCAGGCTCCTGATGTTACTAGATTAATTTAATCCTCTGATGCCAGAACATAGGTTCTAATGCTGCAAATTAATGGTTTTTATTCCCTTTTCTTCTTTTCCTCAGTTTCTCAGTACCTTACTTAATGGTTTATTTTTTTGTCTTTTACCTTATTTCCTATAATTTTCTCTTTTTCCTCCTACTAACTTCAGAAGGGAAAAGAACATAATGAAGACACACCTTATTACTCAAGTCACCCAGGAGTCTTGTCTTTATTCTCACCTACCCTGTGTTGTTGTCTCTTGGTGTGGTTTTGCCTGTACTGAGATTAAAATCTTAAAGAGACAGTGTGTCTATTTTCTACCAGCCTTTTCTACCTGCATTTTTGTAGAACTACCATAATATAATTGAATTTATAGTATGTCACATAGACACGGTAACTTCATTATTTCTGACTGAAGCTACAGATTACTCTACAGGATGTGTTTAGTGAAGCCTATTAGACCTGTTATCCTGTCCTTGTTTCTGATACTGTTGTAGTTGGTAGCATTAATAGGCAGTGTACAAATACCCTGTGATGTGAGCCAGGTATCTCTTAATGTGTGCCCATACTAAAGTCACACTGACTGCAGCTTAGTAGAGGCACATACAGGATAGTTCTGCACTAACGGGATTGAGTGTGGCAGGCAGATGCAGCAGGTGCTCAGGGGGACTAACTGCTTGAGTATTCACTCTGCTTCCCAAGCACATTTTTCATCTTACTCCCATTTTACTCCTATTTTACACTTAGGGCATGATAAAAATTTGTACAAATGGTGGAGAATCATGGCAATGGAAAATGAAGGAAAATACATTTGTATGAACACTCATAGCTGAATAACATTGTGTGCCCTTTGTAAGTCACTCTTTTTAAAAACAAAGCTGAAATAATGAAAATCATGAAGTCTAGTTAATTTGCAGCAGTTTTTACTGTGTAACTGATGTTCAGTCAGTCCCATTTAACACTGATATGAGTGGGACCAGAATCATTAGCCCCTTGAGTCCTCTCCTTGAACAGACTTGCATAGCACACAGGAAAATGTAGCTGTTCCTTGAAGTCAACATGCTGCACATAATTATCCACTAGCATGCAGTCCAGGAGGAGGATGTATATTATCATTGTCTGTGAGGTCATTTCTGCATTTGCCTAAGACTTCAAGAGGAAAAGTGAAGTTAACTTGCTGCCTTGAAAAATGATTCAAAACTGGAAACTTGAAAACATCAAAATGTGTATAAATTATCAAAGGAGAACAAAGACAAGTTTTTTCACAAAAGTCTTCTCCCCAGGCTATAACAATGCTTTACATAGGCATGATCAATATATCCAGGCTTGAGAACCAAAGTCTTTTGGAATAAATTAGACTGGCAGGAAAAGAAACAAACAAAGAACAAATTAAC
This sequence comes from Passer montanus, assembly GCF_014805655.1. Taxonomy (NCBI): domain Eukaryota; kingdom Metazoa; phylum Chordata; class Aves; order Passeriformes; family Passeridae; genus Passer; species Passer montanus. The sequence goes on along the minus strand of NW_024356504.1, from coordinate 9,014,787 downwards.
ATGATTTTAAACATTGCTTAAATTTTCATGAATGTAGACCTTGAGATGTTATGATGAGATCCCATGAGTCTGTGCTAATATTTGCTTATAATTAAGGGTTGCACTTTCATGTTTCATCTGATATTATAGATTGGAAATCAGCTACATGCTTACTATTTTTCTTGTCATAGTGATTTCTCTACTTTATTTGCTTACTCTGTTAATAATACATATGATTAGTTAAATTGCCCCATTTCCTTTCCTTTGACAAACTGCCCCTTCTCACACTCTCAATCTCCTTGTTTGAGTAATTGGGAAAAAACTACCCTTCCTGTGATACCAGGTTTGTGTTCACCTATGGCAGAAAAGGAGATAAGACTAACCCCTCCCAAACTTGCTTGGGTAAATGGCTTCAGAAGGAAAATGGGTGTATTCAGCTCCACTCTTCAATATGTGTTGTGGAGGATGAAGTCCCCTCACCGAGGGAATTGGCAACACAGCCTCCTCAGGGCACTGACACATTGGCAAAGAACCCTTGTGTGCATTCCTTGCAAAAAAAGTAAGATGTCATCCAGTGTTTAGAGCCCCAGGTGTGCTGCACCACCCTTAAAACAATCTGATGCACATAAATTTATTTTACAAGTTCTAAATGCAATTAAGCTGCTTACTCACAATTTCTGTGCAGAATTCTCCATGTAAGAAAAAAATTAGCAATGTTTGGCAAGATTATCAGCATCAAGAGGTTTTTGAAGCAAGAGTTCAGACATTAAGAGTTTATGGAGCTCCTAACTTCATTTCAGCAAGCAAAATCTGATGACATGGCTGCCTGGTACCCATGCTTTCAATACTAAGATGATCAGGACAATAAGGACATCTAAGATGAGATCTTCACTGAATATCAAGTGAAGTCACCTGCTCCATGGAAAGTCATTAGAAAAATACATTTTTGCCACTACTCTTTCGAAAGTATTGGTCAGATCCCAAATCCTAGATGCAAAAGTCCATGTGTCAGTGCTAAGGAGCAGTTTGAAGGCTTTTGTTAAATCTTACTGCTTGGTAATCTGTGTGTTTCTGAAAGAGTCCTTTGCAGCTTATGGAAAGGATGGGTTTTTAAACAGAAAAATCTTCTAAATAAGATAAAAGAAATGTGCTAATCACTCCAAGCGAAGAGATATCCTTAAAAACGTCAGTATAATGGGTATGTTGGCTAACTGAAGAAAAGTATTTCCATTTCAGCCATAAGAAAACAAAGAAGAATCATGTGGAAATTCAGAAACTAATTCCAGAATTTAAAAGATCAATACACATCTTCTGCAGACTGAGACTTCTGATAAAAATTACATTAGAGAAATTAATTCTTGTTAAAGTAGATGTGATCTCTATCACATCTTCAATAGTTTTTGCTTAAGTCAAAACATGCCTTTTCTAAAAGTTTCTAGTCTCAACCTGAGTTTCCATCATACTGCTAAATATTTTTTCTCCTAATTGATTGCTTGTAGTATGTGCTGTAGTTCTGGTCTAAAATTTTCTTCAGCTTCTACCATTAGTTAGTCTAGATTTTGTTTTTGAATGTGAAAAACCCTTCACCTTCTATATAGGGGTTTATACTTGCTTCAGATCACCACTTCACCTTCTTTTGAAAAGAATGAAGTAGAAAAATCTTCTTATATTTCTCGCCATGTGGCAGATTTTTCAGAGTTCAAATTGTTCCTGTTTGCAAAACATTCTGCCCTTTATTGCATCCACTTTAAAATAATTCTGTACACAACAATAAAACTAGTTTTCTGTTTCTGTTGAGTCTTCCCTTCTTTGCACCCAGTGTATGTCATATTCAGCTGAATATCTGTAGCTCCCAATTTATTTTATTGTATTATTTTAAATGTCTCCTGGAGACATTGCTTTCCAACTATGTAATTCCCAGTTCATAAAAATGTATCTTGAATGTTTGACTTCACATTTACTTTTAACCTGTCTGAGCTCTGCAAGTCCTGTTTTTTTGGCTTGGGCTCTTATGTATCAAAGAAATAAAAAGGATAACCAACAGTGGTAGTAGAGGACTAAACAGAAACACCATCAGTTTATTACTTATGAATACCTTCTACTCCAACAGATTGATCCAGTAGCCAGTTTCTATTTCCCTTCACTGTAAGCCACATCAGTTTTGTGGTGTCTTCAGGAAAGCATCCACATGATCCTGCTCACCCATGTGTCACCTCTCTGAGCTCAAGTGAGACAAGGATGCCCAGCACCTCAGCTACCCTACACTTAGATCAGCTGATGTAGTGCACTTGGCAGAAAGCATTTTACCTACTCTCATGTTATTTCTGCACTGCAGTAAGGGATTTATCAAATAAGAAATTGTAACCTAAGGAATTTCTGTGCTCAGAGTTTCAAGAAAGGGTTTTCTTCTAGACAAAAGGGGGTCAGATCTCTTTCTTAAAAAGTGGTGCTGAAGGACAACCTGAAGAAAGTGCATGTGTTCACCCTCTCATCTGGTTTCTAAATTTGTAGCAAACTAAGGTGCCTGGACATGCCAGAGGGACTTGGCACAATTTCTGTGCAGTATAGACAATACGTCGTTAATGATAGTGGTGCTGCTACTATTGCTATTAAATTACAAGTGACTTTTTTTCTTACTGGTGGCTTTAAGTTTGTCATCAAAGCAAAATATTTTAGAGCAGCATTTTAAATGCCTATTCAACTGCTGAGTGTTGAGCACATGTTAATGCCATTTTCTCCAGATATGGTAGTTTATGATAAATGTTACCAGATTTTGTACTGTTCATGTAGTGTGCAACTAAGACAAATGGGCCCACTGAAAGGGTGTTTCCTTTGGAGAACACAAGCTGCAGACCACCCGTAGGATACACAGAAATAATTAAGTGTCAGGATAAAAAGGTAGAGCAAAATATTAGTGACTCAGAATCCTAATGGATGAAAGACATTAAAAAACCAGCCTATGTATATGTGTGTTTTAAAAAAGAAAACATGTGAAGGCCTCAAGAGCACTTAGGGGAAAGGAAAAAAAAAAACCTACCCCATAACATTATTGTACTGTTTAAAAATTTCTAAATATTTGTGTGCGGTGTTTTTACTTGTGACAGCAGCAGAGAGGTGTGTGAAATTATGCAGAACAGTGAGTACCTGAATTCATACCAGCCTCTTTCTAGAACAAAAAAAAATCATAGAGAGGTATTCAAAAACTATATTGCTGTAAGAAAAAAAAAAAACTCAACTAGCTTTGTGATTGAAAATATTGCTTGCAAAAATTGCAGACCCTGCTGTCATGAGGGAGGAAGCTCTAAGAACAATTTGAGTAACTTTCAGGGCAGAGAGAGGCTAGAATGTAGTTATGACAGGTCTTCTGCAACATTTTCAGACTACAGGGGGAACAAAATTGCATTTATATCCTATCTGAATCATAGTGAAAAAACCAGATATTATTTGGGCACCCAATTTTCTCAGAAGTATTTTCTGGCACAGCTTCTGCCTTGTCTGTTTGTATACAATATAGGCAAGTAGCAAAGGTTGTAATATAGGCAAGTAGCAAAAGTTGTGGTTCAGCCACCACAACCTCTTTAGCAAAATATAAAGGTTTACTTAACTTGAAAGTATAAAGTATTGAAGCATTAGGTATTAAATTAGAAAGCAGAAGGAATGTATTATTTTAAAGTTTTTTTGTATTAATGGATAAATATAACCTTTCTCTATAAAACTGGGTTTGAATTTTAGACCCAGCTCTGCAGTCAGCTCCCTGGTGGTCATTTAAGCCACCATCCCTCCCAGGTGCTGTGATGGAATGGAACAAGTGCTCCTCTCCCACGCAGACATTGGAGTTGCACATTGAGAGGAAATTAATATTTTTAAATTTTATTGTTGAGCTGAAGAAAGTGAAAGAGAGAAAATCTCTCAGAACAATCAGTCTTTTGGCTAAAAAGGCCAAAGTTCAGACATCTCCTCTACCTCGTTCAGATTGCAGGTACAAACTATAAGCCTGAGTGCACAATAAACCTCCTTTGTAATGTTACCTGCTCCTTAAGGCCAGATCTTGTCAATGGATTTGTGAGATTAGAGCCCTGCATCTGCAAAAGGCACATTAACTTCAGTTTGAAGTGTTTAAAGGAATTCATGCTGCTTGATCTTTGTGCTGGTCTTTTGTATAGGAGCAAGTTCCTTGTGCAGTATGGAATGCAAATGTATGAGATGTGTATTTTTCCTTCAGTGCTGCCAAAACCTGTTTTTATTCATATTGTCACTAAAATAATTTTTAACAGGGAGATATGAGAAAAGTCAAAGGCATTGGGACAATTATCTGAGAAGTAAATCACCTTTGCTTACTCCCACAGTATATTGTAGTAGCTTACTAATTTATTAAAATAGTTACCCTGTAATCCAAAGTATGTGTCATGGAAAATGCCTGGTAAAATTGAATATAGCATACCATAATGGCTTTTCTCTATAATACTAGAAAAAAAGCATTAAAAACCCCAAACAAACCACACCCCCTCCAAAACAAAACAAACCCCCCCCCAAAAAAAAAACCAAACCAAAAACAAAAAACACCCCCCCCAAAAAAGGCAAAACTTAGCAAGCTGTTAGTTCTTTTTTCAGAAAACCTTCTGAAATTCTTCCTTCATCTTTAAATTCTGCTTTCCAGATGACTTTAAGCAACTGTTACTTTACAGCACATCACAAATTATATGAAGAAAGTACAATTCCAAACTGATTCATTTAATCTGATTAAACGGAGAGCCATGTCAAGAAGGTAGCCTTTTTATATAAAGAAAATGATGATAATAGACTAAGTCTCATCAGTCAAGAGACTTTATTACTGTCTACTGTAGAAAAACTATTTTGTTGTTGCTGAATAATACGTTCCTAGCTAGTCACAATATACCTCATTTCCTGCTTAGATAACAGAAGATATTAAGAAAAAGTGTGAAAGTAATAAGGAACTGTGTGATATAGATATATGGAAGAATAAAAAATGTTAAAAAGTGAAAATTAAGTTCTGCATAAAAACTTGCATTTGAGCTAAGTTTCAAAAGAGAAAACAAAGATTCCCAAGTTTCTGTTTGCTTACTTTGAATAGAACAGACTTGCTAATAAATCCAGGACCAAATAGGACTGAAGAAAAGACTGTTTACAGACTAAAATGTGCTAAGACGTTCACAGCACCTGGCACAGCTTAAAACTAAATTGTGTTATCTTACTGTAGGTTCAGAAAACTCTCTTGAACAGAAGCTGAGAACACCTCGTCGACGATGTCAGCAGCCCAAAATGCTGAATAGCCCTGAGGATAACATGTACTATAACCAGTTAAATGTGAGTTCAAAGTGGCAATAAAGCTGTTTTACTGGCTTTGTTTCCAGTTAATAATTCTGTTATTAATACCTGTTTCAGCCCCTCCAGCCCCACCCCCACGTTCTTCTGCTCTCGTCTTGAACATGTGCTTATGCTCTTTATCTGTTGCTTTCATGTCAGGATGTCTGCCTTCACGGTGAATAATTGATGTGGTTTATCAAAGACGAGCAAGATGCATGCTTCATCAGGCTCACTTGAGCCCTTTGATCAAAAAAATTATGCTGTGACTTCTGATATTATCAGCATCTGCTTGCATTCAACACAAAATCACTTTGAATTAAAAATTAACGACTTGCTGCTTTGCTTTGACTGTATGTTCTTGGCCCTCTCCACAGGGAACTCTAGAATATCAAGGGAGCAAGAGGAAGCCAAGAAAACTTGGGTAAATATCTATCTTCTTAGTTCTAAGCAACTGTAAACAGAAGAAGTCCTTTGTGATATTACAGAATATGCAAAACTTTCTAGAGAGGTTTCTAAAAATAAACAATTAACATATTTCTGTGCATTGACATTGGACATTTTCTGCAGAAGCAAATGTAAAACTTGGGTGTACTGCTGTCTGCAGACACTAGAACTGATTCTTTAAAAATATGCTCCCCAGCTCTCTCTGTGTGCTATTACTACCAAAAAAATAGCATTGTTCATATTTTGAAGTGTGTTTCACACTGGTGAAAGGTGCCAGATGAGGGGTGTTAGAGCTGGAGGCCTGTGACCTAGAACAGTGCCAGAAGCCCTGCCAGCCCCACTGCAGCACACTCGCAGTGGGCCCCTTGTCTTCCTGGGGGAGCACGTGTGAGGAGCTGACAGAGGCCACTCTGCACAAAAGGAGTTTCTCCTTCTCTGTTAACTGAGTCATTTCTCATTGCTACGTGAGCAGTTACCTCCTGGTATAGGTAGAATAAACTAGACAGGCTCTTATACAATTGCCCAAATATTCACTTGCCTGATAACATGGATTGGAGAGAACTGATGGGTGCTTACAGACACATTTAGTCCAAAAATTTACCAGAACCTTCTGGATTTTTTTCTTCTGGTTTTTATTAAACTTCTGTATATAACTTTATGAACAAGAGGTCTTTGAGTCAAGCTTAAAGTCCAAATTTTTTCAAGACTGTGCAAGATTTGGTTTATTTTCTCTCCCTCCCCTAGTTTAAAAAAGTTTGTATTTTGGGAATAAAAACACTAACATCAGGCTGCAGTACTCATCATACATCACAGAAAAATGAAAGCCCCTTGCTGTCTATAGGGCTTTTCCCAAAAATTGATACTGTAGTCCTTGGCTCATATTCATAGCAAACCATCATCTGAAATACGATACCAAAATCATATCCTACTTGTGGAACATGCACAGACAAATAAGCCACATTGCTCAAATTAAATGCCCATTTGGTGCAAATAGTTGTTCTATCATTCTATACTCCCAAACTGAAAGATGATATTGCATTTCCCTGATCCTCAGAACTATTCAGGATATAAAATGTAATAGCAGTTGGAATATGTATAAAAGCTGTATCTTTCTCATCAAATCATCCCCTTTTTTTTTTCCATTCTTATAGTAGGGCTTTTCATTTTCACATCCACAGAGTAGTTTCTATTTCTGAAGATATTGACAGTGTTTAACTTAAGGAGTGTTGTTTGTTTATTTTCAAGCCAAATCAAAGTACTGGATGGAGAGGATGAGTATTATGAATCATTGTCAGCTGTTGAATCTACCCCTGAAGATGACAGTTTTCTCAGTTCTCCATCTCCTCCTACAAGAGATGTGTCTTTTGCTCAAAGCTGAACCTCACTCATTCTATTGACTAATACTGGTAAGAGTATTTTCCTGCTGATAAGCTCTTCCAGTTAATTTTGTTTATGTGTGTTCATATAATATATTAAAAATACCATGTTTGCTAGTTACTTTAGTTCACTGATTTAGATCTGGGTTTTCAGCTGTCCACTGTCACATTTAGCTGTATTTCTATAAACAATTGCAGTAAAGGGGAGCAACACTACCTGTATGTGTTGATGTTGATAATGGACATATTACTTTAGCAGCAAGGTTAGTTTATACAATTCTGACCCCTTGTTTCCTGCCTCCCCCTCCCCTGGCTGCTGTTCCCACCCTGTGCCATCCCTTCTGTTGTGCTGGCACAACTGCTGGTAGAGCTGTATGAAAAGTAAGATCAAGGAACTGAACTAGATTATAAGAACACTGTACTAAAAATTTTAATTTGGGATCATAGTGAAAATGTTTTGTATTTCATTAGATTTATATTAAACATTGTCCTTTATAACTTTCTCTGCTGTGTATGGCTTTTAACACTAGAAAAATGTACAGAGTAAAATAATTTAAAATATAATTGTGTCTCAGTTTACCTTGCAAATAGTTTTCTTCTAAAATATTTCTTAACCCTAAGTCTAACTCGAGGAATTATTTTAAATATAAGAAGTAAAACCCTTTTAAGGCTAATGTTTCACACACTGATGCATTTAGTCCTTGTGACTGAAACCATCATTATGACTAGTTATTCTTGTTATCCATGCAAATATTTAATTTGTTCCTTAAGCTATATGTCTGCGATCCAATGCCTCCTACATTTCCACAGCCCTCTTGTAAGTAGCAATGGGGAAAAATTGCAAATCTTTCTACTTGCTTTTCACTTTCTTTGAAAATCCTTAATGATAACAGTATGTGACTTTCTACAGAATATTGAGGTTTTTGACAGTTACTGTTTCCATGGCAGAAGCCAATAATTTCACCTTACTGTTCTATTTCTGGTGCAGAAACCCCGTTTTGACCTGTGACCATTCTTTGCTTCTTTTCCGTACATGCTCTTGTCAAAAAGTTTGGAAATAAAATGTTCACATTTACTGCCTTACATATTTGCTCAAAATTATTCCTTTTTTTCTTTTTTGACAAACCGTACTGATTAAATCTGACCATATATTTTACAGACCTGGTTATGATCCTTGTTTTTATCATGCTGCAATGAGTTTACCCTGATCTGTGCTAATAGATCTTCCTGCTGGAGATGCACCTCACACCTGTTCCTTAAGCTACATAATTTCTTACTATCAGTGTTCACTGGCATCATCTTTTTGACTACAGGACAAGGGAGGGTGCTATGAGAAATGAGACCCGTGCAGTCACGATAGCCTTAGGCTAGAATAGGGTTCCAGGGAAGAAAAGGTAATGAAATAGATAGTTCCACAAAAGCTTTGTTTCTCCTAACAAACAGAGAAATTAAGTTAGGCAGGGCAGATGAGGATGAGCAAAGGATTCCAGGAAGAGTAATTCTTTAGTCATTCTTCACCCAAAATACGAGAGAAGGTTGAAGCTGGAAGTTATAATTCTGACAGACATTGAAGTCTTTCAGTTCACTCCTCGTTCTCCTCTGATGTACATCGAGGTAGGTGTAGTTTAAAGGCACTTAAGAGCTTTTGAAATTTAGGAACTCCTTAAACAACAGAGAATTGGTGAATAGCTGCAGATGAATTAATGGCATTAAAAAGTGCAGCACAAATAGAAATGGCAACTAACATGAATGCATGTGTACAGATCAGTTTCTTTACATTTTGTCAAAATGTAATGAGAATTAGTATGTTCTGGTAACTCGTCAAAAATTATGTCACTTTTCCTATGCAATGAGTAAATTCTCAGTTAATTTGTAACATCTGGATGGAAAATAAGATCTTTTTTAAACAGTCAGATTACTTGCTCTACTCTTGCATGGCGTAGATCACAGAGAGTTCTAGCAATATTGATGCCTTCTCATTCCATCCTTCCTTTTTGAAAACTATTAAGGAAAATGAAGCTTTGTTATTACTGCAGTTCACATCATTATGCATAGTTAAGAATTCATCAGTTATTTTAGTTAAATAACAGTAATGTTTCCAGATATTATGTCACCTGCCTAAAACCAACGGTTTACCTTACACTGAGTAATACATTACTCTGAGTAGTAAAGTTCATAGAGAAGTAAGGGAAAGTGAAAAATATTATATAATTCAGTGAAGCACTTAATCCAAAGCTGAAGTCCCATTGAAATCAATGAAATTTTGGCATGTGATTAAGTGCTTTGCTGAATGGGGGCTTGAGTTAACAGGAGCAGCATCAGAACATTAAAGAATAAAGTACAGGCAAAATGCAGAAACTCTCCAAGTACATCCCTTAGGTTTCTTCCTTTCTTCTCTTCCAATTGTCAAGTTCATATCAATCTCAGCCATCAGAAATGGACTTCAAAGAGATTTTAAGCAGTCTTTAATTGCATGGAAAGGGTAGAATACAGTATTTTCCTTGTTACATACAATACCACTATCTACATCTGCTGTACTTTTTCATATTAGTTAATGTCAGTAATACTTTAATACTGAATTTACTACCTAAAAGCTGCTGTTGAGTAGTATGTTTTCGTTCTTGTTGCTTCTTAGCTAAACACTGTGCATTAAGTCAATCTGTGTATTTTATTCTTTCCTAACTTACCCCCTTTCCTCATTTGTTTGCACTTCATCCTCAGCAGATGACCCTGTGAGGTGGTCTTCTCTCATCTTGATTTTAGAGCCCATGTATACATTTTGATTATTAAAAGCCTTGCTATAGAGCCAGGCAGTCACACTAAGAATGACCAAAGAGCTGAACTTCTGTTATCATATTGATAGAAGTGTGTGTTTGGGTTGATTGATTTGTGTGTGAAACAGGAGCTATGTCAGTGTGATGATCCTGGTCAGTGGAAGCATAGCAACAAGAATTGCTTGGGTTTTCTTATTTGGCTTTCACAACATTGAAGCATTGTTCTGATTTATTTCCTTTCATGTATATTGTCCTGAAATATTAATGTATTTTGCTTAATAGTTCATAATATATCCTGTTCTTAATATTTTATAAAAGTAAAGAGTTTAAATCCTGTTAGGAAGAAGAAAATTTCTTAGACAGTGTGTAATATAGTAAGCAGTTTTCAGCAGATGGGCGAGAAAAGTATGAAGCTCAACAAGGGATTTTAGTAGATTTCTTCTGTAGACCTCAATGGCACTAGAAACTGGTTCTTGCTAAAGACAATTTCTGCCTTTCAGTTATGGCAGCTTAAAAACTTGTCTCTGTGCCAAAAAAAAAATCGGGCAGGGAGCTTTTAGAGATTAGCCCCTTTCATTTGGTAATTTTAAATGTGCTTCTGACTTAAACATTTACATCACTTTAGTAACATAAAGGGACCTTAGAATAGGAGTAAATTGCAACCATCTTAAATTTGCCCTCATCGTGACCTCCCTCACCCATACACTGTAAGAGTTGTGGAAAGGTCTTTTGTGCACTGAAGGTCTTTTAAGTGGCCCCTATCAGACTATCCAAGGACTTGTTGTTGCTTACAAAATGTGGCTAGAAATGATGTGAAACTGGGTACTGCTATCTGTTTTACGCCATATAAAAATTGATGTGAAAATGGGGTTTAAGTCCCAATTTTAAAATTTCATCTTTAAAAAAATTATAATTGAATGTTTATACCCTTCTGTTCTAAGATTTGCAATTATAAAGGAATATTGCTTGTTGTAACATAGCTAGCAATGAGATAAATAACTCAAGTCTGCCATACTCTTATTTCTCATTCCTTTTTTCATTGCCTCAAAACAGAAAGAGAATTTTGAGAGATAGCCAAACTGTGGCATTTTTAAATGTCTCCAGGTTAACCAGATAAATATTGTTCATACAATTGAAAATCAAGCCATATGGCACAAAAGTATCCTCCTATGAGAAATGGGTAAATGGTTTTAGTACCAATATATGCATGAGATGTGGCAAATACTAAATTTACTCATCCTGCTTTTAATTCTGACAACAAAATGTGAGAAGTAATGTCAGTTTTGTTGTTAACACTAGAAATACATTTTGATAACACACCTTGTCTTTAACAGTACCCACCCTAGGAGGAGTTGTAGCAGAATGCATTCTTAACAGAAACTGTTTCTGCTTGACAACAAAGCAGTTCTCCCAAACTGACAAAAGTAGCACAGGATGCTGTGAAAACCAAAGGCTAGGGAACAGCTCTCTGGGTCAGAGCTAAAGATTACAGAACTCATTGAGAGGCTTTGTGTCTCATTTGTGATGGGCACTGGAACAGATAAAGGAGAATGTTGACAATTCATAATAATAGAGCCTGTGTCTTTAAATATACAGGCTGATGACTAACTTATCTTAATAGATTTGTCAAGAGTTTTTTGATATTATTTTATTATGTCTATAAACCCATGGTCAGCCAGAACAGTAAAGATATACATTGTGTAAGCATGGAGCTGTTTATTGTAGTACTTATGCTGTGATGCTAAAGGATATACAAGCAGATAAGTGAAAAGCATATCTTGGAGTAATGTTTCCAGAAACTAGATTACATATTATTGATCAGGCCAGTAATAGATATTTCCTTGCTTTTGTTTGGCAGGCTTATTTTTTACTTAAATTGCAGAGAGATACTATTTTTTCAATAGTTTAAGTAGGATTTTATAATATAGTTGGCAAATGGAGAAATGGAAATGGCAAGTAGGTAGATCAACATGTGTGCTTTTTTCTGCAAAAGATCCAAGCCTCAATTTCTAACCCATTACCAGTGAAAATCTCATCTCAATCTCTAAGTGAAGTAATATCACCACAATAAAAACTGGATGTCATCCATTGGGCTGGAGTGCAGTGCTGGGAGGCAGGCCGGCCTGTCACAGGTGTTTCCAAAAATTGTTGTGCTGCTGATCGTGGCAAGTCCCTGACAAAGACCTATCTAAAACTGGAATAGTAGAACTGGGGGTCCCATACTGTCTAATGCACTGGTGGGGATGATTGAGGCCAGGACAGGGGTAGCAGAATCTTGAGGTTCTGGTGGAAGTGATGCTCAGAAAGCTGGATTCTGGAGCACAGCATCGTAGTACACCTGAGAAATGGGGATATGGAGAGGCTGCACTGAGACCCCTAGCAAAGGGAGAGGACTGGGCAGGAGGTACTTCCACAAAATTGTGTGACATGGTTTATTTAGTCATTTTTGGTTTTGCTGCTGCTCCCTGTTATAAGCAATAAATCAACACAGTTGCACAACTGGAGAGATTATGTAAAGACTTCTGTGACAAAATGGCTCTTACTGAGATTGCAAAGTCCTTGAAACAGAAACATTCAGTTTTGTAATTTCTACTACCCCAGGAATGAGCATTCAGTCCTTGTTCTGTAGGATCAGTTTGATGGAAGTTCAAATTCAGAGGTAAGTGCTGTACTTAATGCAGACACAGACTTGATTTATTTGATTAAATTCACCTATTAGAAGTGAAGTTTTGAAAGAAAAACAAAATGTGAGGCTTCATAAAACTGTAAGTTTTGGTAACTTGTGTTGCAGTCTCTGATATCTTCAACTCAGTACAGATTTACAGCTGAGTTCCAATTAGCAATTGGTATTGATTGATTAAGTTGCTCATTTAACATTCCAGCATGCTACAACAATAATGCAACAGACCATGATAAAATAGGATGTGATCTAACAGGACATGAGCAATGGGATGAGAGTAAAACGCTGGGTTTTCTAGAAGTGCTGTGGAGTAGCTCAGATTGGCATCTTGTGTGCTTTGATTGTTCATTTCATTTTACTGCCATCCTACTGAGTTGAACATTTTAAAAGACAACGGTGTTTTTCCATCTGTAAGTCATGGAAAGACAGATGGATGTGGAGAATCTCCACCTACAGCTCCTTGACTGAATGCCACTGCCCACTTAGTGGTAGAGAAATCCCTTCTGGAAAACCAGAATGTCTTTAAATATATTATATTGTGACATGCTTTTTTAATATGGGAATTTAGATATTTTTAATTCTTTTTAATGAGTACAAGTGAAACAAACTGGTTCTTATCAACATTATATTATATATACTGCTTCTGTTACACTGAAGTTAATCCCCAGTCCTGTTACAAGAAACTCATCCTTATTAAAGTAACATTAAGAGCTTCTTTTTATTGATCTGTTCCTTTCACTTAATGATAGGAACTTACTGATGTTTTAGTAATAACCTTGCAAGCTTTATCTCATTTTACTTCAATGTGTGTTACAGATAGATGCTGTGGAAACTAACTTAGCATAAACATTTTGCAGATGTCTTTAAAGGTTAAGGAAAAAAGGTTTAGTTACACTGCATGTTAACAAAGATGGCTGAAAAACTGCAAGATAAAAGAGAGCCTCGAGTATGAACATCAAAGAATTGTTAATGACAAGAAATACCATTAGGGTTAGCATCCCTTTTGTTTCAGCCCCCTCACACCTGCAGTGTGTTGCAGATTCTGTCTTTGTTGGCACATCTGAATTACTTCCATTAGCATTTATAGAAAAGTGGCTGCAAAACAACAGAAATGTACTCCTGATTTTCTCTGTTGCTCCAAAAAAGTAACATATTAGGTTCTCTGTGGGTTTCCTTCAAGGTACAGTATCTTATTGTAAAGGAGACTGTAGACCCGGGATTCCGTTGATTGCAAATGAGCTAGGTTGAAAGGAGAGAGGAGCTTTTGATACTGCTAGAGAACTAATATAAGCAACTACAAGAAGCACACATAAGAAGCTCAGACATTAGCAATAGCAAAATCAGAGCGTGAAATTCAGATTAGCCCTCCACAGGCTGTGAGAGGGAGGGGGTATTGGAAGACTTGGCATGGCTAAAGGTGTAACCTGTTTCATTTGGCCCCTGAAAATTTTTAACAGATGGTGGGACCAGCTGTCTTTTTCAGCCATTTAATAAACTCTTCGGTGGTAACAGTTTGGAAAGTGGGGGGTTTTGAGTTTTAGGCCAGAGGAAAAAATAAAGAAATCTGTCCCAATTGTCTTTGCCAAATAGAGAAGTCTGGAAACATTATGGAAAGTTAAAGTGAAAAATCTAATTGATGATACTGTCCTGATTATACATTTCAACAGAAGAGAAAAAAAGAGCTGCTTGTGCCCAAGTGGACCAGTGCATTAAAAAAATGCCTATTATGTTGTAATCTTTATCTGTCATTTTAATTTCAGCTCTTGCAAAGAGGCACATAATGAGAAATTTTAAATGAACTGTAGAATTAGAAACTGCCTTATTTTTTGAGACATGATACTATGTTAAAGAAACAGGCAGAGTGATTTCCTATATTAAAAATGAAAAATACCTTTTGGATAAGATTAGGTTTACACTGCGTAGGTGAGTACAGTAGTCACTGAACTTGCATAACACGGTGTTATAAAATGACAATAAACTGCTGTTTTGGAAACGTACTATGTTGAGCTTCTAATAAAAGCCTTAGTGATATGTGGGACTTTATTTGAGAGTTTACAAAAAAAAAAAAATCAGTGCAACTGTATTTCTTCAATTAAATTATTTTTTTAAATTAACATTTCCAACACAACACTTAAATGGCAACTCTCAATTATATGAGATGTTTTATTTAAAAAGCATGTCTAGTGTCTTTGAACAGAACAGTTCTTTTTGCACATTTACATGCTACCCAGCTGAGCAGCCAACCCTTCCATTTGACAAGGGCTTTGTTCTGCCTACAGGCCTATTATAAGCCCTAGATTGTTTGCCCTTAATAAATTGCAACAATAAGACAGAAACCTCTTTCAGGTTAAGAGAAATAAAACATGTTGCCTACATAGCAAAGCATATGAGGTTTAATAATGACAACAGAAACATATCTACTAAATCTCATTTGCTTTGCTCCCGGATCACTACAGTTAAGATAGTACAAAAACGTTAGCATCTTTCCATGCATCAAACAAAAGATTAAAGAAAACAAGAGTGGGACAAAACAAATCTAGCGACAGAATGTTGTTTGTTTTTTTTTTTCACAATATAAAATCATACTGAATGCTATGTAAAGAGACTAGTGGGAGCTAAACAGAAAGAAATATGAACATGATTAAACGTAGAGCAAAAAAATGTTTTTAACTGAAACAAAGCATGATTTCATATTATCAAGAGGAAGAAAAGAGTGCAAATTATTTAAATTGAAGAATTTATACTACTCTCCAATGTGTTGGTGTGCATCTGCTTGTATGTACCTTTCAGACCCTCCACTGAAACACAAAGCCCTACCAATTTTACTTTTATAACAGCTAATGAGCATTCTTCTGTGGCTCAAGTGTTGGTGGAGAACTTGTGATCTTAAACAAAATTGTTAAGCCCTTTTTCTGAGGCCCCGTTGGTAACATTCAGCTGTCAGCTGTGTTGTGTTTGCTGAGATTGTTAGAGATGGCTACCTTTGTTGAACCTAGATCTGCACGGTTTTTACACTTAAGCTGGAAATTCCCAATAGTTTTTAGAGTATATCTGCAAATTATAGAGAAAATAGGAGATGAAAAGGACAACGTTCTGGACTCCCTGTGCAGCAGCACAATTGAAGAAGGTGGGCATAAGTGCTATTAAACCACTAGGTATAAGCAGTTTGAAAGAGTTTTCTCTATTAGAAACTCATTAGTAACTCAATATAGTGCTTTCAGAAAGAAATTCCAGTCACTGTTCCGTTTATAGCTTATTTTTTAAATTATTTTTTTAATTTGCACATGGAAGTTCTGACAATATAACTATTTCCTTCCTTTGATTATAAGAGAAGTACATACAGGTAGTACTTGAAAATGTTGCTGACAGGCTAGAAGTGATACAAACTTTCAAAGGAAATACAGTGTTTATGACAGGTATTGATTCAATTGCATTAAAGGCTACTTTTCTTTCTTTTAAGGTATTTTTGAGCTATGGACAATACTCTTGAGGACTATAAGGTATTTTCTTGGGAAATTTCAGTATTTCCTACTGAAATTTCTCTTGCCATTTCTGCTCAATCACAACATGCAGGAAACATGGTCATGGTTTTTCTCTTTGTGTTCCTTTGTGTTAAAAGAATTAGAGGGGGATTCTTCATTGTCTCTGCCACAGTGCAGTGATAAGGTGCCAGCTTCACTGCTTCTTCCAACTGCTGCATGGAACCAAATGGAGAGCACATAATTTGTTATTTCTGAGAGGGCAAAGCTTGCTTCTTTCACCCTGTGGCTTCCTACAGTGTTAATCTCTGTTGTATCCAATTTCTGGGTGACACTTGGAGGAGGACTTTCAAACGATGGGCATGAAGAGAGAGGTATTAATGGTCTTTCATAAGGGAATTAATGGCCTTGGGAGCTCTGGAGTAGAAAATTTCTATGAGAGAGATTTAGAAGAAAAGAGAGGAAGCTACATAAGACAAGAAGAAAAATACATGAACCATTAGGTTTCATTTTAGAGGCAACCTTTAGTAAATTTTGAAGATTTTTCTCATCATATATTATAATAAGGCACTAAATCATCTTGCACAGTGTCTTAAAATGTATGTAATACCTGTAGTAGAAAACCACTTTAAGATGCTTTAGGAGCTTCTTGAGAAGCCAAGTGGCATAGTTTAGAACAAAATTACAAATGGACTAGTAATTCAAATTACAAAAGTAAAGGCAAATAAAATGTTCCAGGTATAAAATTCCTCGCTTTTCTACACTGAGATATTGCTGTAATACTGCAATCTGTATCTTGAGATCTGGTTCTTCTTTCAAAGATCAGGGGAAAAAAACTTCAATTTTTGATGGTTCAAAGTAAAACATTTTCTCTCCTAGACCTGCAGTACTTCATCAGTATCGAGTTTTTAAAGGATTATTTTATAATCATTATCTTATATCTTACTGTAAGCTTTGGAAAAAGTATATTCAGTCATAAGTTTACAGAAAATGTCAGCACAATAAAAAATCTGGAATTATTAATTTTCAAAAATAGTAATTGTTCAGTATGCTAGAAATTTGGTGGTTTTAACTTCAGAAAGATAGACTACCAAGCAGATGATAAAAATCATAAGTGACGTATAGTAAATACTATCAGTAAATCAGTTTCTCCAGGTGTCTCTCTATAAATATGCTACTAGATGGTGTGATGGAAGTATCTTTTCTTTGATTTATCTTTTTTTTAAGCATGTTGAAGCAAAAATGGTGGTAATCTTTCATATGAGGAGATTGTTTTCTTTCTTTTCTTCATCATGAGAATTATGTAGTCTGAAAATAACTTACTTTTCTCCTTTTACTGAAGTTCATTACATTGGCTTGTTTAGACAAACTGTGCAGAGATGGATATTGCTAACATTTATTTTTCACCTTCAAATTAAACAGAGCAAGAGATAGCAGAAAAATACCCAAAGATCAAAACATATATCACTTCCAGATTTTTCCAGATCAATCTTTTAAAAACGCTTGCCTCTCTCAAGTATCTACGTATAGATACTATTAGTTTCTCAGTATATAAAGATCTCAGATGTTTACAACCCATTTGCAATTAAACACATAATCTGTCTGCTCAGCCAGCAAACCTGTTGTGTGTTTGTGCCTCGTGTGTTTGCAGAGCATCAGATTCACTGTGTTTGATCATACACAGTAGTACAAGGATTCACTGGAAAAAGTTGGTGGAACACTTACTGAGGGGAAAACTGGCATGGAAAGAGGGTCTACTTGAGGTGGAGGAAAATTAGCTCTTCTAACTGCTCCCATGTGTGAGATGAAGGGAGTACAGGTGATAGCGTTACTTAATTCCCAAAGCTGTTTCAGGAGCAAAGCTTGCAGCTCTGTCTGCAGGGGAGGTCATCACCACTGAGAATGGTTGTTTTGATGATTGGTAAGTGAAACTAGTGCCTTGGATAGAATCCTGCAGTGAAGAGTGTTCTAAAGCAGAGAAAGGATGGGCTGTAAAAGAAAGCAAATATCTCATTATTTCTGCTCAATATGTTCAGTGTTAGAGTTATAGAAGCACATCTGGTTGTTAAGTACAGCCCACCTAATGAGTATTTTGGCTTTGTAAAGCAAAGGTGTTGGGCTCTAGGTGTTGTTGACTTTGTAAAGCAAAGGTGTGATAAGTAAGGTGTTTTTACTTATCATATGCTCTCATCACTGTCCACCAGGAAGAGTAGAAATATAGGTGTTGTGGCTGTGTTGGCTCATGCAGCTTTATTTGCATAGGCTGCATGTTTGTTTGTCTCTTTATTGGCTTTGCAGCCTCATTGTTGCCCCTCTGCATGTCCAAGGTTATTTGGGTTTTACTCTGTCTGAAAGATCAACAACTGCTCATAATTTAAAAGTTGCTAAGAGGGTGTACAAATGTCAGAAGAGACTGATGTTAAATCTGGGGGATGGGAGTGCTATAGAAAAGAGTTTGGATTTTGCAAGGGAAATGAGTTGTGACATCGTATTATTTGGTCCCAAGTTGTGTGCCTCTGCTCATCAGTCCAACTCTCTGCTCTTCAGTAGGGTTAATAGATTACACAGAACAAGGTGTGTGATCCCCTGTGTTGCCTTTGATAAAAAAACTGTAATAACATAGTACATCTTTGTAGAGGATTTGTGAAGATAAATGCTTTAAAGATGATGTGTTCAAAGTGACTAAAGCTTCTCCCAGTACATTCACTGCAGTTTGACCACCTTCTTACTCGGGACTGTCACAAGATTTTGCTTGTTGATCCTATTTCTTTGTTTCCACCCAGCTTGGCAGCTGCACTCCTGTTACTCAGAAAAATATCCTGAATATTCCTCTCACACCTGGCTGGTATATCCTTACATACTCTGTCACTGGTAAACTTGGCAAGTTGACAGTTTACAAAAAGAAGAAAGGGAAACAGTGTAGTTGCTTTTCTGGCTGGTGGCAGGAGAGAGCAGGGAAGGGGAGATGAAGTTTCCACGCCTTATCTAGGTTGAATGTATGTATGAGTTGAGTGTCAGAGGTGGCAGTACATGGCTGCATAGAGCGAAATGTTGAAGAACACCCCACAGAGATGAAAACAGCTTCAATCAATTGCTCAGGCTGAGCTGCTCCATTCATCTTAGTATTCTCATAATCAGTGTTGCCAGCATTAACGTGTAATTCCATGCTCATTCTTAGCTTCTATAGTCAGTCTCAGCACTGATGTGCTGTATGCTTGGAGCTTACCTTTTCTCTCCACCTAGATGGTTAGGCTTTTGCTTCTGACTCCTCCCAAACTGCTGGCTTACATTCAGACATCTGACCAGTGTTAGTTCATAGTCTGTGTAGCTGTTTTTCCTACATTCCTCCTCTGCTGTCTTCCAGTTGTTGATGCTTTACTTTGGAGCACTGCAAATAGTGTCTAAATGATAGTGGAGAAGCATATACCAAAAGAAAGAACAAAGCAGACTAGATTGTGCTATTTCTAAGTATTTGTAAGAAAACACTGATCAGCTGGAACTTGTCTGACTGGTAGAGCAACAGTAGGTAGAGGAAATTATTAGTTTTACAGGCAGTGTGACTGAGAGCCTGTGAAGGCTGCAGCATAGAGAGCAGCAGTTGAATTGATGACCAGTGAGGCATATGGTATCTAAATTAACAGCATAGGATCTCCCAGGAGGAGGAGGTCACCAGGGTATCAGAAGGCTCAAGCAGAAAGTTCATTTTGTCTCTCCCATATTAAATTCCTGAGATGAATGCTATACTAATTTGGAAAACTAGATAAAACTGGAGATGCAACACCTTCTCTTGAGTCTTTGCAGTAGAGTTTAATGGATAAAGTTATACACATTGCTAGAACTACCTCTAGCCTCACTGTGTACATTTCTAAAACTTGATTTAGAGGGATTTTGATTACTGTGTTCTCTTGTAAACAGTCTTACTTCTAGAATGTAAATTACCTTACCCTTAATGAGAACAGGCAGCAGAAATTCATAAATCAACTGATAACTGTATCTCATTAAAGAGAATCACTGGCACTACAGAGCAGCTTCTTTTTGAATCACTCCGTGTGCCAAGTACACTTAGCTTGTGTAGCAATGGAAGTAGAAAAAAGTAGTAAATCATGAGCCCAATGCAGTTTTTCTGGGCATCTACTCCACTCCCTTCTGTAAGAATCTTGAGAGAATATTGTTTTTCAGTCCCATACTCTTGTGCATTGATAAGAATGGCAGTATTTTATAAAGTTAGTCTGATTACAGATGAAATTGCATGACTTGGCATTTGAATTTTTCCCCAAGCTTCATTTTAAGACAAAAAATATGGAAAATAGTTCTTTGTGGTTTAGTGTGACCTCCTAAGAAGCAGTCAGTGGTTTTCAGTTACAGATTTCTATATCATTTGGGCATTGGAGTGCCAGCACTGCAGCATCGTAGTCTTATTCTTACTTCCTGGCATAAGAATTAGGTAATTTAGACTAATACATTTCCACTTTGTTGCAGGATCTGTGTTTTGCCATGTACTCTTCTTTCTTTCATATATAATCTGTGATTCTCTCAGCTCAATGACCATAGAATATGCAAGTTTTCTTCATGTAATAGGAAAATAGGAATGTGAGATTTACTGAGGGAGAAAAGCCAAAAAATTTAACCCTCTGAAGATTTAATCTTTTTTCTCCCTCTGTCTCAGAGGTTCCAGAAGTGTGAGAAAAATTGTACTGTTCGTTAGACTGGTTCATGAGTCACGGCCATGCTGACACACTCATCTTTGAGGAGAATTTCCTTTCTCCTCATCTTGTCCTGGGTTCTCAAACAGCCGGTCAAGATGTTTGTCCCTGAGCAATAGGAGCTGATGGAAGGCTGAAGTGAAAGGTGATTTATTCCCAGATTCGGGTTGTTTGCTTTGATTGGCATGGCCAGCCAGCCAGCAGAAGGTACATGCCTCAGCCAGTACTCCTGAGGTTTCAGCTGAGCTGGGGTAAGTTGTTTAAGTGTTTGGTGAGGAGCAGCCTCATAATCTGTGTGCAGAACTGAGGCAAGGAGATCCTGTTTTCAAGCCTGGAGCAGTTGTGTGTATGGCAAGGGTCATTCCCCTTGTAAAGAGGGCTAGCTGACTCTGGCATATAAGAGTATGGTTAGAATGAAGTTTTCAAGCCTGGAGCAGTTGTGTGTATGGCAAGGGTCATTCCCCTTGTAAAGAAGAGGGCTAGCTGATTCTGGCATATAAGAGTATGGTTAGAATGACTTCACCTTTTTCTGGTTCTGTGAAGATGGAAAGCATAATAAAAATATTGTGTTTTTTAAATACATTTGAAATTATTTTATTGATGGTGTTTTAATTTTCAGAATTGGAGGGAGGGAAATTTACATTTGGGTAGTTAATGTAATTTATGCATTTAACTATTTATGTATTATTCTGCACCACTTAAGGCATCAATTTATGAAATGACACAGAAACATACTGTACCCTGCTTTCCTGAAAAGACTTTTCTGCCAGTCTATGAGAGCAGTGTTCAGCTAGGGAGAGATAAGTCATTTCAGAATTGTAATTTAAGTTTTCCCCAATCTTTCACGGGATCCTGAACCTCTGGTGGCAGTCAAGAAGACTGGCATTTAAAAAAAAAACAAAAACTCAATTTAGAAATCTAGTTTTTCTAGGTCCTGTTCAAAAACTCTCCCCCTGTTGGGGGCACTCACCTATGTCATAGTTTATAGGCTGCCTTTCACTAATATGTATGTAAAACTGGCAAAATCTACCTTGAAAGTATTATACAGAGAGGGTCTTGAGATTCTCTCCCATAGTGTGAAGACAGTATCTGTTTCCTGAGGCACCTTTAATGCCAGTCGTGTATCATATCTGTGTCCCTGTTTAGACCCTCACAATGCAACCATTAGGCTTTTTCTTCATGTCTGTATTTTTTTACCCCAGCTAGAGTGGAGTTGTTGAAGAGTTTATATAGAGCACTTGCCTTTTATAATAAAGATTGTGGACATTTTTATATGTTCTTGTTCAGTAGTCCTTGAAGAGTGGGTTATTTCAAAAGTGCTTCTTGAAATATTGAAAAATACTGCCATTAGAAAATACTTACTGTTTTCTCTACCAAAATGTTCTAAAATTGCAGCATGAGTTCATTAAATAACAGGTGTATTTTTAGTGTTGGATTAATCCACTCAGCCAAATTAATAGTAATGTGGCAGCCATGTGATCATCCAGTATTTATGTGTAGATTAAACAATGATCTTTCTGGATAAACTTCATGCTGTTTCCAGTTCTAACACAGTATAGACACAGACAGCTGTTTAATTTGTCAGTAAGTATACTAAGTAACTAAAATTACTTATCATGAGACCAAATTTTTAGATAATACACTCTCTGTAGTTAAGAGGAAGCAAATAACAATTTAATTACTTTTCATTCTATACTAATTGCAATGTAAAAAAAAATAGCTGTATGTAGTTATAAAAGTATAACTATATCTGTAGTTATAAAATTAAAAGTTCCCATCCAGTCTTCCCCAAACAAATGAATTCCATCAAAAATACAGAGGCTCTTTTTACCTAGTGTTTCCCCAAAGGAGAGAACAAGCAGGATGCACACAGCAGATCCTTTTCAGCTGCTCACCAGAGTTCTTGGCTTGCTTTCTATTTTGTAGAAGTCCATTTCTAGCTGTTAGAGCTGTGACAAAAATGCAGCCATGTATGCCAGAGGCAGAAAGCATTTCCAGGGAATTTGAAATTATCATCTTGAACTAAAAGTGTACCAAGCATTCCAAGTAGAGCCAAGAATAACACTTTCAATATTGTTATGATTAAGAGTCTGATTATTTTTTTTAAATATGGAAGCAAGGGAAGTAAGTATATCCAAGAATGTTCACCAGTGTTCCCCAAGACAGGAGGAAGAGTCACAAAGGGCCAGCCAAGGATGTAGCAGAAGATGAATACATTAAGATATTGAAAACTTTAACAGGTTTGTGAGGCATTAAACTTTGTGTGGCATAAAACTTGTTCTACTTCTCATAAAGGGCAGCTCAGCTTTCAGAAGTTTGGGATATCCTCTATTAATCTTTGTCAAATCCACACCTACACTGAGAAATGTTGAGGCAAGCCTTTAAATCCTAAATATGCCTTAACATGTGCCAATCTTGTCTAGAATTTTGTGGTTTTCCCTAAAGCACAGAAAAAATTGAGCAGGAGATACCATAGCAGTTTTTAATGTTTTTTATTTTCATCTACTGATGTTTGAATTACACTGTGTGAACTGGTTATTCCTCATCTTATGCCAGTCATGTTGTCTACTGTAAAAATGTGACTATGCTGAAGTAAATAAAAATAGTATTAATGGCATATAATTCAGAACTGTTGGCAGTGTATCCACACATGCCTGAAGCTGTATACCTGGGGTTACTTATCTTCTGGTGAAACTTCTTGCTCTTGTGGATGCGTGGTTTCTGTTAGTACATCTTTAAACCAGAAAAAATAAGAGATGGTGTGAAGACACTGCCTTCTGGAACAAGCTTATTGAAGCTTTTTCAGGTTTAAATTTTGCCACCTCTTATGGACAACTTGACTAGGAGGCTTGGCTGAATGTTAATGCAGCTGTTCACTTCAGAATGATCCTGTCTCTGATTCTTTGTCACAATTGCTAAAGAACAGTATTTAATGGAAAGGAACCCCAAGCTGTGGACAGGCAGGTGGCCAGAGCCCATCCAGGCTTCCAGAGTCGTTCATGGGGTGGGGGGGGTCAAGGCAGGTGACTGCAGACTTTAAAGGGACTGTGAATGTCATGAGAGGACCTGGCTGTGGCAGTGTGAGCTGTCTCTGGGACAGGTTTTGGGGTAGGCTCCGGGATTAAGTACTTGGGGCCCTGAAGTCAGAGACACAGCAGAAACCATGGAGGGTATGAAACCACTGGCACACAAGCAGCTGTTATTCCTTGCATTCAGACCAAGGGCCACAGAGCCCTGCATGGTGGTACAGCCATGTACTGGGATACCGTAATCTGAAAAAATCCTGATTTTTAAGACACCTGTCTAAGAAACGGTGATGGTGACTGGTGATTTACTTGTACTCTGTTTAAATCGACAGTAGCCATGCAGCCCAGGGCAGCCTGAGCCCCTCTGGCCCTGGGGCGGTAGGGGTCTCCCCGCCTGCCGTAGCAGGCAGGGTCCCATGGAGGCAGCGGGGCTCTGGAGCCCCTTGCGCCTCAGCCCCGTGGCTGGAGCAGTTCAGGCTCCGGCTCTTTGCCTCCGGGCCGCCGTGCTGCCGACGGCGCTGCCGCTGCCTCCCTGGTGGGCCCAAGGGCTGCTCCGGCCCCCTCAGCCCCGCCGCTCGGGCCCGGCCCCTTGGTCTGCAGGCCAGAGCTCCACGCAGGGCCTGCTTCTCAGCGCCGCTCCCCTGGCCCGGCTGCGGCGCCGGGAGCAGCCCCCAGCCCCCCGGCGCCGCGCCTCCTCCCGCCCTGCAACTCATCTCTGCTGTCCCTTTGCTTTACACTAGGACGTAGCGGCAGCCCATTTCTCATGGAAATCGTGCTTTGTGTAACTGAATTGACACTTGGCCTTGATACCTGTATCTCCTGATAACTGAGACAAATTTCTAAAATAAATATTGTACTTTGATCTTCCAGCCCTGCATTTTTAATGACAGCTCTGAACATCACTTCATTAAGAATACATTTCAGGAGACTGAAATGCTCCGAGTTTGAACACTAATTATTTGTACAGAAAATTATGATTGCAACGTTTCATTTTTCAGCCCATTGGTTTCTTCCAGAAATGGGAATTTATTCTCGATTTTTAAGTAATGTACTTTCTTGGATGCAGATTTATGGCATTTGTAGTGTGGCAGCTGTATAGAAACTTATCCAGTTTTCCACTAACTCTTTTGCAACTTGACAAATCATTTTGGTTCGTCGAGCTATTTGGGGAAATACCGTACTTTAGAGAATGGAGGGAACCTCGGGGTGTTCAGTATCTCCTGACCTACCTATCCCCTCTCATTTCGTTTAGAAACATTGTTCTGAGTATTCATCTGGCAATTACTAAGTAAAACGAATTAACAAAAATCGAGGTAGGGGTTAAATCGGGCACCTCGCATATCTCTGGGTTTGACATAAGTTTGGGGATACAGAGGTTTAGGGACAACGCAAGCGCGAGCGCCGCCGTTCCGCTCGTCTAGCGAGTTCTTGCTCCTCCAGGAAGCAGAGGTGCGGGTCGGGCTCCCCACGTGGGGTTCCTCCTCGCCTCCGGCTGTCCAGCGACAGCTTAGACTCGAGGGGACAACAAGTGCGCTCCTGCCCCGATGCGGCTCTAGCGGCGCGGTGGAGCTTGGCACTGAGCGGGGGGCACCCGACGGCTGCGGGCGGGGTGCGCGGGGCAGTGCCCGTGTGCGTGTCCTCCGGCCGGGGCTCGCTGTGGCTCTCCGTTAGCCGCCATGTCCCGTGTTGACGCGGCGCAGTCTCCGGATCGCTCATCGGCGGTACTGGGTTCGTGTGTGGCGGATGGAGGTGCCGAACCCCGTGAGCCCCGCACTCGTGCAGGCGGATGGGGAGCTCTATCGCCCGCAACCTCACGCCCTGGCGGGAGCTGCTGCCGGGCCACGGCGTCCTGCAGCAGCAGCGAACCTTGCCTCGATACATTAGTGCGTGGTAAAAGCGCTGGATGCGGGACCCTTGTCTTCCTGTTGCCAACCTGGTGAAGTGGTTACCTGGCACATGGGAAGAGCTTGATACGGCTGCTGCGTAGTGTTACATGGGGTCGAGCTTTTATTTCTCCCCAGGACTCAATATGGAGCCGTGGGAGAGCACTTGGCACTTTAATCCCTTCAAAGAAACCGATCTAATTCAAGCCCTACAACTCTTGAAAGTCTTTGAGCGGACAGTGATTGTTTCCACAGGAAAGGCAGATAAAGATCTCTGTGTGCTGGCGTTTAAAGAGACTTCAGTGGCGGTGCGAATACAATTGAACCCAGCGACTGCGGGGAGGATCGAGTTACCTGTGCAAACAGCTCCGGAGGACCAGAGCCAGCCGGCATCTGCCCGAAAGGGTACCCTCACCTCCTCAAGACGGAGATGAACGTCCTGGTTTGGTACCTGGCCAAACAAGCCGGCGTTTGCGATGGCCTCGGAGCAGATGGGGAAGCGGGGAGGAGAGGAGCGCGTTTCCAGGGCCCCCGGCGGAGCGCGGAGCTGAGCGGGCCCGCGGAGAGGCGCGGGGCCCCGCCTGCCCCTTGCTGGGCGGCACATGCGAGGGGGCCCGCCAGCTCTGCAGCCCACTGAGCTCAGCAGCCCACGGTGGCGGCAAGCTGTGACCCAGATGTGCCTGGTGCTGGTTAGAGGGTCAGTAGCCTCACACATGGTCGAACGCAAGGCAGGTTAGATCCTTCATACACACATGCGTATAGAGATGTATAGACAGAGGCCGAAAGGTGCGGGATGAAGTAACAAAGCGCTTGGGGCCGGCTTTGTCTTTAGGGCAGGAGGTGAGAGAGCAGGGGAGGCAGAGACCCAGTAGCAGCGTTCGCTCCCGAGGAGCCACCCCGATCTCCACACTCCGCCGGCGCAAGACAGGCCGGCTCGGCAGGCCCGCCAAGAGAGACTCCGGTCTTCATTTAAAGAAATTGGGTCTCTTACACCCGGCTCCCGCTAAGGAAGAGGAAACTTTTCCCTTCTGTCTCCCGGCTGCCCGGTTTGTCGGTGTGTCTGTCTGAGAGACCGCTTGCTGCTGGTGGCAGCCCGCTGCTCCTCCCCGGGCCCGGCTGGGCGCCTGGCCTGGCCCCGCGCCAGGCGGGGGCTCCCGGTAACAAGGGGGCAATACCGGCTGAGCGAAGTGAAACAAATCCAGCTACCAGAGGAGAAAATGCGCGGTTATTTGCCGAGTCATATCGAGGGCATACCCCTCAGCCTCGGGGGAAGGGCGGGCGGAGGGAGGGAGCGGGGAGGAACCACCGACAATTACTCCAGGGAAGTTTTACGGCTGGGATCTACCAGCCCCGACCAGGTGAACTCGCTGTACTATGTTACCTTCAGTCTTTAAACACTATCAGAGGAATCCGGAGGCAGATTCCTCGAGCGATAACAAAGACGCGTTGTCACTTTAGGGCTCTGCCACAAATTTAATTGAAAAAAAAAAAAAAAAAAGAGGGGGGGATCCAGTGTCTTGCACATCCAACGCAAGGGTCTCTAGGCGGTAAGGGGTCCTTTGATCAAGAAAATCCAATTATTTGTGTATATACATTTCCCACATAGTGATTACTTCATTAATTGTCCCGCCTTTATCTCCTCCCTTCCCATCCCCCCTAATAATCAGTTCTTTTATCCAGACCAACAAACACACCATAGGAGCTTTGTGGATTCAAAGGATTTGCTTTCGCTTCTGAAAGAGCCGCTATTCTTTGATGATTGGGTAGCGGCAAACTTCAAAGCCATAAATCTTCCCTCTGACTGGTTGGCGGCCCGGCAAAGTCCTTATCAAATTCTTGGAGGTGATCCTGGCGCAGTCAGACAGTCCGCGGAGATCGCGCAGCGCGGGGGGGTGGGACGCGCACGGAGGCGAAGAGATCAGAAGGAAAGGGAGAGAGAGGGGGAGAGAGAAGGAAACTGGGCAGCTTCTCGTCTTCCCCTCGGCGTCCTCATGCCTCGGCAGTGCCCCGGCGCCTTCCCTTCGCCCCGGGCGCAGTAGCCATGGCCGCGGTGGCTGTCCTCCGGAACGACTCCCTCCAGGCTTTCCTCCAGGTCAGTACCCGCACCCGGTGTTCCTCGAACTGCGCCGCGTCCCACGGCTGTGACCCGCATTGCGCGGGGGCAGCTGGCGTCAGCCGCCTCCCTCCCGGGGCTTTTCCCGGCGGGCGGCCCGGAGAGGAAGGTGGGGACCCCCGCGGTGGTAGGAGGCCGGGCTCGGGCTTCTCGGGCTTGTGACTTCTGTCTCCCGCCAGCAGCCCGTTACTAACTCCAGGCAGTGCTCCGTGGCAAGGGGTGTGGGGGGCGCGGGGGCTGCCTCCCTGCCCACAGCGGCTGCTTCCCCGGCCCACGAGCGGCGGCGGGGCCGGCGGCACCGGCCGCGGGCGGGACCGGTCTCTGGGCGGAGCGGGGGGGCCGGGCACGTCCTGCCCTCTGGGTGCGCATTGTTTTCGGAAAGTTTACCGGCCGTGCGGGGAGCGGCGGGCCGGCCCCAGCCGCGCACGGGCAGTGGTGCGGGAAGTTTCTCGCAGGCCGGTGTCTGCGGGCGGCGAGTAACGCGCTCTCTTCCCTCCTTCCCTTCTCCCCTCCCTCCCGTTCCTGCGCAGGACCGCACCCCCAGCGCCTCCCCAGACTTGGCCAAGCACTCGCCCCTGGCTCTTCTGGCCGCTACTTGTAGCCGAATCGGGCAGCCGGGCGCAGCGCCCTCGGATTTCCTGCCGGTTTCCTACGACCCGACGCTGGGATCCCCCTCTAGGATCTTCCACCCGTGGAGCGGCGAGATGCCAGCGCACTCCCCGGGAGGGCTGCCGCCGCCGCATCCCAGCTTGGGGCTGACCCCTCAGAAGAACCACCTGCAACCCTCCTTCGGGGGTTCTCACGAACTGCCCCTCACCCCCCCGGCGGACCCCTCCTATCCCTACGAGTTCTCCCCCGTCAAGATGCTGCCCTCCTCCATGGCCGCCCTGCCGTCCAGCTGCCCGCCCGCCTACGTCCCCTACGCCGCCCAGGCCGCCCTGCCGCCCGGGTACTCCAACCTGCTTCCGCCCGCCCAGCCCTGCCGGCAGCTGTCGCCCAACCCGCCGCCCGAGGACATCCCCTGGTGGAGCATCCAGCAGGCCAGCGCCCCGGGCGGCTGCGGCCACCGCTTCCCCGCAGCGGCGGCGCTGCCGCGGAGCCTGGTGCTGGGGCACTCGGACTTCGCTCAGTACCAGACGCAGATCGCCGCCCTGCTGCAGACCAAGTCTCCCCTGGCGGCAACGGCCAGGAGGTGCCGCCGCTGCCGCTGCCCCAACTGCCAGTCGGCCGCGGGCAGCGCCCCCGAGGCGGAGCCGGGCAAGAAGAAGCAGCATATCTGCCACATCCCCGGCTGCGGCAAGGTGTACGGCAAGACCTCGCACCTGAAGGCGCACCTGCGCTGGCACACGGGCGAGCGGCCCTTCGTCTGCAACTGGCTCTTCTGCGGGAAGAGCTTCACCCGCTCCGACGAGCTGCAGCGGCACCTGCGGACTCACACGGGCGAGAAGCGCTTCGTCTGCCCCGAGTGCGGGAAGCGCTTCATGCGCAGCGACCACCTGGCCAAGCACGTCAAGACCCACCAGAACAAGAAGCTGAAGGCGGCGGCGGACGGCGTCAAGCGGGAGGACAGCCGCGACCTGTGACCGCCGGGACAGCCGGCGGCTGCTGCCTCTGCGGGCCGAGCCGAGCCGCGGCGGGACCCGGGCGGGGGGCGTTTCTCCGCCGGGGGCAGGGCGGTGGGGAGAGAGCGGCAGGTTCTCGGACTCTCGCCGGGCACGGCGAGCAGTACCCCGGCTGGGAGAGGCCTCCGCGGACCCTCAGGCCCGGGACTGGACGCTCATAGGGCCCCGGGGCCGTCCGGGGGCAGGCGCCCGGCCCGGCCTGGAGCGCGGCTGAATGGGGGGCCCGGGCGCTGGGGCACGAGCGGGGCCGGCCCGGTCCGGCCGCGGGGATCGAGGCTTATAGACACCTGGGGGTGAGGTGGCAGCGCCGCTGTGGCCGTGCTGGGGCTCGGCCTTCGTGCTTTCAGGGTAACAGACTGAAGTTTTGTGTACAGGTTATTTAATAGTTACGTTTGAATACATGTGTTCCCCCCCGTCTTCGACCCCGCGCGGGGTCTAGCATGAGATGTTTCTGTAAAGCGACCCGCGACCGCAGCGTGAAATAAACACGTTCACACCGGGGTCACAGGGACGGTGCGGCCGCGTCGGTCTCGTTTGATCGTTGCCGGGTGCCCCTTCCCGCCATTTCCCGCTGAGGCGGCGGGCCGGCTGCGGGCCCGGCTCCACCGCGGCGGCCGAGCGGAGCGCAGCCACGGGGACCTGAGAGCTGCTCATGGTAAACACCTTTAAATCCCTGGAGCTCCTTCGGACGGGTGTGCCTGGTAGCTCTGGTTGGTGGGTTGGGTTTGGGTTTAGGTTTTTTAAATTAGTTTTAATGTTTTGTTTCCCACACATGAAGGTGAGAGTAAAAAAAGAAATGCATGGTGCCAGTACTGGGGATGAACATACAGGTCAAGTTCTACAGAGCAGGATATACATTTGTGCAGAAGTGGGCAGCAGTCAGTGTTAGTGATAGCCCTTCTCAAAAAGGTCCAGGCCACAGGCCAGCCCCAAACAGCCAGTCCCAGCCTAAGCTCTCTGTGGCACAGCAGAGCTAACACACACTTCCCAAATGTTAACTTTCTGTAAAAGTGCAGAACTGAGGGGCTGAAATATGTTACCCTGCCAGTACAACAAAATGGCAATCACTGTGCTGCAAAGGGGAAGACCCTTGGCACTGGTTTAAAACCGTGTTTAGAAGTACCTAGTAGATAGTGACAGCCTTTAGGGTTTCTTGTCTCTCACTGGGCATCACGTAAGTATGGGCATATTTCTTTAAAAATAATAACTTTTCTTACTGCAGCGAGATCCATATTTATTTTTTTTAATTGAAATCTATGTAGCCAAACGAATTGAGGAACCTGATCAGTGATTTGCTAAATTTTGCATTCTAACATTGAGAATATTCCTTATTTACTCCTTATATTTTTACAACATCAGCTTTATTTTCTGATTACCTAATGAGACAATGAGATAAAAAGTGCCTTCAAAACTTCACCAGGACTAATCTGGAACTGTTCGGCTTCAGGTGAGATCCTCTGGTGGCAGTTGTCAAGGAAGCTTTGGCACAACTATGTTTTTAGAGATACACTCTGCCATGGACTTCTGCATCAAGAAAAAAACACAGCTCGCTAAGTATTTGTAATGACAGGACATGTAAAATGAACGTGTTTATATGTATGCCAAATACCACCAAGAATCTCTTCTCCTGGGGAATAATGAGATGAGATAATACCACGAGAACACTTGTATCTGAAGTAATGAGAAGTTAAAGGACAGTTACCAGTTACAGTTAACAGGTCGTTAACAATATTTTAATATTTATTATTCTGAATTAATTTCCCACACCATATTCTTATGGTCAACTTACTGAATTAATAACCAAGCAGCTGTCTTCTTTTCCACTGAAGAATCTTGTATAAACTGTCATAGAAAACATTCGAGAGGAATATGTTTAGTTTCACCAGTTAGCATTCCTTTGATTCAGGTGTCAAAAGCGTGTGGTTGAGGGATACTGGGCAGAAGATGTCTTTAGTGTGCCAGATGGAGTGACAGCAAGGCAAGAAATAAACAATGGACCTGATCCAAAAGTCCTTAGTAAAAAAAGTCTTTGAGACAAAAGTGCATCCTCTTTACTACTGATGTAGGATTGAAATATTTCATCAGGAATTACAGTGTTTCTGTAATTTTAAAATGTGTTTATGCAAGTGTTTCATTTTAAAATGTTTAATGGCACACAGTGGCAATCTGGTTCCTTTTTTTGATATTAAGTTACATTAAGAACGTAGAGTTAGAGAATTTCAGATTGCTTTAAAAGAGAGTTTGTTTCATTAAATAGTCTTTCAATTCTCTGTATGGATCAAAACTACTTAAAATGGAGAGTAGTGGAAAGTGCTTTAGTTGGTAGCAGTACAGGAGAAACAGCAGTATCCCAGAGTAGGAGAGGTCTCTTACAGGATAGAATAATTCCCACATGGCGAGGGCCTTTCCTGCTGAGGGAGTGCCAGGATGAAGAGGAAGTGTTCAGTGAGCTGAAGCAATGCCTTAGATGCTTTCTGGGGCAAGTCTAGCCTAAGAGCCAGAGACCCATTTCTCTTAGAGCAGATGTAACCAGCACAAATTAGCCTGATAATGGCAGATGTGGTGATTTCCAAGCTAGACCTTTATGGAAAGATTTTGCTCCAGTTTGAAGACGTGCTGAATTTGCCAAGCATCTATGTTGTCTATTCTAGCAGACTATTTTAGGTTGTTATTCATTCCACAAGACACAGCTTGTACTGAAATACAGAAAGTTTTGCCACTCACTTAAGTATGAGCCTGCAAATAATCCAGGTTTGAAGCAAAAGACTGTAGCCCAGCGTTTCAAAGGGGTGGTGGTATCTGATTTACCAAAAAAAAAACCAAACCACCACAGTGGCGTTGTGTTGTAGGCTGTGCACCTTGTATATATGTGTAATGACTACATTAAAGCTTGAAAGTGCACAGGTTAAAATACAGTCAAAATTAGTTAAAAGCCTGTCATGAGAGAGAGATGTATTTAAGTGAAAACCCAGAGTATCAAATGCTAATGAAAATCTTAATCTCTAAGAATGGCACACACACACAAACAATTAGGGATTTAGGAGACTTATGCAAGTGAAACAGTTTATAATGTAAAAAATATTTAATAAAACTATTTCTTTGTAAAGCTTTTAAATAGTTCGTTGGGAAAAGGAAGTATACATGCATCATAGCTGTTTCATACTCATCTGTAAATAGCTAAATCATATGATAGCTTTTCAATTGAAATAATTAAACTTTTTTTAGTAATATGGTATTTAAATATACATGTGACCTTTCTGATATATAGGTAGAGCATTACAAAAATATATTGCTTGCATCTCAAGAATTTATTTCTAGTTGCCAAATTGCACTCCATAATAAAATTACCTTTTAATTTTGCATTCACAAAATACATTTTATACTTTTAGCTGTTTCCAATCAACTAGAACAGCTGTTCATTTTATAAAATTAAATTATTAATATTCTTCTTAATTATAAATTTTGAGTACATATGCTGCTCAAGGTCAATTCATTTCCTCATTTTAAAACTTAAATGTCATTGGTATAATAGACATATCCTATAAACCAATTCATCTGGTATTTAACTCAAATAAATTAACCTCAACAAAAAAATGGGATATAGTAAAAAAAAGTTGAGATTTGGTCTTTAAGCAGAGAACATTAAAAAAAGTCCATAACTAATCACCGTTGTTTTTCAGATAGTTTGGGGTTTTTTTAATATGTTCTTAATCAAATTATTTTTAGTCAAAGGTCATATAGAATAAGACTTTCACCTGGGAGAAGGTTGCAGGATTGCCCTTTTTGTCCCAGCTGACCAGATTTTCATTGCAATAATCCAACATGAAATTATGTTTCTTACCTCCTCAACTACTATTATAGAAAAAGAGAAAGTTTCAGGAAGTACATTTCCCAGTATTGCTTAAAAAAACTATCATAATGTAATTCTTCCTTCCATATTAAATTAAGGGTGTAATTTTTGAAAGAAATATTTAATCTTCATTTATTTGCAGATTTTGATTGCATTTTAAAGTAACTACAACTTAACTATCTCACTTGGTAAATTCACATATCTAGTAATAGTGCTGAATACTGAAGAAAGAGGGGATATAATATGTTGCTGTCTTGAAACTCTTAGATGAAAGATACCTTTTACTGTTCATTGATGTTCAGTGACTCAGGAGACCACTCAGAAGTTCATACATAGGTCAAGTTTGTGTCTCTGTGCAAGTAGTTGCACGATTACTGAGGCCCTTTTAAATGAGTCCTGTAATATTTCATGGATCTTGTCAGCCTATTCTCATACTGAGCAGTAAGAAACAAAAGCATAATGTCCAGCTTGTTGTCAGATTTTTTAGTTTTCAGTTTTCATAGAACCTTGTTTTTCCTCTGTTAGAGTTTTCAGAATTATTTCAAACTTTTTATGAGATTCTTGTGAATCCTGTGGTAAAGATGTGGGGTCTGCCACTCTGGCACATGATAGAATCAGCTCAAAGACCTATTAGATTTTCCTGCCAAACTTTTAAAAAAACTTCTTACCAAAGAGGATCCCTTAAATCTTCAAGACTACTGAACTTTCCTTCAAAGGATTGCCCAGCAGGTATCTTCAATAACTTTGTATTGCTCAAGCTACTGAGGAGCTGGAGCTGTGCAGCGCCCAGCAAGGCTCACCCTTGTCAGGTAAGTGTTAATGTGCAGCATAGAGAAGAAGGATCCAAGGCCCTAGGCTGATGGAAGGAATAGAAGTGCATGTAATCCAAAGGGTCTTTTAAGTAACTTTGTGGGTTTTATTCCCTGTTAATATTTACTCCAAACTGATTTGAAGTCATGTAGGTGTTTCAGTATGGATAATGAAAATCAGAGAAAGCAAACATGTATTTTGACCTTCTGACTGTGACAAGTCAGTAGGGGGTTATGGATAGTGAGATTTGGCATTTAGCCTGGAGGACATCAGTGCTGTTTTTCTTCTCATCATCTCTTAATATCTTTTGTGTTACACATTTACTTAAGGACACACCAAATCCCATCGTGTCCCTGACCCAGGCCTGGTGATTACATCATTGCTTAGCCATGTCAGCAGGAGCCGACCTGGGGCCGTGTACAAAGCCTGTGTGCTCCTGAGAAAGGTGATGGATGTGCACTCAAGGGCATGTAGGGACTTGTAGATACGTGGTAGGGCTCCATCTCCTCTTCAGGTGGCTGTGGGGTGCATCCTGTGCTGCAGTGTACTGAAGTTAGTGGCCAAGACCTGAAGAACTGGCAAGTTTGTACTGAGGTACAAACTGAGTTGCTCTTCACTGCAGCATTTAAGTGCACTTTTTAAAGGTGCAGAGGCCTTGTACAGAGTGTCTGTATAAATTCAGATTCTACAGTGCTCCTGTCTTGAAGCTCTTGGACAAAATACACCTTTCACTGTTCAGTGATATTCAATGAATTTAGTAGACCACTCAGAAGTTCATAAATAGGGGGAATTTCTATCTCTGTGCACATAGTTACCAAGTCACCAAGTTAAAGGAGCCTTGTACTAAGGCAGTTCATCTCAATCTGCCTTCCCTGGAGTATCTGCTGTCGCCATTAATGCCAGTAACGAGCAAGTAACTCACTTTAGACAGCATCCTAATTTGCCCTTCCTGTCAACCTGTGCTATCATAAAGTGCAATCTTCTTTACATTTTTAATTTTCTGTTGCTGCTGAACTATAGGCCTTTACCATGACAGTGACTGACACATTCTAAACTGAGTATATTACATCACCACAGCATTTAGTATGGAGGAATGATGAACCACAAGGGGGAAAATGAAAAATAAACCCACTGTTTTTTAGGATACTCATATTCAAAATGAAAAATAATACTCAAATGCCATAAACTGATATTTTTCACAACTTAAATGTGTCAGTTTGCAAATACCAAAGTCAATAGCTTTATCAGAAACAATAGTGTGTACCTATGTTTTTGCATTCGTAAAAGATAGTGTTGTCTGCAAAAACAATATATTCCTATTATCTGTAAGTTCCTGTTCTTACAACAGTACTGGCTGTTTAAACAATGTTCCAGTATTACCTTGTATACTACTAGAAAACATTTTTCATTTTCCTTTTTAACAGGAACCAGACATCACAGAGCACGCTTTCAAACAGGCTCTAATTATAAAGCAGGTTAAAAGAAATTTTATTAGCCAAAGCCCATCTCTTCACTTAGGGTCATATCCCACATGCTTTTTTCAGGATCAGATGGTGTGCCTGTGATCTCCACATGCAGATCTCTCATCTGTGTGGAAAGGAGATGTCAGTCACACTGCCACATTCACCCATATTTCAGACAGCTCGCCACAGGTCTAGAATCCACATGTGAAGAAGAGAAAGGAAAATGCACACTATTCACTCATTAAAGATTAGACAGGAAAGATAACACAGCCTGAGAATGTCAGGTGGTCTCAGCTATCATATGTTAATCCCAAAGGAGTGTGAAAACAGCTTAGTTTCTTCCCCTCACATCTAAATAATTAGCTTTTCTTCTGAGCAGGGATAGTGGTAGTGCTTTGCTCTTGTTTAATTCTGCAAAGAACAGCCAACACTTGACATCTGCTTGCTTTGCATGTTCTAAGACATTGCTTGTGCACCTTAGTAGCCTAATACAGGAAGCCCATTCTTGCAGCATTACCTGACCCTTCAGCAATGTGGCTCCACTGACTTCTTGCTATTAATTTGCTCTGAAAGAACTGAAAGAGTTTTAAGCTGGCAAAGATTACACTTTTATATTTTCCAAAATATTAACCAAATCTTCTTATGTGCCTACATGAGGCCTAAGGCTATGTCTGAGCTTCTTAATAAAATGCTTAAATAAATTGTATGACACTGAGAAGCTACTTGCAAAATACAGTAAAGCTGTGTTTGGTGGTTGAACACTTAGGTTGAGAGAGCAAACCATGGGCAATCTTTCTAGGGGAAGTATGTTCTCTGTAACATTTTAAAACTGCACGTGGGCACTGGAACTGTAACTCTGCTACCCCAGTGGGATCATGAATATACACAGAGCAACACTAAACATATTCAGCATATTCTGGCAGTCTACAGGGAAATGTTTTTTTTTTCTCATAAGAGGAAGGGCTTGTTTAAAATTTTTCCCACAAGAGGGGGAAGAAGACCTTCATGGATCTGAAGATCATTATGCTTCTGTCAAGGAGGAGGGAGAGAGAGAGAAGACAAAGTAGACAGGCAACCTTTCCTTTTCATGGGCCACCTTTGCTTGCCCTTCCAACTCTCAACACTACTAAGGAGTCTGAGTTCCCCTCACATTCTAGATGAAAAGAGGAAGCATAAGACCCAAGAAATTTTTAGAACCCTCTAGCTGCTTCACTGTCCTCAGTTCCCTTACACAACTCAGGAGAGTTTGTGGTATAATCCCAGAGTTTTCTGCAGGGTGTTCCACTATGCAGCTGTTACATTGCATTCATGGGGTTTGCTCTCTCCTCTGTCCACAAAACTTCACATCTTTGTGCCTCACTACACATGAAGATGAAAGCTTCCTAAGCTAAATAAAGTGATAGCAAAGTACTGAAATCACTGAGACTTAAATGTGGGAATTACCTTCTAGATTTATCATTCAATTATTTTTCTCATTAGAACCACAGTTTTAATCTGCTAAGAAATATCGAATATTAAACAGCCAGTAAAGCAGAATAATATGTTAAACTAATTCCTTATAAAGTACCTAAGTATATTACAATCTCCTTTGTCTTTTTATTATATGTATTCTTTCATCCTAGATTTAATTTAAAATAGGTGTCAAGTGTCAGATGTAATACTGAGATCTAGATTCTGATGTAGTTGCTAGAACCTCTGACACTTAGTGAGCATGTTCAAGAAAGGACAAGGAGGAGGGTAAGTTCAAGCCTGTTTTTAATTAGCTACAGCAATTAGATGTTTCAAATACCCAGAATTATGTATTAGAATTACACAATTATTTGGTTTGTTTGGTTGCTTTTCAATACACTTGAGAACCAGCTCCTAATTAAGATACACACACTATCAAAGATTAAAAACTTAGATGATGGTAAAAACAATTAGAATGATGATGTATGTTTAGATTCCCCATGGTTCTTGTACAGAGCTGCAAGACAGCATGGAGTGTGAACCCATGGAATTTACTTTCTCTGCACAAGTCAAGAAACAGCTTCACTGTTGATGTGCCCTACAGGGGCATGGGCCACCCCAGAGCAGGGGTGATACACTGGGACGCGATGGTTTTATCTGAGCTGGCTGGGTCCTTTGACAGCAGGAGCTTTACCCTTCATGGGAGCTGCTGAGTTACCCATTGCCTCTGGGTAAGGACTTGCTCCTCTCTGCACAAGTCCTTCTTGGGGTGCTACTGTCCTTTCCCTGCTCCCAAGGCTACACTACTAGATCACAGCAGAGCCTCTACCAGTTCAGAAAAAATTATTTCCAATTTAAAATGTGTAAAAGAAAAACACAACATACAACAAAACACATTTTTTAAAACAGAACCTAAGATCTAATGATTCAACCAAGATTACCTCCAATTACAGGTATGCCTCACCCCTTTAAAATTAAATATGTAATATACCATCCTTAATATGTCCTGAATGTTTTGCTCTTGATCTCAAAAGCAGTAAGCACATTCTCTCATGAAGTCTTGCTGCAGTAATGACTGAGTTCCTAACATCTGAATGCCATGCAATAACCTTAATCAAAGCAGCCAAATCTCTTGCTGCTGATTCCACAGCATTTTTTTGTAGTGATAACCACTTTTCTCTATCATCATTTATTCAAAAAGGTAAATCAAAAGCATAAAATAGTCTCATCTTAGTTCCTGCCTGCAGGAGATGTTCTTCTCATCAGTTAAGCCATGAAGTCTTACATCAGTCAGAGACAAGCAATGGCTCACCTGACTTTCTCTTCTTCTTTTCCATTTATAAAGGCTTCTTATACACCAGTTACTATCTGGTCTTAGAATAAGAATTTTTAAAAGGAAAATATTTTTCTTCAGCAGTTTGGCTGACACAAAGAGGTACTTGCTTTTAGAAAGCTGCAACACCTTTTTATGTGCTGACCAGAAAGCAATTCTCTATTAATCCTAACAAAATAATTAGAATATATCACTAATACCTGTTAGTGTGAGATGCATTTAGAGCTATATCAATGATGATTAATACCAAGGATTTTACAATGTGAATTCTACAAATAAATTCTAACATTTGTACATGCAAAGTCACACTTTTTCACATTTTGACTTTTACCAAGCTTATTTTAATTTAAAACAAGTCATTAGAAATTCGCTTTGAACTAGACTGCAATAAGCAACACTTCAACCAAAAAGGTTCACTAAATGATTGAATCAGCCCTGAAGACCTGCCCAGTGACGGGTGGCATGTCAGATTACACAGCTAATGCCCCCAAGTTTTTGTGACAACAGATGAGTGTGGTTAAGATCACATCTTCCTGCCCTCAGCTCTCAGGCATCAGTAATTAGGCTCTTATTAGTACCTCTTCACCAAGTCTCAGCTTTTTCCTAACTTCTTGGGGAGGGCTCTCATTCATATTTCTGGGATCATTTTTCCTTTCCCACTCCCCTTTAATGCTCTCAGGGAAGCCTTAACAGTATCCCAGCTACATCTGTTTAAAATCATTTTGGTGCCTTTGGGGGAGCGTGTGTTTAAGGCCATGAGGAAACTGCAGAGCTGCACATGCCCCTGGAGGGAACCACAATCATTAGAGAGTCCCAGAGTGCAGGATGAGCCCCTGCTACATGCAGCTCCCCTCAGCAAACAGGAATGGAGTTGCTTGAAATGGTTTTCTCAGGGGAAATGGTAAACATAATGGAGATGCACAGCTACCATGAGCCAGACCAAAGGTCTGTTTAACCTACGAGCCTGTTTTCCACTAACAGATGCTATGGAAAGTGAATTAAAAACAAGGCATATATAAAACAGATATTTCCCTTGGCACAGCCTCTCAGCTTCTGGGGAACAGTGCTTCAGAAACTTCCTGAGCTGGAATAACATTTTGTTTGTTGTGTTTAATAGTCACAGATTGGTCAATCCATCACAGATTTGTCTCACCCCGTTATGACTGGATTTACACTTTGTGAGTCTCAACATCCTTTGAGAGTTGTTTGAGTAGCCATGATGACTTTATGACCATTTCAGTGCTGCTCGAATGCCCCTCAAAACCGAGGAACGGCACAGAACCCCCTTCCCCAGGCCGCTCCCACCCACACGGTCCCTCATGGCAGGCGGCTCTCCCGGCCTGGCGGTGCCCGGGGGCGGTCTCCGGGGCTGGCGGGGCCCAGGGGGGTCCCGCGGCTCGGGGCAGGCCGGCCGGGCGGGCGCCGCTCTGCTCTGGGACGCGTGGGAGCCGTGAGGGCTTGAGGAATAAACCTGGCAGGAACGTTGGACGTGTTTTTGCGGCAACTTGGAAATAATTTCACAGAGTCGTAGGTCCACTTGTAGATACCTAACGTTTTTTGTATAGTGGCTTTTGGTGTGGGTTTTTTTTTTTTTTGGTTTTTTTTCTTTGTTGGTTTGGTTGGTTTGTTTGTTTGTTTGTTTGTTTTTTTGGTGGTTTTGGGTTGGTTTTTTTTTTTGGGTTGGTTTTTGTTTTGTTTTGTTTTGTTTGGCTGTGAGGGGGAAACCTAGGAACGGCACAGAACCCCCTTCCCCAGGCCGCTCCCACCCACACGGTCCCTCATGGCACTCCGCCGGCGCACAGCCCCATCCGCAGCCGCGGGCAGCAGCGGCTCGCAGGCCGCCCCTCTGACCCCAGCGGGCCCTTCCCGCCCGGAGCACCGCGGCACACCGGGGCGGCGGCAGGTGCCGGGGGCAGCGCCCGTTGTTGGGTTTTGTATGATTGATAGTTTGGTTTTCGTTTGATTTTTCTTTTGTTTTGTTTTAAATGCACGTGGCCCTCAAGACTCCTGGCTTTTATTTCTGTGACGTGGCTTGTTCGTCTTCCACTGCGTTGGGATAAGCTTTGGCACTGTGAAAGTTCATTTTTTCTGAGGGTCAGATGTGCAACAGCATTACCACACAGAGCTCTGTCCTCACAGCTTGTCCTCGGGCTACAAAATGTCCCTGTCTCTGAAGTAGGTTCTGTGAAATCCAGAGAATCTTTTCTCTTATTAGCAGACAACTTTGGAGTTAAAAGAGTGAGTTGAAATATAAGGTTTTTGGCTTTGGGTTTTTTTTGTTATGTGCCTGTATAGTATGAAAACTGATTTAATTTAAAATATAAGACGCGATTAGACAAGCAGTCTTGACTTCTATTTTTTCCCTTTATTACATCATACAAAAAGGTGAAAGTATTTAAAACATCCAAAAGGTGATAGCCCTTGTGATACTTTATTTTTCCCAGGATAAATTTTGTAACACATTATTATTGTCTGACATATATATTCTCAATCCAATGTACAAGATCTGTCGAGTTTCCTGAATGCTTCAGATGATGGATATTTGTTGCAAGAGGCATGGTCAAATGTTTGGACTCTGTGCTACTTAGGTGACGTTGAATAATTACTGGTCTTCTTTTTTTCTTCCCTTTGTCTGACTTTTTTGTTCCTGCTCTTGAATTAGCCCATGCAAAGTGTCTTTTAACCAGATCTAGCTAGTTTGAGCTGACTGTAAAATGAGGTACCTGGAGGAGCAGGAGGGAACACTGAGTCTCATCAGTGCCCAAGTTACAGAAAGCAGAAGCAGGTGACAATAAGGCAAGGGTAGAAGCAGCAGCTGTGTGGTGGTGCTACCAGCTCTTGGGGCAGCCCTTAAGTATAGGCAGAGTTGCACTAAGAAGTCTACTAATCACCTGTGCAGTGCTGCCACCTTATTTCAGTGGCCTCTTCTCTCTGTTGTCAAAGAGTGAGTAGGATCACACCCGGGGTGTTGATGAGCTATCTGAAGTTCAGCCATTTCCTCAGGCAGTAGCAGTAGTTTTGTGCCTGTTATTCACCCCCTTGAAATCCCCTCTACTCCCACCTGGAGAGCTGTGTCCAACTGTGGGCCTCCTACAGAAGAATGAAGTGAACCTTTGGAGCAAATTCAGAGGAGGCCACAAAGATGATCAGAGGGCAGGAGCACCTCTCCTATGAGGAAGGGCTGAGAGAGTTGGAGATGTTCTGCCTGGAGAAGAGAAGGCTCCAAAGGAGACCTCAGAGCACCTTCCAGTACCCAAAGGAGCCTACAGAGAGTTGGAGAGGAGCTTCTTGCAAGGCCAAGGAGGGACAGGACATGAGGTAATAGGTTCAAACTAAAAGAGAGTAGGTTTAGATCAGATATTAGGAATAAATTCTTTACTGTGAGGGGGGTGAGGCAGTGGAACTGTTTGCCCAGAGAAGTTGTGGCTGCCCCATCCCTGAAGTGTTCAAGGCCAGGCTGGAGGGAGCTTTGAACTGCCTGGTCTAGGGGAAAATGTCCCTGCTAATGGCAGAGGCTTTGGAATTAGATAATCTTTAATGTCCCTTTCAATCCAAATCTTTATATGTTTCTATAAATACACACAATGCTGAAGAAACTTGCTACTCAAGACCTCTTTCTGCTCCTCATTAACTTAAAGGGATAACTTTCTCTGACTTTTAAGGGAGCAGGGTCTGGCCCTGCAGTGGAATTCAAACATAAAACATTGTGCCTTCCTGACAGCTGTGTGCCTTCTGTGAGGGGAGCCCAAAACCCAGCAACACAATGCAGCTTGCTGTAGCTGCTTCAAAGTGAGAGAGCAGCAAGGGGAAAACATTTATAAATGCCAGTACTGGCAAGGAGAGCAGGGAGATGTTGCTCTGTTGCTTGCAAGGATCAGCACCTACTGTGTGTCCAGGAATTCTGCTTTTTGTTAGTGAGCTTCTGAACTTCTAATTTGTATGCTATAGAAAAAATGAACGTATCCTTAAGACTGACCAGAAAAGTTGCAGATCTTTTTGTTTAATGTTCCTAGGGGTTGTTTGGCATATGGCTACTGTGTCACAGACTCTTTCAGCCTAAGATTAAAGGAAAAACAGCTGATTCTGTTTATAGGAGCCTTCAGATCTCTACTAGATTTTATGTGGATATGGTTGTGAAACTTGTTTTAAAATTATTTCTTTATGTTTAATTTTATTTTTCAGGGGTTTGGAATGCCAGAAGATATCATTCCAGTTGTATTTTCTTATGAAGTATCCGTGATTACAAATAATGTGGCAGTATTTTTAGTAAGAGTTTCTAATTTCCAAGTCTATTATTAAAATGTTGGAAAGTGTGTTTGCTTTGAATGCATCAGTAATACATTTTAGTACCTAATGATTTTATTTTGACTTTTTAATCAATTTTTAAGAAATATTATTGATATTTGTATCTTGGTTTTTGTGTGGCTGGGCAGACCCTGCTTAAAATGAATAGTGGCAATGTAGTGTAGTATGTGGGGTTTATAATGAGCTGACATATCCACTTGCTGGAAAATTGCTCTGACAAGGGTATTCTACATGAGATATCTGTCATGATAACACATGTGTTTCCACTCATGTCCCAAATAAAAAATGAAATTTTTTCAAGACCTCATTCCAACACCTCCTTCTCATGTTAAATGTATAATTACAAATATTATATTTCAGACTTTTAAATGACTTTGCACTGTTTTTTTTAATGTTAAACCATGCCTTTTAAACTTTCATTGTCTCACATAAGATAATTGAGTATTTTTTTTCACATTCACTAATCCCTAACATTTAAAAGAGTTTATCTGTGTTTGTTTGTCAGGTTGAACACTTTTTCCTGAGGATGTTTTAGGAAACAAAATAAAACCCACCCACCTTAAAAATTCAGTACACATTAGATTCTCAGTAGTATATGTAATTTATTCTCTATGCAGTTGTCACATATAGCAAACCATTCAAGATTGGAGTCTCCAGTTTAAATACCATTTTAATTTTTTTATATCACAATTTACTGTTGCTACATGAAACCATTATGAGCATGTGTTCTGAGAATTACACAACACCAGCCTTGTAAGCTCCTGTAAGTTGTATTTACCAACCATAGTCTCTATAAATGTCTGTATATGCTTACACAAACATGTAGTTTATTCTAAAAGGGTTTTTTAAAAAATATTTTTATTAATAGCACTGCACAGCAGAGGTCCATATAGAACATATTGTGTTGTAAAGAATCATACCATGCATTAATGTTTCCAGTATGTTTTATGGGATGATATCTTAGTATGTGACTGCTGGGGTAGTAGTTAAATTTTTACCACCTTTACACTTACCTTCCAAAGTATTTTCTTTTCTGATTATGAATCATCTCATAGAAAAAAAATAATCAAGTACATTGAAACCCCCAAGAATGCAATTCTTACTTTATTTTTTGTAAACTAATTAAAATGAGAAATGAAAATAGCAAATAAGATAATGTATATGGAATGTATATGTAAAAATTATGTTAAATATACTGTGCCAGTTGTTTAGATGAACTTATTCCAGAGACATCTATAACTGAGAAGGCAAGAAAAGAAAGACACCTGATGACAAAAGCTTTTAGAAAACTTTCATTGTATGAAGGGCATTGGTAATACTGATTTGGGAAAGTCCAGTGGTAGATGGTAGTCTGACTAAAACCAGCATTTATTTGTAAAAGCTTTTCCCCCATATTGTGTGTTGTTATTTAAATGAGGTTTTTGTACAGTAATATGGGGCAATATATTATATTTGCAGTTAAAATGTTCCTGCTTTAGATTTTGATAATTTCTGCCTTGCCTAATACCTACAGTAAATAAAAATGAATTGTTTTATTTGTTTACTGTGATTTGCAGGGATATTACTCCATGACAAGGTTACATTGACCTATCATTTCATGCATCAGCAGTTCTTCTATTGCACTGATTTGATCACGCCTAGTGGATAAAAAAAGGAGCAATCCACCCAGTGGACTAAGCTAGAATTATAATAAATAGTGCACATTCTGAAGGGCAGAGTAGGTTAAGTATGGTACTTACTGCACTGGGCATAATTTTTGTGATGTGTCAAAATTTAAGCTTTTTTATTCCGACTTCTACATTCAAATTTTGTACTTTGATTTTATGTAGTTATGAAGGTCATGCTGTAGCTACAGTTGAGGGAAAATGTAGGGGTGTGTAGCTACTGTAGAGTGTTTTTAGGTTAGGTACTTGTGAAAGTGCAATACATCTCTACTCCTTTCTGGAAGTACAATCCTAGATACTGTTGTCGCTCCTCATGCTGGAGAACTTCACCATTGTACAGTCATATCATGTCAAATAACCCTTCCTAGCCATGGTTTGACATCTGCTAGACAGAGGAGAGGGGCTGCATGGCTTACAGCTTCACTCTCCTTCTGGAGCTGTCTTGTTCCAGCTTGCTCTCCTTGAATGCCAGCAGCATCTCAGTGAATCAGGAGGGGCTGTGTCCTGGCTGTTCACTCCTAGGTAAGTTTTTTAACTCCTGTTATCCAAGGGGTGGGCCAAGGTTCCTGTTGTATGCAAGGGGTTAAATAACTGGTAAATCTTCAACGTTATTTTAATAAGACATATCAAATAAGGTTTTAAATTACTCTAGAGTAAGATGTCTGGCTATTAAAAATAGAAGCTTAATTTTTTTCTTCT
Organism: Passer montanus; assembly: GCF_014805655.1. Taxonomy (NCBI): domain Eukaryota; kingdom Metazoa; phylum Chordata; class Aves; order Passeriformes; family Passeridae; genus Passer; species Passer montanus. The sequence goes on along the minus strand of NW_024356504.1, from coordinate 8,969,810 downwards.
CTAATGACAGAGTGGACATTAGACACATTTTTTAAAAATCTCTGCATGTTTGTTCCATGTTGCTTTGTTGTGGTGATCTGCTAGGACTACAAAATCAAGCTGTAGTGGTGAGGGTTTAATAACAGTGGAAAAAAAATTATAATCACAAATTCTAGAAAATCTTAAATGCTAAAGAGCATAATTGTTGCATTCATGTGGTTTGCTTACTGAAGAATCCCCAGAGAAATTCATTTAAGCACACATGTAAGTTTTAGTGACCTCAGTAGGATGTAAGGACAAACTGTGGGTGTTTACATAATCAGGTAGATCATGAGCTGTATATCAGTGTTTTGCTGGATAGATGACTTATAATAGTGAGGGAGACCCTAGTGAGGAGCCCACCACGAGGACTTCTAGGAAAGGAAACCCTGTTCAAGTCCTCACTGGTTTCCTTACTTTTTGTTTGTTGGATTTTTTCTTTGTTTAAGCCAATATGCATTAATTGTTTCAGTAACTGAAGCAAAAATGTGCTGTCCCAAGACTTCTTTAAAGGAAAATAAAAAAGGTATTCTGTTTGTTCTGGTGTTCAGTGTCTGTTCAGACAAATTCTGGTGGTCTGCTGTAAAGAAAAAGACATGGTTGGTCTTTTGTTTTGTTTTGTCATTTCATTTTCTACTAGGGACAGTTGTTTAAAAAGGACAGAGACGAACAAGGTAAGTAAGCATCAACTTAGTCCAGAATCTAATATACACCTGATATTTTACATCCCATTGCTTTGTGTATTTATGCAGTAAATAAAGTAATTCCAGGTTATCCTTATGTGGATTGTGTTGAAATTGGTGAAAATTTTCACTACCTCAGAATTTAAGTAATACCTTTAATATAAAATTAATGTTTTTTAAAGTTCCTGTCTCTATTTTGGAAGCAAACAAACAAAATGCAAAATTATGTGTTTAGGGGCCAAAAGATAAATTATTTAACAATTGGTAACTTTTATAATACTATTTGCTTTTAAATACTCATTACTTAATCAGGGAAATTGAACAAAGCATGGGGTTGAACAATTTGATAGTGTATATTTGAAGTGGAACTTTTAAAAATTTCACCATAAGCTTCAAGTCAAAGAAATATTCAAGTTGATGAACAAAACTCCATCAGGTGAGCCAAAATGTGAAACAACTGTTTTGAATTTGCTTTTCAGAAGGGGCAGTTCAAGCAGTACCATGGTAATATGTCTTCAGTTTTGCAGCTGATCTATTACATGCTTTTTTAAGCAATTAGAGCTCAATAATGCAACAATTTGTCACCCAATTAATTTTGAAAGACTGGAAATGCATGGATGAACTGTTTAACCTGTGGTTCACTTGGCACCATTGTAATTTAGATCAAATAAAACATAGTATTGGGTAAGCTACATTATGGGAACTCAACATCTTCATGTTCTTGACTTGTCTTTTAATCTGCTTTTCTACTTCTATTTTCACTATAGGTGAGTGTATAGATAAATATTGCATGCCTTTGTTTTGTGTAGAATGTTTAAATTCATTACTATTAGAACCAGTAGTTGAAAAAACATTTGTGAAAGTGTTTCTCCAGGGACCATTCTGTGCCCCAACAACAACAGAAACCATATCAGGAGCATGAATGTGTGTGGACTTCTGAACTGTATTTCCTTTACAGCTTGGAAAACTTAAGCACTGGAGCTAAAATTCTTATGTAAGGTGAAGAGAAACTATGGGCATGTCAAGTATAAACCAGGTACTGTGTGGTTTTTTATTCTTCTGATGTTGAAGTCATACATGGATATGTCCTGTTATTTCAGTGCATCAGAATGCAGCTTCATGACAAGGTTCTGCTCCTCCTGGGGACTCACAGTGTAAGGGAAGTTTCAATATAGGCAATGTACTGAGGCCTAATTTCCAGAATTTCTGCACTTGTATGCACAGCAAATGCTGACTCAGATTTTGGTAATTTTGAAAAGAGGTGTATGAATTGTGGAGTAATACAATAGAATCATAGGATAGTTTCAGTTGGGAGGGACCTTAAAGATCATCTAGTTCCAACCCCCCTGCCATGGGTAGGGACACCTTTCACTAGACCAGGTTGTTTAGACAGCTTTTCATTCACAAACCTAGATTTACACATTATTTTGGTTTATAGTGAGAAATGTCCATGCTACATTGTGTGTGTTATTCCTATGATTTCCCAGTAACAACTCCTGATGAGAAATATGTTGATAGATTTTGCTATGTTTGCAAAGCAGTGCAACTTTGGAGGCCCCAAATAAATTATTATCAGGGTTATAACAGTTTCTCTTTCGCCTACCTGACTCCTGTCACTTAATTTCATGGTTGGCTTTGGTATTTTATTCTTTGATCTCTGTTGCTGTTGTTGCCTCCACGTGACTTTGGCTGATTTCTCCTGGCTCCCTGTTCATTATCTGGTCACAAGCTCCTGCATGCATTGGTTTTTAGTGTGGGGAAGGGAACCTTCATTTCAACTACTGCAGCTGCTTTTTGTAGAAAATGCAGTAGAGAAGGAAGATGGATAAGAGGAGGTAGGATGGCAAACCCCTAAATACTGGCACTTTGCTATAACAAAACTAACAAAATTTGTGTTAGCTTTTGAAAGATTACAATTGCACAGCCATTGTCTAACAGAATCTTGAAGGATGTAATTAGAGCAGTTTTCATCTTCAAAATTATTCTTCTCTGTGAGATTTTTTAATTTGGTTTTGCTCACTTTATAGTGCATATGTACAAGTGGTATGCAAAATAATGAGATTTTAATGTTTTGCTGTTGTGGAGATTTTCTCAGGTTTGACCTGGTGTCTGAATTTTCTATATCTATTTTTCTTGATTGATGTGATCATTATATCATAAGTACAATCTTTATTTAAGATCTTGATCATCTTGCTGCTCTTAAAAGTAGTTTGTCAGCTTTCTATCCTAATCCTAAAATCATTGATGTCTTTTTTTTCTTTTTACATTGCATTGCATTGCAGCCACTTACTCAAAATTATTACATTACCCAAGAGCATGATATTCTTCAGCCTATGAACATCCATTTCTGATCTCTGTACTTGTAAAGTTTTTCATTGGTTTACATGACTTACACTTTCATGAACCATAAGAGGCAGGCTCATCTCTGGGGTGTTTTTTTCTGTTTGTTTTGTCATCATACATGTTTGTAATGTATTATGTTGTCAGCCTGCAATTCTGATTTATGAACCAGAAAATACTAAGGCCAAGCAGTTTTTCCACTTATTGAAGAAAAGGTGGTGGGTAAGTTTGACAATCCCAACTACAATATTCATTGTACAGATAGTCTTGCCTTTCACAATGAGAATTATTGTACTAACAGGAACTTGACTTTGTATTGTAAAAGCCAGCAATTGAGAAAATACTTCCATTATATCTGGGGTTTCTATATCTTAAATGTTCTGCCTTGGTCTGTAAAATGTCAAAGTAAACATTCTCCATTTGTTAATGTTCAATTGCAAGTATTAATTTTACAGTACATCAAAAGATAAAGAAAAAAAGTCAGAAATCCTACAAATTTAGAAACAGTCTTCTAAATTCAGAACAAGTAGCCCATGTGAGTTCACATAAACTGTCTCAATATAGTATCAATAAAAACCTCACTTCCATAAAGCTCACCCTGCACTGAAGCAGAGGACAAATGCTGAAGACAACTCTTCTAGCAGGAAAGTTTCAGCAGAGACTATGTAAAAATGAGTAAAGGTAATAAATTTTAAGCTGTCCCTTATTCACAAAATGACTTCTGACAGTGCTCTGAGATGTTACCTGTGATCACAGCAATTGAATTGTGCCAAAACATAAGCCACATTTACTATGAAATGAATGTTAGTCTGAAGGATATTAACCTCAAGAAGTCCCTTTGAATTCTGTTATATGAGAAAGAAGTAATGACAAGGAAAGGATTGCAAATATCAACTTAATCCATCTTTGAAACACTGCCAAACCTGATTTAGATGAGTATTTTCTTCTCTCACACATTCACTTTAGCTAACACTGCTCATTTGTGATCAAGTCTTCCCAGTCCTTTTCAGTTTAGGATATAAGGATACCTGGGGCAGGGTTCCATTCTCTTGCCACTGTGTAGCTACAGGAAACAGGAACAGCAGAGTAGCTTGGTGGCACAATTCAAACATTCCCCATAAATGAATGCTTTTCTGGTGACCAGCTGTGCTAATTTTAGAGCTTTGTTGAGCTGTGTGTGTTTTTATGGCAGAAGCAGCACAGAAATTAATCAGTGGGGAGAGTGAAGATGATGCAGAAACAAGTGATGTAAGCAGCAATAGCAAAACCAAAAATAAAACCCTAGCTGTTCAAATAATAATGATGAAGAAAAGTCTGAAGAAAAATAGTGTGGAGGTAGTATGGTATTCATTGATGATTTTGATTCTCCAACAATCTTCAACATACACTGTTGAAGTACACTGTTTAATCATAATTATTACTAGAAATTTCTGTGTTCTTTACTAAAATTAATATCAGATCTTAGAATTTTTGTAGACCTTGCAATATTTTCAAATTTATAACTGTAAAAATTATCTTGTTTTCTAACCTGATGACACATGCAAACTTGATGTACGCAGAAGTAATTGATAAAGTGTTTTCTTGTTGGATCAACAAGTTACGTGGAAACTGTGACACAGGTCATCAGTTGAGCAAAACAATATTTTAGGAGTATTGGTCTTGATACATTCCTTTGCACCACATGAACAAGGGAAAATCAGCATGATTATATACAACTCTGTAATCTGCAAAACAGTGTTGTAGTTTTGAGTGGCAGAAATGCTGCCTTAAAATAAAAACAATGCTATCTGAAAAGTCTTGTGATTTCTGTAGCCTTTGCATTAATGAAATAGGTCTTAGAGTATTTTAGCTGAAAAGCCTTGCCTGACGTCTTTGTAAAAATACTTTGCTTCAATGGCAGTCTCTTGTCTAGATTTGGAGATAAACCAAACAGCACTGTTGAATAAGTGCCAATTGTAAAATGATCAGAAAATCTACATAACTGATAAGATTGTGACTTGCACCAATTTAATATTAATTTATTGTTAACATTTATAAAAGTTATAGACTGAGATGGTATGAATTACAGTAGTAACTGCCACTGTGGTATGAAATATTCATAATCAACTGGGAAGGTTTAAATTTACACTCCTGAGGAGTTTGATCTGCATAAGAGATTATAAGTCAGACTCCTTGAGCAAATTTACCAGAGATATTTAATTGTTTCTCTGGACACAGCTAGGCTTTAGAAAGGACAAAAGGATTATTTTCTAGACATGGATAAGCAATAAGTAACCAGCTGCTTTCCAGAGAGAAATGGAATTAAACTGAAAGGAGTGAAAATTATCAACCTCTTTGCAGTTGTGATTCCTGAATTACTAATATTCATTTTAATGTCCACATCATTCATCTCCTATTGCTTGCTTTTGAATTTGCATTTTTTCCTAAGAGAAAACAATTTGCTGAAAAACTAAGTGAATTCATATGAATGCTTTTACTAATGGCAGGGAAAAATGTGGGCTGCGAGTCATTCTTCTTACTTTATAAATATGCTTAGTTTTCTGGACTGGCATTAAAACTTGAAAATGATTCAGATATGCTCTTAAGAATCAAATTCCCCTTTAGTAGAATATCTCAAGAATAGATCATATATATAAACTCAAGATGGTTTGCATTTTATACTAATATCTTTGCCATTTTTAATGCAGACATCAATGTGGGATGTCTGCCATATGTATTACCTCAAATCAGTTGGTGTCCACATGGTGTGGGCTAAGTGAACCATGTTACAATGCAGAAAGAAATAAATACGTTAAAATATTTTTAGAAGTTTGGATATATATTGGCTGGCATTCCTGTAAAAAGGTATTCATCTAACTTGACACATAGTGCTACTCTCTGGTTTTAAGGTGGTGAAAAAGTACTTTGAGCCATGCTACTGCAGGTAAGGCTTGTACCCAACTCCTACTTTATTGACAGGGGGGTTTTTTTTAGATATTAATAATTTTACTGTACAAAACTTGCAGTTATATGGGTGTGGAGAATTGGACTGAGTGTAATCACATTCAGTAAAGTTAACTAATGAAAACCAAACACAGCTAACATGCTGTTCTGGGGTTGGCAGAAGAAAAGATATTATATATATATAATAAACATATTTTATTTAACACATGAGAACATTAAAATTTAGTATTGCTTTTCACTGCAGAAATTCTAGGCCTGGTATTAGTATTTAGGACTACATAGTAACCATTTCATGCTATAATTTTAAGTGTGTATCTTTCTTTTACCTTAGCATAAGAAAAAAAATCTCTGTTTATCAATTATGTGTCTAAATTATATTTAATGAAGTTTATAAGTCTTGGAGAAATAATAGGTTGATATTCTCATGCTTAGATAGGTGTGTCCATAAAAACAACTTCCATGGGTTTCTTCCTGCCTTTATCCAAAGCAATACCTCTGTGTTGTGCTATTTTCCTTTCAGTAATTCCTGATGCAGGAATAATAGGATAAACATGACAGAGAATGCTGATCAAACACTTGTGCTCCTTAACAGGGCTTAGCTTTGCAGGGTCTGTTTCTTTGTTTAACCCCAGCATCATAAAGAGCATGAACTCACAGGTCTGGAGATTCATTACTCAGAGAGATCTTCCTGTGTTGCAGAAGTGCCTTTGCAGGTCTCCAGTTGGTCCAAGGTACAATATCTCACTATCCCAGTGGCATCTCAGGCTGTTCCTGGAGCCCCTGTCATTACCAGTGTATTCGTGTTCTTCTGTAGAGAATTAATGCAAAGTGAAAATTGAGGATGATTGTTGAGTGTTAAATGGTTTTTGAAAGGATTTTGCATCTTTTGTGCTCACTTAGTTTGCTGGCTGGCTGTTTAAAATATGCATTTTTAAACTCACTGTTGACCAAAAAACATTTTAACATAGCAGATCAATCTATAATGTCTTTACTTGAACAAGAATTTCTTGAATTCCTCAGGAGTAATCCTTCACCCACCTGGATCCCAGGCTGTGTCTTAGCAAGAGTCTATTCACTCACCAAGACAGTGATTTTTTTCAACATGTTAAAACCCAGTAAGCAGAATGCAGTCCTGCTTACTGCAGGTGAAGTCTGTTGTAGCATTTTATCCAGCCTGTCTCTAGCAAGCAGTGGTTATGTTAATAGCTGACAACATTTAGGGCTAATTTACACCAATACACAAACCAGATTCCATGTCTAACATCTCAGATTCTGGAGAAGGAAATTCTGGACTCTTTAAACTTCTAGAAAAGGTACATGTTGTTTGTTCCTACAGTTCTTCAGATCCCTAAAGCCTCTGTAACAGAATTTTCTCTGAAGGAGGAAACCAGTGGAATATCTGTAAATTTTCTATATGGCATGAATATCTTGAGTGTGAATATCTGACAAACCTTTCAGCATTTTTGCTAGCTCATATTACTTTCAGTGGAGTTGAGACATTTGTTTAAACAGATTAATAATGTCTGAAGAAAAAAAGATGGCTTTTAGAAGAATGCTGAGGAGTGAAATCCCAGGTTGGTGTTCTGTTGGTGTTCTCTCTGTAGCTGGAGAGGAATGCAAGTAGCCTTGTTACCTGTCCTGGGGAGAACAGAGCAGTCAGAAACCAGAGCATGATCCATTGTACTCTCTTGAATCCCTTGCCAGACAGCTCCTTTAAACCCTAGCAAACATTAAGTATCCCTTAAGATTACAAAGAGAGAAGTTGTGCTTCGTTCACTGCTCAGAGCAGTGCTGCTCTTTATCTCCTGTCTATTTGCTTTTAAAAACCTTGTGGTGGCTAAACTGTTAAAGATAGCATGGCTAAGTTCTGTCTCTTGTTCTAGTGCTGAGTTGCTAATGCTGTCCCAGATGACGGCAGCTCTGTTTTTTTCTGTGGTTGTCTTCTTCAAGTGCAACTATCAGAATACCATCAACAGGAGTCTACAGCATTAGGTAAGTGTGTGCTTGCAGAGAAGTTTTGAAAGGCCAAAGTAGACAAGATTTTATTACATAAATAGATTGGAATATGTGTCTGTAACAGGTCAACTCTAATCTGATTTTTCTGTCTGGGAGATGTCTTTAATTCAAATTACCTCTCTCTTAATCTGGGAGAAGTGGCTTTGTCCTTAAAAATTCCCCTCAATATTTTCATAATCTTCCATACTTGTACTGAGTAGAGAAGCCCGTGTAACTACTGCAACCTCCCAAAACTGGTAGAGAATGGACTTACTGGTGTACTATCACTTCTGCTGTTCTTTCAAGTTGCAATCATAGTTACCTGACTTAAGTAATTTTGATCCATCTAGATAAAAAAGGGTTTATTTTGTTACAGCTTGGAAGTAAGGGGATTCTTTGTTTCTTTCCATGTTTGCTTGGGGTTATAGGGAGTTGGGATTTTCTGCTGCTGTTGTTTCAGGATGTGGGTTGTTCTTTGGGATGTTTTTCAGATGAAGCAGATCAAAATGGACAACAAGACATGCCAGCATGGATCAGGAAGGGGACATCCTGAAACAAGAAGCCACAAAGTATGTAAAACAATGTGCTTCAGATTAGACTTTTCTAAATGCCCTTCATCACAGCAGTGCTGAATGTTCTGTCTGGCAGTTCATATTGAGCTGTCTTTGAAATTCGAGTGATGTACATGATCCTTAAATATGGGCCAGTTGGGTACATCAGTACTGACTGTTCATAAAACCCAAAGCAAACATATCATTCATCTTGGATTAGTTTTTGTCAAGTTACAGAAAACACCAAAAGCTATCTGTAGAGTAGGAGTATAAATCCACAGTCTTCACCAAATTTCCATTTGTAGAATTTTATGGGCAGGGCCAAATAATCCAAATAATCAAAGCACTAATTTGTTATTTTTTCTTGATTTGTTATTTTTTCTCTTGGCATGTTCATTTTTTTCATTACAGATATACAGGAATTTAGTATCTGTATTTTTAAGTACTGAAGATGATAGCCAGAAAAGGTCTGAAACACTTAGTTTTGAACAATTTTCCAATTTTTCTATGTCAGGAGTTTATTAAATTTATTATTTAAATTATTCCATTCAAGATACAGGCAAAGTAGACACTTTTGTATACCAGAAATCGTAGGAAAAGAAATGGATACTGGGTGCAATAAATCTATTGTGTAATAATGCACTGGATTACAAATTATTATATTACTAAAAAAAAAAAAAAAATCACAGGCTGCAAAGACAAAAATATAAACCCACAAGTCCAGAAACATCATAGATGTTCTCTGTACTTACTGTTGTATACAGTTTCAAGGAAAGAGTTTGCCTAGTCCCAGCCTGCTAAAATATTCATAATCCACACAAAGTGGCAATTAAAAGGCAACACAGAGCATTCATGGAGGGAACCCCCCACAATAATAATAATCACCAGAAGTCAAATTTGCTGCCCTGCCTGCAGATAAATGCATATATAACATGAATGTAGTTTGGAATATGAAGAAGTAAGAAGTGTTATGACACAGGGACTTTTCTGTATTTGCCTCTCCATTTCATGTAGCTTGTGACCTCCTTACAGGGTAGGCAGGAGGCGCTCATCTCTCTCTTGAAATATTGTATGCAGCTCCAAACGCAGTGGCTCTTCAAATCTACAGGTTGCAATACAAATAGTGGGGTTTTTCTGCATTGTTTGTATGTCCACATCTATAAAAATGTTATAATTATTGAGTAGTCTTTGTTGCTAAAGATATTTATTGCATCACGTTCGTTCCTTTGCCCACTCAGGGTATTCAAGATTCATATTTTAGCATTTATATTTAGTGCAGTTTGTGGATGGAGGTGAATTCAAGAAATCCCCCATTGTCTGGCTTTTAATTTGACTTCTAACTGATGTGCTGCTTACAAGCTTCAGCTAAGGGAATTATATATCTTCATCCTACTGCCTTGCTGATACTGTGCATCAGTTATCAGTTTTGCCTGTGTGTTTCATGTTCTCGGTAAACATCTGGATTCAAAGCAAAGCCCAAGTCTTCTGGGTCCCCAGCTGCGAAGATATTTTCTGTAACCTGTGCCTAGAGTGCACTCGAGCAGTAGCCTCAGGGAAGGGATAGTCACATGCAAGAAAATAGTTGATTGCTTGAGCAGAACAGCTGGAGGGGAAGACTTTGAACTCTCTTGGTGAAATCGTCACATCTCTGAGTGCCCTGGCCTGGGCATGTACAGCTGGCAAGGGTGTTTCAAAGATTTCAGTTGGTGTGGCAACTGAGCTGAGCTGGAGTGGTTCGGGTTTTAGTCGGATTTTCAAGCGGGTCCGTTGCAAATAAAAGTTGGCGAGCGTTTCCAGGCGTGCTGTACAGCCACGCTGCAGAGGAGCGAGGGAGGGACCCGCGGAGCCCCAGGGTTGGGTGCTTTCCCCTTGCCGCCGCCGGGGCCAGCACGAATAGCTGCGGTGAGCCCGGGCTCGGAGCAGCCGCAGCAGCGGCCGGGCGGGCTCTGCCGGGGCTCAGCGGAGCGTCTGGGCTTGAGATGCAGCGCCGCCCAGAGGGGCAGCGGGGCCGGGCTCGGCGGGGCTGGCTCTCGGCTTCCCCCTGCGCGGCCGGGAGGGAGCGAGCGCTCGGCACGGCCGCCCGGGCTCTGCCCGCGCCCCCGGCCGTGCCGCTCGCCCCGCCGGGCTGCGGGCCGGGGCTGCGGGCGCTGTCCGCGGTGCTGAGCGGAGCAGAGAGCCGGGAGCGCCGCGCCGCCGGGCTCCTCCAGGTGCTGGAAAGAGTCGCATCTCCAGCGTGCCGCGGAAGGCTCGCTGACTTCATTGTCTGGCTCCTTCCCCTCGCGGGCCTGGGATTCTGCGAGGATGTAAATATTTATGTTAAACCATGTCTGTTTACTCCAGACACACGCACTTCTGGAAAGCCAGAAGGAAAGGAATAAGCGTGTCGGGCATCCACCCGGCTGGGTCGCGCCTCACAGTGACTGATGGCTTAGGGGTTCTTTGTGTGGTCTTTTGTTGACTCTTTGTACTGCAGTCCTGCCAAGACTTCCTTTGAACGTTTGTTTACATTTATAAAGACGATTAGTTACAGTTGTATTATTATTACTCACACCCTGCACTGAGCAAACGTCTTGCTCGATTGGTTGAAACTACCTTTAAAATGATGGTCTAGATATGAGAAAAGGTTGTGTTAGCTAGGGCCATTAATATCTGTAAAGCTATGTTTAAAAATTGGCCTTTGTGCTGTCGGTGTTTTTGTTACACATCTAGTTCCTAGAGAGTAAGTGTGCTCGACAAAGCAGTCGTCTTGGCTACTTAATGCTGCCAGTCGGACAGTTTCCTTTGCCAAACGGGCTCGTAAGTTTTTGCTTTTCCCTCGAGTCCTTCAGAAAGGACACAGCCCCTGCTGCTCGTTGCACTGCCCAGCATCTCCTGCACAGGATGAAATTCTCTGGCTCCATCGGGCTGTTTCCTCTCCTCTCTTCTCATTGCGGATTCCTCCCGGCCCCTTACGTGACATCTTTTTGAGAAGGGTTTGGTTTAGGCATCTGCGTAGCTACCGTGACATGCTGAAATACAGCACCGATGTCACAACCACAAAATATTGGCTAAGCGTATCCGGGGTGTGGGATGGAGTAACGCAGATATGGGGTTGTCGGGGTACAAAAATCTTGTTGTCTTGGTGCTTCTGGTTTTAGCAAAGGGTTGTCTGGTATCGTAATCTAATGGCAACACTGAGGGCAAGTCACAGGCATCCAGGTGTTCCGCTGCAGCGGTACCCGTGCCTCTGCCACCCTCTGGCGGGAGGAGCGGGGCGAGCCGCGGGAGCCGCGGGCTGAGCCAGCGGGTCACATCAGACCCTCGACACGGCGGAGGGGGGGGACAGGGGGTGTTGCTAAGCTACAACTCACACGAACCCCGCCTGGCTCATTTGAGCCCCGCGCCAGGCTCAGGGGAGGGCCGGGGCCGCAGGGATCGCCTGCCCGGTGCGCCGATGTGTGCGGTGCCTATGAGCACAGCTGGCGACCTCGGGTCAAGCCGGCGCTGTCTAGGGAAAGCCTCTGGCTCCGTCCGCACGCGGGGCTCACCGAGGGCTCGCACGGCAGAACCGCCTGCCTGGGGTGCCGCCCCTGCCGCGGCTGGACAGCCCCACCCGCCGCGGGAGTCAGCCCCGCCGCCCCGGGGCGAAGCAGAGCAGCGGCAGCAGCCGGGGCCGGTGGGCCGCCCGTCCCCGCCCCAGCGGTCCCCAGCCCCCGTGCGGAGCGGCGCGGAGGCGGTGGCGGCAGTCCTGTGACTCATGCCTGCGTCGAAGCAGATCAACCGGCGATTCACGCTTTTAAAAAAGCAAATCCGAGCACTTCTGGAAAAAAAGGTCATCTCGCATTAAAATCCGCGGCGCGATTGGTATTCCGACGTCGTTTCTGGCAGAGTTTATAAGCGGCGGGTCGCTCCCAGGCTAGAGTCACCCTGCCAACCTGGACTACAGCAATAAGAGTGTCCGCTCGCCCCTTCGGTAAGTGTCCTCTAAACAGCATCCTATTTTTTTCCAAGCCTTTGGGAACCTCTGGAACATTTTTTCTCACAAAAATCGGTTTTGGTCGCTGTCTTATGAATAGAGGAATAACGGCTTTTTTGATACAGCTACTGCCCTAGACATAGTGTTAACCTGTTACTTCACTTCTAGGCATTGTCTAGAAAATACCTTCTGCTTATGGCTGTTTTCTTTCTCGTCTTAAAAAAATTAAATATCTGTTTTGCATTGAAATCATTGATCCGTTGCGTTTACACGCGGGTGTAAATCCACCCAGCAGTGGAAATGAATCGGTAGCTACCGGTTTGAAAAAAGCCGCTAACAAAGAAAGCGTTCTTTCGTTACCGCGACCTTCATTTTCTTTACAAGGGGAAGAAAATAAATCGCAGGTAGACGTGGGGACAAAGAGACGAGCTGGGCAGTGACCCGGCAATTCTCGATCAGCGACCCTGTATTGGTTATCGGAACGCCGTGTCCGCCAGGGAAGAGTTGAACATCTGGCGAGGAGCGAGGGCTGGTCCTGCACCTTCCTTTCCCCAGACAGACGTGCCTCTCCTGCCATTTGCGCCGCTAAAGCGAGCACGGGCACGGGAGATCGCTGGTTAGTGCTGGAGCACAGAGTGGCCCCGGTTTGCTGAAACATGTGTGTGCAAATACACATGTATGTGGCGCCTGCCATTGGATCTAGGCAAAACGCACCTTTGTGGTGGCGGGTTTTATCTGTCAGTCCTTTCTGAATGCTTAGCCTGACGTGTGTTTGGTAAAGCCCAGAAGCGGGCTGTGTCTGGGATTGTAGGTCGTTTGGGCTGGTGATTTCGAAGCCCGCTTTGCACGTTGGTCTCCATTTGATGCGAGCCGTATAACTGCCCTGCTCAGTGGCCACCGATATAATTGCTCTAGGCTTCATGCTCCGCTAAATCCGTCATTCAGGCGCGGGGGGTAGCGCCCTGGAATCTAGCGAAGGGAAGATTTTGCTCTTCAGTCTGTTGAGGCATTTTCCCGGTTCGGCCGGTCCTGCCGCCGCCTCGGGACCTGCGCGGCTGCCGCCCGCTGGCGTCTGGACGGGACTCTGGTGCGGTGCTCTAGGAGACTACTAAACCAGCCTGTTCTTCCTTCCAGCAAATTCCTTGCTGCCCACCCCTCAGAGGAATATCGAGGAAATACGAGCTCCGGGGACTGGGGCTTTTCTGAAGGGATGGCTTCCTCCGCTCCCTCGTCCTCCAACGATGCTCCGGACCCCACCCCACCTAATCTGCGACCTACAAGTAGGTTTTAATATTTTCCTCGTTTTAACTGTTTTGGAGGCTTTCCCCATTTAAGCTCAGAAAGACCAGTTTCTAAACGAAATTATACATCTACGATCCCCTGTTCCGCGCCATTAAGCAAGGTGCGGAAAGTGCTCTACACAAAGAAACCATCTTCCTACTGGGAACAGGAGAGGTCGGTCCGTGGCTAATAAAACGCTGTGGGGAAAAGCCCACCTTACCGGCCAACGTTGTCTTTATCTTACAGCCACGTTTGAGAGATAAAGACAATAAACTGACTTCCCAGATGGACAAAAAAATCGGGATGTTGGAAGGGGTGAGGAGAAAACGAATCAGTTAAAGGGCGAAGTTACACCAGGGTATTAAAGCAGGTGTCTCCCAGCCACATTTTATAAATGCTAATGCTGCAGCTTCTTTCAGCCTACGCTGAAGCCTGTAATCAAGCGAAATTTGGATGCTAATTGCAGCTTTTCAAAGCGTTATGTTCCTAATTGCTCTGAATTCGCCTTGAGTTATTGAGGTGTGAGTGGGAAGCAAAGGCTGCTGCAGGTGGATAGAGAATCAGTTCATAGCCCTGCCAGGCAGTTCAGACCGTCGCCTACAGGAAAAAAAAAAAATTAAAAACCCAAACCATAAGAGGCTCGATGCTATGAGTATTGAGGTGTGAGTGGGAAGCAAAGGCTGCTGCAGGTGGATAGAGAATCAGTTCATAGCCCTGCCAGGCAGTTCAGACCGTCGCCTACAGGAAAAAAAATTAAAAACCCAAACCATAAGGGGCTCGATGCTATGAAGCATCAGAGACAAAGAGCGGGCAACAGTAAGAAATGAAAGGTTGTCAGGGACAGCAGAGCGAGTAATGGCTTTTACCCTGAAAGAGCTAGGAGACACGAGCATCAGAGTCATTATTGTCATTATTCTGAAACTGGAAAAAAACGGGGAAGGGGGCAAACGGCAGCACTGGGTCTTGTTTCAGGCGCGCGTGGCAGGCACTGCTGCCTTCGACTGAGGTGTCACTCGCAGAAATCGAATTAATGGGCAACACGGCTAACACAAAGATAACCGCTGGCAGCGGCGTCCTGCCCTGCCCTGCCCACACGGGCTCCCCGGGCCCTGGCAGCGCCTCTGCCGAGCGGGCTCTTCCGCCCGACGGGAGCGCCGTGGCCTTTCCCCCTCCCCGGGAGTCAGGTCGTTGCCCTCCGTGCTTGGGTGAGCCGTCCTCGTCCCGGTGCCTCTGAAACCTTCTCCCCTCACGCCCCAACGCCGGGTCAGCCAGCCCAGCCCCGGTCGCCCTCTGGGATCCATCGCTACCGGACCTGCGGCTGCCCCGTGCCGCGAGAGGCTCGCTAGTGCCCGTGGCCGCGCCTGGCGCACCCTCCACCTCCGTCCTGGGCGTCGTTCCCGCTTCCCGTGGGTTCAGCTGGGGCTGAGCGGTGCGTGTCTGAGCCACGAGTCGAGGAGCTGGGAAGCAGCCTGCTCCCTCTGGGGGTGCGGTCCCAGTAGGACCGTCGGCGCTCGTCAGTCCGTCCGAGGCTCAATGATGCGAGTCCGATCATCTAGTCAAATACTATTTTTCACCCAATTAATTCCTGAACTCTTTTGTGACCCCATTTCACGCCACTTTATTTTAAGCTGCTACTTCCCTGGAGCCCCGCCAGTAAATGATGAGATGTCGGGTCCCGGGTGCCTTCTCCTCTCCTCTGGGCAGGCCAGCATGTCACCTCGCTGTCATCCGAGCCTCAGCTGCCCAGCGCCGCCGGGCTCGGAGTCAGCCGTCTCCCACGGCCATGCCGCCGTGCGGGGCTCCGGGGTGGGGGGCGCGGAGGCCGGACAACCCCGCCGCGCCAGGGGAACAACTCTGCTCTCTCTTCCAGCTTACGACTCGTGGTGCGGCGTGGCTCACGGGTGCACCAGGAAGATCGGGCTGAAGATATGCGGTAAGTGCACCCCAGGCGCCCGCCCCGGCGGGGCATTCCCGGGCAGCGCCCCCCGCCCGCCCCCTGCCGGCACAGAGCGGGCCCGGCCCCGCCGCCGCCGTGCCCTCCCGCGGGTGCCGGGGCCGCGGTCTGTCCGCAGCGGAGGCCGCCCCTCCTGCCACACTCGGGGGTGCAGGCGCCGGGCGCTCCGCGTGAAAAAAGCGCAGGACCCGCCGGGAAGGCCGATGGGGAGGAAAAGCGGGGGCGGGGGACCGGTTCGCCGCCTCTCACTGTCTGAAATTTTTCAGCCTTATCTGACTAGAAAATACGGATCTCCTGGGGAAAAAAAAGATTAACGAGAGCCTTATTAAAGAGCAATTCGTCAGCTTGCTGCGCTGGTAAGATAGCGCTGGCAGCCAGTCAGCGCGCAGGCACATGAAATGCAGAAGGGAAACAAATGCACAATCAGATCGCAACGTTATAGCAAGAGATTCATTTGCAGATAACAAGCTGTCTTCCTTCTCTAGATATCTCGGTAGCGCCTTTGCTTTCAGAGGCTAACAGTCAAATCTTCATGTTCTGATGGGGTAATCATTCAGTTTAGCCCATAGCCCTGACGCATAGAAATTATTTCCCCTTTTCCCCTCTGTCTCTTTGGGGGGGATGGAAAATATGTCGTGGGAGAGACTAACCTTTTTTCGATGCAAAGGAGCATTTAAACCTCTCTCCCTGCTTGCTCGAGTCGAAGTTCATTCATTAAGCGTTTGTCACCTGGAAGTTTGAACGGGAAAAGAATCGGGGTGCTAATGTTTAGCCTCGTGTCTGTGAGAGATTTCACTGGTAGCCGCTGGCGACATTAACGAGTAGTCGCTTAGTTCTATAAATAGCTCCTGATCTGGGTTTAATGGACCATTTCCCTACCAGTCCCCTCAGTGGCTGGAGCGATGGGCATTTTCACCATCATTTTAATTAAGCCCGGCAAGCAGAACTGATAAAGTAACGCATTTAGGCTTGCTCCGTGTTGCCAGACTGTGGGGGTTAGAGAAGGACAGCGCAGCTTCTCTCAATGAGATCAAATACGCTTGAAAATGAAATATCCCACCATTTTGGATTTGAGAAGGGCATAAGAGAGCGTAGTGAAGGCTTTGTGAAGGGAGTTCAAGACAAACTGTATTTCTGGTTGTGGTTTGGTGCTCAGTTTTCCTTTACAGGCTCTTTTCTGTTTTACATGAAAAATATACTCTGACCAGTGAGTGATGCCATTTGGGAATACTCAGATTTGATCACGACCGCTGTTTTTGCTTGTATGAGCCCTCCCATTTGAATAGAACACCTTCACAAAGACATAGAGGGAAGGTTGCCTATGGTAAACACAGTAAAGTATTAAGGTTGCCAAGAATCCTAATTAAACATGCTAAACGAATTGACATTTGACTGTTGCAGGTGATACCTCCTTGTCCTTACCTTTCACAAAATGTCATTCTGGACGCTAAATATTGTACAGTTACAAAGGCGCCTTGGAATTGTTCCTTTTGTGTGTATCGCGCTGAAATCGATTAATTTTGAATGCAAACTTTAAATAAGGGTTGACCTCAGAGAAAAGGCAGGTCTTGAACAATGAGTTGGTTCTTCCATCTGAGTTGTGTATTATGGGTTTGACATTTTCAATAATTATGTATCCAAGATGTATGTAATTTCTTCTTAAACAACTGAGCGATTTAAGGATTAGCTTTTTTCCCTTTTCTGGTTGAAAGCCACCACCTGAAAAGAGCGCTGCCGCTACCACCACCCCTACCCCTCCCAACCCCTCCCCCCCTCTCCCCACTCTTCGTCTCTGCACATATCCACCTTAAAAAACCAAACAAAATAACCCCAAACCCCAAAAAAACCCAACCGAAAAAAAACCCCAAACCTCCAAACCCCTATTTTAAGCGGTTTAATGAACTGTCACGGCGGCCAAAATATGGGCAGATTTCCCCCTGTATCTGGATTTGTATGCTACACTCCCACCATGGCAATTGTTACTGCTGAGACTGATCCTGTTAACATTTGGCACCAGTGGAATGCTCAACGTAGTAAAATTGCTCCGGTGCGTCTCCTGTTTGGCCTCGGCCAGCTGATGATTCCAAACCCGGTGAGCAACGCGGGAGAGTGGAGCTTCCAAAGCAGCCATGCATGCTGGAAACTGGGCTTGTTTCCGGAGTCCGTGGGATTTATGCTGCCAAGCATAATTTACGGGGGTGGTGCTAAACGCCCCGAGCGCGGCGGGGTCCAGGATCTCCTGCAGCCGCCACCGCCGTGCACGCCCGAAGGCTGCGGTGCGCGCCGGGACCCGCCGGTCTGTCCCCGCCTCGGAACACGAGTGTCCACCCAGGGGGGCTCAACACCGGCCTTGTGCGAGGCCTGATGTGAAATCACGCTGAATTTGTGCTCGCGTTGCGCGCCGAGGTACTCCCTCGTCAGTTTGGTGTCACTCGGCTCTTGAAAACTCGGTCTCTTAAAGCGCATGGGTGAAAATGCACCTGCGGAACGGACCTAGTGCTGAAAGAGGCTGCGCCCTCCGCTGCTCCAGGAGAAGCAGCACGGACGCTATTTCATACTCGGCTACTTGCTGGAAGTGTCCTACACCGGCGTCGCTTTCCAAGCAGGATACAGATGAAAGGTCGGCTGCAGTCATGCGCTTCTCCCCGGGAGCGGAAGGAGCCTTCGAGGGCCGGCTGTTACGCTTCTGTGCAGACAGCGACGGCGCTGGGGAACGTCCCACACCCTCCCAGGGAGGGGCTCGGCAAACGAATGGTCCGGCGGCTGCAGAGCGGGGGCTGTTCCTGTCCCACGGGCTGCCCCTTACTCCGAGTCTCCAGGCCCACGAGACACTGCCTGGAGCGAACGGCATGTCACCTACAGCCGGGTGGGCTGATGTCGGCCGACAGCGCGATCCTGTCTTCAGGCTTTTTTCGTCCTCTACTCGCCGCCCTCGAGCCTCCCGAGCCCCGGGTCGCCACGAGGCGCAGGGGGACAGGCCCCGTGCGCGGCCGCTCCGAGCGCAGCTGATCCCCGCCGCCGGCCGTGGGACACGGCGGGCCCGGGGAGCCTCCGCGGGGAACAGCAGCCCAGAGTCGTTCGGCAAGGACTGAGCTCCCTGCCCGCAGCGTCTAGTTAGGTCAGACCCCTCAGCGACGCCACGGCCTCGCTGGGCCCGATGAGAGTTGAACTGGAGGCGAGTGCAGCCTTCCTCTGTTACTGGAGCCTCTGCACGCCGAGGGGAGCGCCAGCCGTGCCAGGAGCACGGCTCTCGGGGCGAGCCGAACGCGGCTGCTCCTGCGGGCGTCTCTTCTCACGGAACCCGTCCCACCTGAGCATCGCTGCTGAGAGCCTGAGATAAAGACGGGTGGGGGGAAAACAAAGAAAAATCAAGCCGTAGGACTTCCATAATTCAGATTGGAGTGCACCTGCTTTGATATCTGCTGCTCCTCCTAATGAGCAGGAAAATAGCACTAGCTGTTGCAGGAGATAATGATCCCTGCAAGAGTCATTAGAAGCAGTAACAACATAACAAAATATTGCATATATATATATATGTATACATATACATATATATGTATTTATTACATATATATATATGGATGACTACTCTGAATTTAATATATATATATATATATGGATGACTACTCTGTATTTATGCACGAAGAGAGTTTCGCTTAAATAGTCTTTGTCTCATTCGTAAAAGCATCACAGAAAAAGACTAATCAGTAGAAGATCAGAATTAAAAGGCAAAACGTTTGATGTTCACTGAAAGTATGGCTCCGACAAACGTACCTGTGAGCGACCCTCCTGGAGCCTCGTCTGGGTACCCGACTGATGCAGAAGGGCCTGCCAGCCCAGTGCTCCGTTTTCGGTGGCTTTTTTTGTGACTGCCAGCAGGGTCCGAGGCACAGGTACCGCGCCGGGAGCCATTGGCCCAGCAGCTCACTGTCGCTCGCTTTTCTCCCCCGACGTTCAGCCCCTACGCCTGCCCAAGGTGCAGGGGTCCCGAATGGGCCCGATGGGAGGTGCCCACAGTCCCGGTCCGCCGTCTCGGCTCCGGACAGCAGGGACATATGGCCGCAAAGCGGAGGGCGCTGAAGAGAAGCGGCGTCGGGGAACGTGGGTGAGCGAGCTCAGGACGTTGTTTATCCTCCCTGCTAAGCCCTTCTCTCTGGCGGATGTTCCCAGCCGCGACCAGCCTTGTTTTCGATTGTTGCTTGTTTTAAAAGAAAATAAAGAATAAAGGAGACCGGCGCCACTGTAGTGCCTCTTCCAAACATACAGGCACACTCCTTGCAACCTAGAAGGTCAAAATCCGATGCTTTCC
Organism: Passer montanus; assembly: GCF_014805655.1. Lineage (NCBI taxonomy): Eukaryota > Metazoa > Chordata > Aves > Passeriformes > Passeridae > Passer > Passer montanus. The sequence continues at coordinate 8,949,781 of NW_024356504.1, read as the reverse complement.
TTAAAGACAAAAAGCCCGACACTTATGCGTGTTTTAGTGGGCTTCATAGATTTAATATATTAAATCCAGAAAATTGATTGTTCTCCCTGCCTTGTTAAAGCAGACCTCACTACTCGCCGCGGACTCTGCATGGCTCCCGCCCCAATAATTCTTGGGGTGAGTGGGTTTATTATTGCCGTGACATATAACAGCAGCAGTTGTGCTCGGGTTCTGGGTGCCAAAGATGCGTTTCCGGTGAGAGCGGAGCTCTTAAGACCTCCGGGGAATGATTACTGTTAACATCAAAGCATCTTTTCAGGTGGAAAATCCGCTTCAGTACTTACTGAATAGGAAGGTGGGGTTATGTGAGTGCGCTACTGGTATCCTCAGAGCTCTGGCACTCTCAGGACGGATGCTCCAGAATGGCTGCTTGTTCTCATGCCTTTTGTGCGTGAGAGCACCACGAGGAGAACTGAAAATGGCCCTGATTTTAATCGTACATCATTGCCCCTGTCTGCTAGGTCCATAAACTTCGCCTGCAGGCTGAAATAGCATTGACTCATCCTGAACTCTCTTCAGCTGATTACTGAAGTGGAATCTGTCTGATCGACTTAATAAGAATTTACCAGTGCACTAAATGACGAAATTTTGTTTTTTGCATGGCTGCGTTTTTGCAGTTGATGGCATTTTGAACTCTCCCTCCTGGAGGCAAATAATCCCCATAAATACCCTTATTCCTGACCTCATTAGTCAGATCTAGAGCTAACACTGCTTTTAACTGTTGTCTAGAGAGCTGCTTTAGATATTTCTAAACATGCTGGGAAGTGAGAAAACTCTGACCTGTGCACCTTGCAATAATAATGTAGGGTTCCTGCAAAGGACCAACAGCCTGGAAGACAAGGGCCGGATCGTCAGCTCTCTGAAGGAAAGGCAGTCCTCCAAGAGCATGCTGGCATGCGAGAACAGTGAGAAGGGATCCAGGTTCCGGCGCACCGAGACGGACTTTTCCAATCTGTATGCCAGAGGTAAACACTTTACAGTTTTTCCTTGCTCCAGCTCAGGCATGTCCCTTAGTAGTCTTGCCCTCATCTCCCCTGGAAGTGCAGCCGTGTTTAGACTGTGCTTTTCCTTGGCTGTTTTTGAAGGGAGCTCTCTGTCTGTGTTTTTTGGGAGCTGCACTGGTGATGTATGCAAGCTGCCTGAAAAGCAGTTTTATGTACTTTGGGCTGATCATCTGCAGCTCAGCTTCAGGAGTTACAGAGGGTTCTCCAGATCCAGTATCCGGGAGGAGAGTAATTCTATGTTTTTGTCCTCCTTAGTAAAGTAGAAATAAAGCAGCCTGTGATTGCTGATATGGGGCCATTGCAAGAAGAGTGGGAAAGGGACAGCAATCCCTTTGCGGGTGGAGGTGCGGATATGCAGGGTAAGGGCAGGTGTGGATTTCGGGTGCTTTTGGCCCTCAGGAGGCGAGTGCCTTGTGCCTCACAACCTTTGCATTGCAGGGCGTGCTCTTAGGCCGGGGTGCCTTGGAGGTACCTCTCCTGTTGCCGTGGGTGACCCAGGCTCGCCCTTCTCCACGAGAGGGACTGGGAGTCTGCCCAGCTGCACGTACCTCTCCTGTTGCCGTGGGTGACCCAGGCTCGCCCTTCTCCACGGGGCGAGAGGGACTGGGAGTCTGCCTAGCTGCAACCAGGCAGCGCTGGGACCGCGGCTTCCAGCTCCTTGGAATGCTGCAGGAAGCTGAGGCTGGTTCATCTCTGCTTCTCTCTCCCAAAGCGAGCGCTGACTGCTGGTTTGCCCCACAGATTTGTTGCCCTCCAAGAATGGTGAGGAGCAGACCATGCAGTTTCTGCTGGAGGTTGTGGACATCCTCCTCAACTACGTGAGGAAGACTTTTGACAGATCCACCAAAGTGCTGGACTTCCACCACCCACATCAGCTCCTGGAGGGCATGGAGGGCTTCAACCTGGAGCTTTCAGACAACCCTGAGTCCCTGGAGCAGATTCTGGTGGATTGTCGGGACACACTGAAATACGGAGTGAGAACAGGTAGGTTTGTGCACACTATTCTGTGGCGAGTCCCTCCTGGGACTATTCTCGGGCTCTTGGTGAAGGGAGCTTGACAGCTCAAGGAGGTAAGCCCACAGCCTCTCTACACCCATGACTGAGCCTCTGTGCAGGCTCGGCTCCAGGGCTGGCTGCAGCCACTGGAAATGTTTCTGCTCAGAAACTCATTTATTGATGACCATCCGTCCCTGCCGGGTAGGGCTCAGTGCTGTTTTTAGAGCACAGAAACAAGTTTTTAAGACGTAATCTCTTTCACTTGATGAAACGCGAGCTGTCTGTATCTCTGGGGAGCAATATCATTAGGTAAATGAGGGCATAAATGACACGGAATTTACAATTTTTCTTTTTTATGTTCATCAAACGTTTAATGAAAAAGAGACTGAAATCCTAGGAATCAATAAAGGAACCCTGTGGATTTCAGCCCATTACCCAGGAGCCCTGCCTGTCCAGGTCCTTCTGAATCAGACAGAAATCCCAGTTTGTAATCACTTATTTTACTGGGTCAGCTGTAGGTAGGCTCTAGAGCAAAGTCAATGCTCTTTCAGGCTATTTGGCCTGAAATGTTTTATATAGGATCCACAAGAATCTTGGCTGGCACCTAGCCCTGACTGCTGTACGTGCCCAAGCGGGTCAGGAACTGGAGCAGTAATAGAGCGTGCCGAGTTTCCTGTCCCCAGCCTTGCTCCAGCGTTTCAGGGCTGCTGAGCTCTGCCTGCCCGGCTGCCCTCTTCGGCACGGCTCGGTTCGGCTCGGCTGGGCCGCAGCGGGCGGGCAGCCGGAGCAGAGGGAGCTCCTGCCGGAGGCTGTTTCCCGGCGGGATCCGGCTGGGCAGCCGCGGGCCGTGGCTCCTGAAGGACAGGCCGCAGCTTTCTGCTGTGGTTGGTTTTGCAGCCGTGAGGACCCGTTTTGCAAGGAGCAAAATCTTGACAACAGATGTGGCGGGTAGCGTTCTGTCCTTTTTCCTTTTTACATGGTGGTTTGATCGATTCAGTGGAGTCAGGAGCATACTGTGATTTTTGTACTGTTAATGGGGAGAGTGTTTCACTCCCAAACGCGTGGGATGTTGGACTGAGGTTAAGTCAGAGTGGCTGCCCTCTGTATGCTTGCACCATTATTCCGCTATTCACTGTGCCCAAGTCGTGCAGCCTCCTCCCCTCACCCCGACCTCCCCTGGAGCTTCTGTGGGGCCAGCAGGAGTGTCCCCAGGCAGGTATCCGATCGGACACAAGCTCTGCTCAGAGCGGGGTCTGGTGCAGCTTGAAAGTGCTGCTCGGGTCGCCGGACTGCCCAGGACACGCACTGTGCTGTGGGCTCCTGGGGCTCACATTCTCTCTCAAGCTCCCTTCAAAGTCACCGGGTGTGAATCTGCAGCGCAGCCTTAGGAGATCGCGGGCTCATTAACAGCCATGGGAGCTCAGCGAAATGTCGCTGAGGATAACTTGCCAGTCAGTGTGTCCTGGAAAGGGAGAGAAGTGCTGATTTGTAAAGCAAACAGACAGCCACGGTGGTATTTCTGGGCTCTGGCCCCGAGCCCTGGGTTCCCCGGGCGGGAGCAGCCCGGGCGCGGCGTGTCCCCTTCACGAAGTGTCGCGATGTGGCAGCGCCGGCAGGCTCACGCCTCCAAAAGATTTCTGCTGACATCGCTCGGGGCAGAATCGCATTTATTTCTTCATGTCAAAAGATGCTGATATTCCCAGTGTTGAACCGAATCCGACGTGACAGGGTCCCCTCCAGGCGTCGAGAGCTGACCTCTCTTCTAGGGCCGGGCTGTCCCCAGTGTGCTGTCTGCGTGTCCTTCTCCAGAGAGCAGAGAGGTCTAAATCATGTCACCTCCCACCTCCCCTCAGCTCCCCATACCAGTTGTTAGGAATTTCCTCTCTTCATGCTGGAAAAGTAGGTCCCCAAGTCTCGGGATTTTTGCTTATGAAAGTTCTTAAAGAAACTTCAGCTGAAATACAGGGATGTGATTTACTTCCGTTCAATAGCAAACTCTGCTTAAGGAGGTGAATTCTGGTTTATAAACCGTGTGGGGAAAGGGCCCGAGTCGAGGAGCTCTTGCGGGGCCCTGTCCCCTCTGCAGAGTTGGGACATTCCTGCCGAGACCCCGCAAAACGTCTCTCCCGTGTCCTTGTAGCTGGGGAAGAGACTGGCTCCTCCGTAGCCCTGCCTCACTCTTGCAGCCCCAGCTCAAGCGCCTGAGCCTCCCTCTCTTCCTCGATTGAAATGCAAATAGCCCCGGTACCTGGAGGTTGTTACTGCCGAGGGGTGTCCCCCAGCCTGTGCTCCTCTCCCGAGCTCACAGCACGGCAGAAGTCGGAAGAGGGCTCTGGAAATGGGTAGCCCAAGCCCTTGGGCAGGTCCCGGAGCTGTTTACAGGCTCAGTCCATTCTGAGGTTCTCTTTTAAAGGCAAATGATTCCATACAGAAGCTCCCATCCGAAGCATTTTTTCAAGTTTGCAATAAGACATCCGTGAATGTTGGCTATCAGTCTCCCCATAAGCAGGACTTGCTTTGAAAACTTTGCTGTAAGTATTCCGAGCACAAACCTGTGATTTGTGTCAGAAAAGGTGGATGATTTAATTCTGAAACCTGAGAGACACTGGTAGAGTTTGTTCTAAGTCGCTCTCAATTCTCTTTTCAGGTCACCCTCGCTTTTTCAATCAGCTGTCCACAGGACTGGACATTATTGGCTTGGCTGGGGAGTGGCTGACATCTACTGCTAACACAAACATGTAAGCAGTGTCTTGTCACCAGAGTCTGGGACTGGTGCTTGCACGGGCTGCCATGTGTCATGGTAGATAGGTATTGTCACAGATATGAATAATTTTCATTTTTAAATGATGAATGTTACATCTTCCAGAAAAATGTCTCATGTTTTTCTTAATGTGTCAGTAATACAATGAAAATAATTCCATAACACTGAAAAGTTTTAGGTTTCTTATGAATCCAAATGCAAATATCAGAGAGCATATGGTAAGTAAAACATGATTATTCTAATATAATAACATGAAATTACTTCTGTTCTTTTGGACCAATATTCTCTATATTTTTCTTTTTTAAAAAAAGCTTTGTCTCTAGACTGAACAGGTCTGCAGCTATCCACATGTTAACACTAGAACACAAGACATGGAAAAATTTATTTTCTTCTCTACTGTTGACTTCAGAGATAACAGGCTTGAGGCAATACCTTTTGTTTATGTGCTAGTAAAGAAGTGGCTTCTGGGTAGCTTCAAAATTATTAAAAACGTAACACTGAAAAATAATTTTATGCTAATAAAAGAATTAGTCTAAGATTAATAAAGTAATGTGTAAATGAATAAAGGTAAGTATAAAAAAAGTAAAATTTGACATCTGAATGCATCAAATAAGAAAATTTTCCTAATTTTTCTTGACCTCAAAGTTAATGAAAGCTAAATGTCATTGTAAGGTATTATAATGAATTTTTGCAGCAGAGTAAAATTTATTAAAAAAAACCAAAAAACCAACAGTAAACAAAAACATCCACAGAAAACCCCCAAAAAACCCCTACCCCAAACCAACCAAAAAAACCTTCCAAACCACTAAAAACCCACCCAACTTTCTAGTCAGTTTTTATTTATATTTTGATTTCTATATGTCAAAAACTTGGAGAGAGTACACATATTCAGCAGGTAAGACTGCTTTCTTTTAGTCCTGAATGTGTTTTAACTGTAAGGGGACCTTTGCTTTGGGGAGTTTGTTGCTAATTTTCATAACATAAGAAATCTATCTTCAGATTGGAAAATGAACAATATTTTCACTGGCCTATCTGTGAGTATATGGTTCATTAAATATACCTGATGACTAGCACCTCTATGGATATCAGAGCTGTGCCTGTTTTGTGACATTAACAATAAAATAAAACCCTAAGGTACTCGAGCCAAAACCAGCCTTTTCTTTGTAATAATCATCTCAGTTAGTTCTGTTTGCTTAAAATTGGTAGGAGACATTCAGATTTAAAGCTGATTGGGAAGAAAACCCAGCAATATATATTTTAATTATTAAACAAGTGTCGTAAAAGCTTTAAAGTGCTTTGAGGTGCCTTTTTAGCAGCACAATTAAAAGTGAAAACAGTTCTGATCACATTTCTAAAAAAAACTTTGCTTAAAGGTTGTTTCTCTGTGACCAATATTTCTGTGTCACTTTTTCAAGCCCATTTGACTAACTTAGTTATCCCAGTTTAGTTATCCTTTTGTAATCTGTGAAATTACACAAATCTGATAAGACATAAAAGAATTCAGCTCTGTGGCAGACTATGACAGGATAAAAAAGTATTGACATCATTATTAATAACATTGCACTCATTTAGTCACTTCTTAAAGAGTAACTCTTTTTAATTGATGTTTTCCATTTTTTTTAATGTTTAAGCTGTTAAATAGCTAGTTTCTCAACCATTTGTTCTTTAAAAAAGAATGTATCTTGAAAATACTTCTCTGTGAACATGAACGTTTAGTATCTATTTGTTAGCATGAGGCTCAGTGTGTCTTTTTTTTTTTCCAGAAAACCAACATGGTGTGCTTTCAAGTAATGCAGTAATTTCAAATAAGCAAGATGTGTGTAAATATGAATCAAGGAACTGACAGAGAAGGTTATTAAAAATAACCAAATCACCTCTGTGAGCTCTGGGGAGCATAGTATTTGTTTTGAGCAGTGTTCCAGCACACCAGAACAGGTTTTGACCTTTGCCTAGAAACTGTTCCAACCTATTACAGCTACATGAACACATAATACAAAAGCAACAGTAACATTGAATTATAGTAGGGAATGTTTTTCATATGCCATTTTTTCTTTTCTACAGATAAACAATACTTAAAATATTTATGAACAATTAAAAGTATGTGTTTTCTTTTACAGATGAATTTTGAGTAATCAAAACATCTGTACTCCCTTAAAATTTTAAATTAGCATTAGGAAATATTACTTAAGTGTCACTGTGAAGATAATATATAAAAATAAACATAATAAGCTTTCCCCATTGACTTGGAAATAATGTGTCAATGTGCTATTCATAGCTCAATCTCTAATCATGAGACCTTCAGCATGGAAATTTCAGAATTTCATTATTCATCCAGTTCTGTAGCACAGTGCATTCTGTCACCATGCAGCAGCCAACTGAGGTTAAAAATAAATATTATCTGGAAGTTCTGTTTATGCCTGCTGTTAGCTGAGACAAGGTATTATATTGGTGTTTTCAGTATTGTGCAGATATGCTTATGAATAGAAAATGGATGTAAAATGTTCTGTGTTTATTCTCAGACTGCTTTTTACATGCTGGCCAACAAGAGAACGGTAGCTAGAATGATTTGGTCTGATAAAGTGATTTGTCCTTTATGTGAGAGCAGAATTAAGCCAGCACTGGCTTCTACCAAAAAACCAGTTAGTACATGTTGGTAAAAAGCTGATACTCATAACTGTGATAGTTAATTCACAGAAATACCTGTAGATGTTGTCACTATAGGAAAACCTAATCAGCATTTTTTAGGAGATTGATTCTAAAGTCTGATGGTTCCTTTTAAGCCAAACACTTTTTTTGGGTTTTATGGAATTTTTCAAAATAATTTAAGTTTAAAACAAGTAAGGTGGAATGAACTTTAACAAGACATGATATATTTATAAATTCATAGCCATCATCTAATGTAGCTTCATTTGCCTTGTAATTTATAAACATCTACTGTCATTTATTTCTTGTCAGTTCTTGGAGACTCAGAAAATAACTACAGAATAGAATAAATAAGTAGTATTTTCTTTGTGTTTAAATGTATTCAAAATTCAGTGTGCAAGGTCCCAGGACAAAACCCAAAATGTGTTTGAACTGGTGGGGAAAAAAATAATCACATTGACTTAAGAGTACCTTGTATTGAGCTACAGTGATCTATAGACTGCTGAGTTCCTGTGGACATCAGTTGATCATTCTGCCTAAATAAAAATTGGAATATATTCTAGACTTGCAGTGCTTAAAAACAAAACAACCCAACACCAGTGTTAGCAGACACTGGTTTATTAATTTTGTCCATTTGTAAATAGTGGCGGCACCCAAACTTCAGATCAGTATTGAACTGTCTCTGCCACTTCTAATGATAATAAAAACAAGTATTACTTTGACTTCTGAAAATAGCAATCACAATAATTAAACAAATTTGCAACCTTTAATATTAAGGGAATATTTTAAAAATAATGGTGGTGTTTCTCTGATGGACTAAGGACACATAAAAATTGAAGAAAATACTAACAGTGGAAGCAACCAGTGTAGCTGTAAATCAAAGAAAAACTCTTTCAGACACTTGTTCCCTTCTTAATATCATGTCTCATTCAAGTTTGCTGTGCCTATTCTCAAAATATCATTTTAGTATTAGAGAGACAACACATAGTTTTGACAAAATTATTCAAGTGGAGAATATCAGTCAAATCCAAAGTGTCAGGGTGTCATACTCTTATGGATCCCTTTGGAAATCAGAGGCTGATTTCTTCATTTCTCTTTGCTTCCTTTCCTCCCTTTCTTATTTTTTCCCCACACACAGCAAGCAGAATTTGTTTACAGCAGTAGTAATTTGTCCATCTACCTTGATCACAAAAATAGTTGTATGGTTGTCAATTTCCATCCAGATATCTGACTCTGACATCAGGGCATGCCAGGATATGTAATGTTTTTTGCCCTCATTAAATGGATACAATAGTTGACTGCTGACTTGGTTTTGGTAATTGGTAATTAGAAAATCATCATTTGTAATTACTCTTGACAGTTATTGATCATGTTGTATTGTAGAAGTAAGTTGTCCTTGGAGATCATCAACAGAATAAATCCACATAATTAATTATATTTAGACTTTGAAACCCTAGCTCAATACTTCTAATTATGGTTTTGTTTAGCTCGGTGAAGTTCACTGTTTTCATAAGGATTTAACAGTATGTTATTCCACAACTGTGGAATTGGCACTTGGGCAAGAGTTGTTTTAAAGGACAACCTTGTACAGAAGTCAGCAGTGTTGTGATGTTGAATATTAGGTCTTACATTCACTGTATAGAAAGCTGCAAAATATCTAATGCTGCAGTTTTTATTCATCAGTACTTCTAATATTGCCTTCCTGAGGATTATTGCTTGGGTAAAGTTTCAGGATCAGGACCTCAAGTTACAGAAAAACTTTTAGAAACCTCGAACATTTTAACAAAGAATCACAGTCTGGGAATTTGTCATGTGTTTTTAGAATCTGTATCTGTATTGTGCTTATTTGGTATTTTTGTTTTATCCATGCAGGTTTACCTATGAAATTGCTCCTGTTTTTGTCCTCATGGAACAAATAACACTTCGAAAGATGAGGGAGATTATTGGATGGTCAAACAAAGATGGTGATGGAATATTCTCACCTGGTGAGTTTTTCTTCTCTGTTTTAGTGGTTTAATTAAAACTTCAAAAGTTAAAATAAACATAGGCTGTGTCTGAATAGTCACACTATCTCCAACACAAAGCAATGTGTCAGATATGTAGAAGTAGGGATGCTTTGTGTAAACATCCCACAGAATAGTTGGGGCAAAAAATTATCTCTGTGTATGGTTATGTACTATGGCATTTAAAACTTGACTACAGTACACTGTTAGGCATTTAAACATCCCTTTTATGATCTTCTGGAAGTTCTGAGCAACCACAGCTCCTTTTGACTAGAAGTTCTCAAAAATCTTGTACTGCTTTCTTTGGGCTCGCAGTCAGGTGGTTGTCTGTCGCTTTCTGGGACTCCTTATCTGGGATATAATCTGATTGGATTCACAAGTATGGCTCCAGTATAAAGATCAAGACAATGTGTCCTCTCATGCAAGGAACACAAAGGCAGTGAGCAGTGACAGAAATGACTGGTGCTGAAACATGTGGAGGTCCTGGGCAAGCGTGTGGACAATGTGGGTGCTCAGCAGGACTTTTCTGGGCTTGGCATGAGGGAGCACCATCCTGTCACAGGGCATAAAGGAGAAACCACCTCCTTTTGGAACAGCCCACATAAAGTGCACATTATCTGCTAGAAAAAAAGGGCATAAAGGAGAAAACCACCTCCTTTTGGAACAGCCCACATAAAGTGCACACTCCAGTCCTATCTGCTAGAGAAATACAGATCTTTCTGTGTTCTCATCAATGACAAAATTTCAGAAGAAGAAGTCCTCCTAGGCTTAGGGGTGAGATTGGTCTTATTAAAGCTTGAGGTCTGCACCAAAGAACTGAGCTAATTGTTCAGGGCTCTTTTTAGCAGCAAACCAAGAGAAATAGGTGCTTTCCCTGTATTCAAATTCTTCAAAATTAAACATGAAAATAAATTAGGCGAATCATAGCCTGTGATGAGCCTCTTTCCCATAAATAACTGTGAGGGAGTTTAGAAGAAGTAGCTCAGCTGTAGAAATTTACATTTAAGCATCTACTTCTATGTCTACAGTAAGATGGGATAAATCCATCCAATATGTGACATTTCTTCAATTTCAAGTTAGTTAACAAATTCCTGTTGTTCTTGCTAACAAGAAGTTTATGCAAAAGCAGCACAATGAAAGCTGAACTTTTTAGGAATGTATTACAAAATAGTAGCAATTGAAAGAGATGGCATTTAGGAAATTCTGATTATCACTTCGGCTTTCTCGAGAGTCTGTCCTGTGCTATTCAGGCAGATGCCAGTGCATTTCAGAGAAATGCTTTTTCATAGTTCACTACCACTTTCACTGCATTATGCAAATGAGACGCAAGTGTCTGTGGTATAATATGCTTTTTGTTTTCATTATCACTATTTTATTATTCATTTATTTGTTCGTTCACAGGAGGCGCGATCTCCAACATGTACAGCATAATGGCTGCACGCTACAAGTATTTCCCTGAAGTGAAGACCAAAGGCATGGCTGCAGTCCCTAAACTGGTTCTCTTTACTTCAGAGCATGTGAGTTTAACACACTGCTAATTCTTAATTTACTGACATGTGAAAATGCTTTGCCATTAAACAACCACTCCATTTAATGTTCATTTGTTTGCTGCAGAGTCACTACTCAATAAAGAAGGCTGGAGCTGCACTTGGCTTTGGAACAGACAATGTTATTTTGATAAAATGCAATGAAAGGTAGGATGAATACTAAAGTTTTGATAGATTAATTGTGTTCATCTGTTAAATTTGTTTTATTGTGTTTAAGGACTGATTCAGTACAGTGTGTCAAGTTGCTAATGGCCTGTTGAGAAAATCCTATTAAATTATTTCAACTGCAGCTATTATTTACATATACATTCTTTAACTTTCTTTGTCTTCCTGTTTCTATGATAATTACAGAGGCAAAATAATACCAGCTGATTTGGAGGCAAAAATTCTGGAAGCAAAAGAAAAGGTTTGTGTTTTTAAACATTAGTGCTTAAATGCTTGGCTTAGTAAAATTGCTTCTTCCTTTGAAGCCAGAGTGTTGACATAAAAGAGAACATTATAATGATGTAAATATAATAACAGTATTTTCATGTGCTTAATTATACATTCATGTATTGTTTACAGAATTATCATATGTCTTGGTAAGGTTTCCATTTTCTGTTTACAACCAAAAGACTTTTAACTCTTGAACCACGACTGTAGTTCATGATGTTTAAAAATAATTTCCTGATTGGAAATATATGGAAACAAGCATGGAAACATAAAATCTTTTATCTAAACTTTTAAGTTTAGCCAAATCCATAAAAGATTCTACAGAACCCTTAAAAAATCCTATAGATTTCATGTAGATAGCATGTATATTTGTTAAATATAGACAGTAAGATTGAATTTTAGGTATTAATTGCTATTTCTTGAAGCAATGCAGTGGAAAAACCCCATGAATTTTTAATGAAATAACCAAAGAGAGATCAAGATTTATTTTTTTATTTCTTAACTTCTTTGCATTTGGGAACTCTATGAAATAGCAGTTCACATTTATTTAATCTAATTCAAAATTGTCTCTCTTTGATCTGATAGTTTCTCATTTATTGCTTTTGTTTTAGATTGCTTTGTTCTGCTTTGTTCTGTTTATTAGTAGATAAAGACTAAAGGAACAATTTCAAGCTTTCAAATCATGACTTACAAATAATATTTAATTAATTTTTGTTTATACTGCTGTAAAAATCCCAAATTTACTTGAATATTGCTCATCTTCCACTACATTGTTTGAATCTCCTCACTGAAGAGATTAGACAAAATAATGTTCTTTATCTTCTAACTAGTTAATTTTGTGAAGTTTCAAGAAAATAAAGAAAAAACCAGTTTGTTCTTACCATGTATATGATTAGTTAGTTACTACTGTTGCTTATGTTGTGCCTTCCACATGGGAAGAAAAACGTTTTTAGGTTACAAAATGAAATAATATTTCCAGAATTATTTTCCTTTTTTTTTCTCTGTTTTTTTTTTCTGAAAGTGTTCTCAATTTATATTTGAACTTTTTTTTTTTTTTTTTTTTTTTTTAGGGATACGTTCCTCTTTTTGTAAATGCAACTGCAGGCACAACAGTATATGGAGCCTTTGATCCAATACAGGAGATTGCAGATATATGTGAAAAATACAACCTCTGGCTCCATGTAGATGTAAGTAACAAAAACGTGCTGCTAGTCAGGCAAAAGAGGATCTTACTTTACACATTTTTTCCTTGAATTAAAATATTTATTACTAGACCCTGAGTAAATTAAAATCTGTTGAGCTTTTTTAAAAAAATCTTTTTTTCTGTCTCTTCCAGGCTGCCTGGGGGGGTGGACTCTTAATGTCCCGAAAGCACCGTCACAAATTGAATGGAATAGAAAGGTACTACACACTGCTTCTTTGTAATACTGTTCTTGAAGTACTTTCATAAGGTGCATGACCCTTCAACAATTTGTGAAAATATTACTTTGCTACAGTGAGTTCAAACGCTAAATTAAACAACAGCAAGGCCAAAGGGAAAGGTTCCAACTGGGGAGATGCAAACAATACTACAGGAGAAATCTGTGATGTACCATTGAGTGAGAGATAAGTTTTCAGCAGATTTGAAAGAAGACAAGGATATTACTTGGCAAAAAGGAAGGGAGGTTGTTCTATGCATAGCTTTGAAGGGATCATAAGTCTGGGAATGGATGGAGAAGTATTTGAAGAAAAAAATGAAGTGTGAGAGCTAGACAATCTCTGAAATGTAGTGCTTTGAGAATACCAGTGATAAATGAGGGATCCAGGAAAGGTGTTTGAGCATGAATACCCACAGTGGGAATTTGTAGTGGTTCTCTCCTGAAAGATGTTTGCAGGTTTTCTGGAAAATAAAGAGTGTATGTTCATGAGTATTCTGTAAATGGAACACATACATATGCTTAATCTTATATCACTTTTATTTATACACACACATGACTTGAAATTTATACAACAATGAGAGGAGTTAGAGACTGAATTAGCAGCAATTTTCAGGGGCAAGTTTCAGTACCTTTAAGGCTTAGGACTATGATAGACAGAGCTGCTACACTTCTGCTGTACCACGGGAAAAAAAGACTGAGGTCATTTACAGAGAGGCCATAAAGGATGTCACCTGTGTCAGGGCACAGGGGCCTGTGTGTTGGTGCCATGTGGGGATCACATGAAACAAGCAGGAAGCTCTTGTTGAGGTCAGAGTGAAGTCTGCAGAAAAGAGCATGTGTGTACCCCCAGGTACGTAACCCAGCTTACCAAGATGCTCACTGAGACCAGAAGCCAGCCTTTGATTGAATCAAATTTAAAGAGGCAAAGCATTAGTGTTGGTAGTCACAGCAGAGTGAGAATGTGACCCTCCCACTGGTTCTTACAATGTTGCCTCAGGAGTCATTCCAGGTGTAGTCTTTGGCACAGTTGTAGCCATATCCAAGGATGACAAGTCTGTAGAAGATGCTACATTTATAATCCCATGGGTATGTTGATCTCTAGATTTCCTCTGAAAGCACTCTACCATAAAATGGTGCCCATCTAAAAAAAAAATCAGAAAAGCAATGAGGAATCACAAAATTTAGATCTTTTCCATCATTGCAGGTATCAGCCTTCAGGGAAGCAAAAAATATTTGAAGCAAGTTCTATCCATGTACTTTTAAATTAGCACCAAATTGCTTCCTTGAGTTGGCTGTTCTGAGTATGGGCACCCTGTAAATTTGTAAAATGAGTATAGTGAGCAATGCTCTTCCTTAGGGAAAACAAACTATCCTAGGCTTGGGCATCCCATACAGTAAGTGAAGTACAACAGCAAGGATAGTGTATGGAAGGATTGGCAGAAAAACCATGGGGACCTTTCTGTCACAAGGGCAACAGCATGTGGTGTGGAGTACTCTGACGTAGCAGAATCCCATCAACCTTTGCCCAGTCCAATTTACTTGTGACTCATGGCAACATGAGTTGACATAAGTCAGCACTGCAAAATAATTTTCTTAAGATACAGAGGTTTGGTCACAGGAGTTTGGCACACCCCTTTTGACCTGAGGTCAACCCTGAGGTGCTAATTAAGGCCATAATTTTAAGCAAATACAGAAAGCAGCAGGCCATGAAGCGTGAAATTATTTCTTTCCCAGTCAGCTCTACAGATTTCAAACATGGGATGGGGCCCACGTGCATGGGGTAATTGCCTGTCACGGGCCCAGCTGGGGTCTGTTGATAACACAGGTTGTTCCTGGCCTGCTCAGACACATTGGCACGGAGGACTGGCATGCTGCCATGGCACAGAGATGGGGTTGCCCGTGGTAGGAGAGTGTCTGGCTGCTGCTGCACTGAAGAGAGAGTGACAGCTTCATGTTAAAATAAACCCAATGCTCCTTGTGAGGAATGACTTGAAATTGTCTTTGTTTGAAACCCTGAAAGTTAAAATGAATGTGCTAAACTGAAGGCATGGTGCTTTCAAAAGGAAATAAGTTGTTATATAAATTCCTTTTTCCTGACTGCTCCATCTGAACTATTAGTGAAGTTTTTCTAAAAGATAAGTCTGAGCTATTTGTCTGCTGGTTTGCACTGCTTAAGCAGCGGATGTTAGATGGATGGTGAGCTCCCCAGATACAGCACAGGCTGCACTGTTCCTTCAGCTGAGGGTGCTACAGTCTAACCTAGCACCTACAGGGATTGGAATTGGATCTAGAAATCAGTGGTCCCCAGACTGGGGTGAAGACATCACTGTGTTGCTCAAAACAGAGAAACTGGTTGTGTCTGTGTCCTCTGAGAGCAGGGTGTAGAAGAGGAGGAAATACCTTTTAATTTTCTTTCAACCACATTGTAAAAACACATGCACAGTCTGTGAAATACAATTATGCACTTTGCTTCTCTGGAACATGCAGTGAATCAAGGGGACACTTGGTAATTAATTACTTAGGGTGAAAAGGTCAATGGATGTGCAACGTTGGCACATTTATTTCAGTGTCACCATTAAACTGTCTAGGATAGTATGTTAAAATACAGAACATCTGTTTGACATGTAAATTAGGTGATCTTGTGCATTGAATTGTGTTTACATGTAAGAAATTTTTAGCTTTACATAGAGAATGGTAGGATAAGATGTACAGTTTTGGAGCCTTTTAACAGTCCCTGGGCTTGACAAGCAAGGGCTGTGGCTCTAACTGGGAAAGCAGGGAAGCATGCAGAATGTCTTTTTCTTTCCTTTCTATTTTTCCAGCAGCTGTTCAGTAAAGAACTGTATTCTCCCACAATTCATATTAGTCCCTTAATTGTCTGACACCCCCACTTTCCTCATCAGTACCTTGAATCAATAGAACATATGAAAGTGGTTTTGTTATTTTTATTAGTGCTATTTCTAGAAGAGAACTCTTCTGGGGATGATATTACTGTCTCAGCTAATCAGTCTGATACTACTTAGCTGGTATTAGTAATAATATAAAATAATCACAAGTCTGACATTGCAATGTTAGCATGAAAAAATTTCCTTGCCTGGACAGCATTAGCTGGGAAAGAAGACACTTAAGACAGCAATAATACCCATAGTGATATCATCATGGTCAAAACTCCATATATTTCCAGCTGAAAGCAGAAAACAAAGGTGACTGCTTCAGATTATGTTTCTGTTTTCCAGACCTATCTGAATGTGTAATTTTTTTGCAGAGCTAACTCAGTCACTTGGAATCCACACAAGATGATGGGAGTGTTGTTACAATGTTCTGCCATTCTTGTCCGGGAGAAGGTCTGCCTTATATTTAATAATTAAACATTAAAAAGAAAAAAAAAGTAAATATCAAGCCCTGCTTTTTAAGAGGGTACTGCAAAATTTGTTTAATTTCAAAACTTCTTTTGGAAAGAATAATTGTGTGAATTTACACTGTGTTTTGGAAGTTGTTTTATCTGTCCTGTGGGGTTTGGCTTTTTTTAATTAAAGTTGTAGACAGCATGGGTCAGATCCTCACCTGTTGGATCTTTGCATATTCTGATAGCAGCAATAGAGCCATGCTAAAGTACTTCATCTGAGCACCTGCCCCATTTTTTCTGATATGTGGAACATAGAGCCTCAGTCTTAGTACTTGATCACAGTCTAAACTGCTTAAGGAAGAAGCAAGTTTTTACCTTACATAGTGGTTTAGCAGTTTCCCAATTCTGTTGAGAAGAAAACATGCTGGTCTTATTATGAGTCTTTGAGGACTAGCATCTAGATTCTTAGTTGTCATCAATTAAAGGAAAACCTTGTGTCTTGTTTCTTTTAAGAAATACATATTTTTATTAAATTATAAAAAAAGAAAACCATATCATGTGTGGTATCATATGTGGATAGGACTAATGATGTTGTCTACTAACCTCTTGTATGCCAATTGCTACTAGAAGCACTTAGTTGAAGAGGTAATCCCTGTGTATAGAATTGGGATGGAAAGTCGGAAGTTGCAGCCCTAGGTCTGCCATTGCTCTTCCAACCAATCCATCTCTAAACTGAGGAGCACAGCATTAATTTCCCTTTGTAAAACACATCTGTCAAAGGCAAGCATGAGCCTTTGTTTAGTGGCATGCATGCTTATTGTGCCAGCTATTGCAGGATTTTGGCTAGAGTTTTTGTTCTCTGTATGAGAACTTTGATCAATGTTGTTGTATTTATGAGACACACTGGTGTCTTCAAGTTTCTTGCAAAAACCAGTTATAAACTCTAAAGGAAATGCAAACCATTTTAGAAATGTCACATGTAAGACTTCTGTGTAACATACAGGAATTTGCTGTTTGGTGTTTCCACCAGGCATTTTTACCAGTAGTCCCTAGATTTCTATTACTCTGTGAACCATATTTATTTATATGCAAAAGATGTCCAGTTTATGTCATTTGTGCTTATATTTATCACTAATGTTAAGTGTCATAAACAACATACAAAGTTTAAACCTTCAAATAAGCTTTTAAACTCCTTTTTGTGTAGCAATCTGTTGCACAGAGAGACCACAGCCTTATTCTCGTGTGTAATTTAACAAATCATAAATTTAAGTTTAAAGAACATAGCCTTATAAATTGAAGTGGGTAAAGCTAATATCACAAACTAAGTATCCAGATCAATCTGTGAATGTTTTCTCAGGGGGGTGTTTGTGTGTGTAAAATCATATGGCTACTCAGAGACCTCTAAGAGAACCACCTTAGGTTAATGAAATTAATTTTGTGGCTCAGGTTTGCAAAACAAGGTCAGTATGTTATAATGTGTCCCATCAAAGAACAGTCCTCCTGTACATGTTTGAAATACATTTTTATACATTATTAATGTGTACATTCTCTCATGCACAAATGCCAGATAAGTGTACATGTTTTTTGTTGTAGGGTATTCTTCAAGGCTGCAATCAAATGTGTGCAGGCTATCTCTTCCAGCCAGACAAACAGTATGATGTCTCCTATGACACTGGAGATAAGGCAATACAGTGTGGTCGACATGTAGACATTTTCAAATTCTGGTTGATGTGGAAAGCAAAGGTAAATAACAAAAGTTTAGCTCAAAAACCAGAAATGCATTTATTTAATTTCTAAGTGTTATGTAATGGAATACTTCATTTTAACATAAATGCTTATGTCATTACCATCTCTAAACACACAAATATCCAAGTATTGACTCAGAAAGGAAGTATGTGAATTATAGAACAATGCTAACTGTCAGTAAATTCAGATGGCAGTTAGAAAAAAGATTTAAGTCACTAGATGAGTCCTGCAGAAAAGCCATTGAGTGCAGGGCACCAAAATGATATCTTGTTGTGATGCTCTACACTTGGATACGTATTTTATGACAGATTATTTGTAACAGCAGAGCAGCCTTGATGACTTACAAGGACCCTTTGAACATGACATTTCAGTGAATAGATTTTATAAGCAAATTTTTAACTTAAAACAAAGCCTTTTTCTGAGGAAGCATTGCCCAAGTGATGATTCCACAGTTGATTACCTGGTATTACTGTGGTATGCCTGGATGGCTGAATTTAAGCATGGGCTTTTGTCCAGGCTTACCTGTTCACAAGATGAAGGTTCATGTAATCAAGAAAACACATTCCATTTTTATTGCTTTATCTGCAGTCATCTCATTACTGTTATTCTTGATCTTCTGCTGGCAAAATGGGAATCCAGTTGGGTAACCTGTCCAGAGTCTAATTTTTAAAATATAACTGATATTAAATGTAATGATAAACTCTAAAATCATAAACCAATTTTTACTTTGGGAGAAAATGCTTGCTTCTTCATTCATGTACAAAGTGTACTTAAAAAAAGAACCCAACTATTTATTATCAGTATTCATATACTTTTTCTGGGATTATGACCTTGACAAGATATCAGGGGGTAAGCAAGTGACTTCTAATAAACATACTGCAGACTTCTGCTTGCTGATTAAATGCACATTTCTAGCAAACTCTTCACAGGAAATATTTTACTTCCTAATTCTTACACTTTCAACTGGGTTCCCATTCCAAGTTTCTGGTCTTTCAGCAGCAGCTGTGAAGCCAGGTCATAATATCCATAATATTTTTGGAAACTCGAAAAATATAAAAGGCCTAAAATAATCTACTAAAAATAGTGAAAATCCATGTTATTTTCATAACAAATTGTCTTAAAATGAGACAAACCAAATAGTGTCTTACAATTGGGCCACCTTTAGCCACTTTTTTACCGTTGATTAACGCTACTTTTAAGTTACAAGAAATAATACTGCTAAACATTTTCTGCCTGAAAATATTTAAGAGTGAAACCTATCTGAAAAAGGTGATTGCATCAGAGCAGGAAAAAAAATGACCATATAATTAATACCTACTTTCTTATTAAAATAGGGTACAGTAGGATTTGAAAATCAGATCAATAAATGCCTGGAGCTGGCAGAATATCTCTACACTAAAATCAAAAACAGAGAAGAATTTGAGATGGTTTTTGAAGGGCAGGTAAGTTTGCTTTCACATATGTATGAGCCAAATCTGTCTTCATGCTTCTCACAGTTCTTCAAGACAACTATGCATAACTGCTCTGATTTTCTAAAGAACTACATGACTATTTTCTAAAGAACTACATGACTGGGCAGATTTTTTGTCAATCACGTGGTTTTGTACCATAAATGTCAGGTTTATCACCTCCTCTCCTTCATACCCTCTATTTAGGGCATGAAGATTACCTTAATGCAACCTACTCATACTGAGGTTATTAGTACATAACTGAGAATCTGCTATTTTTACTGTATATTCTTTTGCAAGTGCCAGTATATAAACCTTTGGATCATAGTATAAAATTCATTTCCCCCTTTGCTAAGGAAAGCAAAATTGGGTTGCCCTTGCTGTGATCCTGAAAAACTGTTACTCATAAAACTGCACAAGGGTGAAAAGCATTTTCACTTCATTAGCAACCTAAATATTGCAAATGGGACAATGTATAGGGAATCTAAGGCAGCAGAGGCAAGCAGCAGTACTGTAATCCATTTCTGTCTGTTTAACATGCAGGACTAGGAAAGTTAATACTATATTTTGTCTTTCATGTCTGTGATAAAATATGCTACTGACTAGCCTTTAGTGTGGGACTGATCTGTATAATTTTTTTAATTGATGCATATGTTTGGTTCTTTTTGCAGCCAGAGCATACAAATGTATGTTTCTGGTATATTCCTCCAAGTCTCAGGGGCATGCCAGACTCTGATGAGAGAAGAGAGAAGTTACACAGGGTAAGTATTTTTGGTCAAATGTAAAAAGATAATTCCAAATTCTGAGACATCAGTTCTCCGTTGCTTGTTATGACCTTGAAATTTGTTCACTTTTTTCTCTTATTTATATTAATGCTCAAGTAATGTTTTCCCTATAGAATCAGATTCAGAACATATTCAGTTATCCTGTGCTCACAAGTGTTACAAGCCTTCAAAAAGTAGCTAGGCCTACAGACATCAGAGGTTTTGGATAGGACAGCTTATCAACAAGAGAAACAGAAGGGTAATTGTTTGAAAATGCTTGGACAGGTAAAGGACATGAAAACATGTAAGTTCCTTCTCAGGTATTTATTTTGGTTTTAAATGCCAATGCATTAATGCATTTCAGTGAAAATGAATACCCTTTGGAGGACTTTGGGATACATTTATTTGAAGTGGTAGAGGAAAGTGAAGGCATCATAGAAGCACCACCAGAAAAGATATAATGTTATTCAGGACTTGAGGGAAGCCAAATACAGTGATTTTGTAGTAGTGTTTTAGACAGAAGTGGAATGAAATACATTCAGGAGGCAAAAGAATGATATCATGGTGTCAAGAGTAATTGCTCTTTCGTGTGTGTGAGTGTGTGCGTGTGTGTGTGTGTGTTAAGGAAGGGAGAAGAATGAGCAAACTTGGGAGATTTTGTAGAGGATTTAATGACTGCATCACAATGGGAAAAGAGAATGGAAGAGAATAGAAATTCTTGGGTCAAATTCCTGGGTCAAGCCAGTCCCATATTAGATAAAGAAATTGCCAAAAAAAGAGATAATAGAGGAAGATAGAGGTAAGAAACAGCAAGAGGGATGAAATATTTTATTTAACCCTGTTAAATGTTAGAGGACATCATAAAGCATTCTACAAAACAGTAAAAGAGCCAGACATCTGACCTTGCCTGGCAGAGAGTAGAGCAGGAGAATGAAGGTCTGGACAGAAAAACTGGGCTTAGTCAATACCAAATATTAAGACTGTCAGGACATTATTCCTTGTAAATTAAACCAAGGAAGTGAGATTGTGGTAAATGCACAGTACTGCAAAACTATTCAAGGTTTCTATGGCTTATCCTAACAAAAAAAAATTCTTTATGACATAGATCTTGTTGAAAAATTTCCATTGTTGTCCCCACATACAAAATGCTTTGAGAATACATAATATTCTCATGGAAAACATCCACTATCCTCAAAAAGGTCTGGAGTGGACATTCATACAGAGGCAGAAAATGTTTCATTATGACAAAATCTTCAGCACAAAGAAATGAGATATACATTTAATATATAAAATTATTACATAGCGAATACTCTGGGATACTATTAATTTATAAATCATAAAGATGGATATTATTGTTGTCAATTTTTGTTTAAATAGCCAATCCTGCATATTTAGTTTTTCAACCTTTTCCTTGTTACAGACATTTTTTATTAAAACAAATGCCTGTCAATTTATTTTCTCTGAATTAAGAAATGCTGTGATATACAAAGAAAGAATAATTTTTTTCTTCTTTCTTTCTCTCTCTCTCTCTCTTTTTTCTTTTTTTTTTTTATGATAAAGGTGGCACCGAAAATCAAGGCCTTGATGATGGAGTCAGGTACCACCATGGTTGGATATCAGCCCCAGGGTGACAAAGTCAACTTCTTCCGAATGGTCATCTCCAACCCAGCAGCAACTAAGTCTGACATTGACTTCCTCATTGAGGAAATTGAGAGGTTGGGGCAGGAGCTGTAGTGGTTGAATTATTTATTTCTTGTATTCACTGTTTTCCAGCACTGGCTGTTTTTTAAACCCAGTTCTGCAGAATATGTTTAAAGGAAATTCTCTTTCTGTAAGTTGCAATCTCCTAAGACATCCTTGAACAAAACAGCTATAGGCCACTGAAATATATATGTATTGGTAGATCATATTATTGAGGGAAAATGTATTATCTTGAAGTTGAATTACTATTGACTCTTACATTGGTCTTGTTTATTGTAGACAGCAGAAAATTAATAGGTATTAAAATAGCAAATTAAGAACTCTGCACAGTATATATGTACAGTATAAATAAATATATATAATTATATATATACATACATATATAATATATATATATATATAAAGTGGTTATAAACTTAGATCAAAGCCACAGCATGTTTTCCACTTTAAGAAAATTAAGTTTTCCTTCAACAACTTTGATGTGGATAATGTGCTACAAGTTTTTCTGCCAGACAGAAATAGACATATAGAAACATTTCTAAAATGTAGATTCTTAGGAGCTAAAGAAAATGTATAACAGTATTAGATCTTATTGTTGGTGCTTTTCTCACATACAAAACAGCAATCTCTAAGAGCACCTTTGAGTAAAATAGTTGTACTTGCCCTTTAGTGTCAAATCAGGGGATCACAGTAGCAGAGTCATTGTAACAGGTATATTATTGCTGTATTTTTAGAGGTTAATTTGTGTAGATTGTGTATATTATTGTTAAATTACTTTGTGTAAAAGGATTTAATGTAATAGTTTTACAGCAAGATAACTGTTTAATTGTAGGTATCTGAAATATTTGCTTATTTATATGCAGAGATTTACCATGCTGAAGAGTTGTCTTGTATTTTCTTCCGTTTGTAATGTAACCTATTTATATATTATTGAAGTTCTAAATAATGTTTATGGTATTTTAGTGTCTTTGTGAGCCAAAGAAAAAATACGAAAATATTAGTTGACACTTTTGTTTAAATCCTAGTGCCCTTAAAGTAATAAATTACAGATAATTTTACTGAAGATAAGGAATTCTGACCTTGTGTATAGACTATGAAATTATGGGATCCCTTTAATCTATTAGAATTATTAGAAATTTCAGTTTTATTTATTGTAATGTCAGACTGTTCAGTGTTCTGAATGCTTTTCTAGTGAATATTGATTGCTAACCAAGGCCCCTGTTTTTGAGTTTTATTTCAGAACTGACCCTGTGACCATTTTAACTAAATTCTGTGGGAGTTTTAACCAGCATCATTCTTTCACTATCTGTTTGGAGCTTATAAAATAAATAAAACCAAAAGTAACCTCAGTATCTTTTAATACAGCTAGCTTGTCCCAATAATTTCAACTGGTTAGTCTTTTCAAAGTATAGGCACCAGATTCATCTGCAGCTTGATCAATTTTAATCATTAGATAATCAATATTACTGAGTGGAAAAGTCCATACTGGAAACAGAGTAGTGGAACAAAATGGAGATTCAATAATCCTCTGTTCACTGAGTTAGTGTCATGGTGATAAATGGAATATGCTAATTTCAAGTGTTTGCATACGTGATTCTTTGCAAAGCAATAATTAATTCCTTTTTCTCTCTCCCCTCCACCTCAGTAAAAAAATTCAATTATTTTAGGAACTTTATGTGAAATACAGTCATACCATGCTGTTTTTGCAGTCTCTCTGGCCCCTGTCAATCCTGTGGAAGGACACCTCCAGACAAGAGAGATTTCCACCCTGCAGGTCCCACTGGCTGTCTTTTGAGGATGGTGTCTCATGTTTGTGGCTGTGATAGCACAGGGAGAAGGAAGAAGCTGTTATGGTAAATGCTGTATCCTGCAGCACAGCCTTTCCAGCTTTTCATAGGACTCTTGCTTATTCCTCTTTCATAACCTTCTGTAACATCTTTTCTTCCAACTGAGTTGAATCTAATCTTTAGATTTATGAGTATGACTTAAAATAGATCTGCATTGTTACTTCATATCATTAAACCCCCTAGTAATCTTACCAACACAGTATTTCTTTCATTAGGTTTTTTTAAGACTGTGTAGTTGGTTTCCTGCCTTCTTGATCTTCAACACCAATCTTCCTCATTTATAAGCCTATTGTATTACTGTGTATTCAATACTTGATGTTTCCTGGTGTAAACATCCGTGCTGTATGACCTGAAGCCTGCAGTACAGATGTAGTTGGCATTAACATTGACTTCAGTACTAACTTCCATGATATTGAATGCCATTCTTTATAGGTACCAGCTGTTCATCAAAACTAGAGGACCTCTCATTGAGAGCTGTTCTTAGAGTACAGAAAGAAGTTTGTTTTGAAGAAGCACAATGTCACATTTTTATTTCAGGCTTCTGTCTGAAATCTGGTCTCAATTTTACTTTATTCAAAGGACAGCCACAGAAGATGGAAAAAATTCTTTCAGTCCTTCTTGTTTATGAAAACAATATGAGCTAATATAATTAATCCAAAGATGTATAACTGGTGACAGCTTCACTAGAGGATTTTATGTCTTCCACACAAACACCATGGTTCTTATGGTTTCCCCAGTTCTTAGGTGGGAATTTCTGATTTCCTTCACCTCCCTTGCCAACAACAGTATTACTAAAGCTCTATCTTCCCCTCAGTCCTCTAACCGTAATATTTTAACCTCATGAACCCTGTAACCAGATCACCATCTCAATATTCTACTAGTAGTTTAATGTGTCTGAGATGTTAATTCTCCTTGAAGCATATAAACGAGGTGAAGAGAACCATCTTCATCCTGACCATGAAGCTGTAGGAAGGACCATGATACAGCTGATGGCATTCATGCAGCATGCCCCTGACACTTCTGGGATGGAGTCAGAAACAGATCTAGAGCTCCTCAGTGCACACATAACGTTTTGCTCACTAAAATTTCTGCTTCTTCCTTTTATGGAGTATCTTGTGTTTTGAAGGTTAAAAGCATCAGAGGTTCTTCCTATTGCCATTGATGGTTTGCAGCTAAGTGGGAATAATGGAGCTCCTCCTGCTTGTTTTGGAAGCAAGACAGTTAATGCATAGGTGTTGTCTCTAAAGATAGAGGGCTTAGATTTATCTTCCTACCCTCTGCATTTATCTTGTTTTTCTGCAGTGTTGTCTTGGCACAGATGACCACAATTGGATTTTTGCAAAGCTTTTGATTCTAATATCAGTCTCTGGGGTGTTTTTCTGTCACATATACTGTGTTCAACAGGAACCATGCTCGTATTAATTTCTGACTTGGTTAACTGATTTTAACAGAGCTGTTACAGTCATTAGTGAGAAAACTCATCTTTGTTCTTATTAGGTAATTTCATCTGAGTAATATGCCACAGCTTCTCAGACTAACACTGACCTGGAACTTTCCTTCTTTTAAATCCATGTACTATTGACTGTGAGAGATTAGGATGCATGGATATACAGGAGTATTGACTAATGTAAAGCATTTTAATTCCAGGTGAGCAACTTTGTTTTTCTGAGGTTTAAAATACACTCTGAGCTAGCAATTTTGCCTTTAAAATCACAGGGACAATCACTGTAACTTTGCATGGGTGAATTCAGATCAATTAAGCAATAGGCAAAATCTTAGCTGAACAGGTAGCTGCAGTGCTTATGAACTGATATAATTTATTTGGAAAAGACTGACTACTGGATAAAAATCAAGAGCAGCTGGTGATTTTGAATGAGAAAAGTTCTGATTGTGTTATTAAATGTAATTTTTAGAGAAGACAGATTATACCATTCATGGCAGACAGCCAGAAGCAGGGGCCTTGGGAATAATCCAGAATTTTAAAATCATCATGAAGTTAGCTCATAATCTGTTTTTTGAATGGTGAAAAATATGAAGAGATTTTTTAAACAGAATCTCTGTTTTGTGGTTTAAGAAATGTTGAAGTTATAAAGAAGTTATGCAATGCAGTTTTAATTTTTCAATAAAAGTTTATCTTAAAAATTACTAATTTGTCTCATATAATTTTTGTGAGATCTTTTGTTTCCTTAAGAATATGAGACAAAAGCCATGCAACATTATCCCTTGCCTTAAAAATAGTAAGGCAAATGTTAAGGCAACTATTTAATTTTAATTGTGGATTGAATGTGAGCTTGTACCAATAGAGACTGAGAAAGAACCACAAGCACAGAACCTTGGTCAGTTTGGACAGGATGGTTGAGACATTACTAATGTGTGTAATATGAAAAATGTGCTTTAAAATCTTGGATTCTAGACCATGTTTGGGGTAACCCATTATTCTCTTGTAGGAGATAAAATAATTTCATTTTTTTACACCAAATAGATTGAAAAATAAGAGTACATTTTGAATTCATTAAAATATAATTATTTTTTTTTCATGGTATAGATAAATTCTGATTAATTGCTGCTCTATGCATTATCTATAGAACTGTCATTGATTTTAACAGTATATAGGAAATTTTATTTTGATTGCTTTGGGGTAGGATGAACATCCTTCAAGTAGGATGAGTTATCTTAAAAACAGTTTTATTTCCAAGTTAAATATTTTATGAAGCAAATTAGTCACGAGAAAAATACATGCAAGAAACATATTAAGCCAATTAGTGTAGCATGCAAATGCCATCGTGTAAAGCACTAAAAATTATGGAGGATGATTGTATGGTGTGAATATTAAGGAATGTTCAGGTTACCCACAGACTGGTCAGTAAAATGTTAGGACCACAACAAGGCTGTGTGTAGTTAGCACAGCTCTCTGTGGTCAGCAGAATCACACCTGCCTGGATTTCCTCTGTAGTGTTCTATAATTTGCAAGTCCTGACAGTTATGCTGAGGGTGATGATACATGAACTGGGAGCACTGTTCACTCAAGAACAGCAGCTAAGGGAGGAGGAGATGAGAAGATGCAAGCACTGTCTGAAAGCAAAAGATGGAAGGAAGGATGGCTGCAAAATGCAGAAGGATTTCTGTTTCCTTTGAGTATTTGAAAGAACCAGACTTTTGGACAAAGCAAAATTAAAATTTTGGTTAGAAGAAAAGGTAAGATGCAGGAAGAGGATTTTATTTAGACCTGGTAAAGACTGAGAAAAGTTCTGGTTGTCTGCTTTAATAGATCTATCTACTGGGGAAAAATGGAACATTGTTTAGTAATGATGATAAGAAAAAAAGCTGAAGACCTTGAGTTATTTCTCCTATGTATAAGTACTCTGTTCAGCACCTGAATCAGACTGGATAAGTATACTTGAGATGTGTATTTGTGAGTGTATTTATATGCATTGGTATAAATGAGAAGAATGTACATGCCTTACATACGCAGTGAGTATCAGAAAAAATTAAGTTTTGCACGATGATGACTGTTTTGTGTAGGATTTTTCAGGACAGTAGAAGTATAATATTGAACAAGTATATAGTGAAGGAAACAGTGAATTATTTTCCCCTACCCTTAAAAATATGGATATTTATATAAATTGTTAAATCTCTATAATATTAAATTCTCAAATTACATACCTTTTAACAGGATACCAGTGTGGTTCATCTACAAATGGTTGGTTTGATGCAGGAATTACCATATAAAAATGTATGGCCTTGCTTTTTGTGGAAAGGTGTTGTGTCACAACTGTGTGAGCACAAATATGTAAGATCAATGCAGATGATAGGAAATGGAAAAAAACTAAGTTTAACATTCAAGAAAACCTAGAAAAAATGTCACTACAAGCAAAATCAACACAGGTAAGTACAATTATTTTAGCTTAGATTATAGAAGTCTATCATCTGTGACCACAGTGTAAGCTGGTTTGAAACAGTGTCTACTGAGTGTGGTATCATTAAGAGTTTCAATTATGCTGGTGCATAAAGCAGGCATGTTGGCCTTCCCAAAAATAGAAACTTGAATGCTACTTTAAATCCAACAGGTGAAAATGTCTGTAAAAAGCAGCATGAGAAAGGCATAAGGCATTTCTCATTCAGTGTCATATGCTATTTATATCTTCTAAAGTTTGCATGAATTATAAATTACATTCACTGCTTAACACATTGCCTTATTAGGACTTCCCATGGGCCTCAGAAAAAAGGCCATTAATCTCAATTAAGCTTCTTCCTTTACTTTTGGGAAGGATGCCCACAGGGTAAGACTGACATATGTTCTCGTGGATATACATCCGGTCTTATCACTAGATAAATTCTTTATTTCCATTAGCTTGAGGCTTTTTGTGGTTCCTTCTTGCATTTTCTGGCTGTGAGCACCCTCTGAAGACAAGGCCCTTATTGACTGTCTCTCAGGTGATTCTCTCTCCTGCCACACTCACAGCCCTGGCCATCACTAACCACACTAGCACAGCTCTCGATTATCTCGAGGAGCACAGCTTCACTGGGCAGCAGGATGAAATCTCCACGTGCTGGGTTTAGCAGTGCTGAACTAAAGAACCACACTTGTTTTGATTACAGCAGGATTTCCTCTTTGTGAAAAAAAAAAAGGAAAAGAAAAGACTTTTACTAATTTGTTACAACCACAACTCTTAATAAGTCATTGTTTTAAATTTGCCTGTAGGTATGCTGCTACAATAATTCACTGTGTTCACTTATCTTGGCTGCACTTTAAAATCTATTACTTGTACCTGACTCAGTTATGTTTCAGGGGTACTATATTTCTTCATACTGTTTTGAACATCATGGCTCTTCTATCAGTCTGCAATTTTTCAAGAAAAGGTGTGGGGGATTTTCCCACTACAAAAGAATCAAGTTTAGCTTCCATGCTGTAAATACCCCATATCAGTGAGTAGTTGTTAATTTTTACTCAGTCATAGCAAATGTAAATGTAATTATTCTGTAGGTATAAATTAAATACTAGCATTATCTTACAGTATAATGTGATGCTTCTTCTTTTGTCTTCCCAAGCATATGAGGCCTGTCTTTTTGCAAGCTATGATGTGAAGTCCCAGATTGCTAATTGTGACCCAGCTCCCTGGCAGTCAGAACTGTAATTGCCATCAGACAGCTCCCTCTGCTTCCTGAAGTGTGTGCAGACTGATTCCAGCATTAGAGCTTGTGTTGCAAGTTCAAGAAGGTTAAAAAAATTTCTTCCTTTCAAATACATCAACATTACTTTAAAAAGAACTACTAGGCCAGTAATTGCTACAATTTTCCTTCCCTAAAAGCCTAGCATTTTTTTTTCCTCTCAGAAGTTCTGTGACTACAGTGTAAATAATTATGCTTAGCTATTGTTGAACGACTTAAGAACTCATGATAATTTTCTATATATAATGCTGCTATAATTGTACAATTACTGCTGTACTGGAAGCAGGCCAGAGGTGGAATAGAGGTTCTCAGGGGAGTTTGAAGGCTCTCTCATTTATTCCATAGCTCAGACCAGAGCTGTCTCCATTAAGCTGGCAAAGTGGTCAAAAAAAGGAATTGAAATCACTTGATTATACAATAGAGAATTGGTTGTATTCTCAGAGAAATGTACATGGCTTGAATTTCCAGCAGGAATTCCTGTTCCCCTCTAGTCTTTTAGCAAATACATTTAGTTAAAAGAGCTTCTACAAACATAGGACCCTTACTTGGGACCATTCCCTCAATTTAGAGTTTATGTAGTGAGCTACTGATCCATCTATCTACCTAGGTAATTTCTAAAAAGGCACAATACAAGTGTACCTTTTGTCTTGTGGTGACTTTTATGATACCTGTACCCCATCCATCTGTTTAGCCCAGAAGTAAGTTTTGCACCCTTAAGACTGGTTCTGAGAGCAAAGTGGGGGAGAAGCAGCTCAGAATTTGTTATCAGGAGCTGCACTTGCTCCCCTGCATCCTTCTCCTGGACTGTGCTGTCTGCAGCACGGACAGTGAGGGAGAGCTCTCCTGTGCTTTTAGTCAGTTTTTAGCTGGCTGAGGCAGCGAGTTTCCCTGGACTGCAATGTTTCATTGTCCTGGAACTGTTCAAACCTGCTCTGGACTGAAAACCCAGAAGAGCACCAGGAGCTCACACCTGTGGCCCCCAGGGCCTGGGACCCTGCATTCCAGCACCAGAGGGACTGATAACAGACTGAGTGAGCCAAGTTACAGCCCACGAAGGGGACTTGCTGAGTTTGTCATCTCTTTGGAGCAGCGAGAGGTTTTATTCTTTAATATTGTTCCATTTTTTTTGTGTTGGTGAATGCTTTTCCTATTTAATAGGTTTTTTTCACTTTTCTCCAAGGAAATCTTTTCCCAAACCAGCTGGGCGAGGAACCGCTTGAATCTATTTTTCTAGAGGAGTCCCTTTGGAGGTTTTGTCCCAAATTTGCCTTAAACCAGGGCAGTCTCTAGGCTTTAACAACAAATTATTCTGTGAATATAGGACATCCACAACATTTTAGAAGTAAACAATATTTTATATATTATCTGTCTTCCCAGTATTCCATATTTCTCATCCTTCCAGTGAATGGATCAATATATCCTTTCAAATGTGTGTATAGGGGAGAAAGACTGTACAAGGAAAGCTTCTGTGCCAGGCTGCCAAACCAGTCCCTTTCTCATCCTTCCAGTGAATGGATCAATATATCCTTTCAAATGTGTGTACATTTACACCCATCTTTGAAAGGAAGACCAGATTGTCAGGTTGTTCTACCACAAGAAATAAAAAACCACCAGGGTTTCTTGGGTACGAATTAAAAGGGAAAGAGAACTGGTACCAAAGGACAGTCGCACTAATTTCAAAATAGTGAAGTTGTCCAGCAGGCAGAAAGGAAATGTACAGTACACTTCTGGCTGAATAATTTACAAAGTGGTAAAACATCAGAAAAAGCCAAGAAACAATTTGATACCACTTAAGTGATGCTGATTGCATATAGTTTGAAATAGACACCAGCACAGAGTATGTTATTTTGTAGGAATAAATAGAAATGTAGATGAATACCTACCAGTCCTAACTGCTTACTTATATAGTTTTAGATGCATAAGGTTTTTCTGGCTGTAATATTTTCTCATTACATCCACAGGCACTAGGAACCTTTTTAACCATCTACATCACTCAGCAAAGGGTACTAAGAGGAATTATGTAGAGAGGTAAAGCTTTCTTCTACCCACTTTTTTGCCTATGTTTATCTGTGTTAAGTCAGGTTAATTTTCTAATAGTGTTGATGTCTATCAAATTGGGTGTTGGTTTCCTAGGCTAATAATACATGTTTCATTACTAAAATAATTTGAAATGGCAAAAGGCAAAGTTAAGCAGTGAAAAATAAACTGCATAGAAAGAGACATGTAGAAGTAAGTAATTTGAGCTAACAGATTATTCTGTCTCTGTGTGCTCTCTGAAATGCAGATTCAGCAATCTGAGCAGCTGTTCAGCAGTTACAACAAAGAATACCAAGGATTTGAAAAATTGAGGCCCATTTGCCTATTACACTGTAAAACCAGGCTTTTATCTCTAGTTGTGAATTAGAGATGTGATTTGGTAGGTTCTTGTCCACTAAAACCAAGTCATATTCAGACTTTGACATTTTAAAAAATAAATCAATCACTGTTTGAAAATCTTTTTCATAGTAATTTGCAGAATCTTCTCATGGAGAACTGGATACATATCTCTAAATCAGACAAATATCTTAATCAGTTACTATATAAGAAATGAAGAAAACAATATAAAATAATAGATTTAAAGCATGCATATAAAATATATCAAATGTTAGAAATATTTTACCCAGAGTATTTTGATTTTACTTTTTTTTGTTATATACTACATCCTACAAATAGCTTTTAATCTACCTTATAAACTGAGGATCTTTATAATTTCTTTTGTATTTATCCATGCTCCATAAGCCACATTGTAATTGTAGCTAGTTTTATGAGCCTGCATCTTTTGTAGGTCTCTGGACTTGCTAATGTTTTATAAGATGCAGCTGTTGAACTGCTTTTAGCTGGTTCAGTAATTGTTGCAATTGTTTTGCAGTTGACTGTAATTCCTGGGATTTAGTTGGTTTGTTATTTAAAAACAACAACAACAAAACAGGAAACTATTGATAAATTGCACTCCTAATTTAATCTGTTGATGGCTCTCTAACAGATGAAGACTTAACAGCATAAATAAAGAGGTAGTTTAGAACCTAACATTAAAAAAATTTACTTCACCCTGGTATAATGCTATTGAATTTTAGTGCAGTTACACATAGGAAAATTAGAGTGAAACTGAATGTACTAGAACCAGGTGTATTGCCCTGGTTCTAAAAGGGATGTGACTATAGTAGAAGAAAAAAAGTAATTTAGGGAAAAAAATAAGGTCAGGGTGATCACAAGAGATGCTCTGCATCCCTTTTGTCAGCCTGCACCTTGGTTTCCAGCTACAATTTCAGGCTCATATTTCATGGCTGAATATCAAACAACTTTAACCTGCCAGAGTTTGCTGCTGTGGTACAGCTGCATGTAATGGTGTAAGAATGGTGGGCACTGTAATTCCCCTGTCACAATTCAGGTTATATTGTCCAAGATCCCTATTCAGGATCATGTCCAGATTTCTTTTAATATCTCTAAGGATGAAGAATGAGGATGAATCTGACATCTGGTGTCTCCTATTTTCCTTCTGTATGTGATGGTGAAGCCTAAGCACATACCTGGAAGTGAGAGTAGATTATTCCACTTGCAGTTTGGAGGGAGACCTGACTGGTAAAGTAACAAAATTTAAACTATCTTAAAACCTAGAGACCTACAAAAAAATAAACCAAAACAATCCTCCCCCCAAACAAACAAACATCTCCCAGCCCTAACCAACAATAAGAGATCCAGTGTAAAAGGAGATTAAATATTTTCATCTCCTTTCCAGATATCACAAGAATCAAATGTCAAGGTTTAGATCTACTAATATTTTCTATTTATTTGGCCTGAACAAATATAATACTAAATATGATGGAAATATCTCACAGATGATAAAGAGTTGTATTGTATATTTACAATGGAGAAATAAAATCATTCCCCTTGATCATCTTAATATTTTTGATTAATCACTGGAAAACTCTTATACAGAGTCAGGGGCTCCACTAAGAACAGAGAAAATATTGAAGAGGAAAGAGATGGGGTCCTCTGTGCCTGATGTGCTTGGACTTCTTAATGAGTGACTGGTATTGACTGAGACAGTCTTCCAAATTTGTGTTGGTGTTCTCAAATTAGTTGTGTTTGGATCTGTTTCAACAGCTTTGCTAACACTTTGCATTAAATAATTTGCAATCACAACTTTTTAAGGCAACTAGAAACTAACCTCTTTTTATTTTGTTTGCTTTTTAACTGAGTGGGATTATCTAAGCTGTGTACCCATACTACAGTAATTAATTCAAAAGCTCTCTAAAATCTGTTTCTCATTATGACAGAGTTAGGTCATGAATTGTGTATTAAAAAAAAACAAAAAAACAACTGTAACAAATAAGAGTCACTGTTCCAAGATGTCTGTGTAATTTTGCATTTTGACTGCATTTTGCACTGATCAGACCTTAAAATTTCTACTTTCCAGTTCACATTTTCCCAGCTTAGTCCCTTTATAAGGGACATTTTAAAGACTGAGCAAAAGGGAGTAGCCAGTTTTACCAGGGAGGGTACAAGGAGATAAAACAAGGTTAAACTGAGATGAGCTAGAAACCCCCTATAAATCTAACACTGTATGTTTTAAAAGACAAAATGGGCTTGTACAAAATGGAGACATATTGGAAATAGACCCACTGCCTTTGATATTCTAATATGAAAAAGTACAACTCTAAAGCTTGTGTCAGTAGCTCCCAGTCAGCAGATTTTCTGTTTCCCACTGGGCTTTCAGTAGTCATTGAAGAGAAGCAGTAGGAGGAGGCAGTTGGAGAGAAGGCCAGGGGAGCAAAACTGAGCACACAGGTGTTTAGGTGAGCACAGGTCTCACCTCACAAACTGGAGCTGAGAATTGCCTGTAGGTGGCCTGTGGCTGTAAGCCCGTGCTTCTTCCAGCTCCCGCTGGATCTGGGCCTTAGCCTGCAATTTCTGCTTCTTGCAGCACTCATGTTCCTTTTCTAAGCAGTTCTGTGGCTTCCATCAAAGCCAGTGGGTAAACTGCCTTTCCTCTGCTCATTTTTGGCTGCAGCAATTTCCTCTGTGCTTCTGTTTGTTTGTCTCTTTATGGTGACCGCAATTTTTCCCCTTCATGCTGACTTAAGTAGGAAAAAATTTCAAATGATCATCTGTTCTCAATTTTCTTTAGCCATTTAACTCTTTCTATCCGTGATGTTGTTTTGCTTAGCAGATTATTGGCTGGCCCAAATCCCTGTTCCAGGAGTGTCTGGGCCTAGGACAACATCCAAGTTTGTGTTGGAGGTTAAAAGCCCCATGTAACATCACACAGTTCACTGAATCTGACACCACATCAAGAAAAGATGCTCAAAGAAATACACTTGGTAGGTGATGTCTGTCCCTGAACACAAATGAAACATCTTCCAGAAACATCTTTGAAAGTTCTAGCTAATGCCTTGTACATCACTTCTCTCTAAAGTTACACTCTAAAGCTATCCCATAAATCAGAAGGAAGGAAGCTGTCATGGTTAAGGTTCAGTCATTTTTGTGAATAACACCACACTCTTCACAGTGTGTTATAGAATAAAAGCTTGTCCATACATTCAAGGAGATATTCCAGGACTCAAACTACTTGGCTCCAGTAGTGATCTACCCAGAACAGCTAGAGGAGTCAGTGCCAGCAGGAATAAAGGGGCAGCTCCAGAAACTGGCTGGGTCTTTCCAAGTGGTGCTATATCACCAGTCCTGTCAATTGCACTGACACCTGCAAATCCCATCTCAGAATAAATAAAAGCTATTCCAGCACATCCAGCTGGGCCCACCAGCTCTTGTTTCCCAAACTTTGTTCTTGCTGAGAAATGAATCTGATCAGGTGGCATTAGCAAGGGCCATTGAATCATTCTTGTCAGCAGTATGGGAAAGCATTGTTGTTCTGTGTCACTTGGCTTTCAGTGCAGTGATTTCAGATGACAAACTGCTCATTTGATTTTTAAGCTCAACACATGGGTGACATCCTGAGTTGCTGCCTTCGGGACACTGCAGAAAGCAGGGAGAGCTCCATCTGCCTGCAGTGGAATGGAAACCACATCAAACAGATGCTTGGCCAGGGACAGGGATTCTTGTCACAAACTGCTCTTTAACTTAGTTTAACGTATCTAGGTAGCTGTGAAAATGACTCCTGGCACTTTTTCTCATGCTATAACTCATTGGTTTTGCTAATTCACCCAGGAAGTCCTTTAGCATTTCCTCTATGGAAGTGGTGCTAAGAGCTCTCATATAGCCAGCAAAGGAAGGATTAACCTAAGCTCCAGCTTCTAGCTGCTCTCATTAGTACATGTGAGAAAACAGAAATTCCAGGTTTTTTTTTTTTGGAGAAAGGCTGGGTGCTGCATTGGGTTGACACTGCTTTCTGGCTAGGCTTATGTGATCTGATTATATCCTAGGATTTTGCTGTTTTAATCAATTTTATTTGCTCCCTCCAGCAAGAGCTCATTAAGAGAATGGTCATCTGGCTTTAACAAACTCCACCTACAGAATAATTCTACCCAGTAGTAGTCTTCCTAGGATTTTAGGGCCATTATTTGAGGATTGCCACTCCCACGGAATGTATTACATTACCAGTTTGATTTATTGTATTCAAGCTCCCAAACCTAATCTAAAAATCAATAATGTTCACAAGGAGAGGCCTCCTGCTTTCTCAGGGATGTGATAAATACCAGCAGAAGCTCAAAAAATACATTTCCTTGTTGTGGAAGATAGAATCCTTCTCCTTAAGACTTGCAGGAAAAGAAGTTATCAGCTCTTGAGGCAGAAGAAAATTAATCACAAAAGACTTCTCAGGGCAAGAAAAGATAAAGGACAGGGAGTTGAAGGTTGGTTTTGTTGGGGGGTTTTGTTGGTTTTTTTTTTCTGAAGGGGGGATTAAAAATAACTTAAGAAATGCATAATTGTGGAACCTTTCATATTACATGTCAGGATGAAACCAATTCAAAAATATAACAAAGACTAAAAGGGCCTTTCCCTGAGGCTAAAGCAGACTGAGCTTTCTCTGAGTGGGCAATGTATTGTTTTGAGTATGGCTGGAAAGAGGCTAATGGTGCTTAGTTTGTAGCTGTCCAGAAGATGGAGGAATGTGCCCTCCTGTGACTAATGAATGCACTTAGGAGGGCTGTCAGAGAGCTGGAGCTCTGTGGGCAGGAAAGAGGAGTAATGTGAACGTGTCTAGCCCTTGGGGCCAGGTCATCCTTGTGTCAGTCTGAGTGCAGTATTTGTCCTGTTTATCTCAAATTCCCTGTGATAGTATTTGTTTTATTCCTTCTTTCTGTGAAGAAGGACCTTCTAGGACCTTTGTATGTCTTCCTTTTTAACCCTATTCACATGTCACAGGCTAGCCAAAAGAGTAGTAGCCCAGTAAGAGCACATGTGCAGCACAAGACAGTGTTTAAAGACTGCCTGGTTTCTGAAGGCCCCTGTTCTGGGCTTAGGGATGCAGAAGAAAATGACAGAGCTTCTGGGAGAGGCAACTCTCTGGTAACTCTGCCTTGGTACAAAGGTGGTTTCTGTTTCTCACAGCTTTTATAACTGCTCCTGTATCTGACACCAAACCTATGAAGGCCAAAGCTATAAAATCAAATACTGTGGATGAAACCATCACAGGGATTTCTTTTATCCCTGATATTCAAGAACTGTATTTGGCACTTCTGCTTGGTCCAATCTGTCAGGGCAGCTATAATTTCTCTTTTTAATGTTCAATGTATTTGCAATAACTCTGTAAAGCCTACAGAAAAGGTCTGGACATTTTTCCAAGAAGGACCTTTGTGTCAGGTTCAATAAATGCAACCCTGTTCAGGACAGGACACTAAAGGATTTAATATGTTTTAAATATGTTTTAAATGTTTAATATTTAATATGTTTTAAAACATTTTTAAATACAGGGGGGTTGTAGTGTAAGACTTTCTCCAGTCCTGATTTCTTCTAGAAGAGTCTTCTTCAACAGCTGTTCTAAACATCCCTTAGTGGACTCTAGCAGTTTGGTAGTACTGTCAAGCTGTAAATTTTCTTTCCTGTCTTACTACTCTTTTATCTTAAACTGTAAAATTTGAGTTGGGAAACTCCAAAGTAAATTTTTTGGTTTGGAGTTTTTTTACGTGGACCAATGCAGTACAGACCAACATCTGTCATTAATGTTTCAGTCTGTACTTTAGATAAAGGGCTCTAGAGAAACTGTAGATAAAGCAAAATGTTAGCTGACTTCTTAATTAATGACAAAATAATTTAAAACGCTTTATAGAACTAAAGCTGAAATAGTACACATCACTATACAAAGTACTGAGCACCCAAGACACTGCAGAATGGATTCTATGAGCAAAAAAAATTCTCATTTGATTTGTTGTATTTAAGAAAATAGGATTTTAAACATCC
Source organism: Passer montanus (assembly GCF_014805655.1). NCBI lineage: Eukaryota > Metazoa > Chordata > Aves > Passeriformes > Passeridae > Passer > Passer montanus. The sequence goes on along the minus strand of NW_024356504.1, from coordinate 8,912,520 downwards.
TCAGTAAATAAAAAGGAGTGCAGCAGCAAATCTCTGACATCTATCAACAAAGTCTCTTAGTATAAGCAGTTTCCAAAACTCCAGATTTTAGGCTAACCACTTGGGTCAAAAATTACTAACACATGTAAGTATCATGTAATGAATTGGTTGGAAATTACTTAATTGATCCTTCATTATGAACCTTTCTTCACAACATCCCTAGCTGCAGTACTCCCAAAGCCAGCTGCTATCTACAGCTGAATAGTAGCAGGCACATTAAGCCTCTTAAATACTTGCATTGTGATTCCTAAATTGGGTGGCCAGAACCTTAGTCTATGCAATTGCTTCTGTAATTAAGATTCTATCTGTGTTTCTATAATGAACCCTGTTTTCTGCTCAATACATTTTAAACAGACTGCATTTCTTTTTTAGCAGTGATTTCACATACATTGTGTTATTTCCTGGTTAATAATGAAGTGAATCTTTGAAACATTCTGACATTTGTCATAAACTCTGTGCCCTCTCTTAACCATTCACCAGCGCATCTTTTACTGTGAATACATCTATTTAAAGGTTATTCTCCTCTATTATGTGTCCTCTTCATAACACACTCCATAAAAATTCTTAACTATGCTTCAGGCCAGAATTTGGGGGCTGATGTCTGTATGAAATGGGACAACAGGCTAGAGTAAGGATTGTGAATTTAAAGTAATTATGGAGGCAACAAAGAGAGGATATTGATTTTACTAAGCCCATTCCAATATTCAGGCACGTATTTTCAAAGCTTTTTAGGAGCAGAAGATGTCTATTTTTGAGCTTAATCAGTCTTAAAGTCTCAAATTAAACCCTTGTAGCAAGTAAAAATTGTATAACAAGCCATTCTGTCAGAAACCTATGGCTATAATATCTTTAATAGTCAAAGCTGTGCCTTTCAGATCTGTGTGAAAAGTACTTACCAGGGTCTAACTCAGAGCTACTGGGTCTTCAGCAGCTTTGGGAAGACAGAGTTTAACTGTATCACAGCCAAGTCAGTTGCTTTTACGAGTTAAAGTAATGAAGGCTTTAGGTAATTTCCTGTGTCCTATTAATAGGACCTCCACAAATTAGTTTTGCTGAGTTTCTGGTTTCTGAAACAAAAGCCTTGATTCTGGTCTCAGCTGACTTGGGGAAGAGAGCTGTAGATTACCTTTACAATTCTCTGACCCGTTGATGGCATCTGCAGTCCTCAGTGCAAATTACAGGAGCCAGAGGAACTGTTCCTGATAATAACCAGAGCATGACAACACTGACTACAGCTCCAACATGTGCCCATGCTGGGAGCCCTGGGGAAAAAGCAGAGAGCAATTCTGGCAGCTCTCTGTGTGCCACAGAGCACTCCCCTCACAGAGATGCAGTGTGCTCAGGCTGATCCTGAGACATTGTGGCCCTTCCCTCCCAGTGCAGAAGAGATTGCTGCATGTTGCAGTAGCACCAATGTAGAGTTTTCAACTGAAGGCTTATGAGCTCCTTCCTTGCTGGTTACAAGTCACTCTTAATTGTCTCAGTGAAACTGCTTCCCCTCCCTTGTGCATTACTGTAAATCAGCCATAATGCAATGGAAATTGATAGATATTTACAGTGGTAAAAAATGTCAAGCGGTCAAGACCAGGCTCTTGGAGTTTGGCATGGTCTTTTTGCTTTGTGAAGCACCAGGGAGAAGCAGCCCTGCAGCATTCTCACTGGGAAAACTGCCTAAGAGCAATTTGTCCAGCTAGTGCCTTCTTCATTCTCTGTTTAGCTGCATAGCAACTAATGACCATGAAACCAGCTTTACAAAAGTCCCACATTACTTCTGTACTTAATTAACTTTTAGAGCATCAGACCGTAGTATTTAACCATAACCTGCTGAGTTTCAGGGTTTCTTGTTTGGTCAGAGACTCAGTAATGCTTGGCTTCCTTTCAAAGTGCTTCACTGTTAATTCCTCTTAACATACACAAATGGTCTGATCTTTTCACAGCTGTTCCCAGCAGCAGGTCAAGAACAGGTTCAGTCTCACACCCCCTGACATTTGCATGCACACTGACCATTGATATCTTATTTCTCCTCAGATTGCCTGAGTTCCAAAGCATCTACTGCCCCTGGTCTCCATTGTCTGAAACTATGGGAAGTGTTTGTGAGTGCTCCTGCAGCCAGTGGATGGGTGTATGGCTTCTCTGTGTCAGCAGGCTTTTACCAGCCATTTGTGTGATCTAGAGCTACGTTTTTGTTTTTGTACAGCTGAAGGGCCTGTGCTTTAGGTCGTCTGTGACTGTGAAGTTCTAAGTATTGTGGGTGCACAGGCAGGTGGATGCCTCCCAAGCAGCTTGCAAAGGAGATAAAGTCTCCTTGGGAACTGCCAACATATGAGTTGATCTTGGACATACATCAGGCTCTTTATGGCTCCTACCAAGCCCAGTCCTGCTCTGCTGGGACTGGAGTCAACAAGCAGCTGTTCTGAACTGCAGTTCCTCATATCGGGCAATACATTAAGAGCTGAAATTAATGAGGTCATCTATTGATTAGGGGATAACACTAAGAGTTATATTATACCCATCTGCTTCTTAGTCACTGCACACTGCTTCTCTATTCCCACCTGAAACTGTAGCCTTCCTTTAGTGTTTGCATACTGGGACAATCCCTTTTATTACTGTAGGCCTTCCCATGACTCTGGCAGTATTCACTTAATTTAATTTTAAAGGCACCCATTAATTAAAATTATTCTATTTACTGATTCTTAATAATGCCTCAGAAGCTTTTGTTGTGGTGTGCATGTCCATGTTTGAGCTTAAAACCGTTTCTGCAATAAATCATAATTTTCTGCCTGTCTTAGCCTCTAAGTGATTTGGGTCAAATAGACTGATTTGTTCACTGTAGCTCCCTTCCTGCCACACATGCCTGGGTTTCTGTCCATTTTCATTCCTGTTTGCCCAGCACCAATAACACAGAAGGGTTCAAGGAGAAGAAAAGAAAGCACAGTTGCTTTTCTTCATCCACTGCACATCCTCTGCAGAAGGATGCTGGCCCTGCTGGAAGCATTTGCAGCACATCCTCTGCAAAGGTCAGCGTGGCTGCTTCATCTATTGCAAACTGGATTTCAGCCAGCAGCTGTAGCTGACAGTTTCAAGAAGGCCACTTCCCCATCCATCTTCCTCAAACAATTGTGAGCAGTCTCCAAACCTATAATTCATCATTTGCACGTGTGCCTTCTACTTTGTTATTTTATTAACATATTAGAAGGGCCCTGCTTTATTTATTAAATTCATTATTATTCTTATCAAATGATGACATGTTGTTAGCCAGGAAGATGCACTTGCAATCTCACAACTAATTATTCCAATTAAGTTTTCATGATTCTACCATAAAGCACAGCTCATTAACTTTAATTACTTTTGAAATGCAGCTGCTGAGATACAAATGTAAAAGAACAGGTAGGTTATACTTGTTAGTTAATTTCTGCAAATGGGGTTTGTTGTCGTTAGTTCTTAAGTGATACTTTCAGGCAATCTTGTTCCTTATTTCTTAGGTAAGATTTGTCTTTTTTATCTAAGAGGGTTCTAAAATTTGTTTGGTTTTTTTACAGCGTAGTCTTTTGCCACAGAACGTTGGATCAAATTCAAAGATATTTCTTCAAATAAACCTGTGTATTTCAACTGAGCCCTTAATGGGAAATGACAGACAACTAGATAGCATCTTTCTTTGCTGAAGTGGGACTATCCCAGAAAGGGTGACAGCACTTTCATGGAGAGCTGAGATGCTGTGGTAAGGCAAAAGTTCTTAAGGAAAAGAATTCCAGGTCTTGCAGTGATGTATGTAGCTTATGTCTCTGGGGAGGGGCCAGGTTCAGATTTCTCTGTAGGGCTGACTTGAGCGGTTGTCCTGGTTTGGCTGGGATACAGTTAATTCTTTTCTTAGTGGATGGTTAGAACAAAACATAGCTGCCTATTTTCGAGTTCATCACATGCAGGCACGAAATGTCTACAGACCTCCTGAGGAAGAGGGAAACAGAATTTCTTTGTTGCTGTGAAAACAAGACAAACTGATGCTGGTGCAATGGCGCGGACTGGGTCTCAGAGGGTGAAATGTCTGAGCAGACTGAAGGAGCTGAAATATCTGTTGCCTTGCTTCACCACCAGCACCTTCAGGAAATGTGAAGGGCATTCCTCCTCTGATAGCACTTCACTCTTGCAATTGCAGTCAGAGTAGATGTAATTTGTATTCCTTTTCACAAACAGTTGGATGCAATAGCTGCTGCAAATTGCCAGAGTGCTCTTCCTCGGCCCCTCAGCCACCTCTCAATGGTCACAGGAGCAGAGTGCAGCCATACAAGTGTTACTGCCAAAGACAGAGGTGTTTTTCACCTTCAAGTTTGAATGTGGTGGGTTTGGCTTTGCTACTTACTGAGAACTGTGTAATTAGAAGAAAGGTTCATAAAATCAGCACCGTGTAATTTGGCCAATCCCAGTTTTAAGGCTGTTTACATGTTCGGAGGCCAAATGGAAGTGTGTCAAATGCTAGCATTCACATCACAGATTTTCAAATGTATATTCATCAAAGTGACAGCTTTTTAATGGCAGAACAGATACTCTTTTTGGTCCTGGTGCTGCTGGGCAGAACTATAAAGGTCTTTCTATTTTTCCAAAGTAAAATTTTAGATCTTTTCTTTACAGTTTTCAATGACATGGGAAGGGACTTCTAACAGGTATTTTGCAGTGTCTGTTTTGTGGAGTCCAGAACTGGCCATGCCTGACGAGTGCCTGGAGAAACACTGTCTGTGTGCTCCAGTGGGAACAGCTGAGCACAGGGAGCTGGTGAAGGGTGGAAAGGGGTCGGTCATGCCCGCAGGCAGCACTGGGGTCAAGCCCAAGCACAGCGAACAGAGGCTTTTAACACTAAGCAGTGAAGGACTATGATAATACAGAGGGAAGTGAGTCCAAAAGAAGTGAAGTACGCTAATCTGAATATCCTTTCCATACGCCATTAAGAATCTTTAACACTGTGTTGCAGTTCACTAATAAATAGTGTTTCTGCATCACTGAAACACCGGTGACAGCAGCATTCCTCAAAGAGGTCACTTCTCTGAGGCTCTGCGGAGCCAGGACGCACTGGTCTGCATGGGCGAGCTGTGACAAAGGAACAGAGAACTCTGGAAGAGGGAAGATCTGAATCTGACATCGAGTGCTCCCTGACAGCCACCGAGTGCTCCCTGACAGTCCGCCTTCTCCGGCTGCCCCGAGGCATCCCGCTGGCTCCGGGCAGGATGTCACCGCTGGCTCCGGGCAGGATGTCACCGCTGGCTCCGGGCAGGATGTCATTCTTGGCTCATGGCAGGATGTCATTGCCGGCGTGAGGCGCGGCTCTCCCGCTCCAAAGGTCTCCGTGGGCAGCGAGGATCGGCCCCGTTATCGCGCTCAAGTGTGCCGTGCGCGCCTGGAAGGGGTTAATCCAAAGTGCGGTCCTTGGGCAGCATCTCTCGCTGCCCGTGCCGGCGCGCCGCTCCCAGGCGGTTCCTGCGCTCCCGGCGCCGCCCGCAGCCCCGCCCGGCTCGGCCTCGCAGGGGCAGCGGCTCTCGGAGCTGTGGGAGCAGAGGAGGCAGCGCAGGTTATGACCTGCCACCTGTGTGCACACACTGACCGCACCCCGCTCCTGCAGCCAACACCAAGCGGTTCGTGGCCTCCTCCCGTCCGCCACCGCCCGGCGCCACCGCGCCGCCAGGGGGCGGCACGGCTGCAGACGGAGCGCGCGGGCGGGCCCCTCGCGGCCGCCGTAGGCCCCGCTCGGCCCCGGGACGCGCTCGGGCAGCGGGGCCGCCCGGGCTCCGCCGCCGCTCGTGGGAGCGCTGAGGTGCGCCGGGCCCGCGCTGCCGCTCCCGGGCTGGGGAAGCCTGCAGGAAGAATTGGTCCCGAACAAACAAATGCCGGGCCGGGCCGTGCCGTGCCGCCGGGCTGTGCCTCCGTGCGAGCAGGCCGGGCCGGGAGGCGATGCCGGCTGTGGGCAGCGGAGCTCTGAGGGCGAGGCGGCCTCTGCAGCAGCCCCGCGGGTCCCGGTGCTCCCGGGAGAACGCGCCGGGCTCGCCCTGGTCGCTGCGGCACGGAGCGGGCTGGGCTGTAGCTGCTGGCCCCGCAGCAGCTCAGCGTGTGGGATCACGGTGCTCAGCACACCTGAGGGCTGCGGCTCCGCCGAGAGTACCGCTGTCCACAGGTACACTGCTTCACACAACTTGGTACGTGAAATACAAAATACCTTATTGGGCTGCTCTGTTGAGGTTCTGCGGAGAGCCTTTGGAAAGCCCTTCCTTTTGCTTTCAGCGAGCAGAACGGCCCCGGGCCGTGCCGGGGTACGGGCCCGTGCTGGAGGCAGTGCCTGCCCGCAGCACCGAGCCCTCGCCTCGGCTCTGCCTCGGGTGCCGTGCTGGGCTGCTGCTTGTTGGAACTGGAGCCTCTTGGATAAGTTCTGTGCCGTTGAGAAGCACATACTGATGTTCTGATCAAATCCAAACAGTCTCTTAAAATTTATGTATGGACTAAATAAACAGTGAGTTTTTTCCTCCCCTTTAATCTTAATGGTACATAAAAGTCCAGGGTTACTAATTTATGTTAGTCCACTTTGTCTTCTCCTTTCCCCCCACAAAAACTTTACTGCTGCTTGGTAAAACTGGCAGACTTTTTTTTTCCGGTTTTTAGCATAGTACAGTGTAAATTTCATTAACTCTTTAATTTGGAGACTTGTAAAACCAGTATGTACTTTGCAGTTAGAGTATCAGTTACATCAGATTTATGAGTTCATACTGTTCCATTAAAGCATGTTAATAAATTGAGTAGAATCCACTCATTTTTTCTTCTAATCTTGCTTGGATCTGGTGCCTTTTGTTTTCATTTAGGCACTTTTTTGTTGTAATGTTTTTGCTGTGACCCAAAATTACAGTGTTTGATTGCCAGTCTTTGTAAATGTAATTGAGAGGTGCACATTAAAGGAGTTGATTTCCAAGAACAAATCCTTATATATGTTAAATGCAGGAAAGGACCTGCCTGCTGTCGTAAAAAGACTGATATCTCTGTTTTTCACTGCCTTGTCTTCTTACTGATACCCTGAGATGCCACAATAATGAGTGATTACTATTTGTCTGTGGACAGGCTTCTTAAGCTGCATCCTGATCCCAGCCTAACAGTTATAATTTGAGATGACTTTATTGAAATGCACGTGGCATGCATCAATGTGACTAGAATTTCTCTCTGTAGTTTTTCCAAGTTTGATTTTCCAGTTGCCATTCTGCAGTAAGTTTGTTACAGACAGCGTTGGGCTCGCACTGTTGGAGGAGCTCTGCAGGTGCTCTGTCTGCATGGATTGACTTCAGTAGAACCTGGGGTCAAGCCAAACTGCTGTTCTGTTCTGATTTACTCTCCAGTACGTTTTCCTTCTGAGCTCAGTACTTTAATGAAGTAAATGGGAATGGTAGAAGGAAAACAGCAGTAGCCTTCCAGTGTTGCAGATCTAATCTGAGTAAGATCAGATTTCTTTGATAACACCAAACTTCTGTAAATAATGTAAAGTGATTGTTTAAAAGATTTCATTACATGTGGGAAAATTAGAGAAATGTCTGAAAATTTTTTCAATTACTGGAAGAAATTGTTTGGGTAAGGCAGATAAATGAAAATATGTGTTAAATGGCCGTGAAACAAAGAGATTACATTATTCAGTGTGACTGTAGGAGCCAGGCACAAGTTGCCAGAGGGATAAGCAGACTGAGACTGTTGCAAGTTACAGGTTTTTTACAGTGAGACTTGTAGACTGTACATGCTGGCTCCCCACCAAACTAGTAAAAAGTCTGTCTCTCTGCTCACTTCAAACAGGAACAGAAATACATGCAACAAGTGAACACCACTGCCATTAATTTTCAATGTAAGATTTGCAGGTTACTTAATTCTTTTGGCTACTTCTGCTGATATTCAGTGCAACATTGCTTTCATTGTGAGCTTTATCAGCAGTGCAGTTGGAATTAGGAACCCTCCAGGGCTGAGGTGCTGTCAAAGGAAAAGAATTTCATCATATGCATACTTGACAGCAGAAGTTGCTCTGGGTTGCGTTGTTGGTTTCTAGACATTAGGTGGTTATTGTGGTTTTTTGGGGGTTTTTTGGTAAGAGGGAGAAAAAGTTGCCAAGTGTTCTGTAGCCCAAGTCTCTTCATAAGCAGACCTAGTAATGAGTCATTTGTTTGAAGCAATTCTCCTCGAGTTTCCTTTAACATAAGGTGTGTGGCTGATTAGACCAACTGGCTGACTCTGTGTATTGCTCAGTATGTGTTTGTTTCTGCTCTTCAAAACAGAATGAAGGAAAATTTTGAGTAATTTTCTTGCTCAGCAGTGTGACACTGCTGTAGTTTGCGCAGGCTGATGTAATGACCTGACAGTTTCTTCAGCTAGAAGATGTCACAACATCCCAGTGGCTGGGGGCAGAGTGGCTGGAGAGTGGCCCAGTGGAAAAGGTCTGGGGATGGTGGTTGGCAGCAGCTGAACATGAGCCACTGCGTGCCCAGGTGCCACGGCCAGTGGCACCCTGGCCTCTATCAGGAATAATGTGGCCATCAGGGACAGGACAGTGACTGTCCTGTGGTACTGGGCACTGCTGAGGTCACACCAGTGCTGTGTCCAGTTCTGGGCCCCTCAGTACAAGACAGACATTGAGGCTCTGGACCAGGCCCAGAGAAGCTCTGGAGCACAACTCCAGAGCTGTGAGGGGCAGCTGAAGGGGCTGGGGATGTTCAGCCTGGAGAAGAGGAGCTCTGGGAAGACCTCGTGGCTCTCCACAGCTCCCTGAGAGAAGGGTGCAGCCTTTTCTCGTAGGTAAAGAGTGGTGAAAAAAGAGGTAAGAGCCTCAAGTTACACCAAGAGAGATTTAGAGACTGGATTTTAGGAAAGGATGGCCAGGTATTGGAATAGGCTGCCCAGGGAAGTGGTTTAATCACCATCCCTGAAGACACTCAGAACATGTGTAGATGTGGCCTTTGGGTTAGATTTAATGGTGAACTTGACAATGCTGGGTTAGTGGTTGGACTCGACGGTCATACAGGTCTTTTTCAAACTAAATTGTTGTAAGATTCTATGTAAGAATTTTTATGTGTGAGAAATTTGTATGCTGCCATATTATGTGGTGTTCTCCCTAAAAGATACTGAGCAGCAGTGCCCAAAGTTTAGATTTCCCACTCTTGTTTGTGTGCTTTGGTTTGATGTAATAGTGATACAAACATGTGGCATGAGGTGATCTTTTAAGGGTGGTTCACATTTTAAAAGCTTGAGTGAAATTCTCTGTGCTAAAATAAAAGGTTATCTACATAAATAGAATCTGTTTTCTTACTAAAAACTTACAAAGCTTTTTCTTTTGGAAACTGTGTTTCATCAAGGAATTAAATTCAGTTATACAATGTAATGTATTAAAATAACTGACAGAAATCAAAGAGGAAAGCTTTTTCTTTTGGAAACTGTGTTTCATCAAGAAATTAAATTCAGTTATACAATGTAATTATTAAAATAACTGACAGAAATGAAAGAGATTCTAGAGATCTAGAAGGAATTGCTTATATATGATACATAATTAAATTTTAGTGCCAGTTTTGGAGTTGGTGGAAGAACTACAAAAAATCTTTCAGTATTTCTTTGCAAATAAAGTAGAATACTGGGAAGAGTTTCTTATGTGGGGAAAAAAGAAAGCCATGGAAGTTGTGTATTTAATGCTTGAAGCCTAGCTTCTGAAAGTTTACAAACTAGTATAAGGTAGCTGACTTTCAGAAGTGGCCAGAGCCTTCGTCTGCCTCTGAAAAATGCACATTTCAGTGCCTAACTTCATTTGCAGTTGCACTGCTCTCTTGGGGCTTCAAATTGTGACCACTGTGCTGCTGAGCAGACTTCTTAAAATATGTAATGTGCAATGTATACTGTGTAGGCATAGAATGGTAGTGGTGGGAACAGTGTTCAGCAAAGAAAAACATATTTACATGGAAAGACAGGAAAGTCTTTTCAGTACTGCAAATTAAAATTGGTGTATTGACCTTGAAACCCTTTTCCTGTTTAATTCTTGACAGTGAATTAGAAGTGAAATCAGTGTGTGATCTATGTACTCAGCAGCCCTGCTGTCATCTTGGTGAGAAACTGAAACCCTACAGCACTGTGTGAGGCCCTTTTCTGCCCTTGGATATTCAGCATTTCACAGAGGTTTTCTTAATTTGCTCTTAAAAAGCTCTGGCGTTGCATTGCTGCAGTCTCTTTGTGTTTTTTGTGCCACTGTTTGTCTCTATTGTTAGAAAATGATGGCATTTACCCATACAGGTCTGTGACTTGTCTTTCTGAAATAACAGCTGGCTTTGAGAGAATCAGCCTTCCCAGGCTGCTGGGGATGGTACCTTGCCTGCAGTAGCATCTGTTGTAAATGGTATTACTTGGCTGTTTCTCAGCAATTATTCAATTACAAAGGCAAGTTACTAAATACCTTCTTGGGGCACCCAGCAAAGCTGCATAAAGCCAAATTTTCCAGGAGGCACAGAGTTTATGTATGGATCCATGGAATCTTTCTTATCTCGATCCTTAGTAGAGGTGGAATAATTTGTGTCCTTGTATTTTCTAAGGTCCCTGGTTGTCCTTTGGTAGGTCCTGGAAGAGAATCCTGGCCACAGAGCTGGGAGCAGAGAGCTGTATTGTGCATTTGGCACCGTGTGGTGGTGACGAATTGGGCAGCTAGTGACTGAAAGTGAGATGTGTGACAAAGCCAGCAGGGGGTCAGTGCCATTGTTGTGCAGGCCCGAGCATGCACTTCTTTAAGGAGGAGACTTTTCATGTGGAATGAACTCAGAATTTCTGGGTGACATTTCTGGGACTGCCAGGTGCTTTTCCATCACTGAAGGTAGGCCAAGGAAATAGGAAGCTTTGTGACAACCTGTGCAGAGCAGGGGCAGAAGGGATGCACATAACCTGCTTCAGAGGCGTGACTGACACAACTATAAGGGTTTGATTCCTTTCAGCTACAGCTTCCTGGTAGTTTTTACATGCCCACTTAGAAACAAACCATGCAGAGGTGTTCAGGATTGTGATGGGTTTGGGGCAAGGAGTTCAACATCTGAACACACTTTCTGTAAACGAATCATTTGGAACTTGTAAACTCTCTCAGTCCTTTCATCAATTTGGGGCAGAACACAAATTCTGAGTAAATTATTTATCCATCCCAGGTGTCAGTGAGCTTGACTCTGATGGATGCTGAACACTTGTAGTTCTCGTTTATTGTATGTACTCCATCTTATTTCAAAAAGTTGCTCTGTTGAATACTGGCCACTCTTGGCTCACAGTGTTCAGGATATATAATCTCTTGGAGGTCATTAGGGAGGAATATTGTCAGGAAGAAGGAGGTTTGTTGTGATTTTGGTATGGTTTGGTTTTTTATTTCAGAGAAGTTCATTTAGAAATGGAGGAAAATCTCTGAATGTGATGAAGTCTGGCCTTTCAATTTCAAGGCCATGACATATATCCAGTCCCAAAAATCTGGAGTGTTATGCTGGATGTACTGATTTTTAATGCTGAGGTTTAACTAACACATGTTGTGTCTTTAAAACTGTTTCCCCAGAAAGTTCTGAAGCCATATGCTGATTTAATTTTGGTATAAGGCCTGCATGTCAGGTTCATTAAAAACACAAACTGTAAGTTCCTGTTTGACCTATGCAATAGATGGTGGAATATTAGAATATTTTGTTCTAGATAAGTCATATTAAGAAAATTCAGTTCCTGCAGAATCAGACCAGTATTGAACAATCAAAAACATTTTTACCACTCCTGTCAGGTAGAATAATATGTAATGTAAGGAACTGCACTGTAAAGGGTAATGGCTTTAGATCTTTTTGGAAGGTGATTGTAGTACATAAAAGAAAAATCCAGTGGGTAAAATGAATCAGCTTCCACTCAGAAAAAGCGTGTCCTTACCAAAAAAGCTGTAGGAAAAATCTGACAGCCATGTTAGAGTTACTTTTCATTGTCAGCAATGCAAGCAATAGTGAAAAAATAACGTTGGCAAAATGTCTCTCAGTTATTCCATTTGGAATTAGAAGCATACTTTTAGCTTCTGGGAGTAGTGTGTATCCAAAACTTAGGCCTTGTCTTAGTGGGCCTTGTCTTATTTGAGCTGCCAATTGCATGTCTTTTCCTGCAAGCTGAAGGTCTGTTAATGAAATCACTGGTGGTACAGATGCCCTCTGTGTCTCACAAATGTCACCAGGTGATGTTTCATCACGAGATAACAACCTGTGCTGCTTACAGATGTGACTCTCTATTCCTTTAGTAAGCATAAGATAAAAAGCAAGGTCTAATGTTGGTACTACTGTGGAAAGATAGTACTTTTTAACCAACCTTTTCAGAATTCATTAACCTCACCTTTCACTATAATCTCCTTTCTTGAAACAAATACATACAGTTTATCCAATTCAACTGTTAAGCACTGCTTTTCCCGGGGAGTGGCTACTGCTGTGTCATTCCTCAATTTATAATTTTATAATTTATAAATGACTAATTCTTTTGAAATATCTGTATTTTATTTTTTTAAGGGAGGGATTTTTTTTTGTTCTATAGATTATATGATTATATATGAATATGTTAAAATTATATATACAAATATTACTAGCTTCTAGAACTGCAGCTGGCAAAAGCAGAAATATAATTCTAATCTGTGAATCAGCATTGGAACACTTTTACTAAATTCTTGTTGAATTTTTTAGGTACAAGAAAACTCACCAGGGCATAGAGCTGGATTGGAGCCATTCTTTGATTTTATCGTGTCCATTAATGGTTCAAGATTGGTAAGTGCATTGTTATAAACTTTTAATATAAACACTGTGTTGAGAATTGGATATTTATAGGTAAACCAACAGATTTGTTTTATTTAAATGTATATAAAATATTTCTTCTTACTTTAAAGTGAGGAAGGCAAACTGCATCAGGAATTGATTTCCTTCACCCTGTAGGAACAGTTCTGTTGAGTTTAGCTGGAGGATAAGACAGACCTGCTCTCTGCAGACATCTGCACCAAGACAGAATTGCCTGCTGATCCACCCTCATGGTTTATGTTAGTGCCCTCCTAGTTCTGTTTGCTTCCATGAGAACTCACAAACTGCACACAGACCAAACAGGTGGAGTGAAAAGCTGCTGTCAGAGCTTTTGGCTGGGCAGGAGGCACAGGGGGAGCTTCCAAGCAGAGCTATTGTCAAACAACAGACCATAATAGCAGTGGAAAAAAACACTGTGGGAAGCTCTGTGCCAGTATGCCTGGATTCAAGAAGGCCTCTGAACCAGTTGAAGTGTTTTCATTTTTGGAAGGTATGACCTGTTACTGTGAAGTCCCGGGGGTTTTCCAGAGTTGTACTGTAGAATTGTGAAGGGACTGGAAGCTTGTTCCAAAGCTGCTGTTAATGCATGTTCTGGTAATGTGCAGTGCAGCACCTTTGGAATACAAGTGTTGCTGTAGAACTGAATGCTTGTTCTGTCAAACACTTACCCAAGCTCTTTTTTAAACATTTGCAGAATAAAGACAATGACACTCTCAAGGACCTGCTGAAAGCCAACGTTGAAAAACCTGTAAAAATGCTTGTGTACAGTAGCAAAACACTGGAACTGAGAGAAACATCTGTAACCCCCAGCAACATGTGGGGTGGGCAGGGCCTGCTGGGAGTGAGCATTCGCTTCTGCAGCTTTGACGGGGCCAATGAAAACGTCTGGCACGTCTTGGTACGTATGGCCTTGGAAGTATTCTCATTGCTGGTGTTGCTGTCTTCCTGTTGAAAAGGCATGAGATCAAACTGGTCTCATTGATCAAACTGGCTTTGATTGATTTGGGGTTTGGGTAGACTTTTGAACCTTCTTTGAAAGTTCTGTCAGGCTTTGAGAATTCTCTACAAATTCATTTCCCACACAGATGTATGTTTGTGACTGTATTGTCAAGTCTTGTGTTGAAATGAATGGGTTTGTACAGTACTCAGAGGTGCTGTGTTTGGTACAACACCAGAACCATGTGGAAGGGGACTGCCATGGAGCCCGTGTTTCATTAGCTCGTTACTGTGTTGAGAACTTGACCAGTTTGTCTGACACAGAGCCTGTGTGAAGTGCATGTCTGTCTGTTCTGCTAATAGTGTTTTGTAACTTTCCATCTTAAAACTAGGAAGTGGAGCCAAATTCTCCTGCTGCATTAGCTGGACTTAGACCTCATAGTGACTATATCATTGGAGCAGATACTGTCATGAATGAGGTAAGTATAAAAAATAAGGTCTTTATTTTTTAAAAACTAAAACCACAGTTGCACCAGGGCAGTTTGAAACATCCCTGGCTCTGTCGCTGTTCAGTGTGAATGGAAATCAGATGCAGAGGAAGGAGCTCTGGCATGGTGCCTCTTCTTAAAGGCAGTTCTGGAAATAAGAACTGCTCTTAAATGTCTTCATGAAGTCAAATACAAACTTCTGTGCTCTAAAATGAATATTTTGAATAGCAGATTTCATATCTGGGTTGTGCCACGTCTTCTGAGTTGTGCTAGCAAAACACATTTTAAAGTTGGCCTTTTGATAAAACATTTGCAGCACTGCAAAAACTGCACCATGGCTGCTACCAGAGTCCATTAGAGAAAGTCAGGACTAGGATCATCGATCTAATGCCAAATGATAAAATAAGAAAGCCCTTACTCATTTTTATCTTTTTGCAGTCTGAAGATCTCTTTTCCCTTATTGAAACACATGAAGCAAAGCCATTAAAACTTTACGTGTACAACACAGACACAGATAATTGTCGGGAAGTGGTGATTACTCCAAATTCTGCCTGGGGTGGAGAAGGCAGGTAAGGAGACAATGTGTTACAGGGGCATGGGGCAACTTTCTTACAGCACCAGCCTGAAAACTGCTGGGTTTAACTTCTCCACAAAGAGAAGGAAAGTGTTGTTATATCCTAATAAATTATATATTTACTTGAAATTCAGACACACTTACTAATAAGAGGGGTGTAAATCAGTAAATTAGCTAGTGCAGAAGTGCATAAAGTGCAGTGGTTCTTTCTGCATTACATTCCAAATAGTCATTAGCTTGTGGTATATCCTTGAAGTATTGTGAGTAGCCAGAACACAGCACTGCAAGTAAGAACTGAGAGTTGAATTTCAAGCTGTATAGCTGCTTGGTTTAAATAATAATGAATTTTATTTTGTGCTGAGTATTTATTGCTAAAGCTACAGCATTTCCTTTCAATTGTTTTGTATTGTTTATTTCTCCACAGAAGGTGAGGCAGTGTGGGGGCAGGAGGGGAAGGTTGTACAGCATTTACCTTGAAACTTGTGGGTGTCTTGAGTTGTTCATGCATTGCTTGCTATAGTCTGTAGCTGTAAAGCCACTTGCCTGACTTAAAAATCTTCATATTTTAAAAGCCTAGGATGTGGCATTGGTTATGGATATTTGCATAGGATACCTACTCGCCCATTTGAAGAGGGAAAGAAAATTTCTCTCCCAGGGCAGTTGCCTAGTGCATCTCTCAGTCCCCTCAAAGATGGTTTCACAGAGGTAAGTTGTGGTCCCTCTCCTTTGGCTTGGTAAAAATGGATGATGATGTTTATTGCTTTTCTGCCTCTCTTGGCTCATGTACAAACAAACCCTAATGATGGAACTTTCTTTTCTCTGTCAATAAGGTTCAGCTATCATCAGTTAATCCCTCAAGCACCCTCCCTCCTGGGTCAGCAGGCCTTGAGCAGAGTCTCTCAGGACTTTCTATTAGCTCACCTTCAACTACTGTCAGTAATGTTCTCAGCACAGGTTGGTATTGAAAGGAACTGACCTGATGTGCATGGGTTTTCTAACTTTTTATTCTCATAGATGTTTCTAATTCATTGAATAGACAGCAGAAGAGAGAATAAAACTTTCTCCTAAATTTTTTCTCAACAAAAAAGGCTAATGTACTGGATTTGTGCCTTACTTGCTCACAAAATAGTTGCAAACAGCTTCTATTAAAAACACCATGTGTATTACTTAGAATACTATTTGGCTTATTAGCATTTTAATATTAAGGCAAATAGTAATATTCCTATAAGCAATTATTTATTTGTACTCCTTAGGGAAAGAAGAGGAAGTGTTGTATGCTTAAAATCAATGTTGTTTCCCTGTGTACCCCACCAGGTGTTCCAACAGTTCCATTATTACCACCACAAGTCAGTCAGTCCCTCACCTCTGTGCCACCAGTTAACCCAGCAACGACATTACCAGGTGAGTAGGTAAAACATCTTAAAACATTTCAGAAACAAAAATCTTATGGGAGCAAGGGAAGAGAGCTGCCTTTTCCACTGCTTGTTGGGGAAGGTATAACTTGATACAACTGATGTGTTTCATGCAAGATCTCTCTCTGTGCAACCTCTGCACTGTGAAGAAAGAACTATTTTTCTTGGAGTATGTTCACAGCATGTCTGTGGCACAGAGCAGTGACCTGGCAGCAAGAGTTAAAGTTAGAGTTCCCTGCACAGTGGATGCAGTATTCAGGATTTCTCAGGAATGTTTGCTTTGCTATTTGCAACATTTTAGGAAACCCATTCTTAAATACTCAGCTTGATCACTGTTCTAGTATAAATACAGGGCTAACAATATAGAATTTATGTTGCAGTTATTGTTTCTGAATTATATAGGAATTTAAACTGGTATAATACAAGTAAGAGTCTTTCTACAGCGTGGCTGTTTCCTGATAATAATGAACATTTCAAACACTACTATTCCAGAAGTATTCACAAGGGGTAAGATAAGGATTGTATAGGATTTTGCTGTGGCATTGGTGTGCTGGTACAGGACTCAATTGTGCCTTCCAGGACACTGAAGGAGCTGTATTTTATGTTTTGCTTGTTACGAGACAAGTAGATAAAGATGTATCCATTACATAAGGCTTGGAGGGACAGCCTCTAACACAGAAACAATGTGCAGTAGAGCTCAGTGCATGCAGACAAGGGCAGAGAACTCTCACAGCAGCTGAACTTGTTAGTAGTTTTCTATTTTATCTAAGAAGAAAAAGATCATTGTCCTTTTCTTCCTCAGCTGCCTAATCCACCCCTTCCTTAAGCTCTGCAAATACAAGGTTTCTGTTCACCTTTTTCTCTGAATAGGATCATTTTTTTAAAGCAATTAGAATATTTCTTGCAATTTGCATTGCAATTTGCAGTGAAATTGTTCTTGCTAAATATACTGGAGGCTTAAAATTCGAGTGAATTTGTATGGAGTTCAGCTTTTTTCAGATTTAAAAAAAAAAGAAAAAAGAAAAAAAAATTGCATATAGATGACCTGAAAGCTCTTTGAATCAGATTATGTCAGCCTTCACGGCCTTCATGCAGGTAAAGATGGCTGGGTTTTAATCAAAATCTCTATACCATGGCCTTGCTTTAAGACTTTTCTCCTCTCTGTCTTCATACTGTAGTATCAACTGTTTATTTCTGAATTAGCCTTTTCTGAAATAAACACAAAGTACAAACAGAGCACTTCTGCCAGAAAAAAAAGCTCTTCTAAAGTGGAAAATTCAGGAGCAGAAGGATGTTCCATAGCAAACACAGTGATGGAAGGGCATGTGTTGCATTCATTGTATGTTTCTCTTCTTTCAGTCCTTTCTGACTTTGAAAGTTCCTTTGTCTTGCCTTTTGATATACATTTTTGTGATTAACTAGTCATGAACTAAGTTGAAAAGACTAATAATAGAGTGATCAATATTAGGGATCAGGAAATACTGTGTATGTAATCATATTATTATTGTTTGCCACTCAGATTGGGAATGGAGAACTTCTGGTATGGTGCTGTGTTGAAACAACCACCTTTGTTGAAAGCTGAACTCAGAATGCAAACCTTCTAATTCTGAAATAAGATTCTGCTTTCCTCAGAAAAATCTGAAAGGTTTGGGATTATGTATTTGCTAGTCCAGATTTCCTGCAGTAGGTATCTGTTCTCACTGTGCAACTTAAAAGCTGAAATTCAGGTGAATTGGCATTCTTCCATGTAAAAATTATAGTCAAGATTTAAAGCACGTTTTAAGTTACCAACAAGATCTAAGAAACAGTTAGAAAAAGACAAGTTTAAGTTTTCAGCTGTAATTGTTCCACTCTTTTCTTAGGTCTGATGCCATTACCAGCAGGGCTTCCTAACCTGACTGATCTGTCCAAACTGAATTTACCTGCACCACAGATTGTTCCAGAAATGATACAGCCTGGTATGTACTTCTGCACCCTGAAACTCTGTCATTAGAGTTATCCTTGACAGTCTAATTTAGACCCCTTTGGAAGGGTCCTGAAAAGGGGATAAATGAAATGTTTGTCTGAGATGGGGGTGGATGTTAGTGCCCAGATCTGGTAGATGAGGAATATGTCTTTAGATAAACTAATTCTAAACTTGTGTCTGTGTTTAGATGTTTCATTTTTTTTTATTACTTGATTTATATCTCAGAAGAGATTGTGCCAAAAGTGAAAATATATTCTTTTTGGGTAAAAGAAAATATGAAGTGTTTCCTTTTAAGATAGATTAGGGGATTGGAGCTCCCTGAACTGAATGCCAGAATTATGAACCAATATTAGATTTATAGTTTTGAATTCAGCAAAACTGCTGAAGGTGCTCATGGAGCAAGCAAAAATGTACTGGAAGCTTGTGTAGAATATGGTTTTTGTTAATTTCTTGTTTCTGACAGTTTCAGTGAAGGCCAGAAAAACCTAGTCATCAGTGCTAATGCATTAAGTACCTAGTCTTCTGGGGAGGTACAAGCCACCTTGAATTGACTCTGATTCTTCAATTCTGAAATCTGAAAAGTGTCAGGCTTGCAAGGAGCCTGCTGAATCAGTGCTGCACAAACACCATTTGAGCTGTCTGTGCTGTGCAGCAGCTCACTGCCTTTTTTTTCCCCTTTTTTCTCTTCAGGTTTGCAACCCCTTCCTCCCTTGCCACCTCTGCATCTAATGGGAATAACACCTCTGTCAATGCCACCCAAGTGTGTTCCTATGCTTCCTTTGGTCACAGAGGCATCTACAGTGCCTACAGATTTGCTTCCCTCTATCACTCAAGCTGGAAGCTTTTCCATCAACCCTGGCACTCCTGAAAATGTAGAGGAGACCTCTGCACTCACCTTGGATAGTGCTACCCCAACCTCCAGGGCAACTATTGTTGACAGATCAAATGAATCCTCTGCAGCTAATGAAAAAACAACTGGAATCACAGATGCACAAGCTTCTGAATCATAACTCCAGATCACTCTGTTGGATTGGCTTGGTATTTATTTAGCCATGGGATACATATTTGAAAAGCAAGCTATCATTAATTTCATACTAGTTTGTACTTAATCTTTAGAAGTCCTGTAAATAATATGGAGGTATAATAAAAATAAAAGGGGATTTATAAAGTCGGGGGGGGAGGAAGAACTTGTATGTTACCAAAAAAAAGTCAAGGTGGTAAACAGAGTTCCACTGCCAAACTCTGAGGTATATGTTTTTAATACAGGTGACAGCCTTACCCTGCCAGGCTTGTCCTTGCTTATAATTAGCAACTTGTGCTTCTGACAGCAATGAAGCGGGTCCTGCGTGTGACATTTACGTCCCATAGTTCTTGTTCTTTGCAAGTATCTTGTTTCTGCAGTGGGGATGAGAATGTTTAGTCTGAGTTGTGAATTTTAACGCTGCAAAACTTCCACCTAAAGATATTTCTGTTAAAATTGCTGAGTGGCCTGTTAACTGACATGTTGTTATTCAGCTTGTACACAAATCTTTGTCTTTAAGCTCTTGAGAGATGCTCAAGCCATGTTTCGTGACCACTGCTGAGTTGTTTCATACGCCCACTGTAAAACAGCATTGGGAAGGGAATACATGGAATGTTAAATGTAGCACACAATTTGGCACTTCATGACTACTGTAAGATGACTTAATGGATTAAGCATACATATAGCAATAAATTCCTGGAATTTTATTCGTTGTGTGACAAAATATCTTTTTTTTTTTAATTCTTTAAGCTTAGCTCTCTGGATCACAGATCTGTGAAAGGGCCACCTTCCAGAGGAATGGATCCAAGAGGGAATGCCAGACATCTTAATGGCAGGTGGTTAAATCTATTGCAGCAATGAGTCATTAAATCTGCCTGCATATGATTCATACTTGGCTTTTTAAATTCATATTTAGGACAAAAATTGCAGATTAACTGTCGATGATACACTTGTAGAAACTGTTATGTGCACTGTACTCCAGGTGCTAGCATTTGCTTTTGTTATCAAATACAGTTGATGTGGAAAACTCGTCTGTAGCACTCCAGTCCTTCTGTATTACTGAGATTTCATTTGTATGTGGTTGCTACAAGCATATGCAAACTTACCCCTATCATCAGCAGGCTTGAGCTGAAGTCTGTCTCAACAGCTGTGTAATTAATTTTGGCAATGTAGCTTGCCTGAGCAGTGTTTGGAACAGTAGTTGCATCTGACTTCTGATCATAATGGTAATGTCTCTAATAATTTGTTCAAGTGGAAGCCTTATCTAATACCTGTTGTCCTGTCTTCTCTTTATCACCTAAGTATTTGTCTCTCCTCTGCCCCACTGCTGTGCATTTCTCATAATCTGTTATGGCAAAAGCCCATGTCAAAGACAGACCCCAAATACTTTTTCATACTGTAAGCAGTTTCCTTTCTCAGCTGCTTGGAGTGTGAAATCCCTCTGCCTTGCTAAGTAGGGCACTTGTTGTTTCTCAGAATGTATTTTTATTTACCTTTGTAAATCCAGTGTCGTATACCTCAGAATTAAACCTTGACATGAGAAGAAGGATGTTCCCTCTTTTCTTTCCTCCAACAGAGAAAGTATGTTGGTATCAAACTTCATTGAGCCTCACAAGTCTAACAGCCTTTCCTGCAACTTTGTTCCAACACACTTCCAACGCAAGGAGAGTGAAAATGTTTATCACAAACCAAATTTAGAGCAGTTGCTGATTGTGATCAGATGTTTTTAACTAGAGTCCTTGGGTAGAAGTTTTTGTTCTTGCAGTATGGCACAGTGTTCTCTGGCATGATTCTATGCTTTGCAACAGCAAGCTGCAAACTGTCATAGGTCTTGTGCACTTGTCTCTAGTAGCAGACAAAAGAAGATGCTTAGTCTGAAGTTTAACATTTCTGTTAGCTATTTTAAGTCCCTTGCTGCTGACTATAAATCCAGCATTTTGACAGCTACGAGAGCAGTGGAAGTAAGGCAGTGTTACCATCAGCAATTCTACTGAAGAAAATGTGACTTCAGATTTGGAGATGATTCAGTGGTGCAGTTTTAAGCTGTAATCTCTCAGCTAAAAAGTCATAAACATTGCAAAGTTGAACATTTATTACTTAAAATGAAAACACAGGCCTTGAAGTCATACTGTTGTATGTCCCTCTTTATCTAATTCCCTCAACTTGATGTGATGAAATTGTACCTTAATTACCTCTGGCAAGGGTCTCTTATCGACTTGATTTTCCCACCAAAAGAGAGAGAGTAAGGAGGAATAGGAACTTAAGCTACACCAAAGGACTGGCAGCTGATGTAGCCTTATTTTCATGAGTTCATATATTCAGCTGTTAATGAACAGTTAGGAAAAGGCACATTAGCTTTAAAGCACTGACACATGGAGTTCTTTAACAAGTCCTGACAGCAAATGAAAATGGATGTACCATGAACATCCCCAGCCTCGCATGTAATTAAAAATTATTTACATACTCTAAAATGAATACGGTAATTTCCTGCTCCACCAAAAGCTGGTCTGGGGCTGTGTGCAGTGGCACCCTGATGTGTTGTGAGGACAGGGTTGCTGTGACAGCCATGTCAGCATGTGCTGAAGTGCCTTCTGCAGTCTGATGCTCTGCTGCTGCTCCAGGAAACAGCTGCTTGGGCTGCAAGGTCAAGGCAGGAGTGTGGACAAAGCACTAATGGTGAACATTTCTTAGCTGGGGGAGAGCGGGTCAGAAGGTGGGGCTGTGTCTGAGCCTCAGAAAGCCATCTTTTAAATCCTGTCCACATCAAACCTCGCCGCACTCGGAGCTCCCTTCGTTCCCGGGAAATAGCAGTGCAGGGCCACGAGATGGCGTGCACTAGTTTGTTTTAGCCGAATTTACAGGCTAAGACTCAGCAACGAGGGTGGTTGGTTCCTGCCCCCCCAGCAGCAGCAAATGCAGTCAAATGGATGCCAGCTGGATGCAGAATGATGGCGCTTGGGAACTGTAAAACCAACTGATCTGAAGGCAGAAATGGGCTGAGCTTGAGCTATTTCTAAATTTCAGAGTTTTGTTGGCAGTTTGCTGACTTAAGTCAAGTTAACCATGGGACTGGGTGAAACTTTTAAAGAAAGCAAATCCTTACAGGCAGAGACTTGTCTGAGATACTGTAATGCTGAAGGAGAGGCCTGGATAATAGTTCCAACCTCTCTGTGATCTAAGTGCTAATTATGGAATTAAGTTGAAGGGGGCAAGATAAGGATCTGGGATGTTTGATTGTGGCACTGTGTCTTCCCTGATTATACACAGGTTTTGTCTATACTAGTCAAACAAGTGTTCACAATCACTCTGTAGCATAGAGCCCTAGCTGGCACCAAGCTCAGATTTTTGGTTCTTCCCTTAGACACCTAGAATCTGTTTCATCTTAGATTTGAATCCTGTAATGTTAGGCAAGAATTAGACTGCAGCAGTGTTTTTTCATTTTTAAGTGTCTGTGGTTCATAACTATTTGTTGTAGTCCTATTCTGTACATTTTTCATGGTAGTACCAAGCCTTAATATATATTTGTGAATATATATATAATATATATAATATAATAATATAATAATATATTAAGCCTAATTAATAATATATTAAGCCTTAATATATATATATATATAGTCTTGCACAGTGCTGTGCCTCCTAGTAAAAACCTGTATACGTCAAAAAATTAAAATCTTCAAACTGATTTCCCTGTAATATCCGTGGAGGAACTGGGTTTTTTTAGCTGCAGTCAGAGCCAACACCTGCCACAGCACAGTTTTAAAGTTAAACACCTAAAGTGCAAGAACTAATCTCAAAATAAACAAACCTAAATCCGTGGCCTCAATCAAACAGAAAACTTCATTTAGGTCATGTGAATCTCCAGCACTTCTGCCCTGCACTACTGGCAAAAGAGTTAAAGAATAGTAATCTGCTATTTTATGGAATATCTAAGAGATTCGCAGATGGTGGTTAGAAGCTACTGAGCTGAGCCAGGAACAAACACCTCCTTTTCCTGAACCTCAATTCATGTTTATGCTTAGGCCAGCGAGCAGTTAGCAGTTCAGACTTTTACTTGGGTAGATGACTGGCATGTCTTTAGGAACAGCCTGTGCAGATGATTTCAGTTTAGTAACAAAGTTCTGGGTTTGTGTATGTGAAACTGCATCAAGACTAATGAGTTCAAAGGCTAGGATATGGCATGTGGGGTCCTGCTTTGGGTGGAAGTGGTGAGGTGGTGTATGTGATTTTGTCACTTTACTCACAGCAGGGGAGTGCAGTCTCTGGCCACATGCCTGCCTGTCCGCTGCCCTTCTTGCACCTGGAAAGAAAGAATTCTATCCTAGGAGGAGGCTGCAAACATTACTCTGCACTGACAAGATGACTGTGACCCTATCAAATAATCATATTCTTGGAACTTTTGTCCTACAGGATCAAAAGTTATGTTTCATCCTTAGTTGTGCAATGTAAAGTTTTTACTCTCTTTGAACTGTTTCCTTTGTTAGGTTCACAGTTAATCCATCTTAAAAGCTGCACACCAGCATTGCTCAGCTCACCCACAAGAGAGATCTTCAACAACCACAGAGGTCAGGCTCACCTTGGGCAACCACAAAAGCCTATTCTGCCAACAAAACAACATTTTAATAACAATCCTCTTGTCTGAGAGCTGTTTGCTCTGCCAGCAAGTGGCTGCATATTCACATACTTTGTTCATGGCCCTTGCAGGTTAGGTGAGCTATGAAACACCAAGAGAAGCTGAAAACATAGGAAACATGAGTGAACTCAAGCTGCAAAACCCACAGCCAACATAGGCTTGCTAGTCAGTAAGAAAGGCCTGCAGTGGATAATTATAGTATTAGCAAAAGCAACACAGAGCCATGAGCTTTGTGTTTGATGAGGGGCACTGGAGGTAATGGGACTCACTGAGGGTTGGCTCATCTGGACCTTCTGCTGGGCAGAAAGGACATTATAGCACTGCCCAGGTCCTGCTTCCTGAACACATCTCAGAGTTCATCTGCAAACATTCTCTGCTGGCAGGTTTCAAGAACAAACAGTTCATTTCAGTGATCTTGCTCCTAAATGAATGATGGAGACAAATAGCCAATCTTCAGGAAAGCCCACTACATTCTCAGTTTCCATAATAGAAATAACTTCCAGTTCTTGGTACTGTACACAAAGAGAAGACAGACACTTCAATAGCTAAGACTTCTCAGTGACCATTTTGCTGCCATCTCAAGCTGATTTCCCCTGAAATTCTGTTCAGTGAGGGTTTTTTTAATGGTCTTCAAAATCAAACTGAAGATTTTAAACCTCCCATCCAGGCATTTCAAGGTACCTACCCATTGCATGGGCTTGGAGCTGAGCACATACCATAAGCAGTGCTTACACACATGAAAGAAAGAATCAGGGAACTGAAGCTGGCTCAGAGGAATAGTGCAACTTCTTTAAGAAACATCAGAACTTGTAAACAAAAGTTGTCGTTTGTGCAAACAGCAGCTCAGTATTAACTGAGTCATCAGTCAATTATTATCAACTATGACACTAAAAGCTAGAAGTGTAAGAAAATATATGAAGAGCTATTTCACAATACTGCTTATGCCCTCAGGTAAACAAATATGTGTTCACATGAAACAGGGAACAGAAAAAGTGTCGTCTCAGGCAGTGACACTGCTTTACTAAGACTCAGAAGTCTGACAATAGGAGATGTTTTTGTAGATATAAACAGTACTTGGGTAAATCCTTTAAGAGCAACTACAACTTCTAAAAAAAAGAAAGCAACTGGAATATTTGTATTGCCAAATAACATGCCATGTACTAGAAATTACCGAATTTGTGAAACAGTTACCGTTGGTTCAAAGCTGCATTTTTATTTGAAACAGGTTTCTTACCTATCTTACTGCTAATACCTCTTCAGAGAGAAGACAAAAAAGCCCCACAACCCAAAACCACACCTGTCTGGGCACTAATATAATTGAAAATTATGTTTAAGGCAGCAGAAAGCAGTGATAAGACCTCAATTTTTTAAACTCTCCAATCTCTGACACTTTGAGAGTCATGGGATTTTTCATGCCTGTAGACAGTTGGGACCTCTGTTTCACAGTTCAGTCAGAAAGAAATCCTGCTTTTAAAAAGGCCATCTTTTCAGCAGGAGTCAGTGGACAAGTGGCTGTGGCTCTGGACTGCTCACAAATGGAGCAGCTGTACTTGCTGCTGCTCTCAGTTCTGGTTACCAGTGGTGTTTTCTCAGTGCTGTTCAACCACAAGGCAGCATTAAGAGCTTGAGCACTTGGACTGTTACTGTGAAAAAGCAGCAAGAGCAGACATGCCATTCTGTGAAATATATAAGCAGATGAAAGTATTTTTGGGGTGCAGAACAACTTCTAAAATGATGTGTTCCCCTGGAAAGTTAAACCAAATATTACTGGCTATCAGTAAGTGCCAGAGGGCTGACTGAGTAGCCTAGATGGGCAACGATGAACAGGAAGTACAGCTGCAAATCTCACCTTCTAGAACAGCAAACAGGGCACTAAGTAGTAAAAAGAGACAGTCTCCAAAAGAAAGAGGGGTGTTTAAGAGGGTGACATAGTCAGAGTGGTCCAGCGAAACTGAGCAAAGGGAAATTGAGACCAAATGTTCATAACAATTCCTATGTTTCAGATTAATCTGCATAGCAGTCTTAGCAGGGAAGTGTTCAAATCCCCTTCCAGAAAAGGACAAAACAAAGTCTTGGGTTCAGCAGCCCAAAGGATAAGTCTGTGCTGAATTACTGGACTATGATGAAAAACATTTGTTGTTTTTGTGGGATTCATCTCACTCTATCCTCTTCCCATCCAGCAGAGCTTACTCAGAGACACTGCAGTGCTCCTCTTTGAACTCTTTGGCTCAGTGGGTGGACAGGCATTTGGTTAGTGGTGGTCACTTTGGAGGGAGGAGGGTTTGGAGAATCTTTACAGGCAGTCACTGAGAACAGATTCCAGCTGGCTGCAAGTACTCCCACTAGGATGTGATGCACAGCAAAGTCTCATGCTCCTGAGCACCTCTGTCAGCCAATAAACACAAGCACCCTGGCATGCATGGCAGCACTGAAATGTACAGGCATAGTCACTGTTGTGCCACCCCTCAGGAAACAGCTGGTTTTGCTGCAGTTTGAAACAACAGATGTGGCTTAAGCCCTCAAAAACATTGGTATCCATATGAGGCATAATGAAAAGGAGCCTGAATCCAACCAAAGACAAAACTGAAAAGCAAAAATGGAACTTTGGTAACTTGACTTTGCCTATTGCATCCACTTCTTTACTGGCTTTAACTAAAAAAAAAAAACCAAAAAAAAAAAACCCCAGTCAAGCCCCTGCAGCTGCAGGTAGCTGTTGTCCTTTGCTCAGAAATGTAATCAGCTACTGGCACAGAGCTGCTGAAACAGAGGCTGCTGTTCTGGTTATGGGCTCAGGGCTACTTAAGTTGGGCAAGATCATTACCATCTTCCACCCAGACCTACTGCAGTGTGCCCACCACAAAATGTCACCAGAAGTTCTTATGCAAGCTTCACATTCCTGGATGAGTTGGAGCATATTCTTGAGAAGGAATTCAAAGTTCAGTTAATAGTGGTGGATTATATACCTACAACTATTAAAATTCTTACTGCATTTTGTTTCCCTCACTGGAAAGGGTGAACTTTTCTTCCCCATTATGGTCTTTGTAAAATTGTGTGCATTTTTTTCAAGGGTACACTGCACAAAGATTGCCTTGCTTGACTGTTGGCTACATGCTCACAGGTGTCTTTGCTGTCAGTTGTTGATGCTATCAAGAAAGCAGCATCTTTTAAAAGGCTTCCAACTGAACTTTAGCTCCAGGCCACATACTTTCTCTCTGCAGGGTAGCTTTTACCATCTAATCTCACTGGAACAAGAAGGCTTTAAAACTAGGAAAAAATGAATGAGGAAATCAGTGATACCAATTATACACCAAATGAAGATAAGTCCCTCTGTCTCATTAGCACTGTTTAATTATGCTTGGATTTAAATTCTAAATATAGTTCATACAAATTCACAAGGGCAAGTGTTTGCTTCCCCTGTTGTAATCCTCTTCACATCTAATACTCCTCTCCTATGAGATCAACAGTTTTAAGGACCTGTCCGCTCGAGTCATAAATAGAAAAGATGCTGACACTTCACCCCTTACAAGTGAAAAGTGTTGGTTAAGCAATGGGTTATGTTTTATATTTGCACTCTGTGAGAGCCCAGAGGTCTCAGGTGACTTCTCAGCTTCCTGTGCTGGGTCTGTGTGTACATCTGGAGAGAGTCCTGCTACAGGTTCCTACATTCTTAACAAAGCAGAGACAGTATATTTTCCATATGCTTCTTGTTGTGACCTATCATGATGTTCATTATAAACTCATCAGGCTGAACAAAGGCACCCTTTGCTTTTCCCTGGTTTCAAATGGGAATAGCTTATACTGGCTTTTCCCCACGATCTCTGTGCTTGTCTGTATTGCTCCTTAGCACAAAACGACCAAAATTCTTTGCAACCTAAGTAATCTTTTGCAAAACCTGAAAGGAGGGGAAAAAAAAAGGAAAAAAGGAAAAGAGGCCTTCACATTGCTGCCTCATGTTAACAGAGCGCATCAAACATTCCTCCACGTAGAAAGAGCTATTGCAACATAATTCAGCTGAACTCCTCTCAGTGGCCTCTGAGATAAGGAGAAAAAACACCAATCTTTACAGTTTTCACCATTAGGACCATGTCTTGTTGAATGTACTACCTACATATTAAGATTTTCATTTTAGCAATATATTAAAGTATTAAATTAAGTGGAAAAGGATGAGGGTCATTAAAACACAGGAATCCTGACAGATGATAAAGGATGACAAAGGAGTAATTCTTCTATTTTACATGTAAAGGTTTTGTCAGTTGGGTGATAGGACAATAACCTTTAGGATATGGTAATTTGTTAGATTGGAATGCATTTGGGCTCAGTAATAAAATAACCTGACAGCTCTAAGAAGACAATTTATGAGATCAGCTCAGCACCTGATATATTCTTATGTAACCCTACAAGAAGTGTATGATATGTGGTATCATATAAATGCATATGAATTGACATTTAACCAATGGAACAGATGCTCCAAATTCACAATTTGCCAACTAATGGGTTACTTACTTGTCTTTGCAATAGAAGGGCATGCAGGGAAGGTACTGCAGTGCTCAAATCAGTGAGGAGAGCTCAGCCAGCAGCCAATGAGCCACAGCTGCAAGCCTGAAACAAACAATTTGTGTGGCAGTTAGGGTGATTACGTCTGCCATGAAGGAAGTTGTACATTATGCAAATATACAAAGCTGTGCAACAGCTCTTCATGTGGCTTTTTATAGGGACAAATGTAGGGGAATGAAAGAAGCTGCAGCATCTCGCTAGGTCAGCCCCCTGTATGTGACTGGCAAGTCCTGCTCCTCTGCCATGCTCAGCCCGAGGGCAGGGGAGGTAGATGGCAGAATTCTGGGAGCATGTTCTGCTTCTCTGAGTCCTTTAAATCTTTGCTAGTTCTATCAGTTTTAGTGGAAACTGCTGTTCTACCAATGAAGGCAAGCAAAGATCTACTGGATCTGCTCACAAATGCACAGGGGAAAGCAGGTGCTCATTCCCTGAAAGATTTTGACAATGCTAACAGACAATCAGCTCCCTTTTCCAGCTTTCATTCCAGGCCTGCTAAACCCATGAGTGTCCCAGAAGTTTAGACACAAAACACAAGTAACCACCTCTCCTGTCTTTGTCTTGCATTTTGACAACTCTTTTCTCCAGCTTTCATTCCAGGCCTGCTAAACCCATGAGTGTCCCAACAAGTTTAGACACAAAACACAAGTAACTACCTCTCCTGTCTTTGTCTTGCAAAGTGGGATAGTGGGGAAGTGGGATATGAATAGGAAAGAACTCGAGCTGTAAAATACATTTCTGTGTATTAAAATAGAGTTTCTGAAGGCCCTGCACACATCACCTCACTATTCCACCAATTTTTACAGGACTCTTTGCAATCCATCCAATTGTTAATCACTGCACATTTCAGGAGAAATCTTCATTTCATTCCCCACCATGGCTGCACGGTGACACAGTGCAGCACTGCTGGACACAGCACCAGCTGCTCTAGGAGCTGCAAGGCCAGTGTCTGAGGGCTGGAAGATTATATTCCAGTACACAGGACCTCTTTCTCTACAAGCCCCAGTTCCAGCTATTCCATTGCAGTGGAAGGTGTGCAGACCATATATAAATTAAAGTTAAAATTTATTTGAGCAATAGGAGACACATATTGCCAGATCCTACCTAAGAGTACTACAAAGTGAAATACGATATTTGCATATATTATATAAAAGCCATTAACTTGTAGATGTGTGTGGCATTTTTATCCCTTCAGCTAGAACCATAAAAAATAACCCCAAGCTTGTACATACAGCCAATGTATTTGACATAATACACTGCCTTTGACAAAGCCATATATTTTAAACTATCAAAGCCACTGATATTTTAAACTATCGTAGTTCTCTATTAGTGATCAACATTTG
The DNA here is from genome assembly GCF_014805655.1 of Passer montanus. NCBI lineage: Eukaryota > Metazoa > Chordata > Aves > Passeriformes > Passeridae > Passer > Passer montanus. The sequence goes on along the minus strand of NW_024356504.1, from coordinate 8,882,748 downwards.
GAAGAAGGTGGTTTGAACATGTCTTCAGTCCTGAACTATAAATATTTCAGTATTCCAACATCAAAAATATTCTATTGATTCAGTAAGGTACTGTCAGGCCCTTTAGGCACTGAGATGTAGGACAGTGCTTACACCTCTTTGAGCTATGGCTGCTCCCAGACCTTACTGAAGACACTGCTGAGGATTGTCCTTCCACTTTTGGAGAAGGCAGGAATTGCACAACCCCCCTGGACACCAATACTACAAATAACAGGAAGCCACAACCCCAGGCCACCTGCAAAATGATTCAAACTTTGCATATGGGTGAACAGGTTTCCCAGGAGTAACAGCAGACAGGAGGGTGATGCCCAGGGACTGCTTGGTTCTTACCCTGTAAGTACAACTGCAAAACCACAGAAACAGGCATGGGCCAGGGCCTGGGGCTGAGGCCATGCCACTTGTTCCACTGTCTGCAGATTTCTGCTCTGCTGAATACCATGGCACAGCTTTCATACCAGAGCAAGAAAACGTTTCACTTTGCTGGCTGACCTGCAGGTCTGCACATCTTCTGAGGACACAGCAAATGTGGCTTTGATCTCCTTCGCTGTTCAGAGAGGACGTCCCTGGGTGTGTTTGAATGGTGCCTTGTATGAGAAAAGATACCCACAGATTTGTACAAGGGGATTCTGAAATTTAAACATCCTGTAGTTTCTTTATGACACCAAATTAGCTCTCAAGACACTAGATACAAAATAAGATTTCTAAGGAAAGCATTTTTCCTTGATTTACACAGAATTTTACTAGCTTGGGAAACATAGCACAATGGAAAGATTGCAAGGTGACTCGATTTCTTCCAGCAGAAAAGAAAAATCAAATTTATCTATCAGCAAGTTTCTCAAACATTCTATTAGGAGTTGAATATCTGAAATTATTCTGCAAGAACCTCATTTATTCAGAGGATAATAATCTTAATTTCAAAAGATACACATGAAGTTCAAAATTAAATACATGGTGACTGCATAGAAAGCAAAGCTCACACACTATACATGGCAGGAAACTGGTTTTTGTGCCACAGTGCCCAGGACTGGAAATAATAGGCTTAAAGAGCAGTAAGAAAGACAGGATGCCAGGAAAAACTAGAACAGATTACTTGGATAAGTAATGCAGTTGCCACTGAGAGGCATTTTTAAGAATAAGATGGACAAGTTTGTTAGGATATAAGTAAACTTGAGCCAAACTTAGGTATTGGAAGAGGTTAGAGAGTTTGTCAGGGATCCTTGCCTAGGAAGCTTTAAAGACTGAGTAAAACCTGCTTTGTTTGTGGAAGGGGTGCTTGGAAACACCCTGGCCTCAGGTGGCAGGTATGTAATGCCAGACAGACCCCCAGGATGGTGACTTGGAGAGCTCCATGTATCTCACTGGACTGCTTTCACCTATCTGTGATCACAAAGACATGAGATTTCTGGATGATTTATTATTTCTCTGAAAAATGTGCAGCCTTACCTTTCCTACAAAGGCAACACAGTCCTCAGCTCTACAGTCCGTGGCTGCCTGGAGGAATGGCCCGGGCCTCAGGAAGGGCAGTTACACCCCGAGGCCCACGGCAGGCTGGTGCTGGTCCCTGGGCTGTGGTGGCAGACGGACACGCTGGGCTGGCTGGCTCACCAGTGTGGGATGTGCAGGGCAAACAGCGCCAGTCCCTGCTGCCTGCGCCCCTCAGCTACCACCAGTGTCCACACAGAGAAAAAAAAGGTTTTAAAAATTGCAATAGCAATTGTGAGACTCAAGTATTTTAGACATCGATACAGGGACACCCTCTAACCACAGTGGTTTCAAATTCTGAGCCTCCCCTGTGCTGATACACTGTCCAGGTCCCTACCCCGCCAGGCCAGGCTCTCCAGTCTCTCTTCCCAATGCAATATCCCACTTCTGGAGAAGAGCACCAAGCCCTGAGCGCCCTTTGAAGAATAATAAAGGAGCAAAAGACCCTTCTCACCTTGCTGGCACCTCCCCTCCCTCGCCGAGCCGCTCCTCCACACAGCAGGGCTGCGGGGGCGGTGCTGCACCCGCCCAGGAGGCCCCGCGGGCCGCGGCTCCCGAGCCCCCCCAGCCGCGGCTCCCGAGCCCCCACAGCCGCGGCTCCCGTGCCCCCCCAGCCGCGGCTCCCGAGCCCCCACAGCCGCGGCTCCCGAGCCCCACCCGTGCAGGGCACGGCTGAAGCTGCAGCGCTGCTGGGGACCTGCACTCCCTCCCTGGATGTGCTGTGTCCCGCCGGGCCGGGCTGGTGGCCCCGCCTCAGACCTGTGGTTTTCCTACAATCCGGAAGACATCAAAGCTGGAGCAGGAACACACAGGATGCTTTAAATTCCAAAACGTGCTTTCCTTTTCGGGGCTGCTGATTTTAAACCACGCATTCTCCTGCTCAGGCTGCCGGCCGGGCGGCAGCAGCGCGGAGCTCCCCGGGCCTGCACTGCCTCCATGCATTTCCTGACTTCCCGCCAGAGTCAAAAGCACTTTTCAGAAAGTCAAAATACTGACCAGCCTCCACAAAATAAAAACAGTTTCCACTATCCAACGTATTTTCATGTGGTAAAACCATCAATTCAATTTCAGTTATCAACACGCAGAATAAGAAGGAACGGAATTTAATGTGAACTTACACTCTCCTTGAACTCTGCACTTGGTCTTGTGCTATAGAGATGGAAAGGATGGAGTCCCAGCATTCTGTTTGAGTCTAATTGTCTAAAAGTTCTATGAGCTAATGTTCTCCCACAGATCAATATTTTAAAAAGAACCACTGAAATACTTACAAGTTGCTACTGTGCAGTCTGTTCAATCAAATTAAGTTTTCGTTACCTCATCATGACAGATGCCTTAAGTTTCATGAATCTTCCCTTTCACTTCCAATGTTACTTAAATTAATTATTGTATTATTGGCCTTTTGTTTGTAATTAAGAAGAGTTTGCTTTAAATATTTTTGTGTTGCTCACTGATATGGTTATGTGATTTGCCCTGTGCTGAAATGCAAAAACACACAATGAAAACCTTGAAATTTCAACTGCCTGTTGTTTATTACTGTTTTGGCTACATTCTCTACAATTTCAGCAGCATTTTAAAGAGACAGTTAACATTTCTTTATATACAATGAAAACAAAATGGCTTGCAACATCAGAAACAAGAGCAACAGTTTAACTGTACAATACTAAATGAAAACCTGTGGTAATACAGCCTCCTCTTTCTGCAACATGGACAAAATTACATATAGGTATTCAGCATCAAGAATGGGATAGTAAAAAGAATAGTGAACAGGAGAGAGATACACTGTTCTGAAAAATAAGTTTCTACCATACAAGGCAGTTAGAAAATGTTTCACATTTTAAAATACCTGTACAAGCCACAAGAAACATTTCCTTGTTGATAGGAACTTCCAGAAATAGAGAATAACCATGAGCAACTTCTACATCTATTATCCATGCGCTCGGAGAACGCAATAAACTGACTGAAAGAACTGTAAATTGCCAACACAGATCTGCCTTACATGCCTTGATTGTTAACAGATTGCCTGTGCTCCATCTCTCTACAGTTGACTCGCACCTTAAGGAGGTCATTTGACTCTTGTAAAAGTAAAAGCAACGTCATTTAGCAGCAATTAAAAGCGCCTTGAGGGAGACTTAAAAAAAATACAATATCCAATTAGAAAAAGCCATACTTTAAACATTTGTACAGGAATAAGTTGCTGAAATTTAACTGAAAATGTGACATCTGTACAACAATTTACAGTAGAGCTAGAAGGGAATTTATCATTATTCCTGCATAGAACATTATACATGACCTGTTAGCATTTGGTTTCATACTGTTGCTTGCTTTTATTAGAAGCCTGGAAGGTTTCACAAGTTTCAATACCAGAGCAAGTATAGTATTTTAAAAAAACTGAATGGATTTCAAAATTAGCAATCTACTTGAGAAGTAAGTACCAGGAATTCCATATCACCCTTCCAATCTAAATTCAGTGGAACACCACCACACTTTTGGCGGTACAAGCCTGAGTAGCCAAATAAAACACTCCAATTTTATTTGAGAAATCTGATGCTGAACATTATCTTTCATCATCTCACATTCCTTACTTTGGTTTTGAAAGATCAATGTCTTGGAAAGATGGCAGTTCATTTACTTCATAACCAGGCACAAAATTTTTCCTGTGTTTTCAAATTTGCTCACTACCCTTTTTTATTTAAATAATGAAAAACTACCCTTCATGTTAGAACTTTCCAGTATCCACCAAATGTACTTTAAAGTATTAAAAAGACTATTTACAATGTTCCCCAGAAAAAACTAAAAACCTTTTCTTCAGTCTAAAACACAGTATACCTGTTAGTTTGTAACAGGAAGTGTCATCCTTCATCCTTCAATGTTGAACGGTGTTTCTCAGAAGGGCACATTTATTCACAGTCCATGATCCACTCCAATCATACAAATGACACTATGTAGGAGGACTTCAGTCTGAAAACACAGCTATCAAACTCGTCCTGTGTAAAAACACTCAAATGCTTTCAAGCTCAAGTCTGCATCTGAAAACTAAACAAAGACATCATCCCGTTCCTCAGCTGGAGAAATTTCAGTACGAAATAATGCTTGAAGTAGGTGGTGTAGGGGATGCTGCTAGGCCAGTCATATGCAAGTTTCCTGAAGAATTTGATCTCCTCATATGAGGGAGAAGATAAGGATCATTAGCCAGCTGGTGGACATCAAATCTATCCTCTTTTCGGTATGCTAAACAGCGTCTGATAAAGGCCTAGGAAAGAAATGTACAAAGTTACAGTAACATTCCAAATATTTATATTTGCTTTCAGGCAAAGAGGCAAGTCTGTCTATGGATAAACTAGCTTCTAAACAAATTCTTTTTCTTGAATAATTCAATTCAAATGACAACGTAACATTTTGCTGCTGAGCCCACTGAATAATGTAACATCATGGCAGAAAGAAAAAATGAGCAAATTAATTGGCTTCAAATAATCACACTTCAAATATTTATTTCCATGTTTAGGAACTGTATTTACAAGTAACACATTAGCACCTCACCCAATTAGATATTTGCATGTTTTATGCCTCAATAGATGAATAAAAACCAGGGGCAAGTGTCAGAGGATTAAAAAAGGAGACCTTTCTACCTTCTCCAATGAGCTTCTAAAACCACTGAATGGGGAAGAATAGGTGGATGATGCAGAGACAGAATTTCAATGCTTTAGGTGACTTCTGAAAACAAGCATTTCCACAGGGTATAGCAAAACATGAAATTGATATTGGTGGTTGCCATTCACAATAGGCATTACATATGGAACATTTAGGAAACCACTACCTTGTTGAAACTCTCTTCCCATGAAAAACTCAATCACATCTGCTTAAAATTATCTAATGAATTGAAAAACTCTGTAGCTAATTCACTATGTCATCCCTACATTTAAGTCCATATGACCTATGCCAATCATTTTGTGCAGGAAGTTTCTGTCAAGTTTTATGTCTAGCACACACAGAACATTTGGTCTCCTGAGAGCCTGGGCTTCAACATTTAATGATAGAAAATCCTTATTATTGCTACAGAACTGATTAGCACATCATTACTTAATTTAGAACTTAATTTAAAAGAATTACATATGTCTTCTTTGATAAATCTGTTCAGCTGTTTGTTCTTTGCTCCAATTAAAAACTGGAGATTAAAGGAGAAAATCTGTGATACAAGTTCCAAAGAATCATGCTAGAATTTACCTCTAACATTTGCATATCCAGCATGAACAAGGTACAACATAAAAATCATGCACATGTGTTAGTAGATATTCACATGTTCTTGGATATTACAGATTTTAACCAAATTCTTCACAGTAAATCCTTCAAAACAAATGAACTGTAAACAGTTATTCTCAAGATCCTCAGAGTAACAGTTTGTGTCTGAAATGTTTTTAAAACACTTCACAGTTTGTGGCACTGTAGCCACACTAGTGTGAAGCAAAGGAGACCACTGCACAAAATAGGAAACAGTGAGGAGGATCAAAGGACAGTTACAGTCTGAAAACTAACTAACAATGTCATTTGAGGTTCCATATTTATTTAATCTCCGTGCTTTCCAAATCAGAATTTCGGCTTACAAGCTGTTCTTTTCCAACTGCCAGGCCTGTAAATCTCAAAAACAATCTGGATTCTACACAGTCACTCTAAATGGTCTACATTAAGAAGTTGCTTTATAGCATTTCTACCAGAGAATAATTTCTCCCTCTCTCTCACAGCTATCATGACAATGGCTAATATAAGTGGAGAATACTGGAAGTTTTAGTCTTTCAAACAAACAGAGCATGCAAATACACAGAGAATGCAAAAAGCTGCCAATTCTCCATGCTGACTGTCTACTCCTTCTTAACATCCTCTGTATAAAAACTATTAATGACAAAGAAATGCAAAGTTAAAAGACACAGATATATAAACTCTCACTATATAAAGGTATCAGTAATGTTTGTCAACTGCAGTCAAGGATAGTTTTTTCAAATGCCAGTGGAAAAAACAACAGCAAACAAAAATTTCAATCAAACCCCCCCCCGCCAATTCTAATTACAATTCTTCAACCAGTTTTTCCTAACTTTAACTGCAACTCTCTCACTAACACTTTTAGAAAATATAATTAACAAAAATCTAGCACCACTTGTAACAGCAAGTTTATGTACCCAAAAGACTTATTTTGTTGGGAAGTTACTGCCTCTAGAAATATCTTTCCTTTCCTTTTAATCTTTAGAAATGAATCTTAACATTCCTAAAATTTTGGTGTGTCCCAAATTTAAGTATGTTTAATTAGTTGCTGAAACTTGAATAAGCCTTCTACTATCTAGGCATTCTTTTCTCAAAGAGCACATCTATTGCACCTGGTCATGAATATATCTTTCAAAAACTGGGAGTTTTTACAACCAAGTAACATACAATATTTTCTTCCACTTTCATGGAATTGGATTTGTGTTACAGATGCTCACAGAAGTAATCATTTGGGAAGCCACCTTAATCTGTTTCTGAAGAGCCAGTCTGTGTGGAGGAACTGACACCTTTGTGGCAGAGCAACTACTTTGGCAGTCTTATTTCCTGAATCAGCATCAAAATATCTTCTAGATTCTTCTTCTCAAAAATGCATGTTTCTAAACTCAGATTTAAGTTAATACACACATACTATGACCTTTCAAAGGGAAGAGTATTACAGGTCATATCCTTCAGGTACCTGGTAGTCAAGTAGTTCCAGCCAGTAAGGCTGCATATAACAACATCCACTATTTCAGAAAGAGCTTGCTACTGTTAGCAGCAGCATTTCACAAGAACTTCTACTAAGACAGCCTGAATGAGACACATAAGGTCCTCTGAGAAAAAGCAAAGCAGACGATTTTTGAGGTGGCCTACTTAAAAGCCACTTGCAAATTTCTGAAGTATATATATATAGTTTTGCTTTGAAGTACGTGATTTTGAGAAGTCCCAGAATAAGGTTGCTTAAATAAAAACATCCAAATACTGGCTCTCAAGTACGTTTTTCTACATACTTAGTTATTATGTCCCACAGCATTCTTGATTGGGTTAACAACAATTTTACAGCTGAATCCTTTAAGATTAATGTTTTACTCAGAGATTACAGTAAAAGTTACCTTGGCTTCATTGCTTACAACAGGTTTGACAGGGAATTGAACTTCTGTGGCTTTTAATATTGTATTTTCTTGTAGGATATCTTGCTGTGATTGATTGTGGCCAAATGGCTGCAAAACAAGCACATTAGTTTTTTCAGGAGATTTATCCAATTGCTTTGATTTAATAAATATTTATCCTATAGTAAGTTGTTTCAGAGTTAATACAAACTGTCAACTATTCTGCAAATAAAAAGGTTACAGGCAAGATTTTATAATTTTTTGTAAAATCAATGTACACCGCCAAAAAGTAACACAAGTAATTTTCCATGTAGATTCATGTCTTTACAGTCTAGTGAGAACAGGCACCTACACTAAAACTCTTTAGATTTCCTAAAGCTTTCCTTACCTTTCTACCATAAAGGCATTGGAAAAAGATCACTCCAACTGACCAGACATCAACCTTATTAGAAATCTTTGGTGGCTCTTTGCCAACTACAAAACACTCTGGAGGCAAGTACCTGGAAAACAAAACAGGCATTTCAGTCTGTAAGTATGGCATCACTAGATGCCATAGTGCTCAATTATCAAAGAGTACAAACACCTCACCTACACATCTCTGAGCGTTTGACAATTGTACAGCTGTCCTGAAATCTGCATTCCAACACCTTGCAACCCACCAAATCTGATATTACAGTTTCTATACAGTTAGTCAAACAGAGGGGTCTATTTAACACAAGTACAAACATTTTTTACCTAAACTGCCAATTATCACTTCTTTTTAAATTGGGACCCCAGGTTAAATATGAAGCCATCTATCAAAGCAAGAAAAGATGAAAGCCAAATAGAGGACTTTACAGCAAGATCTGGGAATTGCTGTAAAGGAATCAAAGAAAATGCAGATACAGCTTAAAGACCCTTTAACCAAGTTTTTAGTAAAAATGGTAACATTACCCAAAGGTGTATATGGTAGACAAAGGTGATTGTTATTTCTGTCCCAATATTTTGCAGAAAGAGAACTTTACTTAATGAAAGTTGAGGAAGTTCCCATGCCATTCCTGAATTACAGAATAACTGATGAAATGGAACTTCCTTTAAAAAGCAAACAAAACCTTCCATATGTATTAATTTAAGGACAGTCAAGTATTATTGACTGTAATATTTAAAATTGAAAAAGGCAAAAAAACTACTAGGGCAACTACAGAACAGGCACTCTGTCATGAACAACATATTAGACTTAAAGAGAAACTTTGAAGAAATATTTGTAGAAATGGAGATAGGCAGAAATTTGAGATGAAAATGCAACAATTTTAAACAGTATCACAAACTGTCTTCTGGAATACTTGGCTACAATTCTGATTACAACAATCAAGACAAGTGATCTTAAAGTGATACAAATGCAAAGAAGGTTACTAAAATGACCTGAACAATGGATAGCCTACAGTTCAGAGGGAAAAAAAAGTGAAGGCTATAAAACCACCAAGGTGCAAGTACCAGGAAGGGGCCACAACCTGCTTGAGGGAGGACAATGTTAGCACAGGAAGAAACAAGTAGAAACTGGCCACAAACATACACAGTCTGCAAATTAGAGGATTAGGTTTTTAATGATCAGAGAACTGAGGTTACATTAGATTACTGGGGCCAAAACACTAACTAAATTTAATATAATCATATAGAAGTTTACCAAAGAGATTCTATAACCTAACTGCCTGGGAAGGCAGGTAACTGAACCCAGTGACTGAGGAAATCCCTTCCAGGGCTATGCTGCTGACAGTTTGTCCAACATACTCTGAACAGACTCATTCCCAACCTCGAACTCACTCTAAGTTTTTCCCTCCCTAATGAAGATTTTGGGTTCATAGAAAGCATGAATTAGAAATTCAGAGATTCATCATGAATCTATAATGATTACAGATCTTTTTTTACTTTTATGTTTGCAGCATCACTAGTGCCTGAGGCATTCTAGATGAAATCCAAAAGCCAAAATTTTTCTGATATGTATTCCTAAAATAAAACATTTAAACTGGTGTTTAAATAGGTAAAACATTCAAAAGAGTAGCAAAAGCCTAACACTTCTAAAATGCTTCAACTTGAGTAATTATTTTCTCGCAGCATGTGCGCAATGCATTTGTGGAAGAGTATGTGTTTCCTTTTCTAAAACCTCTGAAGGAAAAGGCAAAAACTTTATTACATACAACTCCTGAATATGGGAAGAGGTGCAAAGCAAATGGGAATAACACTGGCTTCCATGTAGAGCAAATGACTTGTAACAACCTGCCCAGCACAGGACTTCTAATCCACCCACCCTGACAGAGCCAGCACATACCCAGGCTGAAAGAGCTACTGTGCCATGAAGAATCTGCATCTTTAGAGATTCTAAAAATAGACTTTCTGTAAGCAATGAAATGCTTATTGTCATACCTATGCTTTGGCAGCTGTAAAACTCCAGTGTTTTGGATAAGCATGCAAGTACACAAAAAATAAATCACAGCTGCTGCGCTGTCATTAATGCTTAGGAGGGAAGAGTGAATATCTTTTGTCCTAAGGACATTACCTGTTGGTAATACCTGTTCTACAATTTCCAAGTACTAAGCACCCACACTTAATCATCAAATGTCCCTGTTAAATGTCTTCAACCACCAGCAGCCAAAGAAACAATACCTGCCTCTTCAGAGGTTACCATGTTTCTAAATCAGTGACCATCTCCACATTTATTTATACATACATACTTATAAATAAATAACACACACACACTCTCTTATTTTACTTGTTAAGTTAGATTCTTCTAACATTTGGGAATATCAACATCACACTACTGCACAAAGACCCTTGTCTGCCATCCATGTTAATATTTTTAGTCCTAGTTGTCTCTCTAAATTGGCTTTATAAGACTACATTTATAAAATCTGGACAATGATCCAAAGTCTAAAGAGCAAAATCAAACCAGGGCTTACCAGTAAGTTCCTGCTCCCTGTGAAGTTAAATCCATTCCATCCACCCCATAGCTATCATCATCCATTATTTTGGACAGACCAAAATCAGTAATTTTTATTTCTCCACATGCTGTTCCATCTACAAGAAGGATATTACCTATTCAGGGGGAAAAGAAAAGAAAAATTACTTCAAAAAAGCTAACAGAATGCTTTACTTTCAAAACCAGGTTCAATTTTCAAGAACATCTAACTTCATGAGGATAAGTGACAATTTTACAGAACCAAAGACTCAGAACCATAAACCAGCCTGGGTTAAAATGGATCCATGACCAGACCCACAGCCCTGGTGTTATTAGCACCACGCTTGGTACTGAGATACATTTACATAATATTTACATCCTCAAGTCTGCAGCAACTTGACTATGACAAGTTTCTGTGCAGTTTCAGCAACTCTTTAGGTTACCATGATGATCTGAAATGGCTCTCTCATTTGGGAGGAGGTTGGTCAGCAAAGAAACACCATAATGGAGGGAGGAAATATCAGAATGCAGCTGTATATTAGTTTCAAATAAGTTTCATTATTTTTCTGCCAGGATGAACCCTACACTACAGTTTTCAGGGTTTGCATATGCCACAAAATTGTGCCAAAAAATTGCTGCAATCCTACAAATCTTACTCTATGTGTTAAAGTTGTACAATAATTTCTTGATACAAAAATTATTTGATGAAGTTCCTCTGAGAACAAACAATAATGAGGCTAAGAATACATTCTGTACAATTTCATAAGACAAAATAAACCTGTGTGAACAGTTTATTACAGAACAGAAAGCAAATAGCCTGGCACAAAGAATTACTTTACAAACCCCATACTTGGAAGTGTAGCAGATTAAAGCACATGAAGAATATAAGCATCATTCATGCAAGATGGTAAAACAAAGACAATGGCATCAAGACAAATATCGTTTATAAATATAGTTATTATTCATTGTAAAGAAAATTCTCTGTAAAGTCTTGTTTTGGAATGCTTACACTGGGATGCTGAAAGTGACTGATTACATATTTACAGGTTTAAAAAAAACATATGGGAAAAAATAATTACTCATCAGCATTTCACAATTACCAGACAGGATTGAGCCTACTAATGATCTTATCTGTTCATACTGCTAACGACCAATGCATATATCTATTAGCTATATGATTTTTTCCTACAAATTCAAATCAGAAAAATGCAAAGTAGAAAAGTGGAAACAAACATTTTCCACAGAAAAGGCAGATGATTCTAGCAATGAAATTGTGAAGAAAAGTACATACTTTTCCCAGTTGTCTGCAATAACCCTGACACACAGAAGATAACTCTGGCATTTTCAGGCATGAATTACAAACAAAATAAAGGATAAAAAAATAAATTACATTTTCAATCATAACATTTCTCACTTACCTGGTTTAAGATCATAGTGTATAATAGGGGGCTTGATCTCATTGAGATACCGTAGTGCATTTACTATTTGCATTACAATGGACCTAGCTTCTTTCTCTGACATCAATTTATGTTGCTTGAGATAGAAATCCAAGTCATTGCCTTCACAGTATTCTAAAACCGTGCAAAACCTAGGGTAGAATTTAGAGACACGAAATGAAAGAATGTGCAGTGTGATACAATCAGAAACAGACATGACAACCTAGTTTCATTCTGACAAGTTTAAGAATGGCTGCCTGAATATTAAAATACATGAATGAAATTGTTCATAGAACACATGGTGTAACTATTATCTTATGAAAAATTAAATAAATCAGAACATTCATACTAAAAGAGAAAATGCATCCATATGGATGAGGAATTAAAAAAAGCCTCTTTATTTATAGTAGACACATTTCTCAAAATCAAAATGCCTTAACTATTCCTTAAGATGTCACAATTTCATGTAGAGAGGTACAGCCCAGCCACCAGGGGCTACACCTAGGTTAGTAATACTCCTGTGATGCCATTTAGTCTTGGAAAATTGTCTAAGGTCTAAGGTGGCCTTTTGATGCCAGTCAGGTGTTGCAAAACACACTCTTCATCACCTTATAGAAAGCCTGCAATATTTAGCAGACAAAATTCTGCAACTAGTCTGGGGTTTTTTAAAATGTTTTGGCTGAAAGCAAGAGCATACGTTATTTTTGTTCAAATACTCTTCATTTCTGTTTATCTAATATACAGCACTAAAACCCTTGCCAAGTTCTACTTACGTATCTGTATCCAGGGAGAAGTAGTCATACAGTTTAACTATTCGGGGGTGATCCAGTTCTTTGTGTATTCTATACTCTCTGCAGGCATGTCTAAAAGAAGATGGATACGTTAGCCTTCTACAATCAACAAAATGCTATTAAGCTTAACATATGAAGCGTAAGTAATTAGTATTTACTTGTGGTAGTTTTCTTTCTTTTCATCCCTCCAGCTTTTGTTAAGCTGGTGAATCTTCACAGCAGCGTATCTTTGTTCATAAAGATCAAAAGCCTAAAAAAAGAAATGCATGAATATGGCAAAGTTATAACCAAAGGTGATAAAAATAACACCCAGTAAAGTGAGGAAAAAAGAAGGCATATAATTCACAAATCTATTGGCAAGGCTACTGTCATGCTACCTCTCCTCCACAGGTTAATCGAAGCCTCGTCAACCCATTACAGTCTTTCTACTTAATTAGATCCCATTTTGTCACCCCCAAATTAAATGTACATGGCTCAAAAATTGTATTTATCAGACTCAACAAACCCTACCTTGTATACTTCACTGAAGCCACCTCGGCCAAGTAAATGGAGTAACAAATACCGTTCATTCAATGTGGGGTGATCTTTAAATCTGGAAGAAAAAAAATTCTTTTATTCTGTTTAAGGTAAACAAATAGCATCTAAAATGCAAATTTCTAAGTATTACTCATAAAATAAAGGTTTCTTTTTAGAAACAACATATAATATGCTGAGTAATATTGCACCACAAGAAATCTTATGACAAAACTGTACAACATGACCAATACCTTTTGGCTATTTAGTTTACACATACTATCACAACACTATCATCCAAACAATCCTGGCAAACATTTTATTTTTTTTGAGGATAAGAAAAGCATGCTTAAATTTAAACATGTGATACATAGGTCTCTCTTTGTTGTGCCAAATTTTAGAGAAGACTCACATCTTCCAATTTCACACAAAACATGACTAGATGTGTATATTACTGCCTCTTTTTTTAAAGAAAATGGATTTTATATAGCACTAAGAAGTTAACACAAATCAGAAACAGCAATATGGGGAAAACACACGAAAGAAATGCCTATCTACTCATACCTAAGCAAAAGAAAAATGAAAACATTTCTTCTAAATATAAAATTATACTGCCAGACCAAGAAAAAAGACCATACTCTCTCTTCTAAAATATATAGGAGACAAAATACATTCTTCCATCCAATCAGAGGGAAGGGATCTGAGAACTCTCTCCCTTACCAAACAGCCACGTCACCAAGACATGTTAGGAAAGACAGCAGGGGCTACAGACCTAAATTATTTCTCCATTGCTTCTCTCCTCTACATGAGGACTAGAAGCTGTGCCCTGGCCACTTGGTAAATACTTGTCTAAACTCCCACAAAAACATGAATACACAGTTTAAAGCTTTTCATTCTGTACCATAAAATGGGTCAGCATTGACTGCAGATGATGAGCAGTGAAGCTGCACCATGGACTGAAGCTTGTCCATGTCCTGTGACTGCCTTCAACTGTGACTGTAATTTGGACATTCTTTGCCCCTCATATACAGTATTTTCATAGTCAAAGCCTGTAATTTTTCTGTGCCATTTATTCCTTATTGTTGAAGGATCCTTTTTGTAAAAAAAACAACTAAACCTGTTCTAATGCAAACACTGAAGATTTATAAAGGTTGACATTTAACATGCTTGCTTATTTGTTGTAGGACATTTACTTTAAAATAATACTGTATACTTTTATTTTAAAATATAGATTTTTTAAAAAAGAAAATACTCTGCCATCAATATGTAAGTATCAACACCCATTATTCTTCATACCCAAAACACAGAACAATTTAGCTATCAATTATCACTAAAGCCACATGGTAACAAATAATTTCTGTAATACTGCATGGAAGGTACCATCAGAACAGTTAGGCACAATTTCACACCTTTTTCTTTTAATATTTTAAAGCCTTAGTCTATGCACAATTCTATTGTGTCCAAAAAGTAAAAAATAAATACTGAAGGTTTAAGGCTACTACTTAATAAACATTTCCTAGTGCAGGAAGTGAGAAGTCCAGTCCCATCATGTCCTTCCCCTTGGCTCATTCCACCCTAGCACTGCCCTCTCTCCTCATGGCAGCATGAACATTTTTGCAACTGGGCAAAGAACTAGACCAGGAAATTGATCCTGGATTAAAATTAAACCAGAAAAATAAACCACAGGAGCTAGTTTTAATTTGGATTGATTTCCAGCATCGGTTCAGTAATGAAATGCCATTGCAAGCATGTGAAAGAAAACAGGGCTAAGTAGCCAGGAAGAGGCAGAACCAGTTCCTTCCAAGCAACAGTGCCAGCTGAAAGTGTTGGTGAAACCCTAGTGTCTGAATGTGTCAGGATGGAAAACAGACTTAATGAAGTTATGTAATTATTACTTTCAAAATGACACAGTAGCAGATAATATTATGTAGCAATTTAACATTGTGATACACTGCCATTCAAGGTGAAGTACAAAGTAACAACATAATATGGCTTTTTCCTGCTAGGTACCTATACCTAGTAGGAATGAAATCACAGAGCCATAAACACAAATCTAATTTTAAGTGCAGCACAAAATTACTGCTGGTGCATCAAACCTCCTGCATTATTATCAACTAAGTGAACTGCATTAAGTTATCTCACAAACGGTTTTTTTAGCTTAGTAGTGTGGTCTAGCAAGTTTCAGCTCTTCATTATAGGCTGTGTAGGTATGTTTTTTCTTACATAGTCAACAAAAACAGTAATAAATTTACCAAACTGTAAGAAATTTTAGTTAAGGTTAAATAAACTGGTGTTTAAAATACATATATAAACACAGAAAAGCAAAAGGAAATTATGAACAAGTCTCTCTTCTATAGGTAAAATGTGACACTAGAGAATTACTTTAAAAACAGACATGCAAAATTAAGACAGTAAAGACTCTTACTGTGAATTATCTTCATTATTTATTCTTTTCAGTTCTCTAATGTGAAGATTCCTAACTCTTTCCAAACGTTCAAGTTCTGCTTGTATTTCAGCTTCCTCCTGCAAATGAAAAGAAGGAAATATAAAAAGCTCATTTACTTCCCATTTGAAAAGGGTATTTTTACCCCTGCATCAATACTAGTGGTGATGGAGGAACATTACATTACAAAACCCTGCTGAACTAGAAGAAAGCACTGCTTTTCCCTTAAAGTCAGAAAAATTCAGAAAGATAAGGCAGAAGCCTGTTTCAAGAAATTTTTCTGTTCATGAACCCACAGGTAATGGGATGTTCATGGTTTTGTTCTGCACTGCAGGGATGCTATTTGAAATGAGAGGCAGCTGGGTTTTGTACCTCAGCCAAGGAGATAAATTATCTGGGAAGCGGTCTGAAATTGATGTACAAAAAAAAGGAAAAAAACTGAGATATGGGCAATTATAGATTCTGTACCAACCAACAGATAAAGAAAAGACATGTAAAAGATTTTAAGGCTGAAGTGCAAATCAAGTAAAAGAATAAAAGAGCACATCATTAGAGCAGAAACATGCTTAAGGTGCTGATACAAGACACCAAAACCAATCTAATTAGAAAAGATTTTTCCATTTGTATCTTATTAAAATTACAAATTAAGAATGTGTGTTGCGTAAGACTTTAAGTGCAACTTCAAAAGAAGCATATCAGGTAGAAGCACATTCCTTAACTAATTTCAGCACTTAATTTTATCTCATCTTTATTCTATGCATTAGGAAACAATGAAATAATTATTTATTCAGGTCCTCTAAAATCATAAAGACTTCATGATGCCTAATTTGTGGAAACCTATGTATCTATACTCAAACTGAGAAACATAACATTGAAAGACACTGCAGACAGGCTTATATTGATTTCAGAGTTAGTGCCTCTAGAACTTGAAAATTTGAGGAAAGGGGAGACAAAATTAGTCCATACCACAAAGCTCATAACTATGGAATTATTTCAGCTGAAAAGGAAAAAGGCCTGGCATCTGATACATATTTTTTCAGTAGCAGCACCCATCACCACCTCTTGTTATTTTGGCACTGCCTTTTGCACAGCCACATGGTATATCAAACTGGAATACTAATCAATCTTTTCTTTAGGAAAAAAAAAATCAGAAGAAAGAAAGAAAAAAAGAAACAAGCATGAAACAAAAAGTTTATATATTTGTTTCTTAAAAGAAGCCAGATCAGTTTTCCAATCCAATTTATTCTCTGACTGTACAAGCCAGTGGGGCTGGTAAAAGCAAGAGGGCAACAAGCCATGGCACAAGGGGATGGAGGCACAAGTCAGCAAGGTAGAGAGTAAATGCCATAATGATACAGCATTTTCATAAATGCATATACTGAAGCAAGAACTGTACTTGTATGATCTAAAACACATATAAAATTACTACCTATCCAATGAATTGAGGAGTCTGGACTAGATGATTTCAGTGAATACCCTGAAACCATCCCCACAAGAGATGGAAAAAACTTCTCATCCCAAAACAAGACATGAGATGAACCTCCATGGAGGAAATGAAAATCAAATTCCTAGTAATTTAAAAACTGTACTAAATAGCACTGATCTGCCAGCAGATCTGGGTAGACCATTTTCCTAAGATACAATGTCAAGAGTTGGTTTTCTTCCTTTTTATATAATGGTAAACTCCTTTCTTCTATATTTACACACACATCCCTGCAGTTCTCTGCTAAATACCCTGAAATGATAGGCAGTTCCTCATAACCCAGTAGTCCTTTATAAAGAATTTCAGTCCTTCTCCCCTCACAAAAGGCCACACACTTATACACACAATTGTCTTATGTTCTTCCCAAAGGCTAACAAAAAAAATCCATCAGTTATGCCTCTTTTGGACCTTTTTGTTCATATATTATGCAATTCAGTGGTTCTCAAAATGTGGTTCATAGGCCAATGTTAGTCCAAAGAGAACTGGCTGGTTGCATTGTTTCCAGCTGTTATTTAGGACACTCAGGCTGTGAATACCTTTAAGCAAGAATAAACCAGCTTAGCTGCCTCAGGTCACTGCTATATAAAAGGAAGTGAGAAAACAAGAGCCTCTCTCCAGGACCAAAGCAACTAGCTGGAAAAGAATTTCCTGGGTAGCAGTAGGAAAAGAAAACTGGTGGTGGCAGCATGTACAGGGCACCAAAAATAAGAGCACCAGGAAAGCATCTCAAGAGTGAAAAGGAAGAGGAGCAGTCAGCAAAACAGCATATGCTGAAGGAATGAAGAAAAGAAAAGTAAATAGCAAAGAAGCTCAAAGAAGAAATACAGCCATGTAAAATGAAGATAACAAAACTGGTGTTCTTAGTTAATGACAAAATCTGTATCACACATAAGAATTATAATGTAAGAATGTATTTTTATTATTTTCTTCAGATACAGTCAAGTATGATTTGCTAAGAATAACATTTGTTTTTCCCATGGCATTTAGTCAAGGAATTTCCATCTTTTGCAAAGTACTCCAGCATTGATGCTCAAGGTGAAACCAAAATTCTGGTATTAAATAATCCTGTAACAGTTTATTTCATCTATCATTTGAAATTCCCATTAGCGTTCCATAAAGTTAAAGCATGGAAAATAAACCTACAGAATTTCCTAACAGAATTTATGTGAAGCTGGAGCTTCTAAACCATTAACAATGAAGAACAATGCAAGCAGTCTACTTCACCAGTGCCAGCAAATTATATGCAGATTTCCTACTACAGAGTCAAGTACTTTCCTGTCATATTCTTTAGAAACAGCTGCAGCTTTCTCAAGGGGCCCAGTTCAGTTTATTGTAGTAGGATTTATATCAGGTGGCTTGTACATTTGAAGAGAACAGGCCTGAAACAGACTTGTAACATTTCAAGGGGAAAACACTACGACCTGTTTTGACCCAACAACTCAGGAACTACTACTCAGCACATAGAAGTCCTTTTCTTTCACTCTTGTTGAAATATTTGTCTGCATCAACTGCCATTCCATTTTACAGGTTATTCCTCTAAATATTTGCTTGAATGAGCAACAGTTTCTTCATATAATAATTATCTCACTACACAGATTTATTAGAATTATGCGATTCAAGAAAATTTTTTTTCAGAAGTCAAAACCAAGAATAAAATACCTGACTGAAGAAATAATTTAGGATATAGAGAAGAGATTTTCCATAAAAGTAGGAAAATTATATTCTCTTGTGATAGGTAATATGCTAACTGATAAAAACCAAAGTGAACACTGCAGACAATGAAAATGTTATATTAATTCAGAAATACAGTACTGTGAATTGGACCTTTTTAAAGGCCAAAGAACAAAAATAAAGAGTCCATGCATCAAACTTGGTTGGCTCACTGAAATGTGAAACAAGAGTACAGAAAGTGGAAGGGGAAGAGCAGGACTGGTGGAATCACCACTGTTAGCACTCTTAGAAGGATTTAGGGAGCCAGGACAGGGTTACACTGGATGGACTCATTATTGCTCCCCTGTAATCCCAGTGTTTATGAAAAGCTGCACAAACAGAAACAAAAGGAAGGCCACTATCAGGCATAAAGTAGTACAGCAATTTCAGCATTAGGTTTTTTAATCAGACAGCTCCCAATGACCTATCTCTTTATTTTGACAGTACTAATTTTTATTTGGCTGTGATTAAAAAAACATACCTTTTTGAGATGTCCTAATCGAAGCTTGAAAATTTCTTCCTGTTCATGGTACTCTGCTAGAGTCAAACTGAAAAATGAAACAATCATGTAATTAAAACCTTTATATAGTGACAAACAAAACGATAGCATTTTTACTTAAAAACTACATTTTTGAACCATCTGAACATCTTGGATTGTCATTTCAGGGTCAAAACATACCTACAGAATGCCTATATTTGGTATTCTGCAATATTAACTGCCTCTCCCACTGAACCACTTTGCTTCTTCCAGACAGCCTGTTAATTACCTAGCTGCATCTTGAATCATATCACCATCCCAGATTCTAGCTGATGCTACTCCACTGCTTGGTTCTCAACTCTAACGCATTCAGAAATTAGACAACAATGATAACACTGGATTTCTGAGCTGTGATTTACAGACAGTAGTGCAAAACCATACATTTCAAGTTCATTAGCACTACATTTTGCATGAAACCACAAATTCAGCTTTGAATTCAAATGTGATTCTCCTGCTTTTTCTCTTTGCATCCTCCTTTTCTTGGCAATTTCTGGCTACAAATAATTCAGTGGTCCCTCGTTGTCTATAGACTTGCTCAGACATAAAGTCAGTTACCATGCAGAGAATCTGGACTGTTTGCACAGACTAGTAACTAAGTAACCTGTGAACTGATTGCATGCAGTATCCATCTGATGAACAAAAAAGACAAACCACCCAAAAAATAAATCCAAGAGACTTAAGTTCCAGATAAGAAACCATGCACATATGAGGAAGAGAAACAGGGGATGTGGAAGGAGAAAGAGGTATGGCCTCCTTGAAAGGGTTCACATAAATCCCTACAAGAGAAATTAGAATTACACCTTTTATTGTTTTGCTGAGACCTAATACATGTTGCATGATATAAAGCTAAAACTCCCAGTATAATATGTTCTCACAAAGTCTGTATTTCTGTGGGTCCATCTATCAGCTGGGCAGATCGTTATGCCAGGTGGTTGGAAGGCTATACATGCTGTTTATACTGCAAGTCTGAGGACTAGAATGTCTTGAGAATCACCAATAGTCTTCCCAGAGATGAGGGAAACTGATTCAGATTTCTCTCACAGCAAATCACAACCAACTTTAACAAAAATTGCAGAAATCTAATAGACTATGAGACTTCTTCCTCCCTTTTAAACTCCAAGTTCACCACAGTTTTCAGAATTCCAACACCTGTATTCTTATCACATCTCAAAAGTTGTTGATAAAGGAGTGCATCTTTTCCAGATAATATCTGGTGGTTCTGAAGCTTTCCTAGAGCCCTTTCCATTCCTGTAATAAATACAGAATTTTACTGCCCATTTTCTTATTTGACCAGAATAGTATACTGATTCAATCACATCTCAGTGAAATTATTGAGGGTTTTTTTGATCACACCATCTAAATTTTTTAAAAATTGGAAAGAGCCTCACAAGACTGTAGTTATTTAATCAGCCTTCTAGGTCTGTAACATATAGAAAACACTCAGATCAGGTGACAAAAGCACCCATCATCACATCCTGTCAAAATCTGAGGCAAGCAATCGTTTCTTTTAAGACATGTCATACAAAGTTACCCTGCTTTTTTTTTCTTCCTTACTGGAATTCAAAGCAGTCTTGTATTACAGTCAGTAGACATCCCCAAACACTCTGAAGGCAATGGAGGGAGGAAATTTGCCTCTCCAAGAAAGGCAAAAGGTCTCTTACCACCAGATTTTGAGACCTAACATTTATATTCTTTTCCTAGCAGAATCTCCTCTGGGTTTAGACAACCAATGCTACATATTAAAAGAAGAGGCATTAAAGCAAATGTAAAATGGGCTGTCTCCATAGCTAGGAAAGCTGGCAATGTACTTGGACTTTGTACAGTCCAAGCAGCAGCAAGAAACAGAAGAAACAAATGCTCCAATTCCTGCTGTAATACATCTCCTAGCACTGTCAAAGAAATGCAGACCATGCTAGAGGCCTGAAAACAATATCCCCGACACTTTTTCAACACTTCTATTAAACAGCAAACTACTCTAACGTGGATTAATTTCTCAGTTAAAAAAGACCAATGCCAATGTTTACAAGGTTGCATACTGTCACTTCCAGATTCCTGTCTACACTATAAATTACAGGTTACCAGAAATACTGATAGTAAAGTTTGTCTTCCTCAAGTAAGAGTGAGTAGTTTTAGGTGGTTTTGCAAAGCTGAATCATCAGTAAAACACACTAAAAATACAAAGTTTATGACATGACCTATCAGAACTTTCAGTGAACACTGAGAGCCCTAAAACCACAGATCCCATGAAAAACTAACATAATATGGAAAATTTGGCCCTTTTTACAAAACCTGAGGTGCCCACACAGAGTTACAAAGTGCCTAGATCGCTCTAGCAAGTATTGCCTTTCAGAGAGTCCTGAAACAGCCCCCTTGAGCACAGAGCACAACTTGGACATCATATTGAAAACATTAAGATTCAAAGTCACTCTTTCCATGTTTCTATGCCACAACCCAATAAATGATTGTTTTCCATTTTTCTATTTCCTTACTAATCTAACTCTATTAGAAGCACAGCATGTTTCACAGCAATCTGAAACTGTCATTACTGACCACCACATTTTGGAGAAAGAAATATATAAAATACAGAGCTGTAGGTAGATATAGTCACTTTAGATTTTGTTCATTTACTTCTCAAAAACAAAATGTTATTCTCTCATACTCAGAAGCACTTTTTTCTTAGGAGTCTATTAGTTTTTATCTAAAAATACAGTGACTTTGTATTAAAATAGCACACAACTAACAGCAGTAAGCCAATAACAGTGTCTGTTTTCTGGCTGTAGGCGACCAGCTCACTGCACAGTCTGAAAACATCCTACCAGGCTACAGACTGCTCCCCATCAGCCCACCACCTTCTACCTGCATCCACTCACCACACCTTTTGCAGGGCAGTTGCATGCTGGAGGCACCTTTTGAAAACAGAATTACAGAATCACACAATGTCTGGGTTGGAAGGGACCTTAAAGATCATCTGGTTCCAACCCTCCTGTCATGGGCAAGGATGCCATCTACTAGATCTGGTTGCTCAGGGCACCATCCAAGGTACCCACAACACATCACAGTTTCCTGCAGAAGGGGTTGATCCCTCATCACCTGAGACACACAGGTCCATCAGACATGGAGGCAGAAAGGTTGAGGAGCACAGGGTAACAAGGTAAACAAGGCTGCTGCCATCTTAAGCTGGATAGTCAGGCTTGGGGCTAATCTGAGGAGCACTGGGGAAGGAGGGCAGCTGGGAACAGGTACCATGAATTAATATGGCAACAGTCTCATCATGACCATGATCTTTTCTGCACAAAATTACTGTACAATAATTGCTGTATTTTAGTAATTTTAATTTGGCTGCTGTCTGCAGCCAAATAAACTCTGAAACACATGCAATAAATTCTGGAAATTTCCCAAAATGCACTGGACATCTTCTGTGTATGTAGCATGATTGTTCTGTGACATAAAGAGCCACGATCCACCTCTCTTACTAGTTGCTGGAAGAAAGCAGATAGATTTCCTGGCCTGAAAGACTTGATTACCAATTAAACTTTTTTTTTAAATTAGAAAGAATAAGCCTTTCAGAGCTTATGTTTTCACCACCAAATTTCAAAGGTTTTGACACAATATACATGTGCTGACATAACCAGTCTTCTTTTCACTTCTTCCTCACAAGTACAGACAAAATGTTCTACAATCAAAATTCTTTTACTACTGGGTACAGACAAGACAAGAAACCCAAACTTGCCACGTGTTCCTTGGTTCTCACCATGATCAAGCCATTTAGTTTACAAGCATCTCTCTTCCCACTGCTGCCCTGCTGGAAAATCATCCTGGATACACAGGCACAGCAGAATGCAGCCATGCTCCCAAACAGCCATATACACATCCAATACAAGTTTTCTGGCTACAATTGCTGAAGCTCTTCCCTTTTGGTCCAAGCTTATTCTCACTCCAGTTCCCTAAATTTCTACAAGGATGAATAAACTTCAACCAAGTAAAAAACTTTCATGATGTCTTTTCACCCATTGTTTCCATGTTTGCCTTAGAAATAGACTGCCTCAGGAAAGGAGCTGTCTTAACTTGTCCAGTAAAGCCCAGACACATTGTTGGCACTTCAGCCTGAAGAAGTTCCTGAAAATATATTTATTTGTTCCATGCAGAACAGAATGCTCCTGCTATGATGCATTTGTTCAGCCACAGTAACAAACCCTGCCAGCTCTCTCTGCTCTCCTACTCCAAACTGCACACAGGGACAAGGATGCATGCAGGCTACCATGGAGGAACTGGGAAGCACTTGAAGAGGTGACAGGGAAGTGAATACAACTGAAATGGCTGAAGCTGCAGAAGAAGGATTCCACCACCTAAACCAAATAAAACATTGCTCCTAGAAACTGTTGTCTCATGAAATAAGAGCTGTTCCAAAAGATGGGCACTTGCATTATACTCTTACAGAATCCTCTTGCACGTCTCCAAAGAATTTAGAAGAGTTTTCAAACTGACTTTTTTCCAGGGCTAAAAAGGCAACCCCTACTTCAAATAATTTTCTTTTTTTCTTTCAATATATTTAAATTTATTCCTTTCACATAAGACTAATAAAATTACTTTGCTCAGTAGAAATCAGAACTCTCAAAATTGAAACTGCTTTTTAGTTTTGGCTTAGGCCACAAAAAGGAGAAGAATGATGGAAAACCAGGACAGTGTTTAAACTCATGTGTTCCATGTTACTGGAAGCACCAAGCCACCATTCACTCACAAGATACTGGCAACTGGCCATTTTTATAACAATAACTTCAGAGCAAAAAGTCTGCTTTGGCATTCCTATCAGAGACTACCGCAAATTCAGCTAAACTAAAAAAATGTTCTTATTAAGAATGCCTCAGGCAACACCTTCAGTTTGTTTCAAAATAGTTGACATCTGTTTTCAGAAAAAGCTTCAATACTCCTGATTGTTACAAAGCTGTAAATAATTTTGTCTCATCAATACCAGAAGCTGGA
This sequence comes from Passer montanus, assembly GCF_014805655.1. Classification (NCBI taxonomy): domain Eukaryota; kingdom Metazoa; phylum Chordata; class Aves; order Passeriformes; family Passeridae; genus Passer; species Passer montanus. Next base: position 8,858,282 of record NW_024356504.1, on the reverse strand, counting down.
TATATTTTTTAAAGCAAACAATGCAGTTGTAAAGACACCTGTTGGTAACAAACCCTATCAAGTTGTCTTTATGTTTTAAATAAACCTGCTTGATCACTTGCATGTATGTTGTATTAATCCACTACTGGTTTAGCTCATTAATCTCAAGCAGCTCTGCATTTCCTCATGCCTCATAAAAACAGAACCCTTTCTATTTGACTATACTAATTAAGATCATTACTGTCAAAGTAATGCAGAAACAGTGATAAGCAATGTAATAGGAGAGAATCACATAGAGCACATGACAAATTTACTCTAAAATGGAAGTGGATAATTAATGTCTTACCAAGATACACAAAACAATTAATTCTGTACTGAGAAACAGCAAGGAGTCAACACATAATACTACAATACAAAGTTATAACAAATCCTAAATGCAAAAACCCCTTTCAAGTAAAGGCCTAAGAGCATAATGTGGCTAAATGACTCTGTGACCTCAGGATGCATTACTGATCTCCTCAAAGATCTGAAACAAAATTTATAAGCTTATGATACAGACAAGTAATCTCATATCTAGGTTACATGATGATCAAACTATGATACTTAAATGTAAAACAGTTTTGATTCAATTACTGCTTACATTTTTGCTAGCATTAGATACAAAAGGACAATTTTGATTTTTCTCCTGACGATTCCCTAACAAGCAAGCATTTTCATGTGTCATTTAACATGTAACTGGTTAAGCCAGATTAAATGAAATTTTGCAGTCTTTAGTAAATTGGAAATTATTTAACACCATGTAACACAAGAAAATATTCTGAAGTTTATTACCAGGAATTCATCTTGTCCTACTTAAAAATTAGAACATGTTGTCTGTATTTTTCCCCAATTTATATCTTATCATCTCTCAAAGGAGCAATAAGATTATGGTAGTATAACCAGCCAAAAGTTAGCAAATAAAAATTTCTGTAAATTTTAATGTCTTTTCCATTACTTAAATGTTACTTTTAATAACAGGAGGGATTACTTTCAAACACATAGCAACGTATTTTTAACACAACAGCAATATTTACTGTACTATTCTGAAGTGTTAATTATGGTCTAAGAAACACAGGCACCAAGCACTACTAAAAAGTCACAATGAGCAGTGACTCTTCAGCTCTCTACCAGAACACAAATAATGCTAACCAAGATTTGCTTACATTGTCAGTCTTACTACTGTATTTTCATGGTATTTTTCTCACAGTAAAACAACTTCACAATGTGAATTTTAAGAATGATGCATTATGCAAAACACAGGCAGCTGTCTTCAAAGGGATTGTCCAAATTTATTTATTTAGCAGATCTAACCAGAGCAATTTATATACCCTCCATCCCCCAGGTATAAATTACTGCCTGCACATGTGAGAGGTGGCAAGTGACTATGCTTAATACAGGTAGCTTACTTCTGCAAAGTAGCATAGATTAATTTACTACTCTTTTAAAGCCTATTTATTTACTTTTTACTTAAAAATAAACTAGGAACAGATAGACTATCAGCTGCAGCATCTTAGCCTAAAGGGCAGTAACCAATACCTTGAAGCAGCAATTTCATAAAATATTCAAATGACATGTCAAGAACACATCTTTGTGTGCCTTGAATTATATACCCTTTTTGTCTGCAGGAAAAAATGTCCCCAGAAAAAACAGAGTTCTTTAAGAACTTTCAATTTTTAAGTTTCAATGACAAAAAATTACAACACTGTCAATACATGAAATGCGATCAGTAACTTCTGACAGTTGGTGTCAGGATGTGGCATTCAGAAGGAGAGAAAAGATATTTCCAGTTGTTGTAAGACATGTCTTCACATACCGAAGGCTGAAAAAAGATTTTTTTTTTGTCAGCTAGATACTGTTATATGGAAAACAATAATCTCCAACTAAAAGATATGAGAAAGGAAAGTTCAATCGGTGTCAGTGACATTAGAAGACTAGGAAGCCAGGATAAGGAACACTGCCTATCCCCAGAAGGGGCCCTTCTCTGGTGACTTTACCAAAAATAAATTGTACAACAACTCCATAGACAGTGCAATTGTACAACAACTTCATAGACAGTGGTGCAAATTTCCCTAGCATCAGCAAGTCCTTGGTGAGAATATAGCTGCTGAATATACCGAGTGTCTTTTTATGCTGTTATTTGAATAGAACACACACAGACAATATCTCAGAATTTATGTAAAAGACTGATTGAAATGTTAAACTTACAGCTGTGGTAAATTGGGTCTAACAAAGGGATCGTTTTCTGCCCCATTCACAGCTTTATTTTTCCTCTGCTTGGGTTCAGAATTGGCAGATGGTGCCTGAGAATTATTTGTAGTTGGAGGCTTTCGCTTGGCCAGGAGCTTTCTCTGCCTTTCAATGTCTTCCCTTTGTTGATTCACCCACTCTTGCTGCCTGTAAACCCCAAAAAAAGCTTTATTAAAGTTTCATCAATTTGCATTTTTTCAAGAACTATCTTTTTAACTGATAAGGCATTTAGAAATTTTAAAAAACTTACTGAACATGTGAAAATGTTTCCTAGGAGAATGAACACCAGTGTTCATCAAGTGGAAAAATTTTGCTAAAGTTATGGCACAATTTACTTTTTAAATATATGATGGTTTCAGGGGGGTTGTTTGTGTTTTGTTGTTGTTTTGGGGGGTTTTTGTTGTGGTTTTTTTGCTTTGTTTTTGAAAGTGTTATGCATGACTTCTGCACTAGAAAAATAATAAAAAAAAAAATCTATCTGAGCTGGTCTGGTAGACATCTTATTTTATACAATCAAAACCACTCCCTGACAGCATCAATAGAGAGCACCTGATTTTTACAGGCCAAACACCGAATTTGATCTGGCCATTCCCAAATAAATCACCAGTTTGGTTGTATGGCAAACAATTACAGCTTTTATGCAAAACACATCTACAGACTGTTTTTAACACTGTTTAGAAAAACAGTGCCCCAGGCAATCCAATAATGCTAAGACTAAATATTGCCCTTCAAAAACAAAACTCTTGGTGAATTACTTCTTAAAATATATGTATTCTTCTATCTATAAATCTATCTGTATCTCAAATCAATCAGACTCATTACCAAAGAACTCATTTGGAAACACTGCATAATTATTTTACCAGACCATCTCTGAGGGTCTTGCAGAGCCCTTTTCCTTGGCCCCATCTCTGCTGAAATACCTGCTATGGCAGCTCTTTTCCAGGTGGTTGATCTCCCCCATCCACTAGCACTAAACCCTATCTGAGGCTGCCAGATCTGTCACTGATCCTTCACAGCTCTAAGGAGCTGGATGCCAGAAAAAGCTGCTGCCATGAGGATGTGCAGGTAGCACCTACGTGACCAGTGAGAACTTCTCAGACCTCATCTGTCCCAATGACCACCAGCGATACCTGGTTAGCTTCCTGAGAAATCTCTGATTCACCTTTATAATTCTATCAGCTGAGTTGAATAACTGTGTGCTGCCTATTTACTAGATGCTTTTCTAAAGATAATTAAAACAAAGTGGAACCAAACTGTTTTTTGAAGACACACAACCTTAGCATTCCCTCAATTGATTAATGGACTTCTTTACTCTATTCCCAGTTCAAAAGGCAAAGCAAAATACAACATATGAAAAGCTGCTTCATTCCTAGAACATTAGTAATAAAAAAGTCCACTAGAGGGAAGTAATAATTAGTGAGAACTTTAAGAACTTAGCATTGACTAACTTCACAAGATTTTGAAATGCAAAGCCATCTGTCCACTGTTCAGTAAATGAAGCACCATGACGAACTGTTGTAAAATGCCCCAGGCGTAATCTGTCTTGCATGCTCTTCTCTCTGCTTGCCAGCTTCTCCTGTGTGCTCTAAGAAAACAACAACAAAAAAAATTTCATATTTAGTAACACTAAAGTGTTCAAAAAGTCAATAAAACACTCAGGGTTTTTTTCTTCTCCAACAGCCCTTTAAGGCAGGAGTAAGAGGAGTCAACAAAAATATATTGCAGTATTTACCCTATTTATTCTAATTTCTACAGAACTCAAGCATCTGCAGTTGCCAGAACCAGTACTAGAGGACAATTTATGCACCAAAACCCCCCCGAGTTTGGCTCCGTTTCCCTATAAAGTTTGCTGCTCTTCATCATTAAAAAAGCACTTTATTAGAGTATCAGCATCATAAAGGATATAATTAAGATTCTATCTGTACATATCTACTACAACAAATGAACCAACTCAGATATCATAAAGAAAGCACTTCCTATACTTGGCCTGGAAACTTCCTTGACAGAGCATCCATGTTAGTACTGGTACCAAGTGACCTGGGGCAGGGACCTCTGTGTGGCAATGCACTGTGGGCAGGCTTAACTGCACTCAGATATTCACTTGCAGTGACAGAAGCAGATGCTCCTAGAACCAGCACCGCTTCCACAAGCATCCTTGGGATGTGACAACCAACCAAGCCTGCCTGCTCTCCCTCAAAGAAAGAGCACTATGAACACCTAATGCAAGAAAACCTCTTTGATTGCTACAAATACTTCCTTCATAACAAATGTCTATGGCCCAAAATCACACACACAAAAACTGAGAAGTTGTCAGAGTTAAGGCTCTTCTCACAAACAGACTTCTAGACTGAAGAAGAGCCTTCCACAGGAAACATCCCTTGTGGTATTCTCAGGCTGAAGGTACACACTATCATGCCAAACAGATCTGATGCCTTCCCTGCATTCCCCTCATGCTGGAACTTCAAAAGATCTGCAATAATTTATTTATGACATGCTAGTGAGAAACCTCTCCTGAATCCTCCAATGGCTTGCTTTGTGCCATTGTGTATGACAGCAGGATCCAGCAGCCAGCACTAGGGAAGGCACTGGGGCTGTTTATAAACTTTTTTGTACCTTAATTTCTAATAACATGATTTGCTATTAACTTTTTAAGATTTTTTAAAAATAGGCTATTTTAAAGAAGAGGGAGAGAAACAAGGCATCCTTGTGCTCTAATAAACTGCTACTAGTTTAAATATAATTGGCGTGAAATTTTTAAAAAGTGATTATTTCATTAATAGGCAGTCATCTTCATTTCCTTTTTTCCATTAATTCTGAGTTAACACGGCACTTTATCATTTGACATCAAAAACTACTGTACCACTTAAGTGTCTCACAAAGAGACACTATCCATCTCCTCTTCACAACAGATTATGTTCAAAAATTCTTTTATCCACTGTGATCTTACAATTTTTCCAGAAAATATGCCACATATTAAATTAATAACCTTCATTATTTGCTATTTTGAATTATTTACGATGGGTAAATCCTTAAATTAAAAAAGGTACATTTTCCACAATCTGAAAAAGGTTAAATGTTTTATTTAGCTTATTCAGGTTCATAAAAATATTGCCAGATAGAGACCATGGATACAAAGTTTCAATCTCAAGTGACAAAGTTGAAGATAAAATGAAGGAATCATAATGGAGCTTTACAGCAATCTCCCAGCTTTTATTATGAAGATTTTAAGAGCAGTAAACTTACCTTTTCAATTAGAAGCTTCTTGCTCATTGAAATACATTTGTTTAACCTTTCTTTGTATTTTTCAAGTAGTTTTTGTTGTTCATCTATTTGTCTTCTAAGATCACAATTAGCCTAATAAATATATACAAAATATGAAGAGATATATTGAAATACTGGTTTTAATTCAGCTGTCACAGAAAATAAATGTATCTTATTTCACATAACTAAAGTAAGGAACATACATGCATAAACACACCTATTTATCTAAATAAAAATTTAATTTCACAGATATATCCCTATCTATAGAAGGTTGCCTTGATTCTTTTTTATTTCCTTTACATTGTCCTGCATTCTGTACAACAGAGCATTCAGCGTAATGAGAATATATAACAACTCTGTACCATTCTCATGTTCAGCTTTCCACTGAGGGCTCCACTTACATTCAAACTGGAAAACTTTAGCATGAGATCTCTACATACGATTCTCAAGTCATGTGAATCCTAACATCTTCAATTTAAAAGAAAGCAAAAATTTCACAATTATAAAAGTTTCAATGATCTACATAGGAAATTTAACAAATGCCCTGTGATCCAATTATATTTAACTTACTACCTTAAAAATCCCACAACAATATTATTTTGATTTTTTAAAAAATTTAAAATAATTTAGACTTGTCTACCCCATACTGCTGAACATGTGTTAAAACAATCTACATATACAATTTCATAGCACATCATTGCATGGGGTAATATTTTTATGTATTGTACATATGTATGTACACATACAAACACTAAACAGACTACAAATTGTGAAATACAGGTTTGTTTCATATTTCATATTTCTGTATATCCCTTCTCCAGTGTTTCCTACAAGAGCATAAACATTAAGATTTTTTTTCTGAAATTAGGTGTCAGAGTATAGTTTTCTTATTGAAAGCAGTTACTCATTGCCTGTATTTATTTCTGTCACAATCACCTCCATTCTGAAAATGCCAAGTTGTTCCACAGATAATGGCTATTCACAATTAGAACCAAAAAAAACCCCAAACCTCACCCGTTAGGTGAATTATAGTATGAATTTAAGGAATTAATCAACTGCCTGCAAATGGCATCAGCTGTCTTTGCACCTTCAGAAGTCTAGAAACATATTTAATCATTAACAAGTTGTAGCAGAAGCTAAAAAAAGTACATTTCATTATATAGACTTCTTAGATTTAAGAAAAACATTTTAAAAAGTTACAACTTGTTATAGCTTTTTATTTAAGTGATTGTTTAAAAATCTAAGAAATTGTCCTCCTATTCAGTCTGCTGTTCTGAATGAATACCTTTACTTATGTCCAACACTTACCCTGAGTAAGTCATCTATACGACCTTCTTTCTTTTCCAAGTCTTGATTTTTATTACTTTCTAGTGCAGCTAATTTCAGCATTGTGAGATCAGTCTAGAAAGAACATTTTTACATATTTATCCTTTCTTTTTACAACTACAGCATTATTCTTTCTATTCTTGTTAGGCAGAGAAATAAACTACTTTAAAACAGTCAACAAGACCAGAAAAATCTTATTTTCAGTGTTTGGAAGTGTCATTAAAGGTTCTTATTCAAAATCACTTTCTCTCTTCATGAGGACAACTGTGAACAGTTGGGACAAACCATTAACAGTATTAAAAGATTTCATCACCAACTGAGAAGTTACTGTTCATAAAAAAGCATAAAAAACGAGGCAAGAATGTAAACACCAACTAATTAATTTCTCTGTATTGGTCAACAGGTGAAGCAACCGTTTTCTGACTAATGTGAAAGAACAGATCACATCAGAAAGGCAGAGAGAACGAAACAGTTGATTTCAGTTTTTAAAAGCCATGTCAGAATTGTGTTGATCATTTTGACTGCCATCTCACCCATCTAATTCTTCTTCTTCAATGTCTGATTTTAAATGCAGTATGACAATGGCAGCTGTCAATTCAAATACTGCCTGAAAAAGCAGCTTCTACTTCTAAAATCACAAAACAGCTAAAATCTTGAGCAAAAGCCTACCAATGCCATGGTCACCTGTGTAATCATGAAGTGCCATGCTGGGAGCTGAGCAAGTGCAGAATACAAAACTCACCAGAGACATTTAAATTACAAGCCGCTGAACTTAACTAAAAAATGCTTTGGCAATTTTAAAAAGCAAAGTTTTTGAAAGTCTTCAAGAGTTTATAAGAAGTTAAAAGACAAAGAAATAAAAATAACTACTTTTTTTTTTTTTTTCTGCAATCTGAAGTGATCTACTCAAAAAGTTACCTGAGTAATTTTAATAGATAACTGCTTTGGTTGTGTGAGAGGGTGGTCCCCGAAAGCTAATGAAGTAGGAGAAGGACTATTCTGTCGAACCTGAAAGGCATGAAAGCAAAGTATTTTAGATACAGCTGTAGTTTTCAATTATACACATAGGCTTGGTACAACTCCTGGCAGGAACACCTCAAAGAAACAAGGTATTTTTGTACATAAGCTACTACTTGGAGCACTGCATTGAGAGCTATCAGTATGGTGTTACATACCACTTGCAGTTCAGGAAGGATGCAATATATTCTCTGAGAAAACTAAGATTGTCACTTTTGGGAAACAGACTGGAAGATTTAAGACAATACAAGACTGACATGAGGTGATTTTAGTCTTACAAAGACTTATTTTTCTGATTCTGAGTTTTCACAACTCAAAAATAATGTGAGTTATTTTTGGGATCTTTCGTTCTCATGGGAGAACCTGAGAGGGGAAGCTAGTGCAAATCTGAAAGCAAATCCTGTTAATGAACCTAGTTTGTGTGAATGAGACCTTTTCCAAACTGAATTCCAAAATCTGTATTACCATATTGTTGGCAAGACCAAGAGGATGCCTGAAGTTAAAAGCACATGGGATAAAAGCTGAGGTCTACCTTCAGAGAAAACAAATCTTTTCTGTAACTGGCCAAATTTGTTTAGCCATTTAGCACGTTGGTATGCTGAGCACTATAATTGTGCTTATGAGAAGGAAAAAAATGAATTAGCAAAACCAAAGAGAATTTTAGAGGCAGATTAGGTATCAATTATTGAAAAAGATTACAATTTATCAAAACTGGAGCTTTCAAAGCCCCAAGCTAGAGGTCCAAGTTTCAACATAAGTAACAAAAAAACTTCCCTTTTTTGTGTGAGGCCTATGAACAGACGTTGTCACAACATTTTAACATTTATTCAATATTTTACATAACTATATTGTATTTAAAAAGACCTTTAAGAAAAAATGACCCAGTGTTAATAGAAAAATTTAGTTTTAATACTTTATTTGATTTATTTTTTCCTGTTGCAAGAACAAATTGTTTCCCAGGACTCGTTCCTTTGAAAACTCCACCCTTGAACACAGCTTATTTCCAATTTTGCTATTTTTAGGCTATCAAACTACCTCCAGCAGTTAGGAAGTTGCCAGACTTACAGAAGAAGGAGCGGAATGTGAGTTCTGAGGAGAGCGGATTGCAGGAGGCACGCCTCGCACTGGGCTCGAGCCGTTTCCACCTTGGTACTGTAGAGCACACACAGACCTCCAATTAGTCAATCTTCTCAAAAGACATTACACATCTCCTGAATGTACACAGTACATTCTACAGCTTGTCTGTACACAGAATTTGTAAATCAGATTGTATTATTTTTATCAGTGCAATCTTTAGCTGTTTAAAAAACAGTGCGAAAGATAGTGGTTTTTGTATTTTAGTTAAGGCTCCAACAAGAGATGACTGCATCTCTACTTCAAGACTTAATACTCAGGTTACATAAAGAAAAAAAAAAGTAACTTCAAGAGGTCTGTCCATTACAACCAAAAATGCTGTAGCATCCAAAAAAGCTAAAAAGATATTTTAGAAGAAAATTTTAAAATCAAAGTAAATTTTTCAAATTTTCAAAATCTTACCTCAAAATAGTCACTAATTTTGTGACCACGTCCCCCAATATTCTTTCCTGCAATAAATACAGTAATACATTAGAATTGGTTAAATAAATTACTTGTGGAGGTGTCTTACATTTTTACCTTTAGTATAAACCTTAACACCTGTTAATTGCTTTTCTTTGATGTGGTAATATGTGATGTCCCTTTATAGGTAATAAGGGATTGCCAAAACCAAGGGATTTGCGTATTTCATTCATTGAGAAATGAGATATTAAGTCACCCACAATTCCTAAACCAGTTTAGAGTAGACTTTACAGAAACCCTAGACTTCTTAAAGATAACACAAAACTCACCTCTCATCCTACAAATCAAAGCTTCAGCTCTAAATCCCTCTCCTTTTCAAGGACTACCTCAAAGTATCAAACTGACCACATCTACTAACATTATATACTCCAGGTGAGTTATTATGCCCAAATACTCTGTCCAAGGATTTTCCTAGGTGCCAGTAACAGTGAGGGCATAGAGAATGACAAGTATTTTCAGTCCTCTTAACCTGACTATGAATTGGGTAACTCACAGTGTTAACTAGGGAAATAAAACACCAGAGATTGAGATTAGAATTTATCTTAAATGGATTGAGACTTCAGGAGAACTAACAGGAATTTTATTTCTTCAACAGGAGGACCTGACTCATACTCTGGCATTCCAGAGATTGCACCTATATCTTATCCAATGCACAATTGTTTTCTTCTGTTTGGCCCTAAGATGACCAATAAATCTTAAGACTGGGCTTTTCTCCTGTAGAACTCAGACAACCTGTTAGGAAACAGCCTGGAAATGGACTATTGTTCAAAGCTTTTTATTTTATAGAAAGAAATTTTTGCAATATATTAGGAGATCATTACTCGTAGATCCATAAATTTGATTTCCATTTTTTAGCAAAGATTTTCAAGCTTTTCTGTTGTTTCAGCCCTGATGAATTCTCTCTAGTTCAATATAGCTCTGTACTGACACTGCTGCATAATGCTGTGTCACTAAGAATAACATAAAAAACCAGAAACATTTGGCAGCCCTTTTTGTGTTAAGACTTTTAACAGAAAAATTTAGATGAAATAATTCCAAGACCTAGAACAGCACACAGCCAACTTCTCCAGTAGTTACCCAGTCAGTGCATATATTGCTGCTATTCCCCTCCAGCCAATTCTTTACCTACCCTGTGATTCTGCTAGTGATTTCTGTCCTCATGCTTAGTTCTCATATATCACTTTATCAAATTTGCTTTCATGCAGATAAAAGACAGACTGCATTCCTCTTCAGTATAGAAGTATCTATTTGATGTCATGTTACAGAGCTCTGCACTGAAGAAGTATGTGAAATTATTTTGGCACAGCCAATTATGAATAGATTTACACTGATTTATACCACCCTCCAATTACGTCTATGTTCTAAACAATCTTTTTCTTCAACATTTATGGATTAATTTGCATATTACATAGTCAATACCCTGGGTATGCAACATACAAGAGACTGATTTCCTGTTTCTTTTTTCCAATACAACAGGAGTTTTTTGCTGTGCTTCAACTGTACTGTACCACTCCAAGAGGCTGCAGTTTCTTAGGCCAGCTATTTGAGAATATTGCAGTGCAGACTACTTAGTTTTACTGCTGCTGACAGTAAAATTGTGATATTATAATCATGTTTTCTATATTGAAAAGGCCCAAAAATTTCCATCATCTCTAATTTAGACACTCATTAGTAAGAGGAAGGATAAGCTACTAGAACAATGAAAATAGGAAAATTCATTCAGGTTCTTTGAAAAAGCAGGTGTCTACAAAGAAAAACTTAGGAAGAAATTAATTTTAATCAAACAACATGATTATTCTACTAATAGCATGCTGCATCATGAAGACTACCAGATATGGAACCCATTGCTTTATATCTGAATTGACATTTTCTAGCTCTGTTAGAATGAAAAATAAAGCTGCAACAGATGTTATCAGAACTATTTCAACTCCCCTTCTGATGAATTTTTGTCTTGAGGTTAAAATTCCACCAGTTCTTGCCCAAAAGTCACACAAAAGAGAGGAATGACAAAACCTAAACTTTGTAAATAGTAAATTAGAAATCAGTCTCATCATTATTTCCCCACCCCTCTAAACTACTACAATCTTCCACAAAAAAGGAAGAATAAAATTAAGTTCTTATATATACCTGTAAAACAAGCATCAGATATTGTAATCAGTAATCCTCTTTTCCCCTTATCTACTGAAAAGAAATTCAAACCACAAAGTGTTTTGCACGAGAAGAGTTGCTCTAATTCTTAAAAATATTAGAGAGTTGTATCATAGCTGTGAGTTACACGTGCAGTAGCTAATGATTCTTTTGGGTAATTACCAGTCCCATTCATGTTTTACTTGCCCATCCCTTCCAGTGACAAATGGGAGGGTGACAAGAATACATAACTTACAATCCAAAACATAACAGCCATCTTACGTAAGTGAAAACACAGAATTTTTAAGGCTAACAGTCAAAACTGTATTACATGCAATCACTACCTAGTCAATTTGCATTTTAATTTACCTTGGCTGCTTTCACTCTGAGTGTCTGCTTTTCTTTTTCTTCCTCTGGAAGGTTCTGACTGTTTCTTCTCTGGAGTCTACAAACAACAAAAAGAACATGATGCAACATAGGCTCTATTTATTTGTATTATTGCTGTATTATTATGAAATAAATTTAAATCCTCATCCATAAAACATGATTTCACAATTCAGCAGGGATGCAATTTCAGATGGTAGTTAAATTAGATAATATGATCTTTGGTCAATCAGGTACAAGCTAGAAGAGGTATTTAAGAAAGTGAGAAGTAATTCTTAAATTATTTCCCAAAAGGCAATTTCACATATTAATTTTTAAGCAATTACACCTTTTCATTCATTCCAGGGTTTATGAACACACAGTTTTGTTTCATTTATGTTTATATTTTACCAAGATCTCTGTATTTTAGTGCACATGTTTTAAAGCTTAATACTTAAGTGAAATAATCTGATTCTTGATGGTGTTTTCTACACACTCCTGTAGCGTAAACACAAAGTTCCAGTACTTCAATAGGAAGGCAATAATGTTACACTTTTTCATAAGTGTACAACATCTTTCCAAACTAATAAAAACTGTATAGATTTCTAGAATCTGCTGAGAATTAAAAAGAAAGAAGAGAAAAAAGTAGAGAGCAAAAATTGCTCAAAATGTTACTATTTATCCACTTAGAAAGTGTCGTCCTCCCCATCTACTTTTGTCTCAAGGAAAAGAAAGTATCAATGGTAAGTGAAAAAATACAGATCTGTTAATATTTCTGGAATAATTTTTTTCTATACAGTCGCCTGGAAATTACAATCACCATGTACAACACAGATAACAAGAAAGGGCTGTGATCAGAAGCATCTCTAAATTATATCTGCTCCTCTTTGATCTGAGGATTCAAACCAGTGAGTCTCCCCAATTTAAATAATAAAAGCTGCTCTTGTTCAGCATATTGCAGCTCTGTGTGTGTGTATTCTTCATGGTGCCTCATACATAGCTGGAGAAAGCACAGGAGACCTTACAGGAACTATTTTACCAGTAAACCAAACGTCCTTAATAGTTCAGGTCCTTAAATTTGAGATCAGTGACAACATGCTTCATTCTCTCATGATACCATCATTTTCTCATTTTATTGTATCTGTCATTTGGTGCTCCAAGTATGCTTTCTTAACACAGCAAATTATATCAACATTCCAATTTCAACCATCAGCAAATCATTTCAAGGACCTTTCAATTCCAAAATCTTCATGTGGATATGCTCAAACATGAATTTACTACAAATACCCAAGAGTATTTATGTTGGCAAGAACCACTTTAATCTACCTGTGATCCCCAGAAAATTATTAGTCTATAAAAGAATCAGCAGGACAAGAAAGGTCTTCCTTACATACACCATGTATTTTTTATGTGTTTTGACTCTGTGTGTAGCCTCATAAAGATATCTTTGGAACCGTAAATGTTGTATTTTCAGGCTGTAAATTAAGTTTAAATTAAATATATTTTATTTTAAATAAACTCATCCAACTGACATCTGCATCCTCTACAGTGCTATCATACATTAGCAATGTATGCAACACTGACTCCTGGAAATGGAGTTACCTCAAGACTATTGATTCTAAAAGCAGAAAGCATAGCTTAGAAATTTAACTTTAATAATTTGGAATTATTGCCAGGTAAATAGATAACATTAAACTACCTTTCCACAAACTAAATTGAAACTACTTAAACAGGCATTTTCATGTTATTCTTGTTTTCCAGCTTTCAATTCTGCAGTTACATTCTAATGTAGTAATTTTTACTTACCATATCAAGAAAAAGGTTTAAAACCTAATTAATGACAAAACATGCAAGATTTCCCCCACCAAAACTAGTTTCCAGCTGCTGTGGCTTGTAAAGCCAGCCATTTAAAGAGGTTTTAGTTTTAAAACTCAAGTAATTCATAAATGTCTATTTCCTTAAGCTCTTCTGATTTCTTTCAGTGTTTAATTTAACCTTCCAAACCAGAAAGTACTAGCACACTAATGAGGTTATTAATGAGGTTACTCAACAAGGTCATGTTCCCCTTTTCTAAGCACAAAATTCGCATGATAATGTACAGCACACATCAATCACTAGAAAATGTACTCCAAAATCCTTCCTAATGAATGGAGTCCTATGAATTACAAGAAACTGAAGACTAATGGGGCTGGGGAGTATGTCCCTGATAAATGAAGACTGAAGCTACTTTCTGTAGCTGCCAAAGTATTTACATATAGCCAAGAATTAGATTAAAATCTTACTATTTCATAAGCAAGACAAAGTACTTTTAAGGTTACCCAGTGCTAGATTGTAAAGTTATATTAAAGCCATATACAGTTTGGCATACTAGCAGAGCCTCATACATCTTGGTCTTGATCCTAGTTTTCCCTTCAATTTCACTGTGCTTCCCCTGAGTCCTCCCTTCACATTCACAGATTTAATGTGCCACTTCATGATGAAAGCACAGAGTAATGACATGAATGCATCATCAGGGTTTGATCAGAAATTGACACTCTTGCTAGAAATTAATTTCAATGATTCTGAGATTTGCATAACTACTTTTTTTTTTCTCCCAAGACCTACTGTAATACAACAGTGCTCTTTCAACGTCAAATGATGGCACTGCCTCCCCAGTGAGCAAGTCTGATTTCCATACTACCATCACTGTTACTATGAAACCTTCAAGGTCATGCTATGAAAACAAACAAAACCAACACAACAAAGCAATTCCACAACCTGTTTGCAGTACTAAGATCTACAGCTTACTTTTTATGGTACTTTAGCATACAAGTAACTGGATGTAATTTTAAGAACTGTTAAAATTTATTAACATACTTGCTATTACAATTATAATAGAGTGAATACAACTAACAACTTCTGAAGAAGAATCAAGAAAGTGTATTTCACTACTCAATGTCATTAAGACTCATCTTTCACTGTGCAATGGAGCATAGTGGACTTCTGTGCAGGGACGTTCTTGAAGAAGATGTCTGTTTCTATTTAAGAATACAAGTCTTAGAATATTTAGAAGACAAAATATTATCCTTACTCGGAAGCATAAAACACTGTGCTGAGACTTTCAAACTCACATGCCTTGGAAAAGCTTTGTCTCTGTATCTCATGTACAGAACTGTAAAATAACATTTTTCTACACCGAAAACTTATTATACATCTAGTCAGTGTTCTGAGATCACTCAACTACTCATAGACATGGTTTTCTGTCAAGGAATTGCAATAAATGCATCATAACTTTCAGGCTACTGCAGCACATTTCCATTCCCACACCTACATCAGAACTGCATCACTGCCCAGAGTATTTCTAGGAAAAGCCATGAATAAAAACAACAGGCAGATAGAATCTTCTGGTTAAGAAAATAGTCTATGCAGTTGGATGCATAATCCAGCTGGGAGAGGTGAGGGGAAAGAAAACATAGCAGAGCTGTTTTCAACAAGAAAAACAAATCACACATACAGAACTTTTATTTGTAAGGTATCAGCTTTGGGAACCAATTAAATTCACTTGCTGACAGCCCAGTAAAAAAGCATCTTGCAGTGACTGAGCAAATGAACAATTAGGTCCCAACGTAAAGCTCTGAAGTGAAAATAACACCAACAGTACATTCCAAATAACCATCTCTCCAGCATGACACACTGTCACACAGGGTCTAGCCTAGGCCAGAAATCCACTCTTGGTTACAAAGGATATAATCTTATCTACACAATCTGTGACACACAGAGGCAAAACTGTCAGAGGGACTCACCGACCCCGAAATAGGTACAGTCTAAGAGCTGTAGTATTACTGTAACTATATCAATGCTCATCATTAAGAGGAAAACATTCTACTCAAGGGAAGTCTGAGCTCTGCACATTTAAACCTAATAAAAGCATGAATCCTTTTCTTGGATTACAAACTGGATTTAGGTAAGAAAATATGCAGCGACAACTGCAGCTGTTACAAATAAAGACGATGTCTACAAGGATGTCTGTCCTTGGCATAAATCCATATTTGGAAAGAAAACACTGTAAACTAGTTTCTAGAGTATTTTCCAGGATTCATCCAAAGATCAGTCAAAGCTATCTGTGCTGATGAAACACTTATTACTTATGAAACAAAAGACTGCAAACTATATAAACATTTTCAGCTCCAAAAGCTGTATGAATCCTCAGGCCATGACTACATAGATAGCGGAGAAGCAGAAGCAGCTAGTTTCATGACCAAAAATCCAAAGAAACTCACTTCTTCCAGTCACGGCTCCCCTTCCAAGATACAGTGTCTTACAGTAATTCATGCTCTTTCCTACCTATCTGAGTAGTCTGCATTGCACTTTAAAAGCTTCTATACAAAATAAGGCATCAAAGTAGAATAAAAATAAATTACTTGTTAGCATTAAAATTCTGAGGTAATAATGAATCTGCCCCATACACTTACCTCTGATTCTTTATCACTTAAAGATCCCAAGCTTCCAAAGCTGTGATTTGAACTCTCGTTATTTGTTGAGGCCTACCAAGACAAATAAAATACTCAACATTATACACAGAATTATAAAACATAATCCACTGTTACCACTTAGAGTTACAACCAGTAACAGTCATTTCATGCTCTCATGGAAAAATTAACTACAGAGCACTTGTGACTGGAAAGGGGGTAAGAAGTTTGACAGGTGGATATTCTGACAGGGCACAGTAAATTCTGAATTTCCATTGCTTTTGAGCCAAGTGAAACCCTAGCATATTCAAAACCACTGGAGAAAGTTCTAGAGACTACTAGAATTATTCAATTTTTTAAGAAAAAGAGGTGTTAATTAAAAGAGGCTTTAATTTTCTGTCATTAAATAGACTTAAAAAAATAATCTTTGCAATAGTCTAGTCTGTCTTGGAGAAAATGAAAACCTATTGACAGTATTATCCTAAATTCTTAAAACAAATTTTCCCCAACACAATAAATTTACAGTCTTGAGGGAAGAAAAAACAACAACAACAACAATAAACCCAAGTAGTGATACAGTCCCAAATTACAGTATTTTTTTAGAAATTTACTCAGGCTGATTTATTCAGAGATCTTTTGAACACAGCATGTCACGAGGACATTTTAATGAGTCATCATCAGCTGAGAGTCTTTTTATTAAAAAAACCCACCAAAACCCTTATACTGATGGACTGGTCTCTTCTATATAAGAAGGCAGAACAAATACTTTGAAGTGAAATAGTTCCAAGGCAGTTTGCTTCTGAGCATTAAATTCCAGCCCAGTATCAGTTTGCAGGACAGTACTCATCTGTGACATCTAAATAACTAGATAATCTCTGAATTACAATGTCCAGAGAAATGCTAGTTAAACACACAAAATGTTCATGTGTGTTTTCAACCCCAGGGCAGTCTCCAGTACAGAAATGTCTGTATGTAGTTATTCCTGAAAGAGCTTGAACATGATGGGCTTTTTTCCCCCTAGAAATTCCAAAACTCTTCAACAACATATATGGTAAGGATAGCCTTTCAAAAGAGTATTCCCAATAAATAAGAGTCCATTTTAATTTAATTACTAGAAGAATATAATGACCCAGAATATTTTAAAAAGTAAGTATTAAAGTTGCAAGCTCTGTACTGTCTTGCTAGTTTAGGAAAATTAGAATCTGGAACATGGGGATTTGGGATTGTACACAAAGAAGTTTTCTCATTTTGGCCTTCAAAGTGAAGGCAGAGCAATGGATATTGCATTTATACTTCATATTTTCCCAGTTATGTCTGCACATCAGATAAAAATGTTGTATCAGTTTTTTCAATAGGAATCAGATAAGCCTGTCCGAACATCCCCCACCAAGACTACAGACTATATTTTTTAAAAAGCATTTTTTTCCAGACACAGCCCAGATCAGCTACTACACATTATCTGCATGGATACACTGAATGGTCACAAACAAAAGAAATACAAACAAAAATGATGTAATTGTGGTTTTACTGATAGTGTAACAAATCACAGGACTAGAAGGTAAGAACAACAGTGTCTTAGAGGAGGATCTGCATCTATAAGAAACAGTGGTAACAGTATCTTCTGCAAACATTTATCAAAGCATTTGTTAGTATTAAAAAAACACCACCTAGATATCCATTTGGAAACCAACTGGATGAGATACAAATCTTGGAACGCACCAGGGACAAGAAATGTATTTTTTCCATGGCAGAGTGAAAATGGAAATTAGTTATTTCAAATTTCTTTTTCTGGCTAACTTGGATGAACAAACTGAGAATGTGAAAGTGGAATGCAATTTGGCTAACAGCTGAAATCAGCTGAACAACAGACAACAAGAAAAAGACTTCCAATAGATTTATGGAAATGGTAAGCAGTGACTCACAGGGAATCAAATTTTAAAGAAGAGGAACCCCAAGAAACTCGATAATGCCTTTAGAAAAAAATGTATTACACATACAGCAGCAGACAGATTATGAGGGAAAATTTGCAACAAAGCAATGGACCAAAACAGCTGTATCAAAAAGCAAAAGTTCAATGACGTTAGAAGTACTGATCTAGTAATAAAAAAGAATAACTAGTAATGTGAATTATGAGCAACCACCTGAGCTATTAAAATGAGTTAATTAATTAGGGGAGTAAGCAGTACTAAAGAACCCAAGGAATAAATAAACAAAATGGGCCACAAACATTGTGTTTGTCTCTTTCTAATTTTAAGCATAAGATACGGCAAATATACAATTTTGCAATTATAATGAGAAGACAATTAGACAGGGCATCAATGTCACTGTGTCAATCCAACCTCATTTCTTCCCTGACCATCTTACTCACTTCTTGGTTTAAATGGTAGTAACAAGTTCATCAACTTTTTACAGCTTTGTAACAGTTACCTTCATGTCACTCTCCAAAGCAAATTATGATGCAAGATCACTACATAATAATTTCAGTTCTGTGTAGTTTGTTCATAGCCATCAATACATGACATGTCTTCAGAAATTTCATCAATGTCTTCTATCAGGAACTACTTGGTTCAGTAATCTATACTGGTAACTAAAATACAGCATAGGAAGCCAAAATACTACAAGCACTTAAAACATGAGAACACTGCAAACAGTTAGGAAACAGAATTCAGAAGTAATTTAGTCATGAGGGAGATGTGCTTAGAAATTAGTATGACACGTTTTTAATATCAGCCTATAAAGTAGTATACTTGATGGAGAACATTCCAACACACAAATACAAAATGGAGTACTTCTGGCTAGGCAACAGTATTGCAGAAATCAGTCTTGGAAGCTGAAGTTAGTAACTTGAACAGAATATGCAACAAAGAATTCTTTTGCAGATGTATTAACTGAAAGGAAATATATAACATATGGAAGGTAATTATTCAGTGTTCATAAGGTTCTTCCTAAAGTGTTGCATTATGGTTTAGATACTAAAGGACAGGAATTTTACAATGAAAGTAAGAGAAATAGATGTCTGGAAATGTTGAAATAATTTATCTATATGTATTAATCTTCAAAACAAGTTTAATATTAAAACAGATGTCACAGTAGACTCTATAAGTAGATGGTCATCTGCAGCAGGGACAACTCCACCTAAATAAGGGAAAATCTTCCATCTCTGACCACATGTGCACTACAGCAAAGCCACAAACGAGCCTGTATAAGCTTATTCTTCAGTGTTTTTAAGAACAATTCAACATCCATATCACAGAAAGGTTCAGGATAAACAATCCTATCTCAAAGCAAAATAAGAGGCAAACAGGGATTTTTCTGAGAGCCTCTTCCAACCCAATGCTTTTACAAATAAATGACACTGACAATATGAAAATGAGATGGTGTGAGATAAACAAGTATTTCAAAGATGGCAGATCTGAATGACAGCTCTTGGGACTTACTTTAGCTCCAACACTGCAACTTCCAGTACTCCCAGTGCTGCCACTTACTACTCCTGTGAATCTTGCCTCTAACAATTCTTGTCTTCTTGGGTCCAGGCTATGAAGTTCATCCATTGCTCCTAAAAAAATACATATATAAATTCATTACATTTCCTAATATTTGCAGTGGAACACTTCACAAACAAGCCAAACATACCACTGGCCTATGCAAACGAAGGATTTGTACCCTCAACTTGACAATGACACACCATCTGTTACCTAATAACCAAAGCACTCAAGGAATTACAAAAATTTTGCGGCAAGTTCTGCGTATCAGAATAGCCTTGTCAATTCTGGTTGAAAACGAGAACCTGTTTGAGGCATGTAAGAGACATAGAGCCTGCAGTATGCAATACGCCAACCCAGCAATTATTTATAGATTAAAAACTAGCTGACAGGAACAAAGTATTTTCCAGCATAAAACCTCCCAATTCTGCAATACATTCTGCAATGCTCTTGTTTTCTGCATTATTTAAATGTTAGATTAGCAATGTCAAAGATCAACAAGAAGCAACTATAGGGGAAAAAATGGAAAATCAGAAGGTAGATCGCAGTCCTCAACTCATGCACAGGAATGCAGTGTTACATGGAGGTCCAAAGGTCAGAGAGAAAAGGAGCAGGATCAGCAATGAAAAAGGAGCCAAGAATAACAGAGACCCTTGCAGAGGTGATGGCTTCAACAGAGCGCTGTAAATGGAGTAAAGCAGTGCTGCTGGCATCTGCAGGGAAAGTAAGGTGGAAGGAAATGGAGGAACAAAAGGAGTTTCTGATGAGCTCAGCCTACATGAGTAGGCTGCAACATGATGTGCAGCTTCCTAATTTGTATTTAAATCACTTATGGCTGTTTAATGAGTCTGAAAGATGATGTAGACAAATAAGTCTTTCGTATTTACACAAACTGCATTCTGTATTTTTATCTTTTCAACTACTTGAACATTCAGTTTATCTTCAATTGGAAACATTTCAGTTGCTTTATTTTAAATAAGCTATTTCATGTCGAACTCTTAATGCACTATTGTAATAGCACATCCTTCAAGTACCACATAGTAAAATAGCCTCCATTTTTTCCAACTAAGACACAACAAGTTGGTGCTTTTCAGTCCCGTGGGACAACACAGCAGTTTAGCAAAGAACGGTGCCATGAAAAAAGCTTTTGAAATTCTGTTTTTGTGAAAACTAATTTACAATTTACTGCTATAAACCTCTACCCATCAGCTTAACATACTAACCAAACCATCAATGCAGCTTTTCCTTTGCTATTAATAAGTCAAAAGACATGTTCTTTATGGGACTCTTGAGTATCTCAAAACCTTCAGCATTCAAGCCCTAGACAGATCTTTCTGACATTTTGGCCACTCCTGGCCATAGAGCTAACCCCTCTGGTAGGGAAAGCACTGCTTCTGCTATTTGGCTAATTCAAGTTGCAAGCAAGGGAGGTGTCAGTGCTCCTTTACCACCAGAACTGGTAACAGACCTCCTCCAATGGAAGAAAATCACACCAAGACAAACAGCTGGGAAGGAAACATTTGGGAAAAGTGTTTGTGGCAGAGTCTTCTTTTGGAAAATCAAACCGTGAGTGGTAGGTTGGACACTCCACATTTTGTTACTACACCCAAACACAGCCACACATAGAGCTGGAGGACTCTTTTCCAACAACGCAGGGGAATTACAGAGTTTAAAACTGCAGCTGGCTTCTCTGCAGTTGTAACTCTGCTACTGAACTTGCCTAGTAAAAATTTCTCCAATTTCTACATCCTTTGGATTGTAAACTCCCTGGCTTTAAAACTGTTTGCATGTACATGTATGCTGAGTGCAGAACAATCAGGAATCCTCTTTAAACTCTTGCTCCCTAAATTGTGCTTGTGTACTGCTTTCAAGAGTTTCTATAACAAACTGAACACTTCTCATATGCATAAAAAATATTTCTTACATTAACGGATTGTGCAGTAAGGATATTTTTTTTATGCTCAGCATATCTTCCCCAGTATGTATGGATATAATCCCTAATCCTTAATGGGAAAGTATTGCTCTGAAAAAGCATAAGGAATTAATCACAACAGATTTGTCAGAAAAGTTTAAATTATTACTATTTTGCTTTATAAAAGTAGAAGTTTGTAAGTGTATGCCACTATGAAAAAAAGCATTTTAGTTTAGCAAAGTAAACCATTTAATAAGCAGGTCTAACAATATTTTGATTTATTAGCCTATTTGATAGTCACTGCCCGCAGAAGTTCAGTGATCACTTAAAATTACTGATATAACTCCAGCCATTACAAAACCACGTGTACATTACACAAACAGATACTACCATACCTTACATTGTTTATTCTATGAAATGTGGGAAAGCAACAATCACTGTGGATAGCTAAGGCTCATCTGAAGCACTGCCAGGTCTCACATACTGTGTCTAGATACTAATGCACTAAAGAGATCAGTACCCCTGGGTTAACTCACTGGTCAGAATGGTGATGTAGCATGCCAAGGGCAATCCACAGCACAGATAAAATATAATCCTTCCTTTTTCTGCTCAAATTTTGGAGCCTATACACACTAATGAAGGCACTGCATTCTCTTCACTATTTCCTGAAGTGTTTTTTTGCTACTATGTTAGGGGGGTTTATTTTGGTGTGGGTTTTGTTGTTGTTAAATATTCAAAACCGAAAAGCAACATGCACTCTGCTGTCTTTGTGATTTAAAGGACAAGACAGAAAAGCTGGATTCAAACCTGATTCCCACAGAGAGAAATCCCAGGAAGGATCCCAAGAACTGCCTTCCTCATACATGTTGTATTTTAAATACACCGTCCACATCCAAACACACAGCTGTTTTATCAAGAATAAGCAGCTTTGCACCTTCAGTTCTCAACACAGGTTACTTACTTTTAAAGGTACTGACAGTTTTAAAGCATTTCATGTGAGGGACAATTTTAAAAAAAATTATAAAAATTACATATTAAATTTAAGGGACATATAACTTTTTTTAAGCATTAGACTTTATAAATTCTCCTGCTCACAGAATACCTTGCTACCAACAAGACTTACAGTCCTGAAAAAATACCCAGACTTCTTATTTTAACTAATGTCCTACACCTTCCTACACCTGAAGGCCAACTCACCAACTCAAGGGACATCCAACAACATTACACAAGTACTTAGAGCATATTTACCATGATGCTGAAGGAAAGGCTGGCATTGCTACCCCTAATACCATTCATACTTGTACTATCTTCCAAAGAACACCTGGAGGCCCACCAGAAATTCATGAAAGAGTCCTAAAAAACTATATTCCTTTACTTCTTGTAACCACTACAGATTCTGAATGCTTCTTCTGATAGTTTTTTTTGATTTTTTTTAATTACCATTTTTTAATTACCATTAACATTTTCGCACTTTCGTATTTTTGGGGAATGGTGGTATCCACCACATTATTTCAGCAGACTGATAGACAGCCTCTTCTCTAAAAACTAATATAATATATACAGATACCTCGTCCTGAAAAGGACATTTTTAGCAGGAATTTTTTTTTAGAAGAACTCCAAATCCCTCTGAGAATTTCTTAAGCAATGGGGTATGTCAAAACTCAAAGTTCTTAGTCAGAGAAGCATACTGAAAGCTTTTTCATGGCACTTGGTATAATCTATTCTACAGTACTCTACCTTCCCAAAGATCTTACAGAGATGTAAAGCCACATAGGATTCTCCATGGTAGTTAGAACACTTCATTACCAGTGACTAAAAAACAGTGAAGTGCAGCTACACTTGCATCTCAAGGCTCTACACCCCCAAATACATGAATACTTGCAAATGATCTGCTTGTTTAATCAAGTACTTGCTCAGGCCTCAATAAAATTGATATTTTAGGAGAAAAGGTTTAGCAGAGAGTTGCAGCTGCAATTATTCACCTTCTAAAACTGCATCTTTTGTGATACTCTTGTACTACAATCTCTATCTTGAACACTGGTAGACTACACAGAACAGCATCGCAGATCCAAACACAAAGGATTGACATATCAGACTATTTTTCTTTTCCACTAAATATGGAATCAAGCTCCACAACTCAGTATTTATCTTTGACTCTCTTATTTTCCCTGAATTGACTCTTATTATCTGACCATCAATTACAGCTTTGAAATGAAGAAAGATCAACAGCTTCACACATTGTCAGCTTTCTACAATGAAGATAAAGTTCATTATGCAGAAGCCAGATTCTTCTTAGAACAACTCTCCAGATTAGATTGAGGCCCCCTTCTCCTGAATTCAAGGCCAGCACAAACCACCTTTCACATAAGTGAAAGCCAAACTGGTTTGGTCTGGTTTCTTTAATGCATTTATATGCATATAGCTTTTAATGCCCAAGCAAAATACTTCAACACAGAGACCTATCTGTTGAATAGAAAAAGACAGTTTAACAATAGCCCAAATGTAAATTGAATTTCCTGATGTGCTCCTAGTAGGCACTCAGATTTTATGGTAAAACACACAGTATGAGAGTTCTGTGCAGCATATTTTTAGGAAAACTTCACATTAAGGTTGATAATATGGGTGCCACGTAGTCTTCCCCAATGGCAGGAGCATCCTTTAGAACAGTAATTCTAGCTAATATCCAGCTAAAAGAGCAAGGGGCAAAAAAGGACACCAAGAGGCAGTGTACACATTTTCAATAGCAGGAAAAGCAGCCTGGAAAGCAGGGGTTTTTTTTGCCCTCACTCCCTTATCTGTTTTTTCATCAAGATTCCTTTAAAGGTATCAAACCAGACTTTTAGCATAGTAACCACTCCAGGTATAGAAACTACTGTTTAACAGCACTGCAATGCAATCCTTGAAGTCCTTAAGTAACTGTTTCTTTCAATTTGGAATATGGTTTTATCCCACCCACTGTGTTGATGCTCCAATAATTTAACTTCATAACAATCGAGTATGATAGCTCTTGTCATTCTAGAATGCACATTTACCAGCAAGCAGGTAAAAGAAAAACTTTAAAATATCAACTGCAGAACAGACTACAGAAAATTACTCAACCCAGATTTTTAAACCCTTTAGCAGGCTCTTAAAAATGAGGCCACACAACTACTTTTCTCCATTCACCACCATGAAGATACATATCTGCAACCACATGTATTTCCTTTTAATTGAGCTCTTCTCTTGCTTCCTTTAGGGAAAAACACCAACCCAGACCAAACCCAAAAGCAAATCAATCAAACTATACACTCAACTTCTTTCTTCTTCCCCATCTTTCTGAAAGTCTGGGTTTTCCTTACTGCAGAACCAAACAGAAAAGACTCTTTACTTTCCAGGAAAATAGGCTAATGAAGCTAATATTTCTGCCTCAATAAAACAAACTATTTGGTAATAAACTATTATGTAGTTAGGTAAATGTTGTGGGTCTCTTCCAGATTGTACTTTCAGTGCCTTGTAAAAGCCAATGGAGAATAAAGTGATCCAGGACAAGCTGTCAGTCAAGGAATAGAGGGAACACTAAAATATGAGTTTGGCCAGGTGAAAAAGCAAGGCAAACCAACTAACATCAAACTGTATGGAATAAATGGAAATCTTGATTTCTAAGTTGGAAAATTACACCTGTTCAATTTACAATAGAAGTTGGGAAGTGGGGTTCAGAAATGCTTAAAACAAAAAAACCAAAGTCACAAAATTGACCTGTGCAAAACCATGTCTTGAATAGCCTCTCTTCCACTGTGTGTTTTGGGAATCACAGAGAACAGAACTGCAAACAGCCTTGAAAATGAGTAACGTACTAAGAAATCAAGTTGAGATGCTGGTATAATGGCATAAAGCCAAGCAGTTTTAATTTGAGAAGAGTTCAATTTCAAGGTAAGAGCAAAAATACAGCCCATTCTTAGCAGAAGCCTTTGAAGTACATCACCATCCAATGTGAATCACAACCCTGACGTCAAGAAGGTCCCACTGAATCTAAATGAGCAGTCAGTAGGGCAGAGAAAAGGAGACAATCTCTGAGATTTAAAGCAAAGCAAATAAAACAAAATCCCAGAACTATATTTATGTCCAGACAATCCAAAGCCTAGAGGACACTACTTACCAATGCCCCAGGGTTAAAGCTCTGCCAAAATACTGAACAAACAGCTACAGATTACTCATGACAAAGCTTAACCTGGGAGTTTAGAAATGCTTAAAAGCATTGACTTCCCAAGGAACAGGATTAACTTCTTTTACAGAAGACTGTGTAGCTACTATAACCTCCAAACAACAGGTAACCTGAAAAAGTTCAAGGTACTACATTCAAGCTGAAAACCTTAGCTGTATCTGAAACTAACAGTGGCAGGTAGATGAAACAGGAAAGGATAAAAATATATCCTGATGTTCAAGTGAAACTAGCCTTTTGAAAAGATCATAAAAGGTAAGAAAATCCTAATGACAGAGAGACATATTGAAGCCCAGGGTAAAGAAAAAACAGAATCCGTTTAATTAATCAAGAGTCGTGTTAAAGCACAGTGAAAATGCAGTATTTCTCCGCACCTGAGAACACTGAAGCACATAACACAGCAGACACCCCCCTACCACTGCTAAGGTGCCTAGGTGAACTTAACAGGCTTTTCTTATTAATCTAAAGGAGACTGAGGGGGTAAAAGACAGATAATTAGCAGACAGATCAGGCTTTGGTCTACATAAAACCTGTGGGAGGGAAATAATCTAACTGCCAAATTTTAGCCTAAAAAAGCACAACTGTGGAAAATTTGAAAGTATAAGAAAAAAACCCTTTCCTATGAACATAAAAAGACAGCAGTTTTTGACAAATATTATACATTTATATATGCTGATTACAGTTCTATAATTGCTGGATGGAAACTTATTAAAATACTAAGCAAAGAATTAAAGGTTTTTCTGATGTGGAAAAAAAAATCCCCAAACACAGTAACTTCTAACCAATTTCCCATGGACTAAAAAGTTGACAAGGAAAGTATTTTGGATAGATTGCTGAGTTAATCAAAATTAATTTGTCTAGTGCCCAAAGAACAGGAAAAGAGTCCATGTCCCTTCTGTCCCCAAGATGCAGCAGTCTATTTCCTTTTGGAAATATTTTTAAATTTGCAGTAGCTCTTGAACATTGTTTATTTCACTTTTCCCAACAGTTCAACAGTCCAGAAACTTGATCTAAAATAAAGAAAACTTTGGCTGCTGGATAGATAAGTAATTTTCTGCTAATCATTCTGTAACAGAAATCAATTCTTTAACGTTAAAAAAAAATCATTAACTATCTTAAGACTTCATGTCTGTGCTGCCAATTTTTGATTCAATTTTGTGGCCAACAACCTGGAAAAGAGAAGAGAGTTACAGAGAAATATGTTCCTGAGGGAATCCCTGCCAACACCTTGAAAAAAGACTTATGAATAAAGCACTTGGGCCAACTCCAGACCAGCTAGGACACATTTGTGGGTAACAATTTAAGAACGTTTAATTCTCCCTGCCTTCAGCCAGGCTCTGTATTCTAGGGATCTCTTGAGGACTAGGTGTCTCATCAGATGGCTGTAGGCAGCAGAGGCAGAGATGAATTTACAAGTTGCCTACCAATGCTTTAATCTGGCCACAGACCAACAGCATATACTCATGTGAGTGGGTACATGCCACAAGGATGGTGGCTCAGAATGGCTTGCTGAGAGCTCAGGGAGCAAGTGACTCAACAGAGAGAACAGATCCCTGGGGTCTGCTCCATTGTAACTGGGGCTAAACGTGGCATGCAACCCTGTCCTGGGTAACACCTCATTTCTGACTAGTCCCTCTACCAATCCTACCTCCTGGAAGTACAACTGAATTGCCTGAAGGACACACCTGGCTCAAGAGTAATGGTTGAATAAAGAATTCTCAGAAATTCCTGAGTGACAGTATTTCCCCTATGCATGCATACAAGAAATTACACTTTCCTTGGATTCCACAGACAGCAACTGCACAGGTGTAAATACAACCTGTTTGAGGTGCAGTGCAGTACCCAAGAAAAACAGTAATGTAGGAGAAAGACCTGAAAAGGAAAAAAAAGCTCAAACTGACTGATCACCTTTAAAAATTATATCTAAGCATAAAAAATGGTAAAACCTGTATGTCCATGACAGCTTTCAAGACTGAAGTCTAAATTAATGATGCTGATGGTCTGAAAGCTATTTTTTTCACAATACTCATTGAAACAATGGTATACCGTGTCTCATTTTAATTTTATTAATTATTAATGAATCAACATTTCGTTTTGTTCGGCATCTAAAACCATATAATAGGCCGGTTTTTAACCAGATTTTTCTTTCTGGCAGCTTTTCTTGAAGGAATTTTTCACCAATCAAACTTTTCTCATCTTGTCCCAGAAATTATGATGCCATTATTATTATTTTTGCAGTGTGGGTTTTTTTTTTTATTAGGGATAGGAGTTGGCAAGTATGAACTACTTAATAAAGAGAAAATAACATATAGCAAAGAACATTCAACATGGTATCTATCTATCTATCAATTTCTCAGATTTTCAATAAAACTCCATGTGCATTGTGTACAGGAAGCGTTAGCATAGCAAACACTGCTATGAGCAACAGAACCACGGCAAGGTCCTTCCTGAGTCTGTTGAATAATGCTTCATGTGATGAATGAACGAATGAAGGGACAAACAACAATTGAAAGAACACATAGTGTATTTCTCCTTGTACCCAGCATTGCTGGGGCCACACCTTGAATACTGTGTTCAGTCCTAGGTTTCTCACTTTAAAAAGGACATTGAGGTGCTGGAGCCTGTCAAATAAAGGGCAACAAGGCTCGTGAAAGGTCTAGAAAACGTGTGCTGTGGGGAATGGCTGAGTGAGTCGTTTAGTCTTGAGAAGGCTCAGGAGGGACCCCATCGCTCTCTACAACTCCCTCAAGGAAGGCTGTAGAGAGGCTGTAGCCGGGCTCTGCCATGGTGCCTTCAGTGAGAAGACGCAAAGAAATGGCCTTAAGCTGAGACAGGGGAAAGTCAGATTAAATATTAGAAATTTCTTTTTCACTTTTAGTGTGGTCAGGCACTGGAATAACTTGCCCAGGGAGGTGGTGGATTCACCAGTCCTGGAGATGTTTAAGAGGTGTCTAGATCTGAGTGATATATAATGGTTTCAATGATATTGCTAGGCTAATGATTGGACTGGATGATCTTGAAGGTCTCTTCCAACCTTGATGATTTTATATTTCTGCATCACTAACAGATCAAAAGCTGTTTGTCGGGAATTGCCACCCCTCAATGGCACTTAGGATGCTACATTTTGAAGACTGGTATCACTGTATTGTCTCCTCTCCTTTGCGCACCTTTACCGGATGCTACATTTTGAAGACTGGTATCACTTTGCACACCTTTACTGAATTCAAGAGATCAGTTCATGAGCACTGTAACAGAAGCACATGCTGTGCCCCACTGCAGAACAGTTCACTTGGAAGAATAATTTCCCACATACAAAATCACTCTCCATGTCCAATAATGCTTTTAGGCTCTTATAAACAGTACTGAGTTAGGCAAGATCAGAGTGTACTTCCTATGTCAGAATCCCAGACTGCAGTATCTTTCCACATCATGAATGCCCTCCTATATCAGTTAAACAGAAAAGCCACTACAAAAAAAACACAAGAAAGTAGCAACAGTGAATAATATTCCTTCTGGAAATTCCCTCATTTATAAAGCTTATTCTGAACTCACAGAATTAACAGTTTAACTAATAAAAAATTTGCTAAAACCAAGTATTTCAAGTTGTTGGCTACAATACCACATACAGAACAAACCTGACAAGTCAACACTCTGAACATATACAAACTACACAGGTGATATCCTGAACATATTCATGACAATGAATGACATCCATTTCTTTGAAATTTGTTGCTATATCATCCCAAGTGTCACATTTACTTGCTTTTTAAAAAAATCTGGATTCCTCACTTGCAACTGTTCTCTGTATTCTTCTGAACTACCAAGAGCAAGTTCTGATTTGAAAGACAGATTTTGGTGTTTTTTCAACAATTGAAACTTCCACCACTTAACAGCAAGCTGCCAGAGCCTGAATGTACAAAGAAACAGAAAAAATAGGTTTGTTAAGGCAGTCCTCACTGACCATTTTGCACTCTTCATTGCTAAAGAAGTGATAACAGAGACCAGGTTTATTGACTAGTTAACTCTCACTGTCTAAAATACTGCTCTAAGCATTTAGTCCATTTAGAACAAATATACAGATACTGAAAAACAAATGCATCTTCAGGAAGACTCATTTTTAATGACAGCATCTGATTTGAACATCTGCTCCAGTGACGGAATAATCAGAGATACAAAGCTCTCTTTTAAAGTGCTTTTAATAAAGTTTTGTTCCAGACAACTGTCAGTTTTGGCAGCAACTGGATAGCCAGCTAACACATCCACCTCATGCTTCTTGTCATCTCTGACCACTACAGTATGTGCATGCATAAATGTGATCCTAACCTCTCTAAAATCTCCCAAAAGGCCTTAAACAATCCTATCTAGGTTGCATGCAGCTTTTTCCTGGAAAGGGAATATTTATTGAACAGTTATAAGGTCAAAAGCAGTAACTTTTCTTTCTTCAGAGTTAGAATCAATGTTCTGGTTAAGAAGAAATGCCACTAAATACATTGCTTTATGACTGTACGCTACGAAGTTAGAAGAAAAGTTAAAAGAAAATACGATGGCACCCATTTGGGTTGCTTTTGTCAATCAAAAGTAAAACAAGTCCTTGCTAGTATCCTATAGAGCAGTATAAATGCTGATGTATTACACTGTACTACTCCCACTACAATAAACAGATATGCAATGCACAAGTTTATGCTTATAATCCCTCTATAAGGTACAAAAAAAAATTCATATTTTTCAGAAAGTACCTATTGTTTTGGCCAAAGTTAACAAGACATTTGTGGCAGAACACTAAAAGACTGCCTGTCTAAGTAGCAAACATCTGCCTTGAACACAACATTATGTCAAGAGAGATAAAAACTCACAGCCTGAGCTGCACATATGCAGGTGACATGCTGCCTGCCTATCTCTACATCTCCCTCTTCATCTATGTAGAGAAATGTGCAGCAATTACTCTTGCTTCCAGGCAACTCTGTAAAAGGTATCCAAACAGAAAGAGAGCAGCAGAATATGGCCATTTCAGCTTCATTTGCTGCAAAACCAGACGCTGCCTGTCCCCTTGGGGAAGAGGCAGCGAGCAGGGAGAAGCACACCGCAAGTACATGGGTCACTTGTTGGAGATGCAGACTAACAGGTCACAAGATAACACCAGTTTTGTGATACTCTCCAATCACCCCACTCTGAACAAAAGGCTCACTACATTCATCCCTCCATTTATTTCTATGCTGAAAATTACTAAAAGCCAGGAGCAGTCCTGAAGAAGAAACATCTACCTAGAGAAATACCGGAAAGTACAGCAAATTTTATTTGCAGTATTCAGTTATAAGGAGGCAAACCGAGAGCTCGTGTCCACAAAATGGCTGTTCTGCAAGAATTTAAAATGGCACAGGCCGTTTGCACTTATCAAAAACAAACAGTAGCTTCTGCTATCTGAAGAAGGAGTGGAAAGGAAGTTAAAAGCAGAGGTCACCTATTGAGCAGGAGCAGAGCAAGCAATGTCTCTTCCCGTAGGGCTTTTGGTTCTCACCCTCCTCAGAAAAAGTAAACTATGAAGGAAGAAATACAAGATGTTGCAGCTTTTGACCAGATATATTTTTTTGAAGTTACCCATAAAGAAGAGAGCAGGCCAAAACCCCTCAACAATTTAACAGAATAAATTTATTTTTCTGAGTTACAATGCCAGTCATTTAGTATCTGAAAGCTGCATTTGTGTCAAGAGAAGTGTATTTCAGTTGTTAATTCCCTGAACTTCCTAATCTCCTTACTTCTGTAGCTCCTACTGCCATTTCTACCCGCATGATCTTCAAAATCTCCCAAGAACAGACAGTCCACTGACCCTCGAGGCAAGTGCTCTGCTCCCCAGAGCACACAGGACAAACTGCTGACTGCAGTACCTAACCCTTCATGTGTATTGGGTTTGCTGTTACATGGCAAGGAACATGTTCTAAATGAGAAACTAAAAAAAAGCAAATCGTATGTATTTCCAAATATATTCATCTATTTCACTTACTACATTGTGATCACCTAGAACATCAGCCTCCATACAATTTTAACATCCAACATGAAAAAAAGCTCATGACATTTCTAAGATTAAACCAGGACAGTAAGTTCACCACTAATTGTAATTACAAGATACATTAAATATTTTGGCTTTTACACTACAGCATTTTAAGAAAAAGGTATTAACATCCAGTAACACCACTAATTTCCTCCTTTTTCAAAATACCTGTATGGCCCACACAGCAGAGCAGGGAGGCAGCAGCACACCTTACCAACATCTGACGAACTGGGATGTCTTTTATCTGGGGCACATTTAACACAACTGATACACTGTGGGGTAACTAAGCACCGGCTAACCACAAAAAAAAATGAAATTAAATTAACATATATTCTTTTATCTGGGGCACATTTAACACAACTGATCCACTTTGGGGTAACTAAGCACCAGCTAACCACAAAAAAAATGAAATTAAATTAACATATAGTAAGATATTTAGACTGCAGATCACAAGATTCAGCACAAACCACCACACTACCAGAGAGCCTGTACAATAGGGATCCTGTGCAGGATGCTGAGCAGGCCATTCCACCCGTGAGATGGCTCACTGTGCTCTCTTGGGGGTACCCTGTCTAGGTGGTGGCTCAGAGAAGACAGCAACTACCTACTGCTCCTTCAGGTTGGAACCAAACCCTCGTTTGTTTTTGGTTTTTTTTAATTTACATCTTAATCCAAGTTTCACTGAACACGGGAAGAAACTCATTTCCTCAAAGTTGCTTGTAGGGAGGAGACTCTCAGAACATGGCTAAACAAATTACACACAAACAGAGCTGACATGTTAATGACTACACCTACATTTTTGTGGGACCTTGTAGCATTGTTCATTCCACAGACAGAGAAAAAAAATTACTTACACGAAATGACACATCAATCCATAAAAATTAGGTTTAAGGCTATGAGGGGGGAAGGGAATATTTCAAGCTTTTTACTCCTTACAGCACAGCTACAAAGCCTGTTGATACCAACAGTATACACTGAATTCAGTTGCAACTTTGAGAATTGAACATTTTTAAAAATTTAAAACCCACTCAGTTCACACACAAAGAAACATCCTATGTAATCATCTGTCAAAAATTCAGTTTTAGTTTTGCTCAGCATTATCATTAAAGAAATTTGCATTACAGCCATTTCTCCTATCCAAAGCTCATTGCCTAATTTTAAAACAGCTTTCTTTTCTGCTATATTATCACTTTCATTCAAGTTTTAGAAGAAAAAAAAACAGGAGGATTTTCATTCCTTTCAACAGAGTCCCTTCCTAAGAAGTGCCCATCTTGCTGGCTAAGCGAACCCCGTGGAACACAGTCTGCAATCACATGAATAAAACTTCAAAAATGCAGTTAAAGCCCGAGGGGCAACCCGAAATTAGGAAAGAGCAGAGTTATAAGTCTTTGATATCACAAATTGAGAATCAAAATAATATTTTCAGGTATATGTTCAAAACATACTTCAAGACACCAGTAAAAATACTCATCTGTAATTAACATCATCCACCATGCAGAAGCACCTGAACACTCACAGTACTCCTGCCCTTTTATTCTCAAGTATAAGGATGTTACACTGCCTTCTGTGGACCACTGTAGGCATCATTTTAGCAAAAGAAAGAGTGATCCAACCTCTCCTCCCCATCTGACAGGAGATAAAGCAGGATTTCTCCTTCAAATTGCTCAAACCAGAGGCAGGGGAGTACCATGAATGCCTTGGATGGTTAAAGTGGGCTTTGTGGAGCCTACTTCCTGCAGCCAGCTTCACAGAGACAGACCTGACCATGCTATGGGAGGCAGCAGCACACCTTGCCAACATCTGACAAACTGGGATGCCTTTTATCTGGTGCACATTTAACACAACTGATCCACTTTGGGGTAACTCAGCACCAGCCAACCACATGGAAAATGCTTTAAAACCAAATACATCTATCACCAAACAGACGATGGACTTAAGAGAGGACCAAGACCCAGACTAGGCTTACTTCCATCAGTAAGAAAACACAAACAGTCCAAATGAGACCACTGCCCCACAGTCAGACACAGCCAAGGCCCTGACATGTCTCCAGCTGCATGGGGGGTATGCATCGCGCTCCCCACCCCAGACTGCTGCTTCAGCGAGCTCAGTGACAACAACTTCAGCAATATTCAAAGCAACTGAATAAAAACACATCAGTAAGGAGAATGTTCTTCAGAGAACTGCTGTTGATGAAACTAACAGGCTGAGCTGGAAGCTGCCCTCCTCGCCCAGCCTGTGCCCAGCAGCAGCTACCACCACAGGCAGGGCCAACACACATCACATGCCCCAGAGCTGGCAGCTAGGTCCCTTTCAGCTATTTCCCACAGGAAATATGAACATATGATAAAGTCTAACCACGGGAAAACTCCTAAATACAAGGTAGCAAATAGCAACACAAATAACTGAGTACATGGGGCAGGTTTGGGTCCAAGTGTTAAAATAAAATCAGTCTAGTCTCTAATGAAACCCTTTCCATCCCTAATAGATGCTGTTCTGTGAGTACTACATACCAACAACATTATTTACCAAATGAGAAAACTCCACTAAAAATGGCTTCTTTTTCAGAAATAAGCTCTTCCACTCACTATCTTTGGAACATTGATACAATGAACCAAATAAATTCCATGACTCAATGGATGTAACAAAAAGGATTTGTAACAACCTGTCTTAATTTAAACCTGAAAAAGCATGAACAATTTCATTAAAGACTGAAAAAACACTAACAACATCTGTTATGTCCCAAAAATTTCTCATTTGAACTATTACCCACAAGAACCTTAAAACCGGATTTCACCTTTCCTCAAGTGGTAACTGTGGTCAGTGAGAACTTTGACACCTCAGATAAAGCATTCCCCTCCAGTCTTCCTAGACCCAGGAGCCTGTGACTGCGAACCCTAAGTGCACAAAGCACTCACCCTTGCTGCCAGCACTAAGCAGGAGAGCTCCTGCATGGAGATGTGCTGCAGGTCACACGAGGGGAGACTCCTGGGCACATCCTTGGACCATGGTCTCACTGAGCACACCTCCAGCCGAGCGTGGGAGCAAAAATCACCCAGAAGGATCCTGCTCCTACTGCACCCACCCACTCCCTGCACCTAAAGATTCCCACCAGCAATATCAACAGCATGCACAAATGAAAACTGAGCAGGAGGAGCACTGCCTAGAGAAGCACAGGGGAAGCAGACAAGCAGGATGGTACTGGAGGTCACCCGTGCAGTCCACACCAGGCAGGAAGGGAAACTGGCAGTGGAGAAGGCAGGGTGAGTGTCCTGGTGGTGTAGGAGAGAGCACACATCCCAACCAGGGACAACAGGGATAGTGGCATACTACCAAATTCTGCAACTTCTCATAGTAACTGGTATTGCTGCCTCATTGCTTGCTTCCTTAGAAAGATGGGATTTCAAAGCCACAAGAACAACACACAAAAAAAAATAGCAAAAATAGCTGTAAAAATTTCCTTTTTTTTTTTTTTTTGGTTTGAACAAACTTGAAGAGAAAGATTTAAGGAAAACAGCAGGAAGGTGGTGTCAGACACTGGCAGAGACTGGTGCCTGTTGTTTGCACTTCTCTGGAAGAAAAAAACAAGTCAAAGGCTCAGAGAACAGCACGTTGTGATTTAGCCAAGAGAACAAATCAGGTCAACTAGCAATCACACAACATGGGGGGAAGAAAAGCCAAACTCCATCACTATTAGGGTAATTCAGTGGAGATTTCATTGTCATAGCTTCACTATTTTGTACCCAAATTATGATATATGTTGCAAGTATAAGAAACAGGGAGAAAATACAAGAAACACAGTATTAATATATAATCTAATACACAACCAGGCTGTTGTGAACTTTACACGTTTCTGCTGTTCTGCTTAAAAGCCAACAATACCAAAACTGAAACTCATGATATGGCAAAACCAGCATGATTAATCCAGCTGCCAATCTTTTTACCATCTGCAATCATCATCAGATGCAACAAAATTACGTATTTGAAAAAATGAAACAAGGTATGTAATAATAAGCAACAGGAATTTAAAACATTTTTATTAAAAAGCAGCTAAAATCTTTGTGTAAGTTTGGCTTGTTTATGAGAAACAGCAACATTAGTATTCCTAATGATAAAACAGTTCACTGAGAAAATTGTTTGTGTATATATAAAAATATGTACAGTCAGGACATATAAAACTGCTGCTTCCTTAATAGTAACCACTTGCATGTTCTGGATATGGTAACACGCATCAAGCAAGCAACCAAGAAAAAATCATGTATGGATGCAGAATACAAAATACCATCTAAAAAGGAAGACCAACATGACATTTGCTTTTGAGTTTGAATACTAGTGTAACTCCTCTTAAGCATTATTTGTATCACAATCATTTAGTAACGCAATTTAATTACACAGAGGCAATATGCAATCTGATTGTATACATAAATTCAGTAAGCAATGAACTTCAGAAAAGCAAACTGAGGCCATAACATGCACAGCAGAAAGTGCTTTTTAAATCTCATTTAAAAATTCTAAACCTAAACCTGTATCTTCAGGAATTACTTCTATTTGAATCCTACTTGTAACTTTAAAATATTAAAATCCCACTCCTCATAATGACCCTTCATAAGACTAAGAACACAAGGACTAGAAGAATTACTTCACTTTATTCAAAGTTAAAGCTTGTGGAGAGCTTACAAGACAGCCTCTTACCAAACCTTAGTACTGTAACTAAAACTACTGAAACTAAACCATGACATTAATTTAATAGTCAAGAAACTTCTAAAACATGTACCAAAGACACAGCAACTACCAGCTCAAGAAATAACCGAATTGCCAAAAAAACCCTAAGAAAAATCCTAGTAATACCAATACCAAAACCACTCTATAATGACTGCTACCACAGTTAAAATAAAAAACTTATTTTATAAAAATAATCACAATCCCTAGACCACCACCACTCTTGACTATTTTACACATGTTAAAGTGGATCGTATTGATAATGTGTGGAATTTATTTTTGATTGCTTTATAATGAAAATATCAACCTCTTAAAGGATTCTACTTTTCTCATGACGTTTACTAAGAATAATCTAAGAAACAGAAAAGGATACTTTGTCCTTGAGAAGCAAAGTAGTTAGCAAGGGGGGATTAGGATACACACTGAAATTGGCTAAAGTACTGTTGCAAAACTTACTGTTTTTAAGGACAAAACTGTGGAAGCTATGAGAACACAGCATTAACTAGAAGAAAAAACAGTATTTACCAAATACAGCTAAGCAGTGTACAGGTTGGATTAGTCTAAGCCACACAAGTGAAAAAAAGGAGTATTACAAATCCTACTTGTAGCATCATCTGAGTTTGTCTCCTTAGAACCAAGAAGCCAAAGAGTTCCACAGTGGAGAACAGAAATGGGAAACACCCCTGCTGGTCAATCTACATGGTCCTAAGAGCACCACAGTCCCAGAGTGAGAAGACCAGGATCTAAATTATACTGTTTCAGATCTGCAGGACTTAGGAAACTTGTATATTTATTTGTTAGATTACTTTCCAATTTCTTGCCCTTCAGCATATAGAAGTTTGCTTACTTATTAAAAAAAATTTTAAAAAGCAATCCACCAAAAGTTACAGATGTAAGACACAATGTTTGAAGTATCTACAGTGTTTTTGAAGTATCTACATGCTTTCAGTTCAAGGTAGTCACAAAATTAAATAGCTAAAAGTCTGGGGGTGTGTGACATCATACAACGGATTTTTCTAAAAGCATCAGTATTTCCTTTATTCCTCAAAAAAAAAAAAAAAGTTCTTTTTCTCTTATAGGTATAGATCTATTAGAAGTTTCCACAGAAATGGAATCTAGTACTCCTCAATCCCCCAAATAACTATGGTCAGGCTTCATTTCCTGTAAAAGGCACTCTGGAGTTTCTTACCACCATCCCCATCTCTTAAAATACGAAGTTCAGAGTGCTTTGTTCCTAAGGACATTATAAAGAAAGCTTTGCAGCCTTAAGGTTCTACCTAATTAAAACTGCCGATATGATAAGGTGAGATACAGTACCTAATGCTCCAGCTGCCACCTCTCAGCATGCAGAGGTGGTCCTAGGGAACACCAACCTTCTCTGTGACGTTCAGTTTCACATAAAAGCTCCAGTAAATTAACTTCCCCACTCCAAAGTGACCAGAGTCCTGTTGCAGTTGTGTAGTCACTCAACAATCACTAGCTGTCCCTCTAAATCCTGGGAGGACAGTTGTCAGCTTCAGAGCCTTTCCAGCTAAAGCTACTGAGCACAAAGCAGGCAATTTTTCTTATTTGTGTATTTTAAAAATATGCTTCATCACCAAATGTTTAATTGAAGCTTGGTGCAAGAAGAATCTATGGTGAGGTTTAAAGTTTATGATCTACTAAATTCATAAAAGAGAAAAATATTCAAACATTAAAAACGTGAATGCTCTGCTGGCAGACAGACCATCACACCACTGGAAGCTGTGGGTGAGCTGCCTGAATTGAGCTCTGAAGCACTGGATCAGCTTTCACCAGCAACTGCTTCAGCCATTTCTGTTTGCTCAAGCACTTCAGCAGCTGGTTTACTCAGAACTGCTGAAGAGCAACTGACAACCTTTTTGGAAAGCAGGAAAGCCTGGCTGTCTCTTCCAGATGATGAACACGAAGGACTGGTGACGGGATTTGTTCTATTAACTCCAAATTTCACAAGGCACGGTGACCGCAAGTAATTTACTCATTTCACAAACTACAGACAATTCTCCTTTATCTGGTTTAAATGCAAAGCACATTTGGATATATTTCTTTCTTATTATGTATGTAGCACAATTAGAATTCACTTTATTTAACTAACAAAGTTAGCTAAAAGCTGTCTAAAGCATGGGGAATTACTCTTCTTAAACATTAAGAATCTAAGCAGTGCAACTCCTTAAATAAATGCATATAGATGTGTCTTCTCCTGCCTAGCAAGAGGTATGATCAAATTAGACCAATTAGAACCAACTTTTCTTTAGGAAAAATAATTAACCACAAATGTAAAATAAAATTAAAAACAATTATTTAATCAGGGTTTCCTGCTCACTGATTTAAGTCATGATTAATAATACAGTCACTCTGATTTCAGTCAATCCCTCCAGCATGGACCCATCCCAAAGGGTCACACAGTCCCAGTCTTCCCCCAGCATCTTCAGCATGTCCAACTTTACTTAAGACCTCCTGCTCCCTTCTTCCAGGACTAAATTTGAGGTGAATTAAAGCTTACAAGCAGACATTGTCCTGCCACCTACCACATCCTCCCCAGGAAAAGCCTAGGTGCCAAGATTTTTCTGCTAGCATATCCCATTGCTCTGCTCAGGAATGGAAGAAAGGAGTAAGACCTCCAAAGAGAAGATGCCTAGGAAGGAAGCAGACCCTTTTACTTCCTACCCCAAACAAAGCATCTCAATAAGGATGGAGTCAAGATGATGGGAAATGTAGGATCCAAAATACCTTCTGATGCTCACTAATGCTTCCCTACTCCTAGAGAACTTTGTCCTTAAGTACTGAACATGAAGTGCAGTACTTGTTTCTTGTTATTTTCAGCAAGTATTAGAAGTTTTCCACTTGCAACACCTGAAAAACTGGGTTATATTATGGTGGCCAGCTTCTGTTTAACTGCTCTCCAACGATCACAACTGAAGTACTGGCATTCTCAACAGAAACCTGACCGCTCTTCTTCCTCTACCCCCCTTCATATCCACGCAGAGCAATCGGCAACCCAAATCTGCCTTTTCCTCTTTTATAGCTGAAACACACCAAGCCAAACAGAAAGAAGTTCATAAAGCTTTTCTTCCTCCCACTTGTGTGCTTTTATGCTTTTTAGCTACAATTCAGGAGCTACTCTACTGCACAAAAACAATTTACTAACTTGAACATTTTTTCTTCTGAAAAAAAGCTCAGCATGGAAGCAAAGAATTTAGTATGGGAGTAAATGGATTGGGAGCAAGTACTACTTCAAAACACAACCTTATACCAAGAACACAAAAAGCATGAAGGACTATTTAAGGATGTCATATTTCCATAATCTAAATTCTTAAGATTAAATTCTTCTATAGAACTAACTTTGATCGTGACACACATATATATGGCAGTGTTTCCTAGCAGTCACAACAGTATTTTGCAATCATTTAGCATTATCAGGCTCTAAGAAAATCCAAAGAAATGTCAATACTAACTGCAGACTATAGTTATTACTAACAAGTAAGTTTACTTCAGCTTGATGGAGAAAAAAATTACTTGCTGAAAGAAAAAGCAAACAAGAAAAAACATAGAGGGGGGAAAAAGAATGAGACAAATAACCCGTTTTTTACTTGAATGGAGATAATAAATACAAACATCTTGTCCCTATGTCGATTCCCTCTCCATTTAAAATGGAATAGGTTAATGGGAAATTCCATTCCAGGCAGAATAAAACAGAATCAAAACAAATCAGTTGGCCAAGAACTAATTTACACTATTTCCTACAGCACTTGCATTTTATAAAACCAGATTCAAAAAAGGATTTGTATTAAAAAATGTTTCCTTTCTCATCTGGACATGCTACAAGATCTCCAAAGAATTTGGCAGAAGCATCTGCTTACTATGAGAATCACATCTTCAACAAAACCAGCAATAATATCACAAGCTAGAATTTGTGTGTATCACCAGCACAACATTAATCTCAGACAACACCTGCTCATGCTACAGCCAGCCTAAATGACCTTTTATGATTGCTGTGCTCATTCTGAGTAAAAATATGCCATCATTTTTAAATACAAAAGTGTTCTTGTTCTTTTCTGCCCCCATATAAACTGGCCAAATCCATAAAATTTTAAATCTACAGCTGAATGATAAAAGGAAACTTACTGAGAACCTCCTGTTAAGGCAAATGAAGTAACTGAGGTTCTACACTACATGCAAACAATAGGAAACAACAGTCCTGGGAGTTTTAATAAGATTCAGGTAGCTTTCATGTTCATGTACTAATATATTGTATGTAGCATACAGATAGAACCTGGAATCTAGAAGCATCTTCTAGACTGTAAATTTAAGGAGGAAATAAACTGTACCTTAGTGCTCAGACACATAACTAGCATCACATTTTAGGTAACAATAAATATAAACAATACACATTTATCAAATTTTAGTAATGAAGTCATCAACAAAATTTGCTACCCATACAACATAACTTCTTCAAAGACTGTCAAATGCATGGCTTAAGTTTATTTACCATTTTGCCATCATATATAAATTTGGGCTGAAATTTGCATTCCTGTTGTATCAATTCAGATTTCTATTTGGCATTTTATTTTGCTTTTAGCAGAGTATTGAAAGCCAACAGCACAAACAAAAAATAACTTACAAAGCATTATGCTTAATTACCAGACACTGCAGCACCACCCAGTGAGCCAACCATGTCCTGGGCTGCACCAAAAGCAGCGTGTCTCTAATGTGAAGGGAGAGGATTCTGCCCCTCTACTCC
Organism: Passer montanus; assembly: GCF_014805655.1. Taxonomy (NCBI): domain Eukaryota; kingdom Metazoa; phylum Chordata; class Aves; order Passeriformes; family Passeridae; genus Passer; species Passer montanus. The sequence continues at coordinate 8,816,766 of NW_024356504.1, read as the reverse complement.
ACTCTGCTGGGACCCCACCTGAGAGCAATGAAGGACACAGACCCGCTGGAAGAACCCAGACAAAGGCCATGAAGATGATCAGAGCACTGGAGCAATTCTGCTATGGAGACAGGCTAAGAGAGTTGGTGTTGTTGAGCCTGGAGAAGAGAAGGCTCCAGGGAGACCATACAGAACCTTCCAGTACCTAAAAGGGGCCTCTAAGAAAGTTGGACAGAGACTTTTTACAAGAGCATGAAGGGACAGGACAAGGGATGACAGCTTTAAATGGATATAGAGTAGATTTAGATTAGATATTAGGAATAATTTATTTACTTGGGGGTGGTGAGACTGGAACAGGCTGACCCTCCAGTAGCTGTGGAGTTGCACCTGCCTGCAAGTGTCAAGACCAAGCTGAATGGGGCTACCAGGTCTAGTAGGAGGTGTCCTTGCCCACGGCAGGGGGTTGGAACTAGATGATCTTCACAGTCCCTTCCAACACAAGGCAATCTATGGAATCTCTTCTGACTGCCTTGTCAGCATTGGTCTGAGCACTCTCCATTTACAGAACAGCACTTTGCAGGTACGTGCTTTAATATTTTTAGTTACACACATAAAGCAGACAAAAGTAAAGAAACTTCAAACAGGAAATTGTGTGACTGCAATTATGCGAGCTATGGCACAAGATTAAGTCACACAACCACACGTACAGTAAGTAAAATAATACTGCGTAACAGACCTCCTAAATTCCTGATAACATCTACTGCAGGGCTCTTAAGTGACCACATATACCACACATAAGTTATGGGAATATAAAACAACTGACAGAATGACAGACATTTACAAGCTACACTAAAATGCAAACAAGAGATAGTTCTTATATAGTAAAAGTGTACAGCTGCACTGTATTCAAGTCCATCCCAGTCTTTTAATTTCAAAACCCAAAACATAAATTCAAATCAATACAGTGAAGGCATGAGGCCACTCTAGACCAAGATACAGAAGAGAGCATCCAATGGGAAATGGTCGCTGCAATGTTGCAGAGCATTTTAAAAGATTACAATATTTTAAAATTATTATTTCCTCTAATTTCACCCCTATTTTCCTTGATACTGACAAGATATTTGCCAATTTTTTAAAATGTGTTTGTGCAATTGTTATATATGCCAGAGCTTTCCTTTCTTGTTTTTTTCCTATTAGAGATTCCAAAAATATTTTCAGAACTTACTAAATTAAGGTACTGAAGGTTTCTGTTCTAAATAAACCAGAATCTTCAAATGCCCATGTGAGACATGTGAGCTGATACCAGACCTTCCTAGGTGAGGTCAGCTCAACCACAGCACACGTGGTACACTTTGTGAAGGTCTGCACTTCCAAAGGCAACAGGGACATCACTCCCACAGGAGCCAACCAAAGGGATTTTAATCCACAAACAAGAAGGCCAGGCTGGGAAAGAAGCTCTGCACAAGTGCCAAATGCGCTGTATCTGTAAATATTACCACTCAAAACTGGCACCAGCAGCAATGCAGCTGTGATCCAGTATGGGCCAGCAGCCTTGTGCACTGCTCCAAAACTCATCATCATTAACATCACCAGGTATCACCAGTTTAGAATTGATGATGGCCCAAGCTCCTATAAACACACTGCACTGCAAATATTCCTTGCTTATTAGTTTGAGCTGGCATCTATCTTTCACATACATAAGCAATGTCTATGAACATACTAATGTATTTCTATTTCAGGGCCTATTGATTTCTGCAAGATACTTCTTTGTAAAACATAGATACATAAAGTAAGATGCCTTGATAACATCCCACAAGCATGGATGCAAAACATGAACCCAAGCATGGCAGCTTATGCTCTTTTTCAAAGAGAGCTACCTAGCAAGGACACACAATTTAAATGCAACCCAGGAACACCGTGCAAATACAACACATTTCAGTACCAGGCAAACACCAAGGTTTTGATTACTTTTAACCCATAATCTGTATTAGAGGATGTAAATTACAGTACCTAGAAAAATCCAACAGCATGAGTTGTAAGAAAGAAAAATGTAAATAGCATAATCATCATATTGAAAATGAGCTTCACAAAAAATATTTCTCTTTTCTCAACAGAGCTACTCAATGACCACCATTTTTTGTTAAAATAAATAGATACATAATTTATATTGCAATAATAATTTCAAACTTGTATGGCAGGTATATGAAATACATTTAAAAATATCCTACATATACGTATTACCTGGATGCATATTCATAACAAGAGTTGCAACAGTGAAGAAACCTGCTCTCAATAAACCTAAAACTATGGATTTGGCTGCTGGCGGTGTTTTTTCTAACAGCTCTGGCTTCCCAGAGAAGATGAGCACAAAATGCCTGCCACTTTACTCAGCATCTTTAACATATACCATAATTCCTTCCCAGGTATTTTCTAGAGCATTTCATGTCAATCTACCTGCAGGAGCGTGTGCAAAAGTGACACAGAGTGATACAAGTCTGACAACTACTGGTGTGGAAAATGGAGAAACCAGACTGCATTATACATTTTCAGGATGTCGAATCCCTGTTACTAAGTCCCTACATTGCTTATCAACCAAATAAAAAGACCCAAGAAAACCCAAAAAGCAAGCAAGCAAGCAACCACAGGAAGACCTAACAAAGACTCTCCATCTTCGCAACTATTTCTATTTTAAGTTAGCAAGTTTCCTGCTTGGCTGATGACGTTTTGCAGATGCTACAAGAAATGCTACATGGTATTCATTAATCTGGGGCAAATCAATTAAAATTATACAACTGCTCGGTATGCAAGTATCTGTGCATAAAAGTTCTCCTCCGCCACTAACTGGCGTTCAGCAAGTAGTTATTTTAGCTAAAAGCGCCGAACAACTCACTAGCTGTATAACTGCTACATCTTGTGGCAACACAACACAAGGAGGAAAAGCAGACAATACCCGAAAGGGAACAGCGAAGGGACTTGTTTGCTCATAACCTTCATACAGATATTCCCTGCAAACACCCACAACACCCTGCTGTCGCTGTCGGTATAACACAAGAGGGGAGGAGCAGGGGAGGGAGGAGAAAAATATTATCATCGAAGGCGTGATGGAGGACAGGAGAAAGTTGCAGTCATTCCGTGGCGGCCGCAAGGCGCCCTGTCACTTCTGGCCGCAAAACCGGCCGCCCCCCAGGGCGCTTTCCCCATGGGGACGAACCTCCGGCCCCTCTCTTCCCACCTCCACAGTGCCAAAAGTGCCCAACTCCCTCCAGCAACAGCGGCTGCATCCTCCGGCGCAGCACTTCTACTTGGCCGCTGGCGGAGGGGAGCCTATCTCGGGGAGGACGCGGCGAGCGGCCGCCCGAGGAGACGCGAGCGGCTGCGGCAGGCGGACGGCCCGCGCACGGAAGGAGCACGGCGGGTCGCCCTCCGCGGCCCGGCGCGGGGGGTAACAACGAGGCGCCGCCGCGCTGACGAGCGGGCGGGGGCGGCGGGGCCCCGCTCGCCCAGCGACCGAGGTTCCGGCGGTGGCTGGGCCCCTCCCCAAGGGCCGGGCCCCCCGCGCAGCCCCGCGGCGCGCTCGTTACCTTCCTTGGGCGGCTTGCCGGGCGGCGCGCCGTGCAGCTGGGAGGCCGCCGCCGCCGCGGAGCAGCCCTGCAGGCTCGGTGGGGACGTGGAGAGCCGGGACCAAGATGGCGGCCCCTCCAAACTTCCACTGCTACTTTGGACACTCATCAAGCTACTTTCCTGGAGCCCGGCAGCCGCCGGGGGCGGCGGGGAAGGCGGCGCGGCGGGGGGACACCCAGCGCCGCGCTCATGGCCGGGGGGCCGGCCCGACACCGGCGCGGGGAGGCCGCCGGCTGGGAGCGAGCTCCGGAGGCAGGCGGGGCGCGGGAGAGACGGGGCGCGGGGCCAGCGCAACCTGCCCGCACCTCTGCACTGCGTCGCCGCCGCCGAGCAGCCGCCTGTGTCTGAGGCCAACCTTCCCCGCCGCCGCCGCCGCTGCCGCCGGGGAGGGGAGGGGAGGGCGCAGGCGGGGAGGGGTCATGCGCAAACACGATCGCGAGCCGAGCGAGCGCCGCGCTCCGCCGGCGCCCAGCCGA